>NC_134132.1:3814500-4450250 GCF_040939455.1 Microcebus murinus
TTTTTTATTACCGAATACGGATATCCATGGAATTTATTTTGTTTGTTTGCACTGATGAGCTCCAGACAGTATGAGATGATATTTAAAAAGGGGGGAGACACTGACTCTTTATTTCTGTGATTTAACTTTTTTCCTCCTTTCCCACACACAGCGCCAGGCAGAGAATATGGCAACATTTAAGACAGGGCTTGAGGGTGGGACTCCCTGGGTTCAAATCTGGATCTCGATGCTTCCAAGCTGTGTGACCGTGAGCAGTTACTTCCTCGCTCTGAACTGTTTCTTTTGGGCAAACAGTGGGTAATAGCAGTGCCAGCCTCTAGGGTCGCTGTAAAGATTCCATGAGATGATGCGCCCGCAACCCTGAGCGCGGCACCTTGGCGGGGTGAGCACGCATTGAGTGCTGAGGTGGTCATTAAGTTCCCAGTAGGTGACTGCTTAGAATGGTTGCAGGCTTTGGCTCATTCTCACCTGGGAGAGGTGTTGTCAGTGTCCAGGAACTTCAGCTTTCCTGGTTAGGGAAGGGCAGTCTGTAAACTAGAGCTTGTCACTGATGCCAGGGTTCGTTCCCTTTTGTCCCTCACCCGCTGGAGGAGAGTGTGTCTCCATGCTCTCCTTTGGCAGCTGGATCTGAGGGTTTGCTCCTCCTCCCGGACCCCCTACTTGTCCCCTGTGCTGCACAGCTGTCTGCCATGGCCACTGCTGGATCAGTGCCAGCATTTCTTGGGTCTTACCTGGGGGGTCATTCTGAGGCCACAGACCTACTTGTCTTTTTTTTTTTTTTTTTTTAATGGCAGCCTATGTAGAACATTACAATTTCAATAAAATAACATATAAAGATGTCTAGAAAACTACCTAAAATATAGTAGCTGCCCCGTAGTTCTTAATTGAAATAAGTGTTAAATGTAATTTTCTTAGCTTAGAACAAAATTAGCATCCATCTGAGCCCGTCTACGAACATTTCTTGGGCATAAATAGGTATGTTTATGAAGTTACTTAATTTTTCAATACATAATTTATTTTGATGGCAATTACAGATTTTCTAATTGAATTTATATTTCCATGCTTTGTTTGTTACAAATAGTGTACGGGCTGCTTAACTTTAAGGAATCTGGCATTTTAAATTGTTTTCTGCTATTGGAGAAGTAAAAATGTAAATCTGAAAAATCATTGATATAGCAAAGGAGAGCTGCCCCCTCTACCAGGCTAGTGCCTCTCGGACTGTGAGCGTTTGTCGGGTGGGATTCCGTCCGATCATTTTTCATTTTCTGGGCTATCAGAAGTGGTTTCTCTTCCCTTAACTATGTAGGTAAAGACTTCTGGAGCCAAGTTTTGCCCAGATTGAGACCAGCTTCTATCCCAGTCACTGTCCACTTGTTCCTTGATTTCTGGTGCATTTGTCAACAGAGAGAAGCTTCTGGAGGTGGAGAGGGTCAAACAGAAAGGAGGAAGAGAAGCAAAGGCGGTTGGTCACCCTGTCGAGGGAAGGGTGTGCTGGGGGAATCCCAGAGTGTGCTGTTGGAATAAACTATTCGCGGGGTGTTTCGACGTCCCTTTCTGACGAGGGACGTGTGCTGCTGCTTTTGTGACCCACCATGTGCAGAGCATGGCAGGACTTTGTGTGAAGGAGTGGCTGGGACTGTGAGCCCCGTAGGGGCAGACGTGGACATTCAGGAATGTGCACAGCTTGTTGGGAGACACTCCTGTGGTCTCTTGTGTTCCTGCGTGTCCTTCTGAGTCTGTCAGGAATGCTCCTTACCTGGCCATTGCTTAGGGTTGTGTTTGCAGTGAGCAGGGGTGAAGCATTGTCTCTCTCTGGGAAACGACCAGTGTCACTGCTCACTAGAAAGCAGCAGGTTCCCCAAGCAGAGGTTGCTCAGCTGGGATGCCAACCCGCCACTCGCAAAGCTTCCGCTCGGGCCCCCCGATGCCACCTCCGTTGGACCTCGAGGACAAAGGGGACTGAAGCAGACGTGATGCTCATGCCACCTACTGTGTAAAGTTCTTTCTCTCTGACCCAGGAGTCTCGCGTCTTCTGCCAGCTTCTGGAAAGAGTAACAGGCTAACTTACTGCCTTGTAAATAGGGTAAAAGCAAATTAGGACCAGATACAGGTGGAGCTTCTGGATAGCCGAAAACAAGGAGGTTGCCGGAGGGAGGGTGGTCACCCTGAGGGGCCGTGGAAGCGCCACGCTTCTTCCCCTCCCCCACCTTGCACTAAGAATCTCTTCGTCTCTACCTATTGAAATATTTTTTATAATAAGCCAGCAAATGTCAAACAAAACAAAAAAGCAGATCCATGTGTATTAGGCAGAAGTTGAGTGCATATCCAGTGAAATGCATTCTCACCCGGTGTACTCACCCGGCCTCCCCACGAAGGTCGTGGCTAGAAAGGTGGACGTGGGTGGCTCCTCAGAGCTGCTCAGGTTTCCTAGACCAGTGAGGGCTTCTCGGGCACTTCTGGTCTGCACCACTGGCCGGTGTGTCTCTAGGGCACCGAGGACTCAAGGAGACCAAAGCATCTTTATCAAGCGTTGTTGTATCCAGAGTTAGGCAAGATGTACAACTGTGACGCGTGGGAGTGCTCGATTTTTAGAGTGTGCAGAGCAGCAGAATCCAGCGTTGCTGGTGGCAGCGGGAGGACAGCACACGGTATTGGGAGCCTGGGCAGCCCCAGTGGACACAAGCTATTGCCCAGGCAGGGGCAACACGCGGAGGGTGTCAGACGTCTGGCCCTGAAAGGGCAGCAGGAGCCGGTCTCGGGAACGCCCTGGCTCTGCCGAGTCGGCCTGGGGGAGGTCATTTCTAAGTTTCACTCTTTGATACTTATGGGATGAATTATTCGCCAGCACTCAGTTAACCAACCTGTTGCGGAGTGGCACTGAGCTCACCTCCAAGCTGGTTTAGGCAATGTAGAGAAGCATTTATAACTGACATTTGTGCAACTGATGAAAGGCAAGTTAGAACATTTGTTCATAGCAATATTTTTTCCCTTTTTTTTTTTTTGCAATATGTCTGTTAAAGTGTATTGTTATCTGGAACAGGTTTTTTTTTTGTCCTTTCCCCATCCAAATAATATTGATAATAATGTGTCCATATAGTAATCAGGCCTGAATTTAAGATTCTGTATTGAAAGGGCGTTCCCAGGGCCCTATAGAGGACATAAGATGTTGAAACCCTACTCCTTTTGTTTCCAAGGTGAATCTTATTGGCATTTCATCAGAAGCAAATCCTAAATAATATTTGTCATGCATTTAGTGATATGTGAAAATTATTAACTGCCTGTAGCCATCAATTGAGATCTATGATGACTGCTGGAATCTAGGGATTAAGTAAAAAATTCTTGATCAGGAAGTGGATTTTAGTGGGGAAATATCTGTGGAAGAGTGACCTCCTATCTCCGAGGGCCGCTGTGTACAGCTGCACAGGTTGTGAACAGCACAACTCCCTGGGATGTGTGCGATGCCTTGGAGTTGTGCAGCGTGGCAGCGACGGTGCCTTGGAGTGGGGGAGGGCAGTTGTTCAGAGGTTTAAGTGGCACAGAAAGTGGACAATCCTTTTAAGTGGAATGGATTCAGACATTTCTGTTAGTGTGTTAAGTACTACCTGAGCCTCTCATTCCTTGAAGAGGAACATGGGTGGTGGGGGTTCCCCATGGGGAGCTAGGAGGCTCCTCGTGGAGGGGAGGGATCCCCAGTCTGGCAAGGACTGCCCAGGTGCCTGGAGACCTTGCAGACCTGGCTAAGAAACCTCATACCATGGTCCACTCTGTAGCTCAGGGGTCCTCAGACTTTTTAAACAGGGGGCCAGTTTACTGTCCCTCGGACTGTTGGCAGGCCGGACTACAGTTTTTAAAAAACTATGAACAAATTCCTATGCACACTGCACATATCTTATTTTGAAGTTAAAAAACAAACGGGCAGAAACACCTGCCTGTGGCCGGCGGGCCGTAGTTTGAGGACGCCTGCAGTCTAGCTGGTCTTCGTTGGGTTCTGGGAGACCAAAGACTTGCAGTTGCCGAGCCTCTGTTCTTATGCCCTTCAAGCCAAATAAACCATTTATTTATTCACTTATATTAATGAATAGCTTGATTATTCATGTTCAAAATAGTTAACCCCTGTTTGTGAATTAATAGTCTGTCCGTAATTACATTTGACTCTTGAATCTAGTGTGCTTGTTATCAAAATAAAGAGGCTGCCAGCCAGATTTTTCCAGCAGTTTTATTTTCTTTTAATTATATAGGTGAGGTGTTAACTAGTTTAATGCACAAATCAATAGAGATCATTTTTATATGTAAAGTTATTTTTATTGCATACCTCTGTAAGTAATTTTAGGGAATAAAGACTGAATGTTATTAATAACATAAACTTTTCTTCATTCTAGATGCATTCTCATATATTGAAAAAAACTTAAAATTTTGCAGGGTTGACGTGGGAAGGGAAAACAAGAGATTTGGGAGTACACTTGGGACTCCCCTCTCCCCTACAGATACACCACTGTTGCCTTCAACTACTGCCTAGTTCTGTCACAGCACAAAAAGAACTTCTGTGCTTAGAGCGAGGCCATTAGCAGCCCCTAATATGTACCTGTTCCTACTCAGGTGAGCTGGATCAGACAACTTCCAGGAAAACCTGCAGGACTGACTTTATCACTCCCATACCTTCTTTCTCCCAGCAGGAGTTACTGTGTCGTCTCCAACGGGCTTTTGCGTAGTGGAAGCCAGTGGAACTTGGCATCAGAAGGTCTGAGTTTGAATTATGCTTCTGTTATTCTCTAGTTATGTCGCCTTGGGTCATTTTAAGCTTTTTGAGTCTTAGTTTCCTCGCAGGCAAAGTGGGCATGCTGGGAGACAGTTCTCCACAGGTCTCTCATGTTTCTACACATCTTGCGAACTGAGGTGCTGATTGCCTTTATTTATTCTGTACTATATTTTCAAGGGTGTTTGTGTAGGGACAGGCCTTGGAAGATAGATGCCCATTAAGAAACATTTGGGTTCTCTGAGTTCAGGAGTCCCCTCTTGCAGTTCCCTGGGTGAGCTGTCTTTGCATTGTCCTGCGGGAACTGGAGCGCGGGGAACTGGCTCAGAGGCCTGAGCGTCTCATGTCTTCTGCCAGCTTCCGTGAAACGGTCAGGTTCACCTGAGAGCTTGTGACGGGTTGAAATCGCAGGCCTTGCACAGCACTGCAAGTGGTGATACTTGCTCAGTTTTAGCCTGACCGGTGTGCTCTCTAACTCTCCTCTCCACACCTGCTCCCGCCTTGATTCAGGTCACTGCCATTAACCACTTGAGTTATTATGGCTCCTCCCTTCCCTCCCCACTCTCCATTCTCCCCACTCTCCATTCTCCCCACTCTCTTACAGGGTGTTCCTCTAGTGGCAAGTCTGACTGTGTCATACCTGCCTGCTTTAAATACTTAAGTGGCTCTTAGTTTGGACAGGATTAAAGCCAAACACCACTGTAGGGACCTTGCCTGTTTGTCACCTCTCGTATTTTCACATCCATACTCTGTTTGCCAGCCTTACACGTGTGGGACAGAGCGGTAGGTATCCTTGATGTTTGTGACAAGATATTTGGGTTCTGGGGTCCCCGCTGAGATGTGCAGTCCTCCGTCACCTGATCCCCTTCCACCTCTCTGGGGGAGTTGGGGTTTGGGGAACTGCCACGCCACGCACTTCTTTATGTTTCCTGACTCTGTGACCTTATGCTTATCTCTGCTTTCACTGACGTCTCCACCATTTCTGTCTTTCTACCAAAGATCTGGTGTCGCCATACAACACTGTAAAGAGCAAAGAGGTCGTGAATGCGAAGCACTTGTCTCAGGGCTTGGTTAGCCGCTGCCACTGCTGCTGTTCCTGTGATCCTTGCAAGAATTGGTTCCAGAATTCAGCCTTGGGGTACCCTTTCCTGAACTTCCTCTATCCCACCACTCCCCATCATTTAAGGGGACTCCATTTAGCTGTTCAGTCCTTGAGCATATATCTTGATAGCTCTTTTTCAGAAAGATTTTAAAAATTCACCTAAATCTGTTACACTAAAAACAAGGAGTTTATTGTTTTCCTTGGGCCTGTAGGATGGCGCGTCTAGAGGGGCTGACATGCCGTCTGGCATGCCGAGCCTTTTCCAGTCCGAGTGGCCCTGGGCAATCTGTTTTGTTTTGCAGTCCCCTTTTTTCCCTTTCAGCACCTTATTTTCCACCTGATGGTCTTTGATTCACAGCAAATTGTTTGTTTTCTAAAGGATGAAGCAAAGGTGAGCTTGCATGGTTAAAATGCAAGCTGGCGATTAAGCTGTGAGTTTTGCAAGCTGTCGCAGATCGTGTGGGCTGTGTTCTAGCCAGCTAGGTCCGCCATGCAACTGCTCTAAACGATGGTGAAAAGAGAGGGGCGTTCATCAATAAATCCCTCATGTCGGGATGATGTTGGGGTTGTGCCTTCTCTCCACAGGGTGCTTTTTGCGGCAACCCCTTTGGTGCTGAGTTTTTGAGGTCTCCGAGGTCCTTGTGGAATGGGACCTGAATGGGTTTTTTCCCAGGCTTCGACAGGGCCTGGCTCCTGGAAGGCAGTCCATAAGTTGTTTTGAGTGCACGAGTGACCGGGTGAGAATATGCAAGAGCGGTTATTAGTAAACTGTAAAGCATTAGCCAAATGCGCACTAATATTTTTTCCCTTCTGCGAGGCATGGGAAGGTGTGCAGGTGCAGGGGCAGGGAGCTGACGGTGAAGATTCGGGGTGACAGCAAATGCCTGTTGCACTTGGCTTTCTCTCTGCCTGTGTCCGTCCTTGTCTCTCACCCCTCGCCTTGACAGGTTGGCAGGTCTGGGTGTGGGCTGAGTCCTGAGTAGCATCTGGTCCCTTCTTCTGTGATCCATTTCCGTTCAGACATAAAGGGCTTTGCAAAGAATGGTCATCTTTTGTCTCTTCTCCCACCCCGTCCAGTTAGGTTTACAATTCCTTTAATGTGTAATTATCTCTACCTGATTCTCCCCACCTCTAGCCTGGTCTTCATCTGTAGAGATTTATCCGTCACCGTTCTGCATGTCCAGGGTGATGCCTTCTCTCCCAGAGTCACAGATCCCTGCTTCGTGTTTCTTGGATACTTTCTGGAACCCTTTTTGCAGTGAGTTTTTGGGTGTGTCTAGTAAGACAAGGGGGTGGTGACTATTTTTAAAAATTCAATTTGGGACAAAGCATCTAACAAAGGAGTTTTTCTTTCCATGTGGACTTATTTTATAGCAAACATTTTATAATAGCATAAAAGGAAACCACTTTTGATGAATGGGTTTTATTCCAAATAATACAGTTACTCCAAAAAGGAAAAAAACCCCACATTTTTGTGCATGTCAGTTAATAGTATTTGAATGTTTGAAATGGGAACTTTTCTAGAAAACCTGGGAGGTGGCAGGCTCACAAACTTTATCAGAGACTTTGTGTGTGATAAGCCTTTGGTAACAGTTTTCCTTGGGTGACTTATTATGTAGGGCAAGGCATAGGGATGGCATATGGAAGAGCCCTGTCACTCGAGCCCTTGTGATAAATCTGGAGACTCCCATGTGCGTTTGCCTGCTTGAGTTGTCAAGGTCACTGAAAAGGAGGGTGTGCTACTGCTGTAAGATGTTAGTAATTTTTATTGTAATTGATTGTTTTTAAGTGATGGGAATTCTTGGCTTGCCATGCAAAAGAGGTTGGACAGTATTCCTTTTCCTATTTGTGATATATTTTCATGAATATCAAATCTTTCAGGGTGCTGGTGCAAGGTGGCATAGCCATTGTAACCTAAACCATTCTTTTGTGTTTAGCAGATTCCCTCAATGGGTGACTGCAGACCATTTTAAATTCTGTTTAAAAAACAAAACTGCTCATCGAAGTGATGAAATAAACCAGGACCAGATGTGATTTTACAGATTTTCAATCCTAAAATGGATTTGAGATTTGAATACTGTCTCTAAAGATGCAAGGCAAACTTCCTATGTCACTCAGCACACTAATAACCGCATCTTCAATTGCATTATTGGGTGACATAACTGAACAGGTTGCTGCAAACACCGAGAGTTATTGAATTGTGTGGGTGAGTCTGCCTTGTTGAAACTGTTGAAAGGTTCATTGATTTGTTGGTGAGGGAAAACTGTTGTCGGGTAGTTTTAGTGCTTTCATTTCATTTTAGCATGGTGCTGTGAGGGGTACTGGGGGCTGCATGAACAGGGTTAGAAGGCCACCCTCAGGCGGTTCAGGGTTCTATAAGGAACTGGCTTTGCTCTCTTAATATTCAGGCCTTTGTTTTCTGGCTGAGCCAGAATCTTGGTAACTTTCTCACCCATGACCAGGGTCTGTGGATGTTAGCTCGAGAGTTCTCTCTGTTTCCATGAGTCCACCTGCAGGACGAGTGCCCTGGTCTGAGCCACTGTCCTGCTGACTGTCAGGCCTCCTGCTGTCTGCCCCTGCTCTGCTCCCTGCCTCACCCTGTGCCCGAACCGTCCTGATCAGGATGCCACCGAGCTGTGAGTGGCCTCCAGGACGTCACCCTGCCCTTGGTGTTGCCTCAAACCCCCCCCCCCCCCCCGTCTGTTCTTTGTCCTTCAGGACCCACCCTGCAGCCTTACCCCTTCTTCTCTTCATCCTCGCCCACCCTGATCAGGTTAACCCCGGAATGCTCTGTCGTTCCACCCAGGACTTTTCCTTAAGAGCACCCGTCCTAATCAGGCCGTCACTCCATGTTCAGGTGGTTGTTTGGTTGTCTTCTGCACCAGGCCGTCGGCTTCCAGAGGAGACCCTGCAGCACTGAGGGGGGACCCTATAGCACTGAGGGGGGACCCTGTAGCACTGAGGGGGGCCCTGCAGCGCCGAGGGGGGACCCTGCAGCACTGAGGGTGGCCCCTGTTCCCAGGGCGGGGTTTCCAAAGTGTTCCTGAGGTCTCAGCTTTCCATCACAGTATTGGTTTGCACCTGTGATTTCCAGGTAATTATTAATAGTGTCCCCTTTCACTTTCGAAGTCGCTTATTTTATTTTATTTTATTTTTTTGAGACAGAGTCTCACTGTGTTGCCCGGGCTATAGTGCCGTGGCGTCAGCCTAGCTGACAGCAACCTCCAACTCCTAGGCTCAAGCGATCCTCCTGCCTGTAAGTAGCTGGGACTACAGGCATGCACCACCATTCCGGGCTAATTTTTTCTATATATTTTTAGTTGGCCAATTAATTTCTTTCTATTTTTAGTAGAGATGGGGTCTCACCCTTGCTCAGGCTGGTTTCAAACTCCTGACCTTGAGTGATCTTCCCTCCTCGGCCTCCCAGAGTGCTAGGATTACAGGCGTGAGCCGCCGTGCCTGGCCGAAGTCGCTTATTGCAGATGACAGCATTTATGGTGGTCCTTTCTAAAGCTGGAGGACATGAAGTCATTGAGATAAAGAGTTCCACTCTCAGCTCCCAAAGCAGAGCTTGGTGTGGGGCAGGGGCGGAGGGAGGGGAGCTACTGCTGAATTCCAGTTTCTGGAGATAATTTGTTTTCTTGAAACTCTGGCAGCATCTATAGATATGCGTGCTTTTTAACATTTTCAGAGGTAAGAGCATTCTCTGTGCACCTGGGATTTTATGATGACAGTGGGAGGCATCAAGGCTGTGACTGCATTGGAAAACACACACAGAGTGGCAGAGGCTAGACACTGCTGCTTGCCAGTCACAGGCTGACAAACTTCTGATTGGGAGGGTCGGAGACACTGATGCAAGTTGTCTGGCCAGCTGTTCCCATGCGAGGGCCAGCCGGTTGCCAGTCGCGTGGCCCAGGGAGAGGCCCAAAACGATGTGCACGTCAATTTCTCTGCCTGTCTATAGACTCAGAGAAGGTGGTGTGCACAGTGCCCGGGTGATCTTCTTGCATTTAAAAAAGCAAAAACCTCTAAAAGGCAGTGTAAGACCCTGGTTTCTAAGGTCTATTATGGCCCAAGCCCCACGAGACTCAGTTTCCTCCTCTCTGACTCGAAGGCAATGCTTGCCTGCCGCAGGGAAGGCTCTGAAGATTCCAGCGAGAACATGCTTTGCAAGGCGCTTTTAAATTGCCAGGTCCCTGCAGGGGAAAAGGGCTTTTTGTGACACTAGTCTGAAGATAATTTTTATCAGATTCCATAGCCTGGAGTCTCAAAACATAACAACAGCAAAAGGCCTCTTGTGAGCCTGGCTTCTGCGCAGCTATTGGCCCGGACCTTGAAGTGGCGGCTTCTGTCATGTGGCCCCGCAGGGCCAGGCATCCAAGGAAGACTCGTGGGGGCCTGGCAGTCGGGACAGATGCCGGGAAAACAAACCAGTGGCGGACACGCTGGTGGAGCGCTGCGTTAGCCTGTGCGCAGGTGTGTTCATTTCACAGATCCGGGCGCAGAGTCAGCGATGGGACAGGCAAGGTGGAGGCCACATGCTTCCGAGATGCTCCGATGGACCCGTGAGAGTCCAGCAATGGGCTCAGCGACGTGCAGTCTTCTTCCTCACCTTGCTGCTGCTCCTTGACGTAAACGTCGCGTGCGAGGGTGCCGCCTTTGCTCCTGTGCACTGCAGGGACGCCAGAGCGCTAGAACGTGGGGCACGCGCAGGCCTCGGGGACGTTTTGCCAGTCGAGTGATTCAGCAAAGCATTTGCAAAGTCTCTCCAGTCATTACATACCTACAACAGGGTGCATTTGCATTGGCTGACAAGGAAGGCCAAATGAGGTAATCAGGATCACATGATCTTTTTCCCCCATGTTCTGGCATCTTGAGTTCTCTGCCAACCAGAAATATTCCAGCAGAACCGTGGTAACGCCTTTCATCTGCCGAGCCTTCCAGATGGCGGTTTCTCCGCCAGTGAGCAGAAGAAAGAGCCTTGAGATTTTGGAGCAAATTGATTCCCTCCCTTGATACAACCCTGTGAACTCTCACTCGCTATCTGTGCTGAGCACCTGCGGCTTGTCGGCCTGATGTCCTTAGCCCTTGGGGGCCTTTAAAAGCCACTGGGCCTTATTTCAAGGGAGGAGGGAATTCCATTCCCAGTAATAAGTGACTGTCCGAGTAGAGCCCTCAGCATACTGTCTGAGAGACTCTAAGTTCCTTGAGGACAGGGGTTGTCCCTTCTGGGCAGCAGCCATGTGTGGGGAGCTTGGCATCGGACTGCTTGGACCCCTCCTTCTCTAGCTGTGTGCACAGCCTCAGTTTCCTGGGTTGGCAGACCCCTTCCCCTGGTTGGGGATCTTCCTTGTTACTCATTTAGTCCAGAGATGTTCAGGGAACGTGCACTCCTGGGACATACACGTGCCCCATGCCTGGAGCAACAGGGCAAGGCGGTTTGAGACAATTCGCGTCCCCGGGGAGCTCTCGGTCCAGTGAGGAAAGACATAAAGAAATACGCACGTGGAAGGGAAGTGGTCTGGACATGCTTCAGAGGAGGCCGTGGGCCCTGGCGCAGTGCGCGTGGAAGGAGGGTCGGGGACTTGCTGAGTGGAGCGTGTGCCGTAGTTTTCCGTCTGTTCTAGTGGCCCGTACCCGCTCCAGAGCTTTTCCTCTGGGCCACCCTGCTTTGTCTTTATCCTGTTCTCGCTCAGCTCGAGAACGCTTGCAGCCTTTTCTGGGCTTGCCCCTTCTGGAACTTTCTTACCGTTAGTAGTACTTGGAGGTTAGCACTTTACCTCTGTTGGTTTTGTTCCCCGACTATGGTGACAATTCCGGACCGGGCTCATCTCCCACCACGTCAAATGCAGTCCATGCGTGTGGCAGGCATTTAGGGACAGCTTGTGGGCTGATTAGTGGATGCTGTCGTGGGTCATTATTGCCTGGTTATGTAAGCATGACAAGAAAGTTCAGTGACTTTTCTTTCTCCCTTCCTTTCCTTTCTTTCGACAGGGTCTTGCTCTGTTGTCCAGTCTGGACTACAGTGGCGTGCTCGTTGCTCACTGCAGCCTGGAACTCCTGGACTCAAGCGATCTTCCTGCCTCAGCCTCCCAAAGTGCTAGGATTATAGGCATGAGCCACCATCCCCGGCCTTCAGTGACTCTTGCATACAAGCAGAGTGTCAGAGTTTTTAATTTTAATTTAGATTTTTTAAAGGAAAGCACAAGTTTGTGGTCAGCAGCACATCACCCATTTGATGTTCATTCATTTATTCTTTCATTCATTCATTTCCTAGTAGGCTGTATCTTTGGGAATAATACCAGTCTTTTCTTCATTGATATTTTTTTTGAATGCGGTATTTATACTGCCCTGGGGATTTTCTTTAAATTTGATAATTGTTTTGATAAATTTTTATCACTTTGGATACTGGCTCCAAGCTAATTCTTTTCTATTAAGTACCTCTTCAAGTGGCTGGCCATAAACCATTTGAGAAATCACCACATTTTATTAATGACTTCTGAGACTTAGCAGCAACTTTAATGATAAAAATGGAGTGTGCTTTGGGTAGAAGACCATAAGACAGGCAGTGTTTGCACTCTGTCAGCCAGGGCAGAGATGAGGATGTTCCCGTCAGAGCATAATTTATCAGCGGTTTAGGCCAGTGTGCGAAATAATACGTGGCTGGGCAGTAGTGTTTGTTTCTTTTTCATTTGTATGTGGCACTTATGATGTGGCAGGTGCGTTCTAAGTGCTACTTGTTTTACATTAGCTCATTCAATCCCCATGAGGTTTCTGCGTTATTGCTTTTCCCATTGTACGGATGGGGACACTGAGGCACAGAGAGGTTGTGTGACTTGCCCATAGTTATACCTGGTGTGTGCTCAGAAATACTCAAATTTTCTGGGACTGACGATATTCTTGTTATGTGTAATATAAAATACAACTCAAAGCTTATGAAATAAGGAACAAATTATACTATTCATTCTTTAGCCACTTCAGGGCAATTATGCTTATTGATTGTTTCCATTACAAGATAATATATGTGTGTGTTTATAATCATTAGGTTTCTTTTTGAATTGTGGTGAAATATACATAACTATGGTTGTTAGTTTTGAACCCATTTATAAACAAATAACTTCGCGTTTTGATAAGCTAAGATACAGCCAAAGCAATCTTATTTCTAAAGCAAAGTGTTTCCATTAAAGATTATAAACTTTGCCTTTTGCCAGTGATGCTTGTGAGAATGTCATTTAGAGAAATGTTAAAGCAATTTAGACATAATAATATTAGCTTATGCGTGCTTTCTTTCTGAAGTTTTATTAGGACAGACTGTGTATCTTAGACAGCTTTGCTGTCTTAGCAAGTTTGGTAGGTTTTGTTGTTGTCTTGGGGTTTTTTACAGCTAGGGTTGCAGATTCCTGTGCTTAATAGGATCAGGCAGAAAACAAGCCATTGAAGGTCATTGCTAGGAACACAGTGGGGAGAGTGGGGACTGTGGCAAGGGGTCAGCCATGCTTCTGCCCTGCGCAGGGAGAGCTGGTGGTTGACCAGGCAGAGTGTGCTTGTGTTGCCAGATTTAACCATTTTCGGGGATAAGCTAGAACTCCCAGTTTTAAGAATGAGAATTTATCGACTTCACTACTTTGGGAAGAAACTTCAAATGAAAACCAGCCAGTAGCAGACAGTGGTGGAGCCCAAAGGAAAGTAGGGGACTTTCCTGTTGCCGCGTGGAGCCGTGCCTGCTTTGAGTTGCCTGTTGACGTCGTGGTTATGCTGTGTGCAGATGGACCCTTCAAAAGTTGCATGCAAGTTAATTTTGTTTTTGTTTCTTTCTGTGTTTGAAAAATAGCCTCGTTCCTTATCTTCGGAGATCAGGGAGCCCTCTGATGAGTCCTTTCCTACAGTGACTGATCACTCACTGTATTTGGTTTGTTTGTCTGTACTTCTGTGTGTAAAATGGGGAACACTTTAAATATTACATACTGCTTGAGCTAAGGAGGTCGTTAACAGGCATGCTTTGGATTACGCAGAGATTCTTACTGCCGCGGTGTTTGTTGTAATGAGATTTGACCTGTCAGGGGAGCTGTAGACGCTTGGATGAGTGTTCATTCCTTAATACCAGTATCGGAATTCTAGGCATGTTGCCTGTAACTTCCAGTTTCAGAAAATCTATGTCAATCTGTTCCTTTATAACCTAGTGCTGTTGCTTTTTTTTTTTTTTTCTTGTTTTATATTTAAGCATTCTCTTTGGCTCACAACAGCAGTCCAATCCAAAGATTTACTTTTTCTATTTTCAACCCCATCATTATTTTTGTGTAAAAAGTATGTTTTGAGTTACAGCAATTCATGGAGATCAGGCTTCTGCTCTGTGGGGAGAAGAGAGATGTCATTTACTGCAGAGTTCAAGCGTTCTGCGTGCTGTGTTTTCACTGTCATGCAGGGGGTTTATTTGTGTTTACACTTAAATAAAAATGACCATATTTGGGCTGACTCTAGGCCAAGGTGATATAGGCCCCAAGTTTTTTTTTTTTTTTTGAGGAATGGGGGAGCAAGGGAATAGAAAGGGAATAGAAACATTTGGAAGGAGTAGTTCTTGTTTTCCAGTTTAACTCGTTGGGCGTTTCAGTCATAGATTATTGGATGCATTGCATTTGCTCACCTGATTCCAGTTTGTTTTGTGTTCTCCTAGCCACCCCCTCCCCTTTTTTGGGAAACAATTTCAAACTTATAGGAAAATTGGAAGAAGAAAAAAAGAACTGCTATATAGATTGGAGTTCTGTAAATAGTCGCTGATAGCGTCTCTTCAGTTTTCTCCAGTTACCCCAATAATGTCCTTATAGGAAAAGGATCCAGTTCAGGATCCAGTTCAGGATCACACCGTATACCCAGTTAGTTGTCCTCTCTTCCGGTCTCCTCCAGGCTGGTAGAGTTCCTCATGCCTTTCTTGTCTTTCATGATGCTGGTATTTTTGGAGATTATAGGCAGGTTAGCAGAAGGTAGAATGTCCTTCCTTCTCTTAGAAGGGTGTTTTCCGCTCTTCCTACAAAACCCAGCCAGTGTTAACCTGCTGTGGGTAGAGGTACGCAGTCCCGTGTAGAGCTTTCTCCTGTAGATTCCTAAAACGCTTCATTAATCAAATACCCTTGGAGCATTTATGATATTCATTCATCCGTTCAGCCAGTAGATACTTTTTGACTTCTGTGTGCCAAGCAGGATACATTTAAGAACAAAACAGACCAGAAAAAAATCCCTGCTCTCAGGAAGCTTACATTTTAGTGGAGGAAACAGACAACTAACAAGATAAATAAGTAAAACAATAAGTATAGTAGACTGATAAATGCTGAGCTGGGTGTGGTGGCATGTACCTGTAGTCCCTCGACTACTTGGAAAGCTGAGGCTGAAGGTCGTTTGAGCCCAGGAGTTGGAGACCAGCCTGGGCAACGTAGAGAGATCTCTTCTCTACAAAAAAAAAAAAAAATATATATATATATATATAAGTTAGCCAGGTGTGGTGGTGCATGTGCCTGTAGTCTCGGCACTGGGGAGAGTGAGGCAGGAGAATTGCCTGAACCCAGAAGTTTGAGGCTGCAGTGAGCTATGATGATGCCGTTACACTCCAGCCTGTTTCTTGAGAGAGAGAGAGAGAGAGAGAGAGAGAGAGAGAGAGAGAGAGAGAGAGAGAGAGAGAGAGAGAGAGAGAGAGAGAGAGAGAGAGAAATAGGATCAAATCAGGCAGGAAAGGGATGGGCAGGCTGTTGATAGAGTGGGCAGGGAGTCCCTCCCACGAAGGTGATTGTGGAGCGGGAACCCCAAGGCAGTGCAGGAACAGGCCACCAAGGTACCTGCAGGGGAGTGGCCGGGCGGAGGGAGCCTCCGGGGTGGGAGTGCTCTGCGATGGGAGAGGGCCAAGTGTGGGGGAGACAGCTGAGCAGCTGAGCCGAATAGGAGAGGAGAGGGGAGGGGTAGGAAACAGAAAGGTAAAGTGGGGTGATTCTTCCAGGCTTGTTGACATTGAGGGAGCTGAGAAACTGTCAGAGAACTTTGAGCAGAGAAGCCACACGATCTGACTTCTGCCTTAGAAAAACGGTCCCTTTGATGTACAGAGAGTAGCAGGTACATGGGGAGGAGGTCCAGGGTAGAGGCAGAGAGACTGATTAAGGGAGGCTGGGGTCAGCTCTTTGCACAACTGCTTGTCCTGTCTGGCACATTAAGGGGGCTCAGTGGTTCTCAAGCTTTAGAACATGTAGGGCTTACCCGGGCCGTGTGTGAGTGATGCCGATTTCTTCACTGGGAAACTAGAACTTATTAAGTCTCACCTGTATTGTCAACAGCCAGCCCCAGGTGATTCTCATGTGGATGGTCCTTGAACCACCTATTGATAAATGCAGTAACAAGTGATTCTGGAATGAGTGAATAATTGGCTTATGGAAAATCCTTTAGAGATACTTAGATATGAAGTGTTTCCACTCATTGCTGTATTTCTTTATAAACATATTACTCAACTTAAAAATATGTGGTAGTATAAATTTTCTCTTAAAATTTAACTGGCATAGAAAGCTCTAACTAGAAAAAACTTTTTTTCAAGAGAAAATGTGTATTTTATGGCTATACTTTAATAGCTTTATTATAGCTAATAAACATAATACTCGGACATCCTATTTTCTTGCCTCTAAACACGTGGCTTTCAGAAGGAATGAATAAATGCTCCTAATAGGGTTCATTCGCAAAGAATCTATTAAGTGTATTCAAGAGGAAACTGGATTCGGGAGTAGGTTGGCTGAAGCCAATAAAGATAGATAATAGCAAGTGAGTCGTGTTTTAGAGCGAAGGGCACCAGATCTGGCTTGGCATCTCTGCACCAGCGGTTCACGGGAAGGAAAGGCTTTGGCCCTCTGGCCCTGGGACTGCTATTAAGGGCAAAGCATTAAGGGACTTTTGTTCCTTTTCCTTGGGTGAAGTAGATTCAGTCTTGCATGGGTGATGTTGGGTTGAGCATGGAAACAAGTCTTGCCTTGTTTAACTGGGGAGTGTCATGGTCAAGTTCATGGGCTTTGTTTTGGAACCAAACTGGCTCCGAATCCTGCTCTGAACTCTCATGTGATTTATGGCAACTCACATCACCTCAGTTCCCTCATAGAGAGACACAACCGTACTTTGCAAGCTCATTGTGAGGATGGAGATCAACGGCCATGAGGCCCTCACGGCAGTGTCTGGCGCGTCACACGCACTCAGCAGTCACTAGCTCTTTCTCCTCCTCTCCCCCTCCTACTACTCATGTTGCTATCATTATATTTCCGTGCTTTCAGACCACATTTGCCTCTGGAATATTGCAGATTTTCAGTGATTGCATTTTGGGGTTGAGAGTAGTTATTGTGTCTAAAAATATGCTCATCAGTGTGTCTCTGTATGGGGGTGTAAAGCCGTCAGGGTGGCGTTAGCCTTTGCGTTTATGGTCAGCACTTCCAGAAGTCAGTTGCAGTCCCTTATGGAACGTTGGCTTTCCCTCTGTTAGAGAGGGATGCTCATCTTTGCTTCAGGGAAGTGTGGTGAGAATTAATGCATTAAGTTAATGTTTGTGGCTCTACCCCATTAAGTACTAATTAGCATTAGTTACTGCTCTTACAGCCTCTCCAAGTACTAGCATCAAACGGATTCTTTTGAGAGGACTTTTTCGTATATACTGTGGGACAGTGTTTTATAACACACTTGCTATTGTTTTAACAACATGAATATTACCCCATACCTGAAATTTTATACTTCCTCCACCAAGAAAAAATACATTAAATCAAACAACCTCTTATAGTGTTCTTCTTCGTAATAAAATGTTACTTATTTCAATACGCATTTTTTCCCCTCTGGGAACCGACATCTTTCGTTCCTGACTTGACTTTCTCAGCATTACACAGACTTACATCTGCATCTGGCAGAAACGTTCTCAGAATTCTCAGAACAGGTCTACGAGGGCATGGTGTGGTAGGGGCAGACCTACCGTTGTGGTTTCACCAAAAAAGAAAAAAAAGGTTTGTGTTTCAGTTCTGTGTCCCTAGAGGGGAGATTTGGATCCTCTGTCCCTGAGACTTTTGTCTGTAGAACAGGGATAATAATAATACATACAATTTGGGTTGTTGTAAGGATATGGAATAATGTGTGTTAAATACTAGGCATAAATACCAGCAAATACGGCTAATTGTGGCTAATGAAATGATTTTTATTCCTTTTTCATTATGATTCAATTTGGTAATATAACTGGAACCAATTTCATAGTTTTCATGTAAAGCAAAAAACGGCATCCATTCTCTCACTTTCCTTCCCCCCCCCCAAAAAAAGAAGGCATCTTATTAGAGTCCTAGCATTAGTTGGATTTCTGCCTGACATAGACTTACCTTAAATAACTAATTTCCAAACTGGGAGGACACCTCTTCTGTCAGTTGGCAAAGGCTATGAATATAGAGTGAACATGGGATTGTGTGTGTATGTATGTTATATTCAAATAAAATAATTCAGTGTAATGCTATTTCACATTTCCCGATTTTATAAGAATGTCCTGAGCCACCAGGCAATTAGAGGCTAGGTCTGTATCCCCCAGGGAGATGGGTCTGGCTCCCAAGAGGGCCACGAATCTGAGCTAAGACTGGTTCTTTTGCTCTTCTAAAAGGCAATGTTCATATAATCCCAAGAGTGCTTTGTTCTCATAATTACAAAGTTAAAATTTAATTCCTTGCATTGTAGGCCTGAAAGGATTAGCTACACTCTTGACTGATAGGTAAAGAGCGTTTGATAATCTCTGGAACTGTGGCTTTTGAGGAACAAAATAATCTAAACTATGGTTTTGAAATGGGACAGAGGATATTATTATAGGTTTATTCTTAGGAGTCTCGTCTTTTGATTTGACTCTGTAATTAAATACCTGCTTGTCAGCAGGGAGGGTGTGCAGAGGAATGATTATTTTCCTGCTGTAATCGCTGTTGATTGCTTAGTGACACTTTGAAGTGGTGTCCAGCTGTCTTCTCCAGCTTTCAGAAGCTTTGATGAAACAATAGACACTTGTTAAGTACATAACCAGATTCTTCCCGTGCCATTCCCTTGCCGGGAGGTCTATTTTAACTGAGATAGGTTTGCTGTCCAGTCTGAAAGCATTTATTCACCAGTTCTGATAAAAGGTCAAGAGTTTAACCTCTTACACAGAAGACCGAGGGAACGAAAACCTTTCCTCTCCACCACCACTACCCTCCTCCCAAAAAAGGAGGGTAGAAAAACATACAGGGAAAAACGTAGAAGAAGTAAAATAGTGCTTATCTTTGAAGGTGTCAGAATTTAGACTCTTTTCAGATCTTTGGTTTCTTATTAGAAATTGGTGAGTCTTTGTGTTTGCTCAATTTCCTTCCTCTTTCTTAGTCCACCAACTTTATAATTTTGTTAAATTCTGTTTATCACACTCCTTTTTGCAGACTTTTTCTATCCCACCATTCATGTTTGGAGCTCCTCAAAGTTCAGAAGCCTTTCTCTTCTCCGCTGTGCACTCTCCTTGAGGAATCTCATCCATGCCTGCACTGCTAAGTCTCATGTGGCATTCTCCCTGTGCGCGTGTCTCTGTCCAGATTCCCTCTTTTTGTAAGAACAGAGTCAAACTTGATTAGGGTTCCCCCTTAATCACCTCCGTTTAACTGATTACATCCGCAGTGACTACTTCCATACAGAGTCACATTTCGAGGCCAGTACGGTGGCTCACACCTGTAATCTCAGCACTCTGGGAGGCCGAGGTGGGAGGGCTGCTTGAGGCTAGGAGTTCGAGACCAGCCTGGGCAACATCGTGAGACCCCATCTCTACAAAAAATAGACAAATTCCTCATGGCAGGACAGCCTCAGGATAGTCTGACTTCTCTCGGGGATGGTTCAGGGCCCCGAGAGTGAGCATTCCAGCGAATACAAAGAAGCAGGAAGCTGCTTGGCCTCTTATGACCCAGCCTTGAAGTCACAGAGCATCGTTTTCTTCCTGTTCTGTTGGTTGGAGCTGCCGTCAGCCTGTGCGCATTGACAAGGGGGGAATGTGGACCTGACCTCTCAGCGTGAGGAGTCTCAGAATGGCAGCCATGTTTAAAAGCTGCCCAGATCCTCAGTGCCGTCCTATGAATGTTCGTGTCTCCCCTCAAGTTCATGTGTTGAAACCTGATCCTCAATGCAGCGATGTTAACATGTGGGGCTTTTTTTTTTTTTGAGACAGAGTCTCACTTTGTTGCCCAGGCTAGAGTGAGTGCCATGGCATTAGCCTGGCTCACAGCAACCTCAATCTCCGGGGCTCAGCGATCCTACTGCCTCAGCCTCCCGAGTAGCTGGGACTACAGGCATGCGCCACCATGCCCGGCTAATTTTTTGTATATATATTTTTAGTTGGTCAATTAATTTATTTCTATTTTATAGTAGAGACGGGGTCTCACTCAGGCTGGTTTCGAACTCCTGACCTTGAGCAATCCGCCCGCCTCGGCCTCCCAAAGTGCTAGGATTACAGGCATGAGCCACCACGCCCGGCCCAACATGTGGGGCTTTTAGGAGGTGATAGGTCCTAAAGGTAAGGCGGGATCAGTGCTCTTGTAAAAGAGGCCCGGAGAGCTTGCTCTTCCCTGTGAGGACACCGCGGGAAGGCACCACCTGGCAGACGATGAGCCCTCACCAGACCCTGGGGCTGCCGGAGCCTTGGCCTCGGCTCCCAGCCTCCCGACCCGTGAGAAGTAAATTTCTATTGTTTGTGAGTTACCCAGTTTATGCTGTTTTTTATAGCAGCAATCTGTGTTCTTTTGTAAATCGCTCCTTTGCATCACTATTTGATTGGTTTCTGCCTTTCTAACCAGGCAGTAGGCTTATCTTGCGGACCATGGTGTTCCCAGCGTCAAGCACAGTGGCCAGCACATAGTACGTGCTCAGTAAGACAACGAGATGAAAGTCGACGGTGAAGAATTAGAGAAGTTGGAACAAGGAAATCCATTTGCTTGTATCACAGACATCACAAGCTTGTGCTGCTGCTCTGGGCAGGATCCACAGTAAATACGCCCAGTGGCCTGTGGGGTTGCCGTTTCATCCTTCTCATCTCAGTCAGGTCCGCAGCAAACCTGAGGCTGCCTTGTGGACAGCGGTACTGCAGCAGACGGCTGGGAGCCGCCACCCGAGAGGGAGTTACATCGATGCCTGCGATGAAGCAGCAACCTAAGTGAAGCCACATGTTTTCTAAATGAATTCCCCAAAAGAGAATAGGCAGAATTAAAAGTTTAAGGCTGGACTACGCTAGTACTGGTAGAGTTTGTGTGTGCGCTCGAGGATTTCTGCGCTGCTTGGGTGGAGAAGTTGGGGAAGGTCGTAAGAGATACAGTTTTTATTTTTTATTTTTAACAGACTGACTTTATCAGAGCTTTGTGGGGCTGATCGTGTTTATTTAATGCTCCCTGTAGAATTTAGAATAAGACTCTTGCTGCCATCTCTTTGGCTTATCATTTTTTTCCCCCTTAAATTCCAGGTGTGAGATAGGGGCGCATGTAACCTTGCCAGGCACACGTTCACTTGTTCCCCAGGCTTCTGCCAGCTGCCTGACAGCTGTGCCGCGGACGTGTCAGATGAGTGCCAGTTTCCCTTCTCTGCCTGCTAGTTTTCAGGGCGCTCATTTGCACGGGACCTCTTAAATTGCAGAGCGATGCATTTCACTAAATTAAAATGCAGTTTTAGTTTTTGCTTCTACCCACCGAAGACCCCAGCTGGCTTTGGAGCCCCGTAGACCTAGGTTTGAACTTTGACCCTGCCACCTTTTATTAATGTGACCCTAGGTAAGTTAGTTTCCCTCTATGTACCCCCTTCCCTCAAAATAAGGGGGTTGGTAATAACAGAAGGGTTAGGTAGAAGAATTCAGGGAAATCATGCACGTAATGATCTGAATGCAGTCTGGCACGTAGCGAACACTCAGTCAGTATTAGCTGTTATGACTGTTGTCATGTAAATGTTATTGCTTGAGGTTCACTTAGAGTTTATATACAGTAATACTTGAATGGCTTTCAAAGAACGCTTGATGATATTCTGGTTTTTGTCTTAAATGGAAAGAAAGTTTATGATGTTTTATTTAGGTCTGGGATTTTAGCGTATGATTAGTGTGATTATTCCTACTTTGTCCTTATTTAATACTTGTGCTTTTTCTTTGAAAGGTGTCTAATAAAGACTAAATGAATCAATGTTGAAATGGAGAAAAAGGTTCAGAATTCTAGGACTTTAGGAATGTGCTTTTCTACATTTTTTTTCTACCATCCACGGTATTGATGCTGCCAGGTGGGCTGCATGGACTTGTTTGCCTCAGGATGTTTGATTTAAAACTAAAGGCTCCTCCCGTTCTGGACAGGGTCACAGTGAGCTGGGTCCCCTCCAAGGCTGTGCGTGAGAGCTCCACGCCCTCCGTTCGGAAGACCGGGGCCGACGGCAGATGCCGGGCCTGTTGCGAAGTGAAGTTGGAAGAGGGAGGGTTTCATAACAGATGGTTTCTTGGTTATCTGGGGCCTGTCCAGCTCTGAGCTTTGAAAGCGATGGGCCAGACCCGAGTTGGCGTGGAGACAGGCTTCGCTGCCAGGACAGGAAGTGCCGTGCTAGGGTGATGTCTTTGGGGCAGCTGCCGCTTCTCCGCTGGTGGGCTGGCACTGGCGGCGGTGGCTCCCCGTGGTCTGGGGAGGCGATTGTGTGTGGTGCAGTGGCAGCGAGGTGGGACAGTGGGCCTGGAATCCGAGAAGGGCGTGATGACGTTGGAGCTGTTGGCCTGTTTTTTAGAAAGGGCATCAGCTACTGTGCCGTGTGGGGCTTCTGCCACCTTTGGCTTGGGTGGAAATGCACGAACGTGGGAGCCAGAGCTGGAAGCATCCTGCACCGATCAGCCCGAGTTCCGGCATGCTCCGTGGGAGGGCTTGGCTGTCTTCTTTGACATCAGCCTCCAAAGACTAGCAGCATGACAACTCCAGACTTTGCTAACATCCTCTGATACCTTTTTGGAATGATGAAATCATTCTTGGCTGGGTTCTAGTATTTGTCCTGCCTCTCACTGGCTGGATATCCTTGGACAAATTGCTTAATCTCTCTGTGCCTCGCTGAAACGGAGAGCCACGCTAGATGATATCATGGGTATGAGATGATCTCTGATGTCCAGATCCAATTAATTTTTAGGTAGTCATGTATTTTGGTATTTGCTTCTTTGAATAGTGAGTTCCACACATTTTACGTCTATATAAAGTGAGACATACACCCTTTTCTTTGGGTCTTAAATTCTTTCTTACAGATTTGAATGGAGCTTACCCATGTCTTGTGTTTAAGAGTCTGGCAATGACAGCATATATCATTCTTGTATGGAGAAAAGAGCCCAAATTTTCTCTCTCTGTGTCTTGTAAATGCTCTAGTCCTGTTCATTGTTGGGACAGTACTGGCTGCAGTTGCTGTCGGGGTGGTAAGGAATGAAAAGCGTGGCATAGAGTTACAGAAGCATGTTAGTGAGGTGGCAGGAGAGGTCATCTGGTCCACCCCTCCTGCCGAGACCGGGAAATGGAGGCCCCAGAGGTTTTCCGACGAGTCTGAGTCTGTACGGCCCCTTGAGGTCTGTGGCCCCCTTGAGGCTGTGCCTTGGTCACCTTGACATTGACAGCACTCTTGGCAGCAGACCCAGCTGTGTTGGTTGGTTCTAGTGGCACTTGGCAGAGTGACCCTAAAGATCTCTCCCATTAACTCTTCCCAACCTGTTAGGTGCCACAATGCCCCATCACCTGTGTTTGGAAGCATCGTTTCAGGGTGGAGCAAACTCCGGGAGCCTGGGGTTTTCTCTTCAGCGTGGTCTGTGTACACATGGGCTGGTTCTCAGGAGCGGGGCTCAACCCTAGAAGTTTCCTTCCTAAGAAGTCACTCCTTACCTCCTCTCGCGTGGTTCCTTTTCTCTGAGGTTTTCACCTGGAAGAGGAAAGCAGAGGTACATACAGTTCTAAGGAATGTTCTAGATTCTGCTGAATGCAAGGACAGCAAGGGCTGAGCAGGTGGAGTCAATATGGGACCAGGAAACCTCAGCGGGGGAGAAATGCAACCAGAAAGGCCTTGCAGAGCAGCTGCGTGTTTGCACAAGGCTCTTCTGCACAGCTCTGGGGATTGGAAACGTTCTCGAGAGGCAGCGTGCGCGTGGTCTGCAGTGAGTTCTAGTTTCCTTTTAATTCTCATTTGTTCTCCGTCTCACCTGGCTGTGGCCACCGAATGCCCTGTGTGGAGTGTCCCAGGATTTCGCCGCCAGCCAGATCGGGCCACTTCGCCTTTAATGTCACCTCTTCTCCCTCATTGCAGGAGTGACGGTTACCTTCTCTTCTTCCTTCTAGGGTACTGGCTTTTAAAGACATGTCTGAGGTCCCAACGAGTTTAAGAATCAATGTGTAGATTTAATGTAGTGTTTTTTATTTCCCTAAAAGCTTTGTTGGGAAATCTGTGCATCTGAGAATCAGGAAATAACAATAGTCAAACGTGGACTGAAGAGAGAAGCTGGGGGACTGAGAACAAAATCATTGGAAAGAAAATGATTGGAAAGAAAGGGTGATGACAGCCATAAAGGTGGGCACAGTCTGCTAAGGGAGATGGAAAAGTGCCATGTTCTCTTTGCCTCCAAGGTTTTACAGGTTGGTGTACATTTTGCACAGGGACAAGTTCTCAAGGATGTTTAGGAAGTTGTGGCATTAGGCTCTCTCAGTCTTTTGTGCACAAAAGACTCAGTAACGGGTTATCATAGCAAGTTACATGGGGCCAGGGAGATGGGAATCTCTAGAATATCTAAAGATATGAACTGAAATTCCTGCTAGGATGACCGTGATGGGCCTGGCTAGTTACCATCATCTCTGTTTAAGTAGACCTTTTAATTAAAAGTAAAATTAAATTAAAAGTAGACCTTTTAATTAAATATGCTGCCGTGTGGTTGGCCAGGGGAGCACAGTGTGTGTGTGTGTGTGTGCGCGCGCGCGCGTGTGTGTGTGCGCTGTCGGAGGTGGTGGCGGTGGTTGACTACAGGGCTCACACTGTTCCTTCCACGTTGTCTCCACATCAGCTAACTCTTCCAGTCACAGAGACAAACTGGCAGGATTGCAAGAGGATGGCATTCATCATCGACATTTAAATTTGTTTCTCATTAAGAGACATTCTGCCTGTAGTGCACTATGAATTAATATGTTTTATAAATCTTGTAACTGTCTTAGGAAGAGCATAATTAGTCATAAGTGTTTGGGTGTTAGAAATTTTAATTTGTTCAATGTAGGCATTAAAATGTTTTGTCACTTCTTTATTTTTAACATCACCGGGAGCTTTGAAGAATGAGGGTGGCCCAAGCTTCCCTTGACCTCTGGAAGGCCCCGCTGAGCTGGCTTCGCATTGGCTGTTCCTGGTCCATTCTGCGGGGACTGGGGTGTCACTGGGTGTGGAAGCTTGCCCCCCTAGAACAGCCTGGGGCCTTTCCCCTCAGCAGTGCAGCAGGTGTGCAGGCCTGGGACGGAATTGCAAGCTGGGAATCCTGAGAGTCTGACTTAGGAGACAAAGGAGTCAGGCCTTAAGCAGAACAATGGTTTAGTTAAGAGATTCCTAGTTTTAGGCAGCTCAGCTCATTGTCTTTTTGCATCTATACTTATATACTACAGATGAACGATACCAAGTGACTTTTGAAAACTGCGAGGACTGTAAAAGTCATTTGTGCTTTGGGATATTAAGCCACTGTTAAACTACTTTCTTAAAAATGAAATAATTGTTCAGGCAGTTAGTGGTGGTTTTGGAAAAATTTCAGAGTGAACAGCTCTATGAGAAAAACAGTCCCAGAAATGAGAGGATAAAGAGATGCAAGAGGCCATTTCGTCCGCTAGATGAAGGTTAGGAATGCTATTTGGTTGTGTTTAGAGATAAAATTGGAAAATAGTGTGAAAATGCAGCTTGAGTTATTGGGGCGAGAATCTTTGAAATGAGAAACTGATATTTAGTAGTAACAGTGGCCATGCATTTTTAAATTTGTAAGTCAGCCTCTCTAACCTCTCCTCCGTTTCTCTTTATCAACCTGTAATATTATAATTTAGGCTGTATCCACCACCAAGAGATATCTAAGGCAGGACTGGAATGCGTCAGTCACCATTTTTGCTGATTTTTGGCCAGAGCTTTGATGTCTACAACAGGGACCAGAAAATTTTATGGGGAAAGATTAGCATAATAGCAGTTGTTGAAGTAAGCAGTCTGAGACCCTGTCATGTTATGAGGGAAGGGACTTTGGACCTTGATGTTTTGCATTTGCATGATTGGAGAGCACAGCCATGTGGGTAAAATGGTTGTAACTAGAAAACGAGCCTAGTAAGTGTGATTCTTGTTCATTCACAAAATACCTTTTCTGTGTGCTTGTTGAAGCCATCATATCCTTGGTAGGTGTTATTACAGCCGTTCATGGTACAGTAAACATATCTGGAGATGCCATGAGAGCAGAGGCACCGTTTGTGAGCCTGCTGCTTCATGGAGAGATTGTGCTTATTAGAAATTGTAGCGTTATTGTAAATTTTTCTTCAGACTTCTTTCACATGGAGCAATTTACTTGGTATTTCAGTGTATTATTTTGCCAGGAAAATGTCAAGTTCGTACTCCTCTCAAAAGGACATCGTGTGTCCTAGGATTGCGACTGGGGGAAAAAAATGGGCACTGTGCATTTGAACCACCTGTGAAATTATGAAAAAAATACTGATTTAGGGCTCAGCCCAGATCTTTTGTGACTCAGTTTCCAGGGCTGGGCCTTGGGCACTGTACTTTGATTCTCGTGTCTCTCCCACCCTCGTTCCTCCAATAAAAACATACTGACCTTGGTGACCGTCACCGCGCTGAATCTAAAACGGAGACAAAACCAGAAACGATTCTTGACTCCGTGACATTTACGCCTGTGAAGGAGCCGGATGATAAACGCGTAAATACCACAGGGGAACAAACCCGTAATTATAGATTGCAGTGAGTGCTATGGAGGAAAAAAGAAAACGCGGGAGGCCATGGGAGAATAGCAGGAAGCTGGGAGAGAAGGGCTCTCTGAGGGGGTGATAACAGACTGACAACTTGAGGATGGAGAGGAGAGGACAGGGCAGCCTGGTGGAAGGACGGGCGGGTTTGAAGAGCAGAGGGGATGGGGGCTGTGGCCACGAGTTCGAGGGGACCGTGGTCCTAGCAGAGATGGCCGGCGGCCGGCTGTGCCTGTCCTGTGCTCCCTTCTGACTGTGGTTGTGAAATGACTCGCCTGAATGTCCCTGCAAAGGAAAAGGGTCCTTGCCGGTTACAGAGGTGTCACTGCTTAGGTGTGCTGAGCAGATTCTAGGGTGTCTGTTGGCTTTGTGTTGGGAGTTGTAAATGGATTTCACCCGCGAACATAACAAAAACTGAAAGATTAGTCTGAGCAAGAGAATTTAATTGAAGGATGCATCACTGTGCTTACAAATCCCCCGATGCTTGGCCGTTGTCTTCTAGCTTTGTCATTCTCTGTTTGTTGTCAGCTGCTTGCAGAACTGGGCTGGGAGCCTTCACCTGCAGCCTGTCTTTTCACCGTGCTTGGGGCTTGCTGCTGTTTCTTCCTCTTCTTCCTCTGCAGAGTGAAATACACCACAGTTTCCAGTGAGGGAATTCTGGTGGATTTCCTGGCAGTTTCTCCATAGAATTAGGATTTCTAAGAAGCATTACATCCAACTACCATGTCTCCCCAAAAATAAGACCTACCCATAAAATAAGCCCTGGCAGGATTTCTAAGCATTTGTACGATTTTTGCAGAAGCCCTACCTGGAAAATCAGCCCTAGTGATGGGCGTGGCTACGCAGCGCATCTGTACAATCCATGCATGTTGTCGCAGAGAAGGAGAGAAGACAAGCAGCCCTTCTCATCTGCCCCGTGAGAGCTCTATTGCTCGACGTGAAAGATTTGGACCAATGGTTCTAAAGGAAATAGAGTTACAAGAAATTCAGGATGGAATTTGGGGTTTGGAGAGTGAGGATGATGTTCCAGAAGAAGACAACTTAACTGTATTTGAATAAATGTAGATTGTTGTACCGTACTTAAAAAAAATAACACATCCCCTGAAAATAAGCCCTAGGGTGTCTTCTTAAGGAAAAATAAATATAAGACCATGTCTTATTTTCAGAGAAACATGGTACATGTTGATGATAATAGCACCATGTGTACTTTAACTCTGGGCCAAGGCACTACGTGCAGTTGGGAGGTGGTTCCCTGCACAGGGGTCGAAGGGCGAGGCGAGGGCAGAATCCACGCTCTGCCTCCCAGCCTCAGGCCAGACATAGAGCTGGGGCAGCCTGGAGGAAGAGGGAATGTTTTTCTGTGTCTTACTCCGAGCCCAGCCCATTCCTAAACTCAGAGGTGCCGTGAAGGCCGGCGATGGCCCTGCCTGGAAGAAACTGCAGTGCGCTCTGTGTCCTGCCTGCTCGCCCAGGACGGCCCTGCTCTCACCTGGAGAGACGCAGCTAGACCGTGATCCATTCTCTTTGCATTGCACGAGGCAGCCTCACTTCCCTACCCTGCTGTGTTATTAGTTTTCAGGGACACACATTTGTGCAATCTGTGTATGCAAATCATGTGTGCAAACATCTGGCATATTTTAAAATATTTTCCTCGCTATGCTGAACTTGTATTTTAGCTTCTTGTCAAAAATGGCAGTCTTCCGGCATGGCAGGCACACCTGGCTTCCTTCTGGGGCAGTGCTTTCTGCCAGCGTGTGCTGCAGGACATGGTCACATGCATGTTCATCCACAGAGGCTGCCCCTCGGGACTTTACAAGGCCATTGGTACCTTAATATTTATTTCATTGTTAATAGTGATAAAATGGAGCTGGTACTTTGATCTCCACTTTATAAAGGAGGAAACAGCGGAAGGGGGAGGCTCACTGGCTTGCTTTGGCAAATTAGAGGTCGGAGTCAGGGCTGAAAAACAGATTCTCTGCTTCCTTCTGGAATTTGTTTAGGGTGCGGATTAATCTCCTGTGACAAGGGCATCCCCAAGTACAGTGGGTCCTCAGATCATAGTCCAGAGGTGAGTGGTCAGGGCTGGAGGGTTGGCTCTGCCTTCCTCCACACCTGGCTTCCTAGGTGGCTCTGTGTGTCACCGTGTCTTCGCCAGCAGTGCAAGTATCTTTCAGAAGGTGCCCCGGAAGGTGAACACATCACATGGGGTCGTATGTCACTGTATAGTCATAGGTGCAGACTTAGCTTCCAGGGAGCCTGGAAATGTAGTCCCTGTCTGGGGGCCACATGCCTGGCGAGAACTCGGGGGGTTAGTGCTCAAAAGAGCAGGGGGAGGATGCCGGGCCGGTGTCCACCACATGAGTCCTCATGGCTCCCCGATGCAGCGTTAGGGGTTAGTTGTTAGCTAGTAAAGATGTGACATGAATGGCCACCACAGAGCATTTTATGTTTCCGCTGTAGCCCTGAATTAGTAGGCAGATCTTTCTCGAATACGCTGCTTGCACCCAGCTCATTCACTCAACAGATACATGTTGAGCACCAGCTGCTCTCCTAAGGGCTGTGTGGTCTGGTGTCAGCGGCGCAAATGGCCAGGGCTGCCCTGCTTTCAACAAAGGGCCTACTTGTACATTAATAGATACTTTTGAAACTCAATCAAGAAGGGAATTGGTTTACCTGTCATCAGGTTTTTAGTGAAAGATTTTTCCCCACTTAGAGCAGCTGATTGGCGCTCTGCTGTGGTTCGGATATGTGCCCCAAAAGCACATGTTGGAAACTTAATCCCGAGGCCACACGGTATTGGGAGGCAGGGCCTGATGGAGGTGTTTTGTAGATTGGAAAGGGCCTGAGGCTGTGAGATCCGCCTCTTTCTTGCTCTCTGACATCCTTTCCTTTCGCCTTCCTCCTGGGATGATGTAGCAGGGAGGCCCTTGCCAGGTGCCAGTGCCTTGGTTTTGGACTTCCAGGCCATCAGAACTGTGAAAGCTAAATTTCTTTTCTTTGTAAACTGCCCAGTCTGGTATTCTGTTATAGCAACACAAAATGGACTGAGACAAGCTCAGATGGAGACAGGGCTCTTCAGGCTGGGGCCTTTCGTGTACAGCAGCTGGGTTAATGACTGCAAATTACATTAGCCTGTCTGTGTTAAACGAGGGGCCCTTCTGCTGGTAGGAGGCCAGGCAAGGTGCTCATGAGCCAGAGAAATCGGTTATGTAGTTCTGTGCGCCCGTTCTGCTCAGAGCCCTCCAGCTTGAGCTGTTGTCATGCTCTGACGTCCCCTCAGCCCAGCACTGTTGTCCCTGGTCTCTCCCAAGCCTGCATTTCTGCCTAAGGGACAGATTCTAAGGACAGGGAAGGGGAGTTGGGGGCGTTAGGAGTCCCCTGCACTGAGAGGTTGTGGTGACGACGGTGAACAAGCTGCTGGCAGTGTTGTCCTCTGACACGCCCAGAGCCGGAGGGAAGCTGCATAGAGCAGACCTGCACGGCCACCGAGAGGACGGGCCTGCGCTGGGGCCAGCGCTCCCGCCTGCTCTCTTGTCCCCTGTGCTGCACGGGCTGCCGGCCGTCACCGCAGCCGTGCAGAGTGGGTTCCCTGTGGTCCTGACTCGGGCCGTGTCGTGTCCACCCAGGAAGACCAGCAAAAGGGGACATACAGCCGGGCGAGGTGGCTCACGCCTGTAATCCTAGCACTCTGGGAGGCTGAGGCGGGCGGATTGCTCAAGGTCAGGAGTTTGAAACCAGCCTAAGCAAGAGCGAGACCTCGTCTCTACTATAAATAAAAAAGAAATTAATTGGCCAATTTATATACATAGAACAAATTAGCCGGGCATGGTGGCACATGCCTGTAGTCCCAGCTACTCGGGAGGCTGAGCCAGGAGGATCGCTTGAGCCCAGGAGATTGAGGTTGCTGTGAGCTAGGCTGACGCCAGGGCACTCACTCTAGCCTGGGCAACAAAGTGAGAGCCTGTCTCAAAAAAAAGGGGGGGGGGCACACAGAGATGACACCTATTTCCCAGTGTCCCAGCCAGTGCCCTGCCCTCCCCCAAGGCCAGGGGTCTGTGTCGGGCGTTCTCCACTCTGGCTGCACGATAGAGTAGCACTGGGAGCTTTGAAAACCCCGTGTCCCGACCTCACCCCCAGCAGATCTGACTTAATAGTCATGGGTGGGGGGCGGACAGCAGGATATGTATTTTTAAGATTTTCTAGTTGAATTTAATGTTACAGCTGCAATTGAAAATCTGGGTCTAGTGTTGGTTGTTGTTGGGGTTTTTGTTTGCTTTTTTGCCACTGTGGTTTCTTAGTTTAATCCTAAATTGCTACATCACACATCTAAATGTAAGTCTTATGCAAGAGTAAGCTTTGGTTTATGATAAGAGATACCTTGCTCAGTAAACAGAAGGTAAGTACCATTTGTTGGACAGTTGCAGTTTTTTTCTGGGGAGCAACAGAAAAGAATTTAGAGGGAGTGGTGGGGAAAAGAATAAACAGGCCAGGCACAGTGGCTCACGCCTATAATCCCAGGACTTTGAGAGGCTGATCACTTGAGTTCAGGAGTTTGAGACCAGCCTGGGCAATACAGAGATCTCTGACTACAAAAAATAAGAAAAAACTAACCGGGTGTGGTGGTTCATGCCTGTAATCCCAGCCACTTTTGGGAGGCTGAGGCAGGAGGATTGCTTGAGCCCAGGAATTCAAGGCTGCAGGGAGCTATGATCATGCCACTGCACTCCAGCCTAGGGTGACAGAGCGAGACCCCATCTCTAGAAAGAAAAAGCAAACAAACAAACCTACCTCTGACTCTCATGGTGAGCACTAAGGTTGTGGACTTAGTGGGAAAAGTCCTCAAGTTCAAATCAGAGAGAAATGTTGGGGACAGAGACTGGTGGGCGGGGAGGCACTGTGAATTTTTTGTGGTTAAAAACAGGCACTGCATTTATATAATCTGCTTCCTCTATAGCAGTGGCAACCTGTTATAGATATTTTTCTTCTGGAGGGAAGCATGCTGCCACTTAACTGTGCAGAGGGTGAAAATCATTACAGTCCTCGTCGGGGTCAGCAGACCTGCCTCATTCTTCCGTTGTCCCTTGCCAGTGGAGGTACCATGGACCATCACAGAAGACCGATCATCTGAGTGGCAATTCCCTGGGCACTGAGAAGGCAGTTGGGGACCTGTAGCAGCTCCTGAGCAGCTCCAGAGATGGGCGTGTTGGGCGCAGGAAGGACTCCATGTGGCTGACCCGAGTGGAGATTTATTCTATCTGCCATTTCCGTAGCAAGAAGGAACCCAGGTGGGGGCCAGGGGGCTGTGAACACCCAGAAATCCTGTGCCAGACGTGTGTGCGTGCGCACGTTTTCCTGGGGGAGAAGGTCCATGGCTTTTGAAACTCAGAGTCCTAAAGGGATCCAGGTGACTAAAAAAGGAAGTGAAGAACTCCTGTCATCAGGATCTTTTTCTGTGATAGGGGAAGGGATGTCTGCGTAATGCAGTCTAGAATCCTGTGAATTCAAACAGATATTTTGTTCATTCACACTCTGGCAGCTTATGTCTAGCATGTTATGCTATAATGAATAGAGTTCCAAAGTTACACTTATTTTTTTTTTTGAGAAATCTTCAAGGGAAAAAAATACAATTTTAAGAATAGGTACAGTGATGTAAATTTCATTTGAGCTGTCACATTTGGTTTCTTTTTTTCAACTGTGTACTCTAATTACTAGCAAAAAGTATGTGAGGAAGGTTGTTACAAAATGTATATGTAGGCAATCGATAGGACTGATAAAGTACAAGGAAATGAGTATACCAAATAATTTAGGCTACTGAAGTTATTACAAGCTCATATATATGTGTATATGAGCTTCCTGGAAACCAGGGTAAAAAGAGAAATATGGTGGATATTATAATTCTTTCTTAAGTAAAGAAAGCAAATTATTTCATTAGATTAAGCACTGTTTCTGGGATTAATGTCTAAGATTTTAAAGCATGTCTACCTGTATGTATGGCCATCCTCCACCCTTTTACCAAACATACAGAAATGCTTTGCTTGTGACTGCTTCCCAGTCTGAGCTGGTTTTTAAAGAAGGTGGTTGTGTGGATCTAATTCATGGGGGTCTCAGCATGTGGTTCTTTGATGAGCTGTCTCTCCATTTTTCTGAAAACTCAGTTGTCTTAGCTGCCAGGAATTATAACAGCCCATGGTGCAAGATTACACTCTTTGGAACTTCCCAGAGCATGGGCAATAAGGAGGGTAGTGGTGTGCTTTCTTTCCTTTAGAAAATGACATTTACAAGCAGGGTGGTGATTTTTTGTTGGGGAAATTGAGGATCCCGACCAGAATGTATGCTGGGATAGAGGGCCTTCCCAGCTTAGGGAGCTGTGGAAAGCCCTTTGCTACCACCAGCCTGCACCTTGCCCCATGGTGAAGTTACTGTTTCTTTCACATTCTTGCAAATCACATTCACTTCGTGACTATTCTTAAATTTCCTCCTAAAGATGCAAATGTATTTTTAATTTGGAATGAGAATAACAGTAAAGCCTTTGTAGAATCAAATTATGTTTCTTTCCCAAACTGCAGGGCTTTCTTTTCTACTCCTTTTACTCCTTAAAAAAATAGTCGCAAAAATTCAGAAAGAAAAAAGACCATATGTAATTCATTTCTTTCCATACGTGTTCAGTAATGCATAAGCTCTCTTGCTTAAGCTATTGCTAATAGTAGGTTTTTTTTGTTTGTTTTAGGAAATTACAAACAGGTATCCTAATTCATAACTACTTCAAAATATATTTTCTTAATGATAGCATTTGATCTAGGTGGAGGATCAAAAGTATTTAGAGACACAGTTTAGAATGACCTACGTATATACCCATTGTAATTTTATCCAGAAATAGGATGTAGTGCAGAAAGGTGTTTCCTTATCTTCTTGGGAGGTAGCTCATGAGGAGAACCTAATAATGCTTTAGAAGGCTTTGTGGTCTGAGTGTTTTGTGTTTGTCCTGTTTTCTTTAGAAAAGTACAAATCTGAGCATGAACCTTTTAGAATTGGGTAAAGGTAGGCTTGAGCTTGATGAAGTTGCTTTATGTAGCAGAGATTATTTCAAAGGTAAAGGTTATCTGCAGAAGTCAAGTCAAGCTTCTTTTGGTCTGTTTGTGATTGCATCACGTGAAAATGGCTAGGTATATTTTCACTCTGTTTGGAGAGTTGGTTGAGGGTGGTCTGATTTCATATGTAGGCTACTGCGATGTGCATAATTGTAGATGGTCTTGATTGCCCAGAGCAGCTGGTACTGCTCTGCAGAGACACATACTCAGCTGCCCTTTGGGAGAAACGTGCCACATGTGTACAAATGCTGTGTACAGAGATGACATGGGGTGGTGTCAACATACGCCCCCCATCAGGTGACCAGGTCAAACTCTGGGTTCCAGGGACAGGGGTGCAGTTGAGCTGCTTCATATGAGGACAGCTCTGTGAAGTCCATACAACAGAGAGCTGCTGCAGAGAGGTGTTCATTTTGCAGTGGTCCGAGATTTTCCTGAGCAAAGCTGGATGGGCAGCTAAGGTTTAGTATGAAAAACACCACATTAACTATAAATGGATTAATTTTAGATAGCCACATGTACATGTCCATTTTTAAGATTGCCTATAAACCATGAAGAATTGGCTCCTGCTGTGGTTATTCACAGGGATGAAGGGTTCAGAGGGATTGACAGTTTGGGGCTGAGCTATGTAAAATGCTGTGTAAACAAAGTAATTTAAATTAGTTTCATAAACGAACAGCAATGCACTGCAGAGTATTTTTCTTAAAAATTGTATGCTTGTCCTCTTCTGGATATTCTTTGGGTCAAAGGCTCGAATGTTTCATGCTGGAGGTCACAGTGAACAGCAACTGCTGGATTAGGAGGTAGGCCGGGCGAGAGGCACGTTTGCCCTTCTTGCCCACTCCAGTTGTGTGGTAGCACTGGCCGCCGAGCAGCCTGGCACCAGCTTTGCAAGGGTGACGCAACACTACTTTCAGTGAACTAATTAATTCCCCCACAGTTGAACTTCAGCCAAGTTGTTGGTCAATAATTGGCATATTTTTTTCCTGACATGCTGATAATCCAGTTATTGCTTCAAGGTTACACTAAAAATATTTTTTTGACGCTTTAGAGTCAAGCTTTAGGGTTCATGATGATGTCAGTAGATGACCAGAGTTTCTGAAGTAGTTCTTTGTTTTAAGAAAAAAAAGAGAAGAGAGGAAGCATAAGTAATAACATGTTTTTGACTGTTAAACCTTCATCAACTGACTTCTTTCATGGACACATTTAAGATATTTAATTTATGTATATAATTTAAATTCTAGAGCTAGTGAGAAGTGAGTTCAATTTTGGATCTACTGAGTTAAGTGCTTGGTAGCAGTTGGGTATTGTAAGAGTAAAGTCTGAAGGGAGAGAAGAGTTATCACATGAACTGAATTTCACATAATAAAGCTCAGCTGGGTGCCCCTGAGCAAGGTGCTTATTATCTCTGCATCTCGGTTTCCACATCTGACAACGGGCACAAGATCTGCTTTTTAGGGTTGCATTAGATATTAAATACAGCGTTGTATAAGGAGTGCTGAGCACAAAGTATGTGCTCAGTAAAGATTCTGTTTTCCCATTTCCCTTCTTTTGGGGTTTGAAGGTAGTTGTAAAACTTTTTTACACATTTAGGAACACATCTTCCTCTAAATACATGCAAGACCCTCTGGGCTTATTCCAGTTTGTTCGTATATCTGGAACATTGAAACCTCAGGCTAAATACAGTTTTCAAGTCTAAACCCCACTACTGCCTAGATTATGGTGGAGAGATTCCTTCGTAGTCCCTGCGTGCCTTGTTCCCATTAGTACATCTCATGTCACGTTAACTGTTTTCTACAACGATTCAGTGCTGATTCATCTCAGCTCTTCAGTTCCAGAACGGCACGGTGTCAGAGATGCAGTGGCTCTGTCATTTTGATGATGAGATGTTAGAACGGTTTTCAGTGTAAGAATCTGCTTAGCATTACAAAGCATTCATTTTTGTGGAAAGAAATCTTCACGAAGCCCAGGAATTGACTAAAATAACCCTTTTTTTTTTTTGCTTTGGTATAAAGAATAGGACATATTTGAAGCCTGGGTGATTGGTGGTGGGGAGTGGGGGGAAGTTACTATATATATGAACTGGGTTTTGGCTTTGTTTCTCAGAGTGACGGTAATGAGTTTGCCTGGTGCTCCAGCACTACCGAATCCTAACCCCTCGGTGCAAGGCTGGGTGATGGAAACCATTGACTGTCTCTTTTTTTTTTTCCATTCCTGCTCAACCTATTTTCATGTAGTTCCAGAGGCTCAGTAAGCATCAGACAGGGAACAGGAAATGGCAGGCCAATAGAGCGGCAGTTCAAAATGACCAGAGTAATTCCAGAAATTCAAGAAAGTAATTGTTTCTCAAGTGCCTATTAGGATTGGGCCGCCATAGAGTCTGCACAACTCGGAAGTGATTAGAGGGGTTTTGTGACTTTTCTGTTGTTCCCTGATGGCGGGAGCTGGTTTCAAGCTTCAGAGTAAGCGGCAGGGGAGGAAGATAAGAAACGCCGAGGGCCAGTGTGGGCACCGTCTCTGTTTTCCAGGGCACAGCAGAGCTGTGTCTGTCACCTGCAACAGGATCAACCTGCCAAATTAAATCGGACTTTCTGGTATGTTCTCTTTATATTGTTTGATTGAAACAGTTCTGATCCACTTGAATGTGTATGCTGCACTCACGCTCTGAGATGGTTGCATAAGCCAGAAGTGTTTTGTCCATTTCCTGGCCGATACCTAAACTCTCTGGGTAACTTTATTCCTGAGAGTTGAGATAGCGGAAGACAAAAAACCACAGTGGCGTTGGCGTATCACGGGCACCGATTTTGTTTCTCTTCCATGCCCTTAGTGTGAGCTGACTAACTAATAGTGGTATTAGGCTCAGTATATACTGACAGTAGACTTGTTTTGATAGCAAAACTGCTTTAGTACTTGAGCTTCTGAAATCTGATCTTTTAGGCCCAGGGTACATGTCTTTTAGCAACATCGTGAAAACATACGATATCAATGAGTTGGCTGGGGGTGGGGGGTTTTCGGCAAATTACGTGTGTATTTGTTCCTAGGATTGAGAGTGCTGTGTTGCAAAGTGCCTGGGAGGGTGAAGTCCAAAGGAACTAGGAGGTAAAGTGATTAAAGATCTTATTCTAGTATAGCTGGCAGGGTGCAGCTTACACATGACATCTCCTTGTCACCACCATGCTGCTGTTACTGTGGATTCTAATGTGTTTTTTGTTTGTTTGTTTAATTTCATAATTTTGTTTCAAAATATTAAGGGGGTACAAGTGTTTTTTGTTACAAGGATAAATTGTATCATGCATTGTACCTGATAGGTAAGTTTTTACCCCTCACCCATCCTCCCCCTTCTTAGTTTTAAATGTACTTTACACTAGCAGTCCCAAGCCTTTTGGCCCCAGGGATCAGTTTCATGGAAGACAGTTTTTCCATGGACTGGGTGAGGGGATGGTTTCCGGATGATTCAGGCACATTACATTTATTGTGCAGTCAGACCTCTCTGCTAATGATAATCTGCACTTGCAGCCGCTCCCCAGCACTAGCCTCACCGCCTCAGCTCCACCTCAGATCACCAGGCGTTAGATTCTCACAAGGAGCACAACCTAGGTCCCTCACATGCGCAGTTCACGGTAGGGTTCACGCTCCTGTGAGAATCTAATGCCGCTGCTGATGTGATGGGAGGCGGAGCTCAGGCGGTGATGTGTGTTATGGGGAGCGGCTGTAGGTACAGATGAAGCTTCACTCGCTAGCTCACCCCCTGCTTATGGCTGAGTAGTACTCCATGGTGTGTATACACCACATTTCCTTTATCTACTCATTAGTTGATGGGCACTTAGGTTGATTCCATATCTTTGTGAATTGTGCTACAATAACCATATGAGTACAAGTATCTTTTTGATGTAACGATTTCTTTCCCTCTGGGTAGATACCCAGCAGTGGGATTGCTGGATTGAATGGTAGGTCTACATTTAGTTCTTTGAGGAATCTCCATACTGTTTTCAATAGAGGTTGTACTAATTTACATTCTTACCAACAGTGTATAAGCATTCGTTTATCACTGCATCCATGCCAACATCTATTGTTCTTTTATTTTTTAATATTGGCCATTCTCATAAGGATAAGGTGGTATCTCATTGTGGTTTTAATTTTCATTTCCCTGATGATTAGTGATGTTAAGGGTTTTTTTTTTTTTATATGTTTGGCGATTTGTCTATCTTCTTTTGAAAAAAACTCCGTTCATGTCTTTTGCCTGCTTTTTAACGTGGTTATTTGTTTTTTCCTTGCTAATTTGTTTGAATTCTTTGTAGATTCTGTAGTTCTTTGTATGTCCTTTGTTGATTGTATAATTGGCAAATATTTTTTCCCATTCTGTAGGTTGTCTATTTATTATTTCTCTTGCTGTGCAGATACTTTTTAGTTTAATTAAGTCCCATTTATTTATTTCTGTTGTTGCTGTACTTGCCTTTGGGGTCTTATTCATAAGTTCTTTGCCTAGGCCAATATTTAGAAGAGTTTTTCCTACATTCCATTCTAGTATTTTTATGGTTTCAGGTATTATATTTAAGTCTTTAATCCATCTTGAGTTAATTTTTGTCTGTGGTGAGAGATAGGGATTACTGTGGTTCTAACGTAAAAAGAACTTGAGACTTTTTGAGAATTTATGAGTTCATAGGTATAGAAAAGGAAAGAAACTGTGAAAAGCAGAAATAATGTTGAGGGCCTCGCATGGTGGCGCATGCCTGTTGTCCCAGCTACTCAGGAGGCTGAGGCAGGAGGATCGCTTGAGCCCAGGAGTTGGAGGCACAGCGAGCTGTGGATAGTGCCACTGCACTCCAGCCTGGGTGACACAGAGACACCTCATCCCACACAAAAACAAACAAAAAACCCAACCAAACAAACAAGCAAAAAACTACTTTAAATGTGCTGAAACAAATACCAAAAGAAAGAAAGGACAGAGAAGGACAGAATGTGACTAGGCAGATCTGGCCGATAAGCACAGCGAACTTCCTGTCCCAAATGATAAAGTAAACCTCCCCCCACCTTACTGCACACACCCACGTGCTATCTCCCTGCACTTACTGCGCTGCCCCGTGTCACACGTGTCAGGAGCGCATGCGGAACCAGAGCAGGTCGCAGAGCCACGGGGACAGCTGCCTCTTGCTCTTTTGTCTGGACATCTTCATTTAAAGGAGTTTCCAGTCCTTTTTGCACAAAAGTCCGTTTAATCAGATTGCCTTCCTAATCCCTATATGTGAGTAATTCAGCTAAGCAGCGAAAGGTTTGTAGGAGGGGAAGGAAAGGAGAGAAACCTACCTCTGGAAACGGAGCTCTTAGATTGAGGCAGGCCACGTTCTGTGGCTTCCTCGGGGATTGGAGTAGGGTCAGTATTAGGGCTGTGAGCGCCTCGGCATCCTGTGGAGACGAGGAAGTGAAAGAGAGGTGTATGAATGGGCTTTGTCAAAAAGGAATTTTGAAATGAGCAAAATAGTTCTGGTTTTGCCAAACAATGAGGAGGAAATTCTTCTCAGTAGCCTTCTTGTACCACGGCTTCCTTCTCGTCAGACCCCTGGTGATGGCGGCGGCCGTGCTGCAGATTACAAAGTCATCTGTGGATCAGCCGCTGATGTTTACCACCAATCGCGGTGTGAAGTGCAGACGCACTTCGTTGTGTTGTGCTTCGCTTTGCTGCTCTTCACAGGTGATGGCTCCTCGCACATTGAAACTTTGTGACAACCCTGCATCAAGCAAGTCTGTCGGTGCCATTTTCCCAACAGCAGGTGCTCACTTTGTGTTGCTGTATCGCATTTCAGAATTCTCAAAGTATTTCAGACTTTTTCATTACTGTATCTGTTATGGTGGTCTGTGTTCTGTGATTTTTTTTATGTTGACTCTGGTAATTGTTTTGGGGCGCCACAAACCGCGCCTGTGAGAGATGGCAACTTTAATTGATAAAGGTTGTGTGTTTTTTCACTGCTCTACCTACCGGCCATTCCCCCATCTCTCTCCCTCTTCTTGGGCCTCCATATTCCCTGAGCCACAACAATAATGAAATCAGACCAACTAATAACCTTATAGAGGCCTTGAAGTATTTTAAGTGAAAGGAGGGGTTGCACATCTTGACTTTAAATCAAAGCTAGAGATGATTAAGCTTAGAGAGGGAGGCACGTCGAAAGCTGGGATAGGCTGAAAGCTGGGCCTCTTGCACCTGTCAGCCAAGTTGTGAATGCAGGGGGAAAGTTCTGGAAGGACATTAAAGGTGCTATTGCAGTGAACACATGAATGATAAAGTGAAAAAGCCTTATTTCTGATGTGGAGAAAGTTTGAGTGGTCTGGATAGAAGAACCAGCCACAACATTCCCGTAAACCAAAGCCTGATCCAGACCAAGGTCTTGACTTCCTTCAATTCCGTAAAGGCTAGGAAAGGTGAGGAAGTTGCAGAAGAAAAGGTGGAACCTAGCAGAGGTTGGTTCATGTGGTTTAAGGGAAGAAGCCATCTCTGGAACATAGAGTGCAAGATGAAGCAGTAAGAACCGATGTAGGAGCTGCAGCAAGTTATCCAGAAGATCTAGCCAAGATCATTGATGAAGGTGACTGCACTAAACAACAGACTTGCAGTGTGAATGAAATAGCCACTGATTGGAAGAAAATGCCATCTAGGACTTTCATAGCCAGAGAGGGTAAGTCAGTACTTGGCTTCAAAGGACAGGATGACTCTCTTGTTAGGGACTAATGCAGCTGGTGACTAAGTTGAAGCCAATGCCCATTTACCATTCTGAAAACCCTGGAGCCCTTAAGAATGATGCTAATCTAATCTTCCTGTGCTCTATAAATGGAACTATAAAGCCTGAATGACAGAACATCTGTTTTATAGCATGGTTTGCTGAATATTTTAAGCCCACTGTTGAGACCTATTAAGAAAAAAGATTTTTTCAGTTATTACTGCTCATTGACAGTACACATAGTCACTCAAGAGCTCTGGAGACGTACAAGGAAATTAATGTTGTTTTCATTCCTGCTAATGAAACATTCATTCTGCACCTCATGGATCAAGGAGTCAGTTCTACTTTCAAATCTTATTATTTAGTACATTTTGTAAGTCTGTAGCTGCCATAGGTAGTGATTCCTTTGATGGATCTGGGCAAAGTAAATTGAAAACTTTCTGGAAAGGATTCACCATTCTGGATGCCACTAAGAACATTCATGATTCACAGAAGAAGGCCAAAATACCAACTTTAAAAAGAATTTGGAAGAAGTTGATTTCATTCCTTAGGGATGACTTTGAGAGGGTTCAAGATTTCAGTGGAGGAAGTAACTGCAGAGTTGGTGGAAATAGCTAGAGAACTAGAATTAGAAGTGAAGCCTAAAGTGGAGCCTGAATTGCTACAATCTTAGGATAAAAATTGAATGGGTGAGGAGTTGTTTCTTATGGATGAGCAAAGAAAGTGTTCTCGTGAGATGGGATCTACTCCTGCTGAAGGTGCTGTGAACATTTTTGAGATGACAACAGAGGATTTAGAACATTACATAAACTTAGTTGCTAAAACAGCGGTAGGGTTTGAGAGTAATGACTCCAATTTTGAAAGAAGTTCTCTTGTGGGTCAAATGCTGTCAAATAGCATTGCATAATCCAGAGAAATCTTTCATGAAAGGGAGAGACCATCAGTGCAGCACTTCATTAGTGTCCTGTATTAAGACATTGCCATGGCCACCCCAGCCTTCAGCAGCCACTACCCTGATCAGTCAGCAGCCATTAACAACGAGGCAGTGCACCTCACTAGCAAGAAGATAATGACTCGCTAAAGCCTCAGAGGATCATTAGCATTTTTTAGCCATAAAATATTTTTAATTAAGGTATATACATTTTTAGACATAATGCTATTTGCATACTTAATAGATTACAGTATAACGTAAAAATAACTTTCATGTGCATTGGGAAATCAAAAAAATGTGTGTGATTCACTGTATTGCCATATTTGCTTATTGTGGTGGTCTATAACTGAACCCACAGGATCTCCAAGGGATGCCTGTAGTACAGTCATTTTGGAAAACCATTTAGCGATTACTGAAGATAAGTTAAAACATGTTCCCAAAAAAGACTTGTCCATGAATGTTCATAGCAGCATGATTTACAATAGCCAAGAACTGGAAACAACCCAAGTATCCATCACCTAGCGAATGGTTAAATAAATGGTAGCATATCCATACAGTGAAATACTGCTCGGCAACAAAAAGAAACACATTTACAGATCTATATAACAACAGGTATGAATCTCAGAAAAATTGTGCAGAGTCAAAGGAATGAGACACAAAAGAGTACATACTACATGAGTTCATTTATATGAAATTCCAGAACAGGCAAAACTAGTCTACAGATACAGAGAGTAGATCAGTGGTTGTCTAGAGTTTGGCATTGAGGGTATCAACAAAGAAACTATTTTTGGATGGTGGGTGTTTTCTGTTTCTTGGTTGTAGGGATGGTTACATAGATGTATGCATTTGTCAAAACACCTAACTATACATGTAAAAGGAATGTCTTTCATTTTAATTATACATCAGTTGATTTTTTAAAAAAAGTTTTTGTTAAAAAAGTAAAAACATTTGTGACATGCCTTGTAAATTTTACTGTTAGTTATGACCTTGATTCTAATAGATGTTACTTTCCAAGTTTCAAAAGACCAATTTAAAAATGGCTTTTTAGATTATAATCTGTATGGCATTAGAAATTATTTGCACTTTTATATTATTAGTCCACTGTGGTGCTTTCCAAACAGGCTTCTTGATTATGTGTTTTTCAGAAAGCTTTTGGAAACTTTTTAAAGTATATATTTTGACAGGGTTTTCCTGTAGCACTTTGGCAAACTTTGCACTTTTATTGTTTAAGGAGTATAAATAACAACAGAGCAGAATGAAATTCTGGCACATTTTCCTCTTGTCCTGAGTCTTTTATGTTCAGTAACTCTTAAGTTCCTGTTGCTCTTGCCTTTTGGCTTAGAAAATCAGACTCTCTCTGATATACCTGAAAGTAAGAGAGACAACACATTGTACGATTTAGGAGAAGCAAAGTTGGGCAAAGTTGCTAGTTTCTAATGAGCTGTGACTGCAGGCAAAGAGAGAGAGAAGTTGATTTCCTACTTACTGTACACACCAGCCTTTGAGGTTCACTGAGTTGCCCAAAATGTGTGTTCCTACTTGCCTCTCCACATTCCTGCATGGATGGCTGGTTTATTTGGAGAATGAGCTAGTTGAAGAACTCATGATTTAAAAGTCTCAAAATTTCATAGCTGTCTTGTCAAGGTAAACTTACATTTGATAAATCCCAAATTAAAGAGAGTTAAGTGTCTGGAGATACCAGTATCTTGTATGTTTGTGATGTAACGCATGAGTTGAAGGGATTTAGGATGGGTTATTGAATTTCCCAGAGAAGAGGGGTCTGTTCACCTGGGTAGTTGTTGGAATCCAAGACCAGGTTCTGCTGCATGGCTAGAATTGTCCTGTAAATGTCCTGTCCTGACAGAAGCAGATGAGATCCCAGGCAGTTCCGTCTCAGCTTCTGCAAGATCAACTCCGGCCTCTCCCAAAGCCAGCGACTGGGCTACAGTGGCCCTTTCACTCGCAAGGGGCCTAATTTAGGTGGTGAGTAGAAGTTGCAGTAGCCTTGGAGTTGACTGACTTGTGTTCAGATCATGACACTGATCAGCACTGTGATCTTGGCCAAGTTAACTCATCTTTGAGCCTTAGTTTCCTCATCTGTAAGATGAGAATATCTACTTTATAGAGTTTTCTGGAAAAGTAGATGAGATGAAATAAGTGCCAGTGTAGGTGTTGTGCCTAGCACATAATAGGCATTTGGTGAAACTGAGTTCATTTCCTTCTTTGCTGGGCACAGTCCTGGCTCTGGTCTGTACGACACGTAACGGTATGTCTAGCAGCTCCGTATTCGTTGTACAGGGTGCTAGACTGAGGAGAACCAGGGAGTTTGAGACCACCAACAAATATTTGTTACCGGGGGCGGTGCCTTTGAAATGGAGCTGATGCACCTTCATTTCCTGGTCTGTGTCGTGTGCCTGGACTCCACAGTGTGCAGCCGTGACCGCAGCTGCACACGGCAGGCCGGGATGCTGAGAGTCACCTGACCGCTGTGGACTGGTTACCTGCCATTGCAGCGCGGGAGAGAGCGCCACGACTGCAGGAATGGAGCTTGATGTGCTATTGAAGTAACTCAGCAGATTCCTCAAAGAAAAAGAGAGAAGGGGGGAGAACCCCCACCCCATCTTCCACTGCGACGTTCCCATGATGTGCGTCTGTTGACACTGCAACTCCAGATAGAAGATTCAGTTTGTTTTGTTCCAACATTTTACACGTTGGTCAGTTGAAATGGTTTTCATTAGCATGAGGTAATGAACATTTTTGTGCCATGGTACGGTATTTGTGAAAAGCTTAATCTCGTTATTGGTGTTTCTGTTATGAGCCTCATTCTGGTGGTCTGTGTGTAGCTGGCATGTCCCGGTCGTGGGTCTGGGCAGTTGGAGAACAGGAGCAATTGTGCGGCAAATGTAAATAAATCCTGCTGAGAGGAAAGAAAGGTTCCCCTCACCTCCTCGTCAGTTACTCCAGATTGGGGTTTGTAGGGAATTAAGTTCTCTGGTAATGTCCTCTCCTTTGTCTGCTGGGGCCGTCGTCAGCGGTCTTCAGCCATCATCGAAGCCCTGGGAGTGTTTCCGGCTTCTCCTGTGAGTCAGGCCAGTGGTCCAGCTGTGGAGCACCCATGTTTGGGGGCTCAGTTATGCTCCTAGACCAGGATTGGTCTCAGTTCCAGGGGATTAATTGTCCCATAAGCAATATCATAATGCAAATATGTGCTCGCCCCAATTTGCTGACCGGGCTTGCTGTGCCAGAATTCACAACCTGGTGGGGTACAACTGTCTGGCATTAAGGATAACGTAGGTGGCATTTGCAGCATGCACCAATCCACGGTGACTTTCTTCCCACCTAGAGAGCATCAAAGAGGAAGGTGTTGCCCTGGATTAGGGGTCAGGGCTGTGGAGTCCACGCTGCCACCCCTAGCTGTACACTGTACGGCACTTCCCGGGTCTCTCACCTGCTCTGGGCCTCAGTTCTCGCACCTGTAGAATGTGATCATAACAGTTCAAGTTCTAGCCAACTTTCTAGGGGTTTTAATCCTTTTATCAGAAGGATAAGATGACACATTATAAATGAAGACACCTTAAAAAAACAAAGCACTCTACAAACGTAAGATGTTATTAAATGTAAACTCAATGACGTTATTTCAACATGCACAGCAGAGAAACAGCATTTGGTGCTTTCCAGGAGCGCACACATAATTGTGGAGCCTAAATTTCTGTTTGCTGAAGCTCTTTCAGGACAGATAAATATGCCTCCAGGCAGGCTTATCTCTGTGAATATCATAACTGGATTTTCTTTGGCTTCCTTTTTTCCATTGTTTAATCTTATTATCTTTCTCCTTTATTTTGAATCATTGGGAGTGATGGGAAAACTGGAAGATTTTTACAATAGCGAGAGGAAATAAATTAAAGGACCTATGGGAAGAGAGAAGAAATTATATTAAATGTGTTCAAAGCAAGAGACCGGAGAAGAGAGTCTTTAAAAAATAGTAGTAATTTTAAAATTTCTTCTTCAGAAGTAACAGGCTTTGGAACAAAGAAGGATTGTTAGTTTTTTTTTTTAATAGAAGTTAGCCACCAACATTGCCCTTTCTTTACTTAGTGAGACGTGACAGAAATAGATTTCTGTGATCCTTTGCAGTCTCTGTGACTGGTCACCCCATTCACGTGACATTTAAAAGGCTCAGAGCCAGGCGTGGTGGCACGAACATGTATTCCCAGCTACTCAGGAGGCCGAGGCAGGAGGATCGCTCCAGCCCAGCAGTTTGAGGTTGCTGGGAGCTATAATAACACCACTGCACTCTACCGAGGGCAACAGAGCAAAGACTCTGTTTAAAAAAAAAAAAAGGGCTCAGAGATGTCTTGGATGCCTAATACATTTTTATTTTATTTCTTTCATCTTGCAGGCCATGATGAAGTTAATTCCATTTTAAGTTTCTGAGACACAACTACTTTGACAAAATGGGAAAATGCAGGGACTCTCGAAGGCGCAATGCAGATGTCCAGTTTGCAGATCAGTCTGTGCAGGGCAGGAGGGCGTCTGCAGATGGGTTCATCGAAGAAGTCAAAGCAGAAAGGACAGGGCCCGAAGTGTAGGGAACACCTGCAGGGACATGCCAAAGAGGCTGATTGTTACTGGAAAACTTGGAAATGGCTGGGCTTCATGGCCCCAGGTCCAAGCCCCATGGGCTCTTCACTGGGGTCTGGCTGGGAAGAGTTCTTGTCCCAGACCTGCGAATCCCCTTCCCTTTGCACCTTCTTTAAGGTGCTGAAATCTGTGTTCACTCTTCGAGGAGCTGAGACAAAGGCAGACAGCTCAGGAAGAGCCTAAGCTGCTTTAGAAGGTGTGAGACAGATTGGCAGCATGGCTGCCCCGGAAAGCACAATGGGTCTTTGTTCGCAGCTGAGAACACTAGAAATCAGGATGCCCGGGGCTCTGGAGCTGCGGGAGCCTGGCCCTGCCTGTGCCAAGCTGGGCTCTCTAATTGCATCGCTGAACGGTTTCCTCCATCAGCTCTGCCCCTGGCCCCCGGAGCATCTTTTTGTTTTTGTCACTGCAGTGTTATGAATTCCCTTTCCTTGGCTTCCCCCACGTTTCTTGACTGCAGACTGGCCAGCAGCCGTTGCCATGTGTGATGGCCGCCGCACGCCGGCCATCAGGGCACGTCTGCCGCAGGGGCAGCTGCTCCCCTCAGCCCCGCACCCTTGGCTTCTGGCCCCCTCTGCCTCCCCAGCGCCGGCACAACTCAATTCCCTGCCTTTGTCCAAGGGGCAGGACGGGGCACCACCTCTTTGGCTCCCGGTTTCTCTTGGAAGCCAGAGCCACTCCTCCAGCTTGGGGCTGTGGGCGCTTGTGCAGCCATGGTGCTCGGTGGGAAGAGGAGAATGGGAACTCCAACTCGCTGTGCGAGGAGTTGGCAGGGGTGCATGTGCCGGCCGTTGTTTGTTATCTGTAAGGGAACTGCAAAAACAAGTGTCTAGAATTAGATTCAGTGCTTCGGGACCCCCTTTCCTTTCTCCATTTAGACTTTCTCAACAGAAGCTGCTTCTCGCTTGATTAACTGTAACCAACTCTCTTTGGAGTTTTGCATTTTGGAAACCACGTTGCCAGAGGAGAGTCATTATGTCTGCTTAAAAGCTCCAAATAAATTCCTCCTGGTGTAAATGGAGAAAGAAAGAATAGAAAGGTTTAATCTGTCATCTTGCTTATTAGTGAAATGCTACTGAGTGACCTGGTTCATCTACATATTAAATGCACTAGACCTATCTGCGTGCCTTTAAAAAAAAAAAAAAAACCTGTTGCCTTGGAAACGATACCCTGGCTCAGAAATTGCACGAGGCCTGCAGCAAATCTGCAGTCTGGTTTCTTCACACTGAGCAGGCAGTTAATGGGGAGAGGTTGGATTTTTCCATGGTGTCTCCAACAGTTAGTAGAAAAGAGAGTGCAAGGACAAAAAAGGAGAGAGATGTATTATTCTGCTAACATTTTCAAAATACTACTTTTCAATTAATTGAAAGGGGTATTACCTAGATTTAAAAAGAAAATAATAGTATGGCCTCTTATAACTTCAGACTGCTTTTAAAGGAGAACTTTCCAGGTGCCTTTGGCAGCACTGGCCTAAGAAGATGCAACTACCAATTGAGTCTCAAACCTACCGTTAGAGACTCTTGACTCTCCCCTTGCTTTGTTCGATAATAGCATTGGTTCTTCCTTATTGTTTGGCAGGGTCTGACTTTCTCAGGCCAACTTTTCAGAAGACTGAGAACCAAGATTTAAAAATAGGATTTAGTCAGCAGTTAGAGAGCAGAATGGGCCCATCCTCCAGCCTGCGTGTGGGGTCCACAGATCCTGGTGGGCGGGGGCCTTAGTGATCTACAACGTCCCATCTCACAGTTGAGGAGATTGGCACCCAGAGAGGTGAAATGAATTGCCAAAGCACGCATCTGGTTTGGGGTAGAGTCTGGACTAGAAATCGGGATTCTTCACTCCAAGTCTAGTGCTCTTTCAACATCAGACCCGACCCAGATAAATTACGTGCTCCAAGTTCCATCAGAGGTAAAAGTTGGGTGAAGAAATTGAGAGAAGAATGCTAGTCTCTTGAAGCTGACCACCCGTCAGCTTGCTTGGGAAATTGTGCAAGGGGGAGGCCATGTATCCTCACGTTTTATATTCTTTCTTATTGGTATTTGTTGGAAATAGAAGGAGTTAGAGTGAGTCTGGAAACTCAGGTGCTCTGAGGATAAATTGTCAAAAACGTGCCTTGAATGAAAAGGCACATTCAGTTCTCTTGGCTACTGCATCTTTCCTGAAGTTTCTTTTGCCGCTTTGCAGTGGTAGTAGACCTATGGCCTGAGGACATAAAATGTCTTTTAGGCTTTTTCCTCTTAAAAACTTAGGATAGGTACAAGCAAGTCCGAGACAATCACAAAATCTTAAAAAAAAAGACTTTTAGTAAGGAAACAATTTGTTTTTGCTTATGATCACTCATTTATTTATAAGTCAATTTGGTACCATGTAGATAATATACAAACAGACATGTATGCACATGTATACATAAAAATACAGACACAAATAAAAATCTTGTAGCTTTCTTTTAGCCATGAGACAGATAAAACTCACTGGTTTAAAAAGGACAGTTAGATTAAATCATGTCTCTGTAAATGAAACAAATTAATGCCAAAGCCTTTGCTGAATTTTTGAGAAAACAGGGCAGCAAATTTATATCTTATTCAAAAAGAGGGAAGATTTAAGCTTTTTAAAAGGAGTTTGGGTGTGTTTGGAAACAATTTTTTAAATACAGGATTTTGGTCATGACTTTGAACTGGAAAGTCTGCACATACAAGAAGGAGTTGTATGTGATACCTTTGCAAGTGTGAATATGTTTTCTTACCTGCCGGCTTGAGCGCTGACAGTGTGTTTGTTCATCCCTTCAACGGTCAGTGAGCTTCTATTGAGTGCTGGGCACCACGCAGGTGCTTGGGGAGCAGAGTCGAGTATTATATGCAATTTTTGGCCTCAGTAATACTTAGGCATATATGCTTATTCAGTAATTTTAAGATAAAAAGAGGTGAGCATTTTGACGGCTTACACATAATGAGAACGATTGAATAACTTTCGCATAAGATGGCATTAGTTCAAGTTGCCTTATCATAGGAAGAATAATTCGGAAGATCTCACCTCTCATCTTCCTCAAAACAAGCTCTGGTGCCAAAGGGTACAGGGAGGTCCCATGGCATTTGGCACAGGAGGTTGTTTGAGATGGGAGGGTGGACGTAGGGAGGGAGGGGCGCCAGGGGCAAGTATGGGAAAGTTCCAGAGTCTCTGTGTGTGCGTAAGTACCACGAGAACCTGCACTGACTGTGTAGGGGAGGTCAGGTGGGAGGAGGGCGGGGAGGCAGTGAGTATCAGCCACGCAGCGCTCGAGCCATGGCTGCCTGCTCCTGGGTGGCTCGCCTGTGTTCTGTCACTCCTCTTCCTCTCCCTGGAAGGCTGGTCCAGCAGTGTATTCCCAAACTGCTGACATGGAAACCGATGCTGTCAAGATCAGCCACTCGGCACTGGTCATATAGACGAGCGTCGAGCAGCATTTAGCCCTGGGCTTTCTGCCATCTGAGCCCAGCGCTTGCCTTCGCCCAGTCCTCTCTCCCTCCTCCGTTATCGATAGTTGAAATTGGTCCGGAACACGGGTTAATTTTCTTCCTCCTCTTAATCATCAAAATGAAATCTCTCTTTTGCCCGTTAGAGAGTATTGATATAAGAAAGGTTGTGGATAAGTGGGCTTAAAGGGGAGACAAAATGAAGGAAAATTATACTGGAGTGTTAAGAATAAAGCTGAAAGTCTAAGACTAAACTGGCAAAATGAAGTTGAAAGTAAAGGAATCGCATAGAGAATTTTGACTTCCACCCCACTTTGCCTTGAGTTATTTCAGTGGACAAGTTAAAGTTGGGTTGGGGGTGGGTGGGGAGGAGGTGAGTGATTTGTGGATGAATAATACAACATTCTGTTTTCCAAGTGTGAGTAAATCGGCCAACCCCCCCCCCACACCTTTTTACAAGGGGTGTGTTTTGCTTTTTGTCTCTCAAAGGGAATTCACAACTAATGGTGGCTATTTTGCATCTTTTGTGGGTACCATGTTACCATGCATGGTTTTCTTCATTCCAGGGAGCTTGCAGTTTAACAAAGGGGGGGGGCACATGATTGCAATATAGGAATTAGTGTTGGAAGCCATCAATACCGAGCCTACTATGTGAGCCTACTCTGAACTTTAATGAGTAGGAAAAGAATCTGTCGGAAAGATATCTTGGATTCCATTTTACAAGCAGATTAAGGAACTCCCCCCAAAATGGTTCTGCAGAACTGTTGCCATGAGACTTGGCATTTTAAGCCTAGCATTGAGGTCATGGTGAACTTCTTGGCAGTGAGGTTTGTGCCCAGTTCTGTGGCGAGTCAATGTGTGGTGAAGGCTTCTTGCACTGACTGTCAAAAACCGAAAGCATATCTCCTCTGCACGCCCTTCCACCTCATTTTCTTTCTTAGTTTCTGGCAGACCTCTGTTTTCCTTGCACTTTTGTTTGAACTTAGTCCCAGACGGAATCATAGTTTGAGCCCGATGATGAGTGGTTTCGGCTCGGCATCCTGGTCAGCGTGTGAACTGCTGTCTTCTGGACCCCTAAATGACCTCAATTTCTAGTCACTCCTGTGAAAAATAGTATAATTTGGTTTCATGCAATAGGTCTCTGAGACCAAAATTACACGTATAAGCAAATTACCGGCGGCACAGCTTGCTTTGGAATATTTCTAGTGCTTTTCTAAAAAAATCAGAAAGTTGAGCCGAAGATGAAGGGCAAGAATTACCTTTTTCTTTTTAATGTGCAGCAAAATATGCACTAATGGTGCAGTTCCAGAATATTAAGTTAATACAATAAATAAAAATCCAATTTGGACTTTATTGTTTCGTGTTATTCTTGTTTGTGGAGTGATGTGGCAGAGAAATTAATACCCTGTGGAGGGACTAGCAGTCACAATTGAGATAAGAGAACGAGGAGGACAGAACAGGGTTGCCTAGAAGACAGGAGAGTCTAGAAAGTGCTGAGGCGCATAGAATTTCCTGCGGGTGATTTTTACCTTTCCTGGCTCCACTCACACAGTTTTGCATCTACTCATGCTAATCACCTGGGTTCTGCAGGGAGGAAGTATTAGAAACGATGGAGTTCCGAGAGGGAGCCTTTCCCTGTGAGCAGCTGGTTTCCAGCCAACCTCCAGCCCTCAGCCGGTGCTTCGCCTTGTGCTCAGAATGGCATTCTCGTTTCTGTAGTTTACATGTTTTTGTTATTTGGTGTTACAAGATCTTGTGGTCACTTATTCTGTACAAATCTTAGAAGATGAAAAGTAAGGAGGAGTACCCTCAAAGGGGGACTTGTTTTTATATCAGAGCATGGTGGGTCTCTCAGTGCCAATAAATCGTTCTGGGTGTTTTTTTTTTGGTTTTTTTTGTGCCCTTTTTATTGGCTGTGGGGTTTCAACTGGTCAGCCTGTGCTTCCAGATTGGAGTCGCTAACTTTGACCAAAACAGGAGGGACCTGAGAAGAGGAGGCGGTGCAGAGCAGGACCTGCAGATGTAGTGGCACCTTTTGTTTTCCACAGAAAGAGAGATGGCAACTCCAGGAGTCAGATGATGTCAGCCTTGTGCTTGGCAGCCCTGCCCAGGCCGCAGAGGGGAGGTTCTCGCCTTCCTATGCCGTTCTCCCCTGGCTCACACCGTGCATACTCTTACGTGACAGACTTCTCATTTTTGACTTTCATATTTTTTCATATTAAATTATTAAAAATTATGTGGCTTGGTTTTAAAATCAAATAAATAACCCTCTTTAGGATTGAAGTAGACATCGTTCCTAGTTTTATGTTAGTCGTTTGCCCTCCTGTGTTCTTCCGTTTGGACTTCGCTGCCATCGTCTTCCTGTCTGGCATCTGCTGTCCTCTCCTCAACTTCTGTCCAGGCCGCCTCCCCCAGGTGGACTGTGAGAGCTCCCCGTGAGGGGAGGTTGAAGCCAGTGTAGACGGGGCTTGCAGCCTGCCCTGGACAGCTGAGCCCAGGGTAATCTTAGCCTCGTAATCTTTCCGCAGTTTGCACGAGAGTGAAAGGTCAGCCGACGGCTCCGCCTGGCTGGGACGGAGCAGTCGGGCCAGACGGTGTTTCCAGAACGCGACCGCACGGTCGTGTCACCCGCCCCCATCTGCGGGAGCCTGATAAGAGTGGGTGGCCACAACCTAAAATCGGTGCTCGGCGACTTCTGCGTGTGAAACCTACGTGTAAACACGTGTGCGTTTATAATCGCGATGAGCAAGAGCTTATTTTGTTAACTTCGAGAGGGTGATGGAAATTTTGGTTTCAACTAACATTTCCATTTTCTCTTGACAAACACATATGGAAGTTTTTTTCCTAGATGAAAACCTGGAAAGAATTGCTAATGGAAAAAAAAAGGTGCTGTTATGTACCATTAAAGTGTCACAAAGCAGATATTATTCTAGTCAGTCATATATATGATTTGTTAATTCTTTTAAAGGATGGTTTAAACATTCTTTTGGATCTTACAGGGGTTTTCAAGATCGTTATTTGGCATCTAATACAAATGTGTGAAAAATTTCACCTAACTTTTCACATAAAATTTCACATCATCATTGGGACCAAGTTATTTGGTGTTTTCTTTTTATGTCTGTCTGTCAAGCTGCTTATAAAGATCTGACTTGAATAAACAAGTGGGGCGCCTTTGCCTTCCAGATAGGGCTGAATGCCTCCTGATGCTGCGAGACAGCTGGGATTAGGGAAACCCTGGAAGAGCAGGCGTGGTAATGGGGAGTGATAGCTGCTTGTGAAGCTTTAATGCCGAAGTGTATTCTTGTCATGCAATTTTCTTGTCTGCCTTCTTATTTCGCAATTTTAGCGGGGAAACTAATAACAATGTTATTTCAAAGAAGTGGTTAAAACATAATCAAACTTCACAGAAAATGGAGCCCTGGCCTTTGGTTAAACGTTCTTTTGCTCAGCGTTCTTTCTCTGCCTCTCTCTTGCTTTTAAAAACAGAAGCACGAATCCTTTCTGTTCAGTTGTGCGGGTTCCTCATTTTCTTGGTGTTAGTGACTATATCAGGGGTATTTATTCGTGTATTAAAGAACACAGCACAGTGCAGTCAGTGCTGTGGGGCACACACTGGTGGAAACTAGACCATTGGTACCTTCTAGAAGCTTTCAGCTGGTGTGCAGGGGAGGTGTGCTTTAGGGAGGTGTCACATGCAGCTTAGAGGAGAGGATTCAGGAGATGGCTGGCAGGAGGGGGGTTTGCTTTGGATCTGGAAGGAGCAAGGTGGCGCCGTCCACCTAGCAGAATAGTGCCGCAGACAGTTTGCACAGGGTCTGGTATATAAGAAATACCAATAAATACTGGTTGAATGAAGGAAAAAAGTTCAGGAGTAAATATTTAGGGAAGAGCTAAGAGGAGAATTCATCTTTGAATAGACAGGCTGAATCTCAATCCAGGATTATTTTCTGTGAGTATTTGGGGGCACGGTGAATGAATTCCTTCGCAGCTGTGTAGGCTTGGCAGGGATAAAGGTGGGAGGGGGTTTCCAGCTGGTATTGCAAGTTCCAGTCTCAGGGGGAGGTTCTGGGAGACTCTCCTGACCACACAGCTTTGCATAATTGATTAACTCTGCAGAGCTGTTTGCATTCGCCTCCTAAAATAAATTCCACTTTTCTAATTAACTCTCCAGAATGAATAAGTGCCAAAAAACGGGATGTGTGTTGAATCTTGTGATTGGTGTGATGCTGCCAGCTCCTCCAAAAGGTGTGGCTAATAATCTCGAATCCCTGAGGGCATTCTTGTCACCCACACAGCCAGTTGATCTAGGCAGGAAATAGCAGGACTGGATCTGGGCTGAAGAGCCAGCTCTGGGCCAGCGCTCCTGAATGCCATGTGCTACATTGCTTCTCTTCCCTTGCTCGCGGGCGTCCTGTTTTCCTTAGTGCTCTGTTGTGTCTGCTGTCTACCTGCTGACTCTCTTGTCAAATGTGACAAACAGCATAGGCTCGGATAGCACAGGTCCCAAATGAAGGGACCCCGATAGGTACCACAGGTTAAGAAAGTTTGTGGCAAATGACATTACTTGTGTAAGGGTAGGCTGTGCATTGGGAAAGGTGTGTTCTTGAAGGAAAAGGTGTGTGTTTGCAGCATGCAAGACCTCTGGGCTGGCAGAAGGCGAGTACTGAGAAGACTTGGAGGTTCAGGGGAGGAACAAGTAAGGATTCTGCTTAGCAAGTTTCTTGGAAAATTTTAAGGGCAGTAAACATTGTAAAGAAATACGTCAGTCAGTAACTTCTGCATGGGAAGTGCCAGGGGCTTCACAGAACTTGGATATAACGAGTGAGGTTGAAGGCAGGGCATGGCACTGGTTCAGGCTTCCGTGTTTGCAGAAAACGAGAAAGACGGAAGCATGAAGAATTTTTTTTTCCCCCAAATTGAGTTTTAGATTTCGGGTTTTATTTTTAAGCAGAATATAAAACAAGTACTTTCTATTTCCATGAATACCAGGAGAGGAGACTTGGTAAAATGCAATAAGTAGGTGTATGCTAAAAAAAATTATTAGTCATGACATTTTTGAATCCAAGTGTGTAGACAATCAAAGCTAATCAGCGTGTTCAGATAATCTAATTTGGTTGATGCACAGCTGTGTTATTTTTATTTTCCCTTTTTTAAAATGGCAAAACTTGTGGATGTTGTAGACTTGGTAATACAACTTTACGTTTTGTAGCATTGCAGGTTGATGTTAATTGGAAAATTTGAAGTTTTAATAACATTGGAAACGTGGATTGTGTAAATAAATTGAGAGAGAAAGAAGAAATGAATGCTGTTTGATTTTTTTTTTATCTTCTTGTAAGAAGATAATAGAACAATAGAATACTCTAGGCCTTCAGAGGCAGAGAAAGGCAACAAAATAACCTTTTTATCTTTGTCTTTTGGGGCAGATGGGTGGGAATGGCATTGGGTACAGTAATCAGAATATTATAGTTTCTGATGAAAAAGTTTCTGGAATATTGTGTGAGCTGTTGATTATTTAGGGAACCCCTTCCTCCTTTTTTTAAAATCATAAGGAGATTTTGGTGGTGGTGTTAATTAAAATGCAAAAGAGATGGGATATCATTCCTGATCTTCCTTTCCAATCTGAGGAAAAGAACCTCCTTCGCAAACCAGTGGCTTTGGCTGGTGATATCACCCAGGCAGTTATCGCAGACTCTTGGCAGAAATAGAAGAAAGGAAGCAGAATGACCCGGGGACCAGTGTTCGATGGGGCCTTGCAAACTGCTCAGGTGGCACGCACATGCAAGAGCTTAGACCTGAAAGATCAGCGTTTAAATTGTCTCCCGGGAACAGGACTGCCAGCGTGGGCACTTCGGAAGCAAACTCCCCCACCCCATCATAGATACTCTGTGTGCTCACATCTTCTGTGAAAATTTAGAACTCCTGTGTGTATGAGAGTGTGTGTCTGTGAATAGTGATTATCCCTGGTAGTTGATATATTTTAAAATAATTTTCCATAATTTTTGTGTTTTCCAAATATTTGTATATGTGTATCCATACCTTTTCATATTTGGTTTGTACTTTGTTTTTAATTATGTGCCACTATCTCACGAGCTTTCCTCGTGTCCTGAGCTGTTCTTCGCAGGGGGGATTTGTAAAGCTCTGTAGCCGCCAAAGCACGTCTGCACCCCTCAGCTTCTACACTCCCTATGCTTTTCCTCACTCTGGAACGTTCTGGCTTCCTCCATATTCACCTGGCCCTTAGTCTTCATGGTGGCCTTTTCGATTCAGAGGCACCGGGCAGTGGGCAGAGACCATCGTACCAGGATTGCGACAAGCCTGCTGCACTGAGCAGAGGAGTCTGACTTGGTCAGTGCTCTGCCGTGTCCTGTGCCCCTTGGGGGCGGGTCCTCTGCCAGGTCCTCTTCGTGCTTTTACGTAATAGTCGGTGACCCCGACCGAGTAAGGGTGAGGAGACGGCATTCTTATTTTTAAAAAGATGAAGCCAGCACTGAAAGTAGGGTGCGAGCCAGGACTGGAAGCCAGGGCGATCTCTCCCCTGGAGGTCACGCTGCTGTTTCTTGTCATCGCCACTGGCTAGGGCATTGCGGGGCAGGGGCAGCTTGGTAGGGCACCTGCGTAAGCCACCAGGACCACCGCAGCCTGTGCTGGAGATTGCCAAGGACCTGCTAGGCTGGGAACGTGTATCATGAGACCTAGTCCCACAGTACCGCAAGTTAAAGAGGTCTCTGGGAGAATGTTCTAGATCTCTGAGGGATAACATTCTTAAAATCCCATAGGAATTAGCTTTATATTACATGCATGTGAGAAAGGTAAGTGCTCTTGGGTCCAGCAAAATGAGCCTTTAAGGAAACTGTAAGGAGGATTGCTGCTCACCGTTAACTGTTGGTTAAGTTTAGGAAAAAATAAAGAAATGCAATTCAGGTTCAATAAGTAGGTGCAGCATGATGTGCTAATAAACCTTTAAAGGTTTGAGAGGTTGGATATTTTTGGTGGCAAGGGTTAATTTAAGGATTAAGGAGGCAAGAGATCTGGAAAGTTAAAATTTCTCTGGGCCATTCAGTTCAACAAATGCTTTCCCAGGCCCATTGGAATTATTAGCCTTGTAGGAAACACTTGGCCTTTTTAAAATGATAATATTGTGGCCAGTTTTGTAAATAGAGTTTATGCTTGATTCTGTAGACCATGGGTTAGATGAATTTTGTAATGCCCTAAGGGAAGTCGGTTGGCGAACTGGTTTCTCTGCGTCCTGGCAGCTGGTGTTAATGACCCACTTCTCATGAGATTCTGACGTTCTTGAGTTACCTAAATGCTTTAGTGTTCCCTGCCATGTAATTTTAAACTGTGTGCACATTTTTGGGGATAATTTTTATTCATATTGTGTTTAAAAAAGAAACTAAACCAAACTAAAATTCAGAACATTTTGTACTTCTGCTTCCTATTAAGATTGTTTAGTCCTTGGTGGGCGATATGAGATCAGTTCTTAGCAGTTTGAGAATTCTCGCTCTCATAAATCAAAATAGTATTAGGTGACAGCTTTCATACTGTTTCAAATGATGATTTAAATTCACTTGCTATTATCTACTTTAGAGTCACTCTGGTTTAAAAGTTGATATTTCATGACTTGGCATTTTTAAAATGCAGCAGACAGTAGATAGGAAGAGTTGTTCGTAAGATGTATTCGCTTGTGTGTGTTCCTCTCCACACCGCCAGGTCACACTGCAGGGGACAGTGAGATCCTGGGGTTCTGAAGCTGTTCACCCAGTGTCTGTGGGAACAGCCCTGTTCAGAAATTTCTAGAAAAAAAAATTATTGGTCTTGCTTGGGTTAACTGCCATGGACAAAGCATTAACAGAACAAAGTAAAATTTTTCTACATGAAAAGGAAATACGGTGGTAACGGAGAAGTAAGCGTCCCCCGAACACCCCTTCCCCATCAGAGACGTGTAGCATTTTCCCTGGAGAAGGGTCCGTGTTCCTCTGGCTCAGCCGCTGATGAAAACAACATATGGCTAGTTTTATGGGGACTGCGAGACAGATGGTGACCTATAGGCTAATTATGCAGTGGGCATGATTTTTTAAACAAATCGCTGTGATTGTTACATGGCTCTTTCTCATGAGTTGGACAATCTGGACTGTTTATTGTCACACTAGGCAAACACGTTCCGGGTGAATGGGGAAGAGGCGCTACGGAAGGGAAGTATATTTACACCGTCTTTTCATCTCCCTATTCATTTTGACGGCTCAATGAAAAAAGATGTCCAGAAGTTAAAAGGCGAGTGCAGTCAGACCTGAGCTCGTGCTAGGACTGCGTTATTTTGGACAGCTGGCTTTGTGGGTAGTTCAGGGTTTTTCCCATTAGGCAGCAATATTTTTCTTTTAATCACTTTGGATAGAACTGTCTGAAGTCTTCCCAGCTCTCCAAAAACAGAGTGTCCACAACACAGCAGGCTTTTTGGATAGAAGAGCCAGGCAGGCCTCTGCCTCGGTGTGCACTCGTTTTCGTGCTGCCTGGGGCACTTGTTCCCAGCACTCATGGTTCTGTGTCACCCTTCTCATCTCCATAAAACTGCATTCCCTCTCCCCGACTCACGTTTCTTCACTATGCTTTTCAACCATCTGACATATTATTTCATTTTATTATTATTATTTTTTTTGAGACAGAGTCTCATTCTGTTGCCCGGGCTAGAGTGCCGTGGCATCAGTCTAGCTCACAGCAACCTCAAACTCCTGGGTTTAAGCAATCTTCTGCCTCAGCCTCCCAAGTAGCTGGGACTACAGGCATGCGCCACCATGCCTGGCTAATTTTTTTTTCTATATATTTTTAGTTGGCCAATTAATTTCTTTCTATTTTTAGTAGATGGAGTCTTGCTCTTGCTCAGGCTGGTCTTGAACTCCTGACCTCGAGCAATCCTCCCAGAGTGCTAGGGTTACAGGCGTGAGCCACCGCGCCCAGCCTGACATATTATTTTTTTTAACACTTGATCTTTGCCAAGAGGCTGAGAAGTGATGACTTATTTTTTTTTAACTGAAATATTTATTATCTTATGATGTCTCCTTCCCCAAACATAAGCATCATGAGGGCAGGGATACTGTTCTGTTCTCTGCTGCAGTATACTCCGGCCCCTGGCACAGTGCCCGCACACGGCCGGTGTGAAGATTTGCTGAAGTAAGAAAGGAATGAATTAAAACTCCTTTAATCTTCACAGCTATGCTACAACACAGGCTTTGTTCCCCTCGTTTGTATACTGGTCAGATGACCCTCTTGTGTGTTGTTCTTGTGCTTATGGTTTTATCTCACTATGTTGTAATAAATAATTGCCTTTTCTTACCTGTCTCACCCCTCCCCCCAAGACTGTCACATGCTTGACAGCAGAAATTTTGGAAAGTATGTCCACAATGCGTGGTAATATTTATTGATACTGTTTATTGCATGTGTGAACAAACTAATTCACCAAGGAAGATGGTCGCTGCTCTGGGCTGTTTCCTTTGCAAACCCTATGTGGCACATGGTTTTGTGCCCATTTTACAGATGCTCAACTGAGAGGATGAGCCGGATCCAGGTTTGCCGCGTCAGCCCTCACCCTCCGCTGCGTGGGTAGTCCACGGCCTTTCCACATGCAGGGACCCCTTTTCACATTTCCCAAACTTTGCACTGCACACTGCAGGTAATATTTACTTAACTGATTGAGAAATGGCATAATAGCAATGCTATTAGAAGTTTGGTAGTGCTTTTAATTACTGTTTTTATTCATCATACTAACATGATCAATTTGGAAACTGGCCAGCACAGCAGGTGGGAGACCTCCTTGTCTGTGACCGTGCTCGGGGCTGCCTGGGGTTTGCCAGCCCCTGCAGGAGCTTTGTCCCCCCCCCCCCCCCCCCGCCATGCAGCCACCTCCGAGTGGCCCCAGACGGACATCTGGGCGGACCATGCTGGGCGGGCTCCTGTGATGTGTGCCCCCTCCTTGGCTGTCTGTTTTTGCTTTTGTCGGTGCAGCTCCTGGCCAGCCCCCGTCTCCAATTCTAATTTGCTGCTTTGTAATAAGCCTCTGGTTTCACAGCCAGATTATCCAGCCTGCTAGAACTTGCTAGAATGAAGAAAATCAGTCAGTGGCCCACTGTCCACCGCGTGAGCTTCGGGAACTTTTACGACGTGGTACATCGTGTCGGCTGCAGGCCTGAGCGGCTGGTTCTCAGGCCCTCGCAGGGTACCTGCTGCATCAGGTGAGGCCCGTCCCTTGCGCCTGGCCAGGTGGGCTCAGTTCTGCAGGAGGTGGACGTAAAGTAGGTAGAAGGGATAAAGCAGGGAGGTGGCAAGGTGAGAGGCATGGCCTGCTCAGGGCACAGGTTGCACCACGTGCTCGAGGCTGAGTCGGCGATCTGTGGGTACCACCCGGGGTCTCTGAGCTCCGTTTGCAGTGCTCTCTCTGCCTGAGCCACCCTGCGCTGGGCCGGTTCAGTGCTGCCGTGGGTTTGTTTGCTCATGTGGCGTTTTTCTTTCTTCCCTCCACCCTGCAAGGGCTGAAATTTATAGTCAGCACTTATATATGCCCTGTAGACTAGGCAAATTTGGGGCGCAAATAAGAGGCTATGGTGGGTTGTAGCCTTTCTGCTACAAGGAAGTGTGGTAGTTTTTGTTTTGCTTTGTTTTTGATCACAGATCACAGCTAACACTGCTGTTAATGTAGGAGACTTTTGTCCAAGGCCCGGGATGTCACCACTCCTTCCTCATGTAACCAACAAAGCCATTTACCATTGTTAGTGCCCTTTCTCTGTGATTTGGTTGAAAACTATCACAGAAATGTGCCCCCATCTTCATACCCTAACTTTTTAAAAAACAAAATTTATATATATATAAAAATGCATATATTTTTGTAATGTATATAGATACATATTATATATGGATATATTTATGGTTTAAGGAATCATAAGGGATAGGCTAGTCTGTGGAGTTAGGATGCCTAATGATAAGCAATCAATAATTTTTCACTATTACTATTAATAGAATTTTTTTGGTTTTGTTGTTTTTGAGCAAATTAGGCAAATTTATAAAGGGCAAATAAGGGGTAAAAAGAATGCTTTTATACTGGTGGGCATTTGAATTTGCTGAAAGTGAGCTGCAAATGTTTTGTGAGCTTCCTGTTAGCCAGTGCAAAAATAGCAGCATGGTCAGCCTCCTATTAAAAAATACACGATACTGCTTAGAGAAGTAATAGGGCCTTGTAAAATGGATACTGTGTGATAAGTGAGAAATGTCTTTAGCAAAATTTCTACAGCAAATGCAGTAAACAATTTTTAGGGCAGCTTCCTGTAATGTTCCTCAGTGTTGGCCAGTGGGACCACAAAAAATTCATCTCAATAAGAGCAATCTACCAGGGCAAAGGAATTTTGAAGGCGTATACTATAAAATGTGTAATGGAAATATTTTTACCCAAATCTTCAAGTCTTCTGCAAACACAGCTACTACATTATCCTGAGACTGGGGTGCAGGGTGAGGGTGGGGGAGAAAAATGTGGGCAAGGTATGAGATCTAATCATGACTGTCTGTATTTCTACTTTCTGATATCTGTCTCCGCATTTTTTTGTCTGCCACTCAGTGCTTTCGGCTCTGTATTTTCCTGTATGTCTCTGTTGATCCTGTCATAGTAATTGAGGAAGGTCCTGTGTCTTTCTAGAATTCTCAAGTTTTGGTGGCCCTAGAAGAGTTTCTTTGGTTTGTACACCTGGCATTACTCTTTTGAAGTCAGTTGGGTTATAGGATAGCACTATCCTGGAATTGTCTTGCTTCCTGATTTTGCCTTTCTTATCACCTCTGAGAATTCTGATCTTTTAAATTTCCAGTGAATGGAAAATTAAATTGTTAATGTGAGTCACAGTTTGGGAATTGTGTGCCAGATGATGAAACTTAATGGGTGTGTGGTCCTTCCGTAGGCAGTGCCTCACGGGCTCTGTTTTTGGCCCACATATTAAATGTTTGCCTTTTCATGGCTGTCACAGATCCGGCGTGTGCCTTTACTTCAGTGTCGGGCGTTTCTGCGCACGTTACTGCGGTCTCCCAGCCAAGATCATATTTTCCAGTCCTCTTGCTATTTTTTTTTTTACCACCTATAGGATGAAAGAAAGTAAAATTAGATATGCTTTTGATGTCTGATTTAAAAATCAACATTACCATGGATTCAAAAATTCAAGAAGATGAAAAAATAATATGGAGTCTTCTCTTTAAAAATGATTTCTCTCTTTTAGCTGAATAAGTTTGGTTCTCTCCACCGTGCTGCTCGTTATTTTAGAGGTTCCCATTGCGCCCTGCACCCCCCACCGCCCCTGCCGCGTCCACTAAAGGTGACTTGAGCTGTCTGTCCACACCGCTGCAGGGTGAGCCCTGTGGAGGCAGGGACCCCGTGACAGCGCGGTTCTGTCTGGCACGTTGTAGACACTCGGGAAACGTCTGTGAATGCAGTGACCAGCAACGTAATGAACACCTTTATGTCCCAACAGTCGCCGGATTGGGCATAGCTGCTGTGGTGCCATCTCGAATAAAATGTCTCAAAGCAAACCCAGGTTCAGCAAACCTTCTTCCCTGTCTTGCAGAGGTGGGGGCTCCACTTTGAGTCTCCGAGATAGAGACTCTTAGAGTCATCTTTGGATCTCTTTTCTGCCCTAATTTTTCCTCTGTTTTTCTGTATTCTACTGCCTCTGCTGTGGCTTGCGCTTTCAGCCTCCTACCTCTCCGGCCTCAGCTGGCCTGCTGACTCTGCTCCCCAGCCACCCTCTGCACCGCTGCCGCCCCGGGCTGCCCACCATCGCCCGTGAGGGCCTGCTGGCGGTCACCGTGGGATTCCCAGGAGTCTCGCCGGGCAGTGTGTTCCCGCGGCGTCCTCGCTCCCTTGGCGACACTTAGCCACGGAAGCGCAGAAACTGATCTGTGAGCACAGCGAGCGAATCCCTCCGTCACGTTAACCCCGTTCAGGGACTGGATGTACCAAACCAGATTCGCCCGCTTGCTGGCTTACAATGAGAACGGGTGTCTCCGTTTCCATTTCGTGGGCTGGGATTCTGGCGTGGGGACAGTCGGTCGGCGTTTCCTTCCCGCGGCTGGGCCTGCGTGGGCAGCCAGGTCGTGCACAGACACCCAGTCGGCCCGTGTGGGATGAAAACAGAGAAGTTCAGCATCAGACGGCATCAGGTTAAGTCCGAGGCCCCCGGTTCTCGGTCGGGACGCTCACCAGGGACACCAGAGCGAGTGGGCCGTTGCGAGGGGGTGTTGCCGTGGCCCTTTCTCCCATCGCTGTTCTCTTCCAGCATCTCCTTCTCTCTACTTCCAGATGTGACCAAGCCCCCTCTGATCGACGTTCTTGGGCTTTGCAGGACTTGGCGCTGTTTCTCTATGATGGCGTTAGGTAGCTTGGCTTGCAAAGTTCGGCTCTGACAGCCGTGCGACTTCCCCCTCTCAGGGCCTCGCCGTGTCTCCCTCGCCCCCGGCCCCCATCTCCTTTCCTCGAACGCCTCGGACGCCCCGACTCCTCGAGGTGGGGTCTGGCCTCCTCGGCTCGGCCGGCTGCCTGCTCTGGCGCCTGTGGAGTGCGGGGCCTAGGCCGGAGCACAAGGCACGAGTCATCCTGTCCCGTCGCTCTGCTGGAGCCTCCTGGGCTCTGAAAGCTCGTCTTGTCCGCCACATGGGACTGCGTGAAAACCAGGTCAGGTGACAGATGAGCGTTTTATTTATCAGTGCAGGAATCTGCATAGGTGACACTTCATTTTTTAAGCTGTCATATATGGACCACGGCAGTCTACGGACGTCGTTTCATTTAGTCCTCTTTGAAGTGGGTGCTGTTGTTCTCCATTGTACAGATGAACAAAGTGGAATCAGAGTTCGGTGCGTGCCCAAAGACGGGGCCGACGGAGACGGCCGGGCCTGCGCAGCTGCCGCAGCCTGCTCTGGGCCACAGTCCCCCTGCGCGGCGCCACTCGGGCCACCCTGACTCTCCGGCTGGTCTCCACCTGTCTGCCGCCGTCCCTGCCGCGCCCTCCCGCCGCCCAGCCCCGTCAGGTTGTGCGCACGCCCCCTCTCTCCTCGCCTCTCCAGCCCTTTGCTCGCCTGTCTCTGAACTCCTGTGACACCCAGGACGTGCGGGAGGCAGGTCCCCCCCGCAGGCGCGCCCCAGCGGCTATGCTGCCTTGAGCTGAACGGGTCGCCACCCTCTCCCAGTTCCCGAAAAACACAGGCGTGGTGACAGCCGCTCTCGGGGCTTCCAGGGGACTCCAAAACACTGTGTGTGAAAGCTCTTTGTAAACGGTTAGATGAGCCTGTCTTCCTCCGGACGCGAGCTCCTTTAAAGCGTGTTTTTAGTGTGTCCCCAGTAGGGAGTATGTTTTAATGGATTGTCGTGGCGTGGTGTGGCGTGGCGAGCGCATTCAAATGAGGAGTCCGCAAGAACGTTAGCTCGGTGCCCCTTTGCAGGAACTGGCCAGCGAGACCTTGGGGGCAGCTTTGCGTCTGCACCACTCGGGATCCGCCCTCTTGAAGACTTTGCGCCGGTGTTTCTGTGCTTGGCCCGTGGCTGCCGCCGGCTGTTCCCACAACACTCGACTGCCGCGTGCGGTCGCCTCTCCAGGCCGGCCCAGGGGACTGCGCTGTGCTGGGGCTCGCATCCCCCGTCCTGCTCTGCCCGGGGCTGTGCCCGTCTGCCTGGGGGGCTGGCGTCCCTCTCTGTGTCACGTTTCCCTGCTGTGCCGGCGGTGACAGCATCCCGTCTCAGAGGAGAGGGCGGCCGGCCGCGTCCCGAGCTTCCAGCGCGAGAGTGGTGGGGAAAACAAGCTCACCGCTTGTGGTGCCTCAGCGCCGGTCTGTCACCGCTTCGCTGGCCCTGGCCCTTGGCTTCTCCGCTGTGTGGTCCCTTTTTCCCAGGGCCGCTCCAGCTGGGCGCTGGCCTGACACTGGAGTCACATGCTCTGGCCCTGGCCGCCGGCATTGTCCTCAAGGTTGTCAGCGTGCAGCCACGGCCGTCTTTTCTCATGCAAAGGTCCTTTCATGCGTGGACGTTCTGTCCCGTGGGACTCGGTCATGCTTCCCCCCCCCCCCCCGGAAGGGTCTTACGAGCCACTTTCAGAAAAATGCTGGGGCTCCACTGTGTGTCCAGCACAACCGCACACATAACTCTTGTTCTGCTTCAGAACTCTTGTTCTGCCAAATGTCGCTGCTCCCGACCCTGGGAGGAGGCTGGCTTGGCAAGCACGATCGTAAGGAACCGCGATCTCGGGAGCAGGACCGAGGGGGACGCGTCTTCCCCAGTTCCCTGAGCCAGACCCGGCAGGCGGCTGTGGCCCTTCCTCGCCGTCCCTCTCACTTCTGTTGGAGACGTGCCCTGGCCGTGGCCCGCTCTTCTCGCCACGGCTCAAGAACTGTCCCTTGTGTTTTCTTCCGGCTCCAAATTGCTCCCTTGGCTTTTTTTTCTAAGCTCGTATTAAATTGCTCCATGATTTGTGCCTGGAGAGCCTTTGGCATGACGCGGCTGGCAGAGAAGGGTTGTTTTTTGTGATTGGACCATTGTCTGAGTCAGGCCTGCAGGCGAGGCTTGTGCCCTGGGCCGCTGCGGGAGGGAACACAGGTACCCTGGCAGCTGGCATCCACTCAGCAGGGATTGCTGCTTGTGTGACTTTCAGGCGTCCCCTGGGTGGGGCCTCAGCTGCTGTGCTAAAGGCTGCAAAACACCAGGCAACTTTTCAGTCCCTGTAACAAGTATATCTAATTCCTATTCTGAAGCAACCTGAATTTAATACAGAGCAATGGAATTAGATGTATGAGGATGATGTCACATCAGCGACAGTATCTTTAATCATTGTTCTTTTCAACAATTCAGTTTCAAGGGGGGAAATTGAATTTAGGAAATCCATATGTGGGGAAGTTTCTCAATCAGTAAATGTGTGGTCTACTGTGTATCAGTTTCCTTCTCAGTTCTGTAAGATCACCCCCCTCCCACCCCAGAATGGGATGAAGAATCGCTCGAATGTTCTCATGCAAAACCCTAAGGCCAGGAGACCTGATCCACATGGAGGTATATTAGGAAATAATCAGATGAATGCACTTTCAAGAATCCTATTAAAAGGCTCAATAGTTATATGAAACATGCAGGTATATAAGTATTTTACATTTTAACTGACATGTGGAAATTGGATGTTCCAGTGATTTTAATGAAAAATAAAATTCAAGGCACAAGGGGGAAAACATCCAAGTGTCAAAAGGAAAAATGCCCTTTATCTACCCATGCGAATAGTCCCCTTGTTCACAGCTGTCACAAAAGACACAACGAGCCATATTGTGCAGGACGCAAGGTTCATGAGAGGCAGGTTTGTAAGTGGCAGGTAGCGGGGAAGTGATTTATGTCCCATGAAAATCCATTCAGCCGTGGTGGCACTCCCATGGCATCTGACGCGTAAGGGGCCATTGTCTTCACCTGCAGGCTGGGGACAAAAGGCTTCAGTCGCTGGAAGGTGCTGGTTTGGGCTGGGGATATCCTGCCACCTTTTCCAGTAAGAGGAGGAACATGATTAGGGTTTTTAGGAGAAAAAGCTTTTGTTCTTTTTCATTTACTGACAGTAGAAGTTAAAGTAGAGCCTTAAAATTAGGAACACAGTCAATTTTAGTGTCAGGACCCAAGCATGGGAAGTTAAATCAGATGCCTCATTTAAAAATGTGTGAAAGTTATTTACCCTCATTTAGATGTGGGGGCAGCAGGAATGGCTGTTGAGGTTAGGCATGAGAGGCAGTAATTAGAAATAGGATAAAAGGACTCAGGAGTGAGATTAACTTAGATCACCTATATTTAGCTTCCAATTTTACTTCATTCTGTTTGCTGTTTTTGAATTGCATTTATTAGTATGTAGGAGAGCAAAGATCAAGAAGTATTTTTGTTCATGTGTCATCGTAGACCGTTGTTATTTATGTGATTCTTGGAAAACAATGGATTTTTACACTGGAAGAGATGTTTATTCTTTTCAAAGATTTTCTTCATTTGGGGTAAGAGTTTGACAGAAATTACAGCATTTGGTTTAGAAAAGCACTTAAGCTGTATATATCATTTAGGTTTCTCATGCCTCATATTGGCTGCCACATAATTTGGATTGGGAGTCTGGAAGGACGCAGTGATAGCGGAAGGAGAAAACAAAAGCAAAATTGTTGCCCATTTCTTCAGAATAGTGTGATAATGGTCTTCCATTTAATCTCGTCTTATCAAACATTTTTTTTAGTGTCTGCTCAGTGCCAGGAAGTACGTACTGGTTCCAGGCCTCAAGAAGCTTGCAGTTAAACAGAGTTTCTCAGCCTTAGCGAGGTTGGCATTGTGGGCCAGGTAATTCTCTGTGGTGGGGGCTGTCTTGTGCACTGGGGGACATTTAGTGACATCCTTGGCCTCCGTGCACTAGATGCCAGTAGCATCTCTCCCCCCCAACCAAAAATGTCCCCCAGACACTGTCACATGTTCACTGGGGAGAGGCACAGTCACCCCCATTGCAGAACCACTTGTTTGACATCCTGCGTCTTGCTGTAGGAGCTCACAAGCATTCCATGCTGTTACGGGTGTCCAGTTACTTATGTTTGTCTATGTTTATACACATTTATATTTATAATAGTTTTGGAAAAGCCCTTTGAAAATGCCCTGTAGTGGTTTTTTATTCTAGTCTCATAATGCTTAAAATACATTTTTGGAAGGGTAGAGGAGAATCGCTAACCGTGTCCTGTGGGTGTGCTTTCACGGGGGCTTTTCCCTCATTGTCATCGTTTTACAACACAGTGGAGCCCTCAGACCCGTGAGCCAAAGGAAGAGCGTGGAGATCTCCATGGGAGAGCAGGGGAGGGTTTTTTTCGGTTGATCTGATACTCCCTGTGCTAACACGGTTTGCTCAGACTGTGGAAGCTGTAGAGGTTAATAAAATTGTTGAGGTCTCGAATGTAAGAGACATTGTTATAGATCAGTTTTGAGACGAAGCCTAAATGAAAATGGATTTGCTTTGCCCCTCCTCGCCCCACCTGCCCTCTCCCTCTTTCTTCTTTCCCCTCCTCTCATCTCTGCTTCTTCTGGCAGCTGTGTGGACAAACCCACTGGTCACCTATAATGATGACTCTGATGAATGACCAAAAGGTGCCCCTCCCTCAAGATACATCACAGTCATCCACCAGAAAACCACCGTCGTAACTGTCCAGAGCTGCAATGACCCAGGGAAACTGGAACCCCGGGAGTTGTGCAGTGTGCAGCTTGTGCGGCAGTGAGTGCTGGCCATGGTTGGGCAGCCTCATTCGCTCCCATGGCATTAGCTACCACTTGAATGCTGCTCCTTCTTCCATTTCTGACTCCAGACCAGACCTTCTCCTGGAGCACTATGCCCGCATGTCCTTTTGGGTAAAGCATTCCAAATGTAACATGCAAAATTGAATTACTGTTTTCCCCAAATCTGCTTTTTCTTAAATTTAAGAATCATCTTAGATTCCCCTCTCATATACTTACACACACACACACACAAAATACACACATACACACACATATCCCAAGCCCTCTGTGTCCCCTTGCGTCCTTAAATCCTGTGATGTTCATTTTACCCCACTTTGCTCCTGTTGTCCTATTTCCATTTTTATCTCCTTGCTCCTGGGGCCTGGGCCATTGGAGTCGTCTCCTAACTGATCTCCCTTCCCAGGTTGCACACCCCTTCCAGCACCCGCCAGCCAGAGTGCTCTCACAAGATACAAATCTGATCTTATTGTTCCCCACCAGGGCTCTCTGATCTTCTGTTATCTAATAGTCTGAGCCTCCCTTACAGTCGACTTTATAACCTTATCCCTCCCCCTAACTGTCCAGGCAGTGCACACCTGCTAAGTGCAGGGCCTGTTCTAGGCCGGAGATTCAGCCATGGAGTCCTTGCTCGCAGGAGCTTACCTTCTCATGGGCTGTACTATTTGCATGAACATGAAGTTGACCCATGAACTTACCATGCTGTTTCATGACTTTGCTCGTCTTCTGGAATTTTAGGACTCTGCTAGGGTATCGTGGCTCCCACTGGAATTACCACTTTCTTTTTATGTCTTCTTTGTATCATGTATTTCAAGATTCCTCTCCATCAGGGCCTGGCTTTACCAGGCATTGTGTTCCCAGCACCTATAATAGTGCTTAGTACATGGTAGGTGCTTAATAAATGCTTATTGAATGACAAGTACACAAGAATGGAAGCATTTTTGTATTAGTGTTCTTCAGGTGTGTCATATATAGTCTTCCCTTCTTTGGTCTTGTTCTTTTTTCTGCTAAGAATATCTGCTCATACCCACTACCTATCCCATATAAGCCACTCACCCATTCTTAAAAATGTCCCTATCCTGAACCCTTGCTGATCTCTTTTCTCAATTACTTTTTAACAGACTTAATTGCTTTTTTTCAGGACTTCAGTAGCATTTATTTAGTAAGTACTGTATATCTGCTATTTGTCAGGGTTGTGCCAGCTTCTACAGGTATGACAATGGGAAAAGACCCAATTCTTGCCCTGAAGGAACTCACAATCTAACAGGGGAAAGCATTTTGTTCGTGCCTTGCTGCCTGCTCGGTCAGCGGATGGCTGTCCTTCATGCAGGGATGCAAGGACCCAGGCCCCTTCCCTGTTGTGGCTCTGCTCACCCCATTGTGCTTCACTTTATGTGAAAGGGGAACCAAGAGTGTGCAGTAGACACTGTAGCTTCTTAAAGCCTTGCCTCAGAGGTGACAGGACCACCTCTTTCACAGTCCGTTGGCAAAGACAAGTTCCAAGGCCGCCGCAAACTTCAAGGGCAGCTGAGACATGTAGTCTTGCTAGATGCCCAGCAAGGAGATAGGGCGTTTTGGTGGACAGCTGGCAAACTCAGCCACATGTCTCATTATGCTGGTTGCAAGCTGTGCTAATTAGTTTCTTCTACATATTAATTCGTTTCTTCGGCTTAGAACACTCTCACCTAAAATATTTGCAAGTCTTACACCCTCACTTCATTTAAATCTCGGCTCATCTGAAACTTGTTCAAAGTGTAAGACCACACAATCTAGAAAGTTCCCCGTGCCCTTGTGCTGTCTTTTTTCCTCTTTAGAGCCCCTGTCGCACATTAAATGTGCAGTTTGGTTTATTGTCCTCCCTGAGACAAGAATGTAAGTGTCCCAAGGACACAGCATTTGTCTTGCTCACTGCTGTGTCTACAAAGACTAGGGTAGTGCCTGGCCCTTGTCTTCGGGGATCACGAACTTCTTGAAGGTAGAGATTTGTCGTTCATGTTTCAGTACCTGTTTGCTGAGCCTGCCTTGTGCTAGGCAGGCCTCGGAGACACATCCCGAAAAGGGTAGACAGGCCCCTGCCCTCCTCGAGTGTACAATCTGCTCAGTCTCATTCAACTTTATTTCCCTGAGCTTAGCATTTAGAAGCAATTGAACACATGTTTGCGGAGTGAGAAAAACTAATTAACAGCGTGCTTAGAAAAATCTCCCTGTAGTAAATATGTTATTCAGTTATAGGAAATGATAACCCAAGTGGAATATTTTGCAGATCATGGTGAAAATCTACCCTGCTCTGCTTTAGTCTTTGAAAAAGTCTGCTTGTAAGTCACTCTCTTCGTTGCTAATAATAACACCAGTGGGGGGAAACTTGAAGAAAGAGGCATTTGTCACCAAATGGTAAGTTAGCAACTTGTCGTTATCTGCGTCCGGAACACATAGTCATTAAGCGGCATTTGGACTAAATCTATTAGAATTTAGAATCTACTTGGAGACAAATGGAAATATGCTTCTGCTTAGAAATTGCTTTTTCCACTTTAAGATATTGTGGATTAGAAAGGGATAAAAATTAATTTCGAGTGAAGGCCTGTTTTTTGAAAGGATTCATTGTGTGTCAGTGGAAATTCTTCGGGGAAGCGACATCTCAGGAGGAAGAAACACAAACAGCTCAATACGGTCAATTTATGCTGCTCGGAGGAAAAATAACTGAAACTGATTGTTGGTTTTCTGTGGACTGTAACAGTTGGTTGACTCAGATTTCTTCTTTCTACAAATTGTGAAGATCTAGCCTTAATAGGAGGAGCACCTGAACGTGCAGGTTCTGTCTGAAGATGAGGGGCTAGAAAATGTAGCTAGTACGGTTTTTACAGATGCGGAGACACTTTGGGGGTTTGCTTGCATTGTGAAGTGTTTCCAGCTAGCAGTTATTAAAGTAATTCAAGCAAAATCAGTTTCTAATGATAGTGAAAAAGCTTCTTAATAGTGAAAAAAGCTTAAAATAGTGATTAAGAAAATAGGCTGCAGATATAATATTTTAGCACGTATAAGGGCTTAAGCCCTCTTGTGAATACCTACTCACCTATTTCTTTATTATCCTGTTTTTTACTCAGATTTATACATTTTCCTTCCTTTCTTCATAAGGGCAGCTGAATAAGGATAGATGCCAATTTTCCCCTCATTATAATGTCACCCCGTGAGCCTGTTGTGCTAGCAACATTCATTTTGAGTATCTGGCCATGTTTAGCCATTCGTATTACGTTTAAAGTTATTCTTGGCTGGGTGTGGTGGCTCATACCTATCATCCCAGCACTTTGGGAGGCTGAGGCGGGAGGATTGCTTGAGGTCAGGAGTTCAAGACCAGCCTGAGCAAGAGTGAGACCCCCATCTCTACTAAAAATGGAAAATTAGCCAGGGATGGTGGCTCATGCCTGTGGTCCCAGCTATTCAGGAGGCTGAGGCAGGAGGATCGCTTGAGCCCTTGGAATTTGAGGTTGCTGTGAGCTAGGCTAACCCCATGGCACTCTAGCCTGGGCAACAGAGTGAGACTCTGTCTTAAAAATAAAAGAAAAAAAGCCACCCAACTTTCTGCTCAACAATCTCAGTTCTGGATTCATTCTGGACTGACTTTGTCAGCCAGGAGCTTGAGATCCAAGAGGACAATCTAAGACTTAGGTTTTAATTTCTGGTTTCTTTGAAAATTACCTTTTCAAGCCTTACTTTTCATTGATACTTTTACTTTTTTAACTTTCTTGTTGTCTAGCCTTACATTTCAGTAATATTTGAAATGCTTTTAATTCTCCAGTGGCCTTTTAAGATGATAGTATTCTTGCTAGCATGAAATTTTAGAGAACATTTTTATTTTTTCTTTTAGATTTACTGTGCTCAGTTTTCTGAGATAAACATGCCTTCTATGTTGTTTGCCTTCTTTCAAACTGCTACGTTTTAAAGCAAGTATTTGAGTGACCAATAAAATAGTCCCAACTCTAGAGAGGATTCTGAGGTAGGTCTCTGTGGAGGGACTTAGCTGGCTGACAAGTTTTGGTTAAATAAAACCCTCACTTCTTTAGCCAATACATGATTGACTTACCGTGTGACCGCTACTTTATAACTGTGGCTACAACTGCTGGGAAAGGGGATGATCCTTTCAACATTTATCAAATTAAATCTAATCACTACGTTGGAGTGCCATGCACATCTCACAACTGTATACTCTTTTGAGTTTGTAAGCAAAATAATTCTGTTTAGTAAAAAAATGAAAGAAGAATGAATAAGTTTAAGTAGAAAGATTTTAATTTTCATTATGCACCACATGTTCAGACCTCTTCAGCTGTTCTGATTAAGTCATCAGAGGACCAGCCTAGACGGGAGCGGAGGGTCCTTAGAATTTGCTGGAAGTTTCTGTTCTTATCTGCAGCGACTGTCAGAATCCACAATTTCTGAAAAAAAGAAAAAAAGAAATCTCCTAAGTACTATATAGTGCTTCCTTCCAAATTGAAGTCAATGATCAGAGCTGCAGGAGGGGCTTAGCAATGAGAAATGTATTACCTGTAAGCAATCGTATGCTTAGAAAAAAGTAAAAAGGAAAGATAGAAATCTGTCTGCTTCACGTGCCAGTAATTGAAATCACTGTGTGGTGGTGACTGCCGTGGTATTACAACGTCATGGAAGCTGACGGCCCCGCATGTCCTGGGCACCGTGGGGAGCGTGGGCTGCCTGGGAGAGCTTTGCAAAGAGCTGGGTCTTGTCCTGCCCCCGGATGTTTGGCCACTGCATTAAGAGTTAAGTTTCCCAAAACTGTTTCATGAGACCTAGTCCCTGGAGATGCTCTCCCTAAAAAAAAAAAAAAAGGTGTTGTCATCAAAGAAGTTTGGGGAATGATGCAAAATATCTTCTTCACTGTACACATTTGCATTAAAAATCCTGAGATGTTCTCCAGTAAAAGAACCTGTCTTACCTTGATTTTACAAAGCTTGACAAGAGATTGTGGTCACAGAACATGCACCAACACTCTTCAGTCATCTCTGTCACGGTTGAGGGACTGGCAGCTCACAGAAAACACTGCGGAGTTTTCTGAGGGCCCATGGATTTAAATTGTACTGGAAATAGGGAGATGGTGGTCAAATGTAATAGTGTAAGAGGTACCGCTGTGACCTAAGAGAAGTAGATGTGAATGAGCTCATCTTGTATCTCCTTTTTGGTCATTTTGTTAGAATCTCTTTTGTTTTAATTCTGCCTAGAATAACCACCATCTGAACAGCTATGAAAACGAATTTTAAAGATGGACAGAACTTTCCTTAATACATTTCTACCTTGTCTCTGTGTATATGGAAACTCAGACATCAAGCTCAATCATATTTTTTAAAAATAAACTTTATTTTTTAGAAGAGTTTTAGATTTACAGAAAAATCGCAAAGATAATATGTGGTTCTCATTTACTGGGTGTGGACCCAGTTTCTCCTGTTATTAACGTCTTATATGTTAATATAGTACATTTCTTAAAACTAATGAGCCAATAGTGATAACATTATTATTATCTGAAGGCCATATTTAATTCAGAGTTCCTTAGTTTTTACCTAATGTCCTTTTCTTTTCCAGAATCTCATCTAAGAAACATTACATTTAATTGTCATGATTTCTTAGGGTCCTCTTGGCCATTTTTGTCATCTCAAGGGTACATCCTGTCATCATGACTTACCTGTCATTGACATCGTCATGTCAGCATGATCTGATCACCTGGCTGAGGTGTGTCTGCCAGGTTTCTCCACTGCAAAGTGCCTTTTTTTTTCCCTTTCCATACTGTGGAAGTCACTCCGTACGGCCCAGAATGGGGAATTTTGCCCCCTCCCATTGTGAGCAGAATATTTACATTAATTATTTGGAATTCTGAATTGTATTTTTAAGTGTGTAGCTAAAAACGATTTGGATGGTAGAATCCTTACCGTTTTAGTCATTATAGCTACTTACAAACTTGGTCTGATGGAGATTTTATTCTAAAGGGGTAAAACAGCTTCCCAAAGTACAGCCACCGAGCGGTGATCAGAGACTGTGGAATTTGTTTCCATGCCAGGGTCTGCTCTTAGCAGCATGCCAGGAGTGCCAGATGCTGCCCTCTCTCTTTCTGTGTCAAGATTTAATACTGTTTGTGCGTTTTCTTCTGCTTCAGTCGGTTTAGTGTTATTTTTGGAGACCATAGAACTGCTTGTAGTGTGTGTCACTATAGAGTATATAGTCTGTCTAGAAAAATGCTAGCATGATAAGATGTACCATTCTAATACCTTTAGTTTAAAAGCATTACTATCAAAAGCATCCTTTTGTGACTATTGATTGGCTCTGACTTTGTCACTCCCAATAATAATATATCATTAAAGAGTTTCTGTTTAATCAACTTTTAAATTATTTCATATTTAACATTGTGTACATTATAATACAATGTGGTTATAGGAGTCATTTTGCTTCTTGTTTTGCCCCCAAAATATTGCTATAATTCTTTTTAACAAATATATTTAAAAATAACCACTTCATGTATTTTTGATGAATATAAACTTGGCAAGAATTAGAAAATTTTCAAAATATAGAAGTCTCTCTCTCTTCATATATATATATATATTTTTTTTTTTCTCTCTCTCTCTTATCTTTAGCAGAGAATGGTAATAATTGGACTTCAGAAGTCTTCCCTAAGGCAGCCCTGCTGAAAATGAACAATGGCCTATCTCAATCCACAGGAAAAAAAAATGGGTTAATAGAAATGATTTTTTTCAGTTTCAGGTTTTTCTCTAATCAGTTTTTCTTAAGCCTTTGGCACTGGCTACCACATGCCTGTTGGTGAACATTATTAGTAAAAGCGAATGCATAAATAGCAAAGGAATATTAACAGAAAAATTCAGCTAGCCAGTTAGTTCAGTAACCCTCATTATCATTTTGTTAACATGTGAGTTTAGGCTGGGGCTTTAGATGTCTTTCCTATACTGCCATTTCTGCCAAAAAAGAAATTATTCCTGGTTCATAAAAAGAAACAGTATTTCAGTGTTTCATGTTTTCTGTCAGTGGCCAACTCTACTTCTGGGTGCTTCATTATCAGAGCAAGCTTCAAACCCACAGCGAGGATGAGTAAGATGGGATCAGGGAGTCTCCGGGAGCTTCCTGAGACAGGAAGGCGCAGGTCATCCTCAAATTGTGTAATAATCATCCGCACATCCTTCTGTAGGAAGGATGGAATTCACTTTCCCGCCCACAAATTTGGCATAAAATTTCCCTGCATAAGGGGCCAGGTTTTTTTTTTATAAGAAGAAAAAAAGAATGAATTAATAACTTTGCTTTTTCTAACAGCAGTCTAACAGTGTGGTGGATGTAGTCTCTTCTTCAGAAAACGAAACTTGTCCTTTCAGAGGGTTCTTGATTATAATATTTGTGAATCTGTCCATTAGGCCTCAGCTAAAAATTTTGTTTTCATTCAGAATTTATGCGTATTTTTAACAGTTTGCATTTTCTGTGGTAATAGAATATTTTAGGGTTTGTTGCCTCATTATATTTTGATTCTTATATAAAAAGCCTGCAGGGGCATTTAACCAAGTTTAAACTAGAAATAAATTAAAGATAATATAGTAATTTCAAATAGCTTTGTGTTCAAGATGAGATTTTGGAAGTTATTATTCCACAGTGAATTTTAATGACAATTATTGTGTACAGTGGCATTTATGGATGTGCAGCGATCGAATGAGTGTGATTAGTCTGTTAGGTTATGGATTTGTAAATGGGAAATGCGAATGTTTTAATAAGCTTTCTCCATAATGGTTCATGCTGTGAACATACAAAGTTAGAGACACTGAACTTCACTAAGTCATGGCAGGGCATTGGGAATCAGTAGGCTCAGGTTTCAAATCAAGATGAGTTTTAAATTTTTAATAACACTGCTAAAAAGTTAAAAGACAGTCATGTAAGCAGATATCTTATATCCTTTTGGGACAAGACATTTCTTTTTATAATGCAAAGAAAATCTTACTTTTGAATGGATGAAGTATAAAATGGAATTGAATTTATACTTTGAGGAAAAACATGTTATCTGCAAGACCTTGTTAGGATTGAAGACAACACCAAGAATGCTTGTTACATTTTCTTTGAGAGGCTTTTGGAGAAGAACTAGCCGAAGTCTGAAATTTGTTTTTGGTTGGTTTTGGCCAAGCTGGTGATTGGTCACTGAGACCCTCTTATCTGGTGAGCCTAAGAAATATTCTGACAACACATAAATGCTCATTTCATTATTTCAACTTCTTCAAGTTGAAATGCTCATTTCACTATTTTAACTTCTTCAAGAACACTATTTCAAGTTCTTTCAGTAAAAGCATATGACTAATTTTTCATGGAGTACGTCCATTCTTATGGCATTTTAAAGGAGAAGCATACCATATTCAGTCAGTATCATTACTTTGATTTTTATTTTTTAAAGCTTATTTTACCCCTTTATCAAGATAATATGATCTAGATGGACAATTTGGCAAACACATGATTCTTTCTGTTCTCGTTTTCTGTAATACCACCACCTAGGGATAATTTTTATACTGTCTAGAATTTAATGTATTGTTTCACTTCCTCTAAGATGCATTTTTGCATTTTAGCCTTGGACTTTGATTTTAATTCCTCTTGGACATTTAGGTTTATGCTAAAATGCTATCTTCTTATTTTAGCTTTCACTTAATTTAATATTTTCAGATAGCAAATTAGGCAATTTTATACTAGTGTTACCTAGTTAATGTTCCTTACTGTTCGTTTTGAGATGTTAGCTCACAAAAAACCTTTAAATACATATTAAATGAAATGTTGAAAATGTATGACTTAAAGAACACTGTTTGTTGACTACCATTGTAAGTGGCATCAAGAAATGTAACAGGTGGTTCACACCTATAATCTTAATAACACTTTGGGAGGCTGAGGCAGGAGGATTGCTTGAGCCCAGGAGTTCAAGAACAGCCTGGGCAATGTAGCAAGACCCCATCTCTAAAAATAAAAAAATAAAAAAAATAAGCTGATTGCAGTGGCATGCACCTGTAGTCCCAGCTACTTGGGAGGCTGAGATCAGAAGACTGCTTGAGCTTGGGAGATTCAGGTTGCTGTGAGCTATGATCATACCACTGCACTCCCACTCCAGCCTGGGCAAAAGAGCGAGACTCTGTCTCTAAAAAAGAAAGAAAGAAAGGTAATAGTCAGTGGGTGATTCATCATTTGAAAATCTTTCACATTATATGACGTCTTAGTAAATTCCAGATACCCCTTGAGAGAGGTGAACTACCTACAAAGAAGGGATGGAGCAGTACAGAACCTGAAGTTACCATGGTGGTCAGGGCAATCTGTGAGACTGAGGTTATTAGCCCAGATACCTGAGAACACTGTATCCAGTGGTCAAGCCATTGTCATAAGGAATGTGTCTGTCTCTTGGCTTTGCTTACTCTTGCATTGGTTTCATTCTCCGTTGGGGTATCCCCACATGGTTTGAAGGTGGCCACTAGCAGCTCCTGGCAGCTTTTGTACCAGTTTAATAACTCGAGCATATGAGAGTTTCTCTTTCAAAATACTTGAGCAGAAGTCCCAGGATGGAGTCTCGTTGGGCTGGCCTTGAGCACTTACAGTTCCCACACCGGCTGTTGTGGCGAGGTAGGTGGGATGCTGTGATTACCAGGATGGGGTCACGTCCCTCCCCTGTCCTGCTAGAGCCCCAGCGTGTTGCTGAAAGACCAAGGTGTTGGAACAGAAGAAGGGAGACAGACTCCAAGCACCCAGCAAAGCCCCTGGATGTTCACTAGAAAGATGCATGAAGAGCAAAGTTTAATTCCCACCGTGTGGTTAGCTGGTGCCGTATAATTTCGCATGGATCTCTGCAAAAAGGTGCGTGGATCTCTTTTCTCCATGTTGCTTTATCACATTAGTTTTATTATGATGAGGGACTGAGTCTTTCCCCTTTTTTATATTCCTCTCAGCGCTAAGCGTAGTCCTAAATAACTGGACCCTAAATGCTTAACTGATTGGCCATTTGTGAAGTGTAATGGAGATAAGTAGGAAATGTTAACATTCTTTTTCGTTGCTTGCTGGTTTTGTGTTTTACTATGTGTTTGGGAGGGAACACTTAGCTTCATAGGTGGACGGCTCTTTTTTGCCATGCATAGTCTAACACCATGAAAAGTGATAGGGATTACAGCTACAGATCTTAACTGGGGCTTCACGCGCTTTCTAAGATACCATGGAAGGGTTTCTGGGCATCTCTGCAGTACCCAAAATCCTAACAGAATTGTGTGTGTGCATGCATTCACACACCTGTGTGCGTGTGTTGAGAGAGGACCCCCAGCTTTCGTTAGGTGCGCCAAGGGGATCCCTAACCAACAAAAGGCTCAGAACCACCGGTGGGAAATAATCTCACACCGACAGGAAATGTTCTGACTTTAAGAGAGAAAATACTCTATGTGGAAGTAGCTAACGGTGATGCTGCATAGGGGAAGCACAACGGAGTTTGAGCCTGGGGATGAGCTGTTAGCCTGTGTTAGTGAACCCAGTCCGCACAGCGCTCGGACAGAACACGCCACGGACGAGCCCGTCGTGACATGGGCTGCCAGCGGCCTGTGGCTCGGGGCTTTGCAGCAGGCCCGGAGCCACTTCCTGCCATCTGGAAGGAGGGGGAAAGTGATGGAGTATGTTCTCTGCTCCCAAAGGCGATTTATGGCAACAGTTTAATAAAAGTTTAAGAAGCATCGTTCCCTGGGCGAAGAGGGAGCCGGGAAGGCTCAGTGGGTGTTGGGTTGGTGTCGCAGGTGACGCCCTGGCATCTCCGTGTTGCCGCCTTACCCCGTGGCCGCACAGGGACGGTGGTGGAGCCTGGGGGTTCCTCTAGGCCAGTCAAGGCTCCTGTGGGGCTTTCCATTTCGGCTTTTCCCCAAACTGCAGCAGCGCGAGCCTGGGGGCTGCCCTGAGCTGGGCCTGGTGCCATCTGCTGTGTGCACGTCACCAGCTCACGCCCAGTGCACTGCGCCACTGTCACCGCCGGCTCGCTGCGCCACTGTCACCGCCGGCTCGCTGCGCCACTGTCATCGCCGGCTCACTGCGCCACTGTCACCACCATCGTGCTGCGCCACTGTCACCACCGGCTTGCTGCACCACTATCACCGCTGTCGCGCTGCGCCACTGTCACCGCCATCACACTGCGCCACTGTCACTGCCGTCGCGCTGCGCCACTGTCACCGCCATCACACTGCGCCACTGTCACCGCCATCGCGCTGCGCCACTGTCACCGCGGGCTCACTGCGCCACTGTCACCGCCATCACACTGCGCCACTGTCACCGCCGGCTCACTGCGCCACTGTCACCGCCATCGAGCTGCGCCACTGTCACCGCCGTCAGGCTGCGCCAGTGTCACTGCCGTCGCGCTGCATCACTGTCACCGCCGGCTCACTGCGCCACTGTCACTGCCGTCGCGCTGCGCCACTGTCACCGCCGGCTCGCTGCGCCACTGTCACCGCCGGCTCGCTGCGCCACTGTCACCACCGTCACGCTGCGCCACTGTCACCGCCATCGCGCTGCGCCACTGTCACCGCCGTCTCACTGCGCCACTGTCACCGCCGTCGCGCTGCGCCACTGTCACCGCCATCGCGCTGCGCCACTGTCACCGCCGGCTCGCTGCGCCACTGTCACCGCCATCACACTGCGCCACTGTCACCGCCATCACACTGCGCCACTGTCACCGCCATCACACTGCGCCACTATCACCGCCGGCTCACTGCGCCACTGTCACCGCCATCACACTGCGCCACTGTCACCGCCATCACACTGCGCCACTGTCACCGCCATCACACTGCGCCACTATCACCGCCGGCTCACTGCGCCACTGTCACCGCCATCACGCTGCGCCACTGTCACCGCCATCGCGCTGCGCCACTGTCACCGCCATCGCGCTGCGCCACTGTCACCGCCATCGCGCTGCGCCACTGTCACCGCCATCGCGCTGCGCCACTGTCACCGCCATCGCGCTGCGCCACTGTCACCGCCATCGCGCTGCGCCACTGTCACCGCCATCGCGCTGCGCCACTGTCACCGCCATCGCGCTGCGCCACTGTCACCGCCGGCTCACTGCGCCACTGTCACCGCCATCACACTGCGCCACTGTCACCGCCGGCTCACTGCGCCACTGTCACCGCCGGCTCACTGCGCCACTGTCACCGCCATCACACTGCGCCACTGTCACCGCCGGCTCACTGCGCCACTGTCACCGCCGGCTCACTGCGCCACTGTCACCGCCATCACACTGCGCCACTGTCACCGCCATCGCGCTGCGCCACTGCCACCGCCATCGCGCTGCGCCACTGTCACCGCCGGCTCGCTGCGCCACTGTCACCGCCATCACGCTGCGCCACTGTCACCGCCATCACGCTGCGCCACTGTCACCGCCATCGCGCTGCGCCACTGTCACCGCCGGCTCACTGCGCCACTGTCACCGCCGTCACGCTGCGCCACTGTCACCGCCGTCACGCTGCGCCACTGTCACCGCCATCGCGCTGCGCCACTGTCACCGCCGGCTCACTGCGCCACTGTCACCGCCATCACGCTGCGCCACTGTCACCGCCATCGCGCTGCGCCACTGTCACCGCCATCGCGCTGCGCCACTGTCACCGCCATCGCGCTGCGCCACTGTCACCGCCATCGCGCTGCGCCACTGTCACCGCCGGCTCACTGCGCCACTGTCACCGCCATTGCGCCACTGTCGCCGTCACCGCCCTCTTGAGTTTTGCGTCGCTGCGTCAGCATAGACGCTGAGGGTCTGTGCCGGGGTTCTCAGCCTCTCATATTGAGTTAAAGCAAAAGTCCCCTTAGGGAGTGAACGGACTCGCGTGAGGGTGTCCTCCTGACCGTGCAGCGCGGCAGCTCGGACTCCCCGCGCTGCAGCCGTTTGCTCTCTGCTCCGCCGCCCTGCCGCCCCGGCCCGCCCGGCTGGGCGTCACACGGCGCCTGCTCTGCTCACGTGGCCTTGAAACTTCATGGAAGATGATCTGTCATAAAGCATGTGTTCTGTCATGACCAAGGATATGCGTATGTGTCACATACATGTTCCTCAGGAGGTTCCACAGAGCAGCGTTTGCCCTCACCCGCACTCTGGTATCTTCTATCCCGTGGAGGAAACTCTGCATTCTCCACCATCACATCCGCCTGCCACCAGCCAGTGGCGGAGCCGCAGGGGCACCCCACATGATGCTGCCTTCCCTGTCGCCGTGGCTCTCAGGACACGTACGGCAGCTGAGCCTCCCCCCGTGGCACGGCAGGACCGGCTGTGCGTGTGCCCGTGACACCGCGATGGCCTAGACGGAGCAGAGCGTGGTGGCTCAGAGCAAAAGTCCCGTAGTGGTTGTGGGCCCTGGCCCCGGCACCCCCCACCTGCTCTGGTGTTGGGCACGTTTCCTGACCTCTCGAGTCAGTTTCCCTTGATTTAAAACAGAGATAATAAGAATGCAAATAGCAAAGCATGAGGGTTGAGGTGGAGATGCATGTATAATACAAATACATTGTTAACATATTTCAGCACACATTTATTATGTTAATACGTACTGCTATAGTATTAATACTGAATTGATAATGCTAGTAGCAAACATTTGATAAATGTTACTTTATGCCTATGGCAAATTTAGCAAGTGTTTGCCATTAGTATTGTTAATACTGTATCTTAATATTTATGTGGATCCCTATTTGGATTGCATTTTCCTCCTGCCCTTTGGAATAACTTACGTTGAGCCTATTAAAAGTAGGTGGTTTATGTGTAGGGATAAGCCTGGATGCTAAGCAGTGTGGTGAAATGAAAAAGATACATTGCAGCTAGACACCACCTTGAATTAGGACAGTTTCAGTTCCAAGTCTCAGAAACCACAATCAAACTGTCTTAGGCAAAAGCAGGAATTTATTGATTCACATAACAGAAAGGTCTAGGGATATTGCTTTTGGCACTTTTGGCCATATCCGGTTGCTCTGACGATATTAGCAATCTTTCTCTTCGTTCCTTGCTCTGCCTTTCTGTGTTGACTTTGTTTTCGGGCAAGCTTGCCCCCAGCAGTGGCAGAAACGGCCACCAGCTGCTCTAGTTTCATGTCCCGCTGCCAGGAAGAGGAGCTGTCTTCTCGGGTAGTTTCAGCTTAGTCCCGCATTGATGGACGTGGGCTCCGATGGGCGGGACTCAGGTCACCCTGACACTTCGCCATCGTCGGCACTGAGCCACGGGAGGCACTAGTCATCAGATAGCCTCAGTCATGTACCCACTCTGGGGGCTCAGCCCCTCTCAAACCACATAGTCAGAATGGGGGAGATGCCCACTGCACAACCCCACCATTCCTTCTCTGAACGTGCCACTTTCTGTGTACGATGGCGTCTTTGAACAGTCCAGCTGAGAGTAGTGTTAACACCTGGACACTCCTTGTTCCGAGCCGTACCTCATTTCCACTGTTTTGTTGCGGTTATGATGGATACGTAATAGTTGTACGTACTATTGGGGTACATGTGATGTTGTGATACAGGCGCACCACGCGTAACAATTCATATTACATCTATGTTAGGAAATGTCTCATCCCTTCTTTTTTAATCGCTGCTAAGAAGGTTCTTTTTCAGCCACCGCATTTTTGTGTTGCCCCTTGAAAGTCATTTCCTGTTACCTCGTTTTCTGCCTCCCTCTCTAATCTGCTGTCCCACTCAGGCTTCTGTACTTGTTGCCCTCTTCCAGAACAGCAAGATTCGGAGACGTGACACCCCCCCACCCTCGGGGTCACGCCTTTTCATTTTGTGTTCCAGCCATCCCAGGGGTCAGGACCACGTTCTGTGGCTCTCCTCCCGTCCTCTGCCCGTGAATATGGGGATTGTCGGCTCACCAGACTGCGTGAGGTTGGGTCTCTGAGTCGTGGGACGGCCCATGGCTCTCCCTGTGCACCCACACATGTGCACACACACATGTGCGTGCACACACGTGCACACATGCACACGTGGCCACAGATGGGGTAGTAGACAGTGGACACCGTGGTTGCGGTGGGGACTCCAGATGGCGAAGCGTGGCTGCCAGGAAGTTTAGGAGAATCGCAGGTCTGGAGCCAGCGAAGTTGAGGGTACACTCGGCGCCTTTCACCTGCCATAGGCAAGATATGCTCGGCTCGCTAATTAAATTAGAAACAGGGTAGGCACTTCTTCATTTTTAAGGCCAATATTGTGCTCGAATGTTTATTTTCTTATTTTCAGTATTTTTTTAGAGATAATAAATGTTGTATTGCCCAGGCTGGCCTCAAACGCCTGGGCTCAAGCAATCCTCCCGCCTCAGCTTCCCAAGTGGCTGGGACCACAGGACTGCGCCACCACGCCCGGCTTGTGCTCTAAAGTTTTATAACTGTATAGGGCAGATAGACAAAGGTGTGATTCAGATATTTTCAAAGTACGTATTATTTTGGGGGGAAATTGAGAAATTCACTAAAGACATTTAAAAAATTCTAAAGTCTCAGAATTTTTTTGGTGTACATATGTGTGTGTATATACATGTATTACATATGTACATTAAGAAATGCCAGGTGAGGTGCAGGTGTGATTTACATATTATCTAATGGGATCTCTGTAACCCTGTAAGTGTATCTGTTGTGTGAGAACACAGGCACACACAGACCTGAAGCCCTGTCATCAAACTTAACTGGGACAAGTAATTGGTCACATAACCTAGAAAGTCAGTGAAAATGAAAAAATGCATGTAAAATGATGCAGCCTTTAAACATTTTATTTTAAATGAAAACATGTTTCAAGCACCATGTAGATTAGCATTTTGCTTTTCCCCTGCTCGTGCTGGGTACGTGGAGACCCTGATATTTCCCCCCAGTGGTTTGTCACTTGTAAAATTTTGAGTACCAGAGATGTTTTCATGTGGGACCCAGGCCTCTTCCTTGTGTAAGTACCCTCCGACTGAGGTCTCTCTCTTATAAAAACTATATTTTTTGGCCACATCTCCCATTTCCATTTCTGTAAGGTAGATTTAGAACTTAGCAATACTTGCAAAGTCATCTGAGTTGGGGATTCTTCCAGAAATTTTCCAGTCTTTTACAGTTGCCTCTGCCATACCTAACTCAACAGCAAACTTTTCTTCATGGTTTGCTTTCGTAGAGTCTTTACAAGGTATTTAGCTTAGAAACGACTATTTCTTGACATTTATAGAAACGACTATTTCTTGACGTTCGTGTTTAATTGCTTTTATACGATGGTTAGGTATTGTACATGCAAAGCAAGTACAGTTGGCACAGAAAGGTTTGAATGGAGTCACAGCTCACCTGGAATGAGCACACAGCCCAGTGGTGGGACAGATGTGAGCAGGTGTGTTAGCTATAGGAGCATCAGGAGCTAATACTTACAAGGGCTTTCCTGTGTGATCTAAGCCCTATTGACTCATTTAGTCTTTGCAGTACCCTGGTAAGGTCTTATTATCTCCTTCTCACAGATGAGGAAAGTGGCGTGCACAGAGGTTAAGGATTGGGTGGAGAGTGGCCTGCTAGTCACTGGCATTCAGCACGCGTCAGGCTGAATGCTTTGCAAAGGGAAGGAGAGCACTTTGCTTGGAGGTGAAGTAAGAGCAGAGAGAGAAAGAGATGTCCCTTAACGAAAATCCCACCATGACCATAAAGACTTCTGAAATAATCTCCATATCTCCCTAAAATCAGAGTTGAGGCTTTCAGAGTTAGAGGTGATCTCAGCACGTCCCCTACGTATCCTAATGGGATAACCAAGACCCAGCGGGGGTCAGATGATTGGCTCTACGGCCACTCGCGTGGTTAGTGGCATGAGGTTCAGTTTTCTGACTTACCCTACCTTTTATTCTTAGAGAAAAGGATGCACGCCAGTGTGTAATCTTCTGAGAGGAACATTCAGGAGATGAGAGTCTCTCAGAGTTGGCCGAGAGTAGGGAGGTCGGTAGGTAAGGACCCTCACGGTGTCATCAAACCCACATCTATCCCCTCGAGCCAGAGTAAAGCTGGGACAGAGAATCGTAGGGCCGGAGAGGGTCTGGTTGATGTGGTTTTATCCCTGTCTAGGGAATGAGGGAACGAGACCACTGAGCACCCATAAGGCAGACGGTATTGTCACTAGTTTACAGGTAAGGACGCCGAACTTCAGAGAGGTAGAATGATTTATCCAAAATCACACAGCTAGACGTTACCATCTTAGCCCAGCTCATCTTTGGCCAGGAGGTCAAACACAAAAACACAGTCAAGTGAAGCTTTTAAAACTTTGCTTTAGATTTATTTTCTGTTTACAAAAATAATTCATGTTTATTTAAATAGAATCTTAGATAACTCAAGAAAGCTCAAAGAAGACTATGAAAATCTATGATGTATTCGTTATCTAGGACTGTGTAACAAATCGCCCCCAAATTTAGCAGCTTCAAACAAACTTTAATCTCCCATGGTTTGAGAGTCAGGAATCTGGGAGAGGCTTAGCGGGGTGCGGTCAGGCTTTGAGTTGAGGCTGTTGTCGTCTGGAGCTTTGTCTGGGGCTGGGGGTCCTGCTCTCAGACTCTCCCGGGTGTAGACAGGAGGCTTCAGGCCTTGTCCTGCGGGCCTCCCCACAGAGCTGCTCAGAACATAGTTTCCCTCCGTGTTGATGAGAGAGGGAACGTGTGCTAGAGTGTGACTGAGACCGAAGCCAGGATCTTCTGGGAGCTCATCTTAGAAAGGACGGCCCATCACTCCTGCTGGATTCTGTTGCTCATACAGCCAGCCGGGTGTAACGTTGCAGGAGAGGGCAACAGAAAGGAGTCACTACCCAGAGGTGGGGACCTTCCAAGGCCACATAAAAGGTTGTCCACCACAGTGTGTAAATTAAAGTTTTGTTAGAATAGGCCGGGTGCGGTGGCTCACGCCTGTAATCCTAGCACTTTGGGAGGCCAAGGCGGGAGGATCACCTGAGGCCAGGAGTTTGACACTAGTACACCCTGTATCAAAAAAAGAAAAAAAAATTTTTGTTAGAATAGATTATGTAAATTTTTACCCATAGTTCTCCTTTTTTTTTTTTTTTTTACCCCCTAGAGTATTAAAATATACAAAATATCACCAGGAAAAAAACATCTGAAGGGAACGCAGCATTGAGGGGTCAGTGGCCAGTAAGCTGTGCGTGGTTGGGGAGGAGCAGAGCGATGACAGTGGAGCAGAGGGAGTGTCGGGTGTGCCTGGCCCTGCTGTCGCTAGTGTTTCTGTGATCCTGAGGCCCGGCTGCCCCCGAGGAGGGCTGAGTTTAGGGTCCGGCCCGTGCTGCAGGGTGGGAGAGGCTCGTGGCTCCTGGACCTCCTCTCGCTGCTGTTGCATGTGGTATGAGAAGCAGAGATTTTGTAAACTATATTCTAATTTTTACAAATAATTATTTGAGGGAAAAGATTTAAGAGCTTCAAACAAGAGTATTGAAAGTGACTTAAAAGTGTCCTTTTTTGGGTGGGAACGAGGGGGAGAAGCATTTTGTTTCTGCAAGGGCAGTAGCACACTGAGATCCGGCAGGAGGTTGTCACATCTGGGTACACGGTGACGTTCTCCATCTCCCCCTCCCCTCACTGTTAGCCATTCAGACAATGCAGGAAACTCACAGGTGAACAGTAGGTTAACACATTAATAGACCGGGGTCACTTTTAATCACACGCGGAGCTTTTTTAAAAAAGCACACATACCTGTACGACATTTTGGTGAATAATGGTAATGTAAAAGCAAATGTAATAACAAATAAATTTGAATGAATTCTTTTATAGTGCATAGAGTCAAAAGAAATTTATCAGTGAAAATCGGTACAAAACAAACAGCAAAATGGAATAAATTTGAATAAATTTCTGCATAGGCAGTCACAGTACGCATTGATAAATACTTCAACATAAACTGATACAAAGTTAACATAAAATATTAATTTTGAAGGAATTCCTATGTCGCGCCTGGAATGAAAGCTAGTATCTCACTGAATAGTATGTACACACCAAGCAATGGGAAAGACCCGAATTAGTTTTCCCAAGGTGGCTGGAACCTGGTATTTATGTCTGCTGACATTGAGCTACGTGTCACGGCAGTCGTGTGATTGTGGGTCTTAGACGTGAGGGGACGGCCCTGCCTCCCGTCAGCCGAGTGGCCCTTGTCCCCCCGCCCCACCCCCCACGGGGACCCCCTGCAGACCAAGGAGCTCACCCCGGGAGCTGGTGCAGCGGTGCGGACGGTACCTGGCCCCCTGCCCTGCCTGCCACAGCAGAGGAGACCCCTGGATTCTCTGTCCCAGGCTGGGCTCCCTGGTGGCCAAAGGCGGAGCAGCGGGGACAGCCACAGAGGAACTGCTCCTGCGCTTTGGCCACCCCCGGAAGGTGCAGTGTCCAGAGCCCTGGTTCTGAGAACGGAGCAGCTGCCTGCCCCGCAGTTGACCGTGAGCCCTTTACAGACCCGCCCTGTCAGGCCTTGCGCAGTCTGTCCCCGACGCAGGGTCCCCATGCCGCGCCGGCGTGAGTCCGAGACCGCCAGCCTTCCCGAGAGCCGTTCCCCTGTCGCTGCTGACGCAGGCAGAGCTGTGCCGGCGTCTCGGGTGCTGTCAGGCCTCTCGGGCGCCAGGGTCCCCAGGCCCCGTCTCAGGGCATCAGCGAGCCCCTCCCAGGCGGCTCCGCAGCCCCTTTTGCCCTGCCGCCAGCCGGAATCCATGCGGCCCAGCTCACGCGCGGCAGGTGAGCCACCCTGTGTCCAGGGAGGCAGCACGCGAGAGCCCCGCAGAGAGAACAGCGGAACCCGGCGACCCTGCGGCCTGTCGGCGCGGGATGGGCGCTCGCAGGTGCAGAGGGGTGAGGGCAGGAGACACGGCCCGCTCAGCTCGTCACGGGCCTCTGTGCCAGGTCCTGGCCGCCGCCTCCTGGAGGGGACAGACCTGGGGTCTTCAATAAGTCACTTGAGCTCAGCACACCTTAGATTCCTCATCTGTAAAATGGGGTGCCTGCCTCACAGGGGTGTCATGAGAATTAAATTAGTATATTTAAGAGCACTGGGACCACTTCTAGCACATTTTGTCAAGGTTCACTACTTCTAGTTAAAAATATAAAGGCTATATAATCCCATGTGGATCTAACATCCTCTCTAGCCTGCTCTGCAAATGGAGAGATTAGATTAGATGACCTCTGAAATCTTCGCCGGTTCTCAGTCTCCCTGCCGTGGACCAGCTCCCAGTCCTTTCTTCCCAAGTCCAGTTCCCACCACCCAGTCGTGGCAGAAGCTCAGGTGGAGTGGAGTTTGCACCCGGAACAGCAGAGTCAGCTGTGGCTTCAAGGAGCCCTGGCCTCAGTCACGCTGCTCCCCAGAGCTCTGTTGCCTGTGAGCCTCAGTTTCCTCACTTGTATGATGGGGACAGCATTGCCTGCTTCACAGGGTGACGAGAATTAGTCGTAGAGAGAAGGTACTTACAGCTCCTGGCACAGGCTGGTGTGAGCAAAAGGCCACTGTCATCACTGCCTCTCAGTCTCGGGGGACTTTTCCTCCCTGAACATTCCAGAAGATATGCCATGGGCTGCCTCCTCTTGTTAGTGCCTGGCGGCCGCAGCCAATCCCTCCTGCCCACCGAGTGGGTGGACAGCAGTGGAGTGGCTGTTGCCCGAGGCTCGTGGTCATTCAGCCATCCTTTCCTGCGGGTACATGTGCAGATCTGGTACCTGCATGGAGGAGCTCGGAGTCTGGGGTGGAGGCTGCGGGAGCCTCGGTCCAGCCTTCTGACCAAAGCTGGGTTTTGTGCTTCCGTGGCTGTAGATCTTTTGCTTGAACATACTTAAAATCTTAATAGTCAACAGTCAGTTCTCAGTTTAGGATCACAGTAGTTTTTGGTCTCAAAGCTAAAAGATTGTAAATGATTACAACTCTGTGTTATTTTGTGGCAGTATAGCATCTCTTGACCACCCAAATAGAACCAGTAGGTTAAAGATTGAACTGATCACAAAAGTCTCAGGAAATTGAAGTCCCAAGTTCTGAGACACAGTGAGGAGACAACAATATTGCCAATAGATCTTTTCTTTTTTTTCCTGGAGACAGAGTCTCACTCTGTTGCCTGGGCTAATGTGCCATGGTGTCAGCAACCTCCAACTCCTGGGCTCAAGCAATCCTCCTGCCTCAGCCTCCCATAGTGCTAGGATTACAGGTGTGAAACACCGCACCCAGCCAGATCTTTTCCATCCTTAATGCAGAGTGGTTGAGATTCTGGAGCCAGATGCCTGGGTCTGAGTCTGGGCTCCCTGCTGTGTAGCTGGGTGGGCGACTCTTGTCCAGGTTACGTAATGTCTCCTACGCTCAGTTTCCACGATCGGAAAGTGAAGGTGAGGTGTTTACCTCCATGGGATGTTGTGAGACGTTAATGAGATGACATAGGTGATGTCCTTAATGGCACCAGGCCCATTGTAAGGACAAAATAAATGCTAGCTCCTGTTTTTATTTATAACGAGTACATCATTTTTAAACTCACCGCCCATCTTGGGCAGTTTTTTACCTTTTAGAAGTAGTTGTAATTCTTTCAGATCAGCCTCCATCACACCCTGCAAGTTGGAAGGGACAGTCTCCAATTTCATTGATCTTTGAGGGCACCTGCCTTGGTTGAATGAGTAACAACCCGATGGAAGGATCTAGTGGGCAGATGGGAATATTGCATCTTCAGGATCACGTGGTCAACCACATTACACATGAATGCTCAGGTGTGAGGGTGGCCCTGCGGTGGTGTGTGCTCCGGGGGCGGCTGGGGCCCTTGGTGTCGCAAGGTGCGGCCCCGCCCAGGGACTTACCATGGTCAGGAGGCGTCTGTGGGTCAGAGCTCGGGGTCTGGTTTTGTGTCCTTGCCCTACCACTGTCAGTCTGCGTGACTTCGGCTGAGTCGCTTAACCCACCTGTGTGCTCATCTGTTAAATGTGGATGATATAGCACCTCTCCCCAGGTGTCGTGGAGACTGGACGAGATAAACGAAAAGCCATTAGCAGCATGGTCACGCTAAAGTGGGAGCAGGCAGCGTGGCACCCTCATTCCTGCAGAATCGGTCCAGCCCTCATACGGGCCCTCGCACAGTTCATGGGAGTAAGAGTACCTGGTAAACACGCAACGAAAATCCCTACCGCTCACGGCAGCAGGGACCGGACTGGACACCCATGCAGTGTAAATTTCAGCAATGCTCCCGCGCTGACTCGGTTCACGTGGATCCCAGAGCTCGGTAGAGTTAGTGTGTGTCGTCTGACCCTAACCGGCCCGCTTTGGGTCAAGTGTGCCGTGCGGTAATCCCGATCTGGCCTCTAGGTTTTTTGCTGTTTTGTTCAACATTCTTATGTAAACAGGTGTTCTCTATGTAAACATTTGTGAAAGTCGAGATACCAAAACAGATCAAATATAGAACCAGGCTGGATGCTACATCAGTGTTTTAGTGACAGCACAAAACAACATCATCTGTTACATTTAATTATCGCGGCTAGTTTGAGTTCTGTTGCTTCGATCGTGTTCTTGGTAGTTGATTTTATAAATTAGTTTTGGGTTTTATGCCAATTTTATGTTTCTGCACATTGAAGGACTGTTTTAATAAAAAATGATGCAAGTCAACATGGAGGGTTTGCGACAGCTCTTTTTTAAAGGAGGTCCTCCGTACACGAGTCGAGAAGCATTGGGTAGATTATCCAGAGCGTGTGCAGAGGAGAGCAAAACCCTGTGCACAGCTGGCATCTCTGCCTTCTGGGCACTTGGGACATATTTCTCTACCCAAGCCATGTGTGGGACAGAGGGACACTTTTACCTGCCTGGTTCCTCTGCCCGTTGGGCAGCCAGGTCATTCGGGGTATGTGGAGGGGCTTTTTTGATCCTTGGTGTGACGGGTGGAAGGGGAGGAAGACTATTTCTCTTTCATTGCTCAGTACCCGGATCTTCCATATTCATCAGAAACAGCTACTTCCAAATCCTTTTTCCCCCTTTAAATTAGACACACCATTATCCTCTCTACTGTTCTTTCTTTTTTGCATTTTTATGTTCTGAGTCGACTGTTGGCATGTTCTCAGCTGCCGCTGGTGATAATATCCGGGCTTTTCACAGCCTGCCTGTTCCAGGGAGCTTGTGCTCCTCGCAGATCACACCGTCAGTCCTCACAGTTGCCTGGAGGTGGGCAGGGCCACACACAGCGCCCGGGACGAGAACAGAGGCGGAGAGAGCGGGTCTGAGAACACCAGTGGGTTCCTCCTTTTATGTTAGCATCTCTGCTCTAGGCAGACTTCTGCATTTTTACCTATTTTTGTATTCTCTTCAAAGCATTTTTTCAGGTGATAACAGTCATTAACTTCATTGCTGCAGAATGAACTAAGGGGATATTAACGTAGCTATTGAGAAATAAGAACCTTCACTTAAATCTTTTTAAGGTTGTTAAGAGCAGTTATAACTCTTGGGTTTGGTGTGATTTTTGCCTAGGATTTGGAGTGTATTTAAATTGATCTTAATATTCTGAAATTGATCAAAAGAAACCCTGCTAATGATATAGTTGTCTAACATCTATTCAGTGTAGCTCTTTGAAGGTACAAGATTAAGATTTCTAAAGCCCAGCTCTGATCCTTTCATAATTTTGTGTTGTGTCTTTTGAACCATTATGAGCTTTGGATTCAAAAGGCTGGCTTCATTTTATGGACTGGTTATATAATCTCTCTGATTTTAACTTCCCTCCACTAGAATGGAGGTGATAATACCCACCTCACAGAGTGGTATTACAGTTAAGCAAGATCACGTGTGTGAGAGACTACGACGCACAGTTGGTGTCAATGAAACTTAGAAAAGATAAAAAACTAAAAATGCATAATGAGCCCTTTGTTCCCACAGCACAAAATCTGAATTCTTTGATGCTGTGTTTGAGATGTCGGCCTGGAATGACCTCATAACTAAGTTCTTATTTTCTAGCCAGCGAGAAAACTTCACTCTTCATGTTCTGCAAAAACAGAACAAAGTTTTTGACCGCCACCCTCAGTATGAAATACATTTTACGTATGAAATAGTACAATATCTTGCCGCATAGAGTGACATTCTGTTCCATTTCATTGAGGGGGAAAATGCTGGTCCTGACTCATTAAATTGATATCAAGCCCCCCCAGAAGGCCCCTACCCCCATTCCTTGGAATTCTCCCCTCCCTTAAGACCCACACGCCCTCATGAAATCTTCCCTCATCTTGGCGTCTGGTGGCCTTTTCTGAACTTACTGGTTTTTCTCAGTTTCATTTAAGGGATTTACTGCAAATGGGCTTTCATGTTAATGATTGGTTTATAACTGATCTGTATGGCGAGGCGATAAGTCCCGTCAGGGCGTGAACTCTGCGGGCCATCATTGATCAGCCTATGCACGTGGCATGGTGTCCTGGCTGCTTCCTGGCCTTTGTGTGACACTTGAAAGCCATAACGAATGTGTGTGTACCCTTGGAAGAGGGTGGCCTCTTGAGACTACTGTCCGGATCGGATGTTTTCATCTGGGCTGCCTTGAATTTCTTACGTATATGAAAAAGAATGATACTAGGTTAGCATTGGGATTCTAGCTTCCAAATGGAGATTCTCAATTTCCTGTTTCTTTTTTTTCTTTTTTCTTTTTTTTTTTTGAGACAGAGTCTCGCTTTGTTGCCTAGGCTAGAGTGAGTGCCGTGGCGTTAGCTTCGCTCACAGCAACCTCAAACTCCTGGGCTCAAGTGATCCTCCTGCCTTAGCCTCCCGAGTAGCTGGGACTACAGGCATGTGCCACCATGCCCAGCTAATTTTTTCTATATATATTAGTTTGCCAATTAATTTCTTTCTATTTATAGTAGAGACGGAGTCTTGCTCTAGCTCAGGCTGGTTTTGAACTCTTGATCTGGAGCAATCCGCCCGCCTCGGCCTCCGTGCTAGGATTACAGGTGTGAGCCACCGTGCCCGGCCAATTTCCTGTTTCTTGACATGACTTTGCTGGATTTCAGAAGCTTCTTTCAGGGCTAACAGTGTTTGAGTGAATATCAGCCTTCTCCCTCATTAAGCCCAGCCTGATATGTTTAGACCTTAGGCCCTTGGAACATGTAACAAATAATGATTTTAGCCTGTGAGACCTGTATTTTGTAGTGTAAGACACTTCTAGAAATGTCTGTGTGTACACACTGATCTGTAGATCCTATATGGGAGGTATGTATGGACAGTGTTTTAATTGTATGGAGCCTTTCATCTGCAGTGAAAAAATATTATTCAGACTAGAGTAAAATATTTCTATCTTAATTATACAGTAAGTCCTCGCTTAACATCTTCGATTTAGGAAACTGCAACTTTAAGCAAAACAATGTGTGTATAATAAAACCAGTTTTACCATAGGCTAATAAAGAGTTAAGTTCCTACGGCGTATTTCTAGTCACAAAACACTGCATGACTTCTAAATAAAGACCAGAACACCTCTAATATTAAACACTGAAATAAATCTGAGCTATGTGTACATTTAAGAAGGATTAATAAAAACAAGTAAGAGAATTAATTTACCCAGCGATAGCAGTTCAGGGTTGTGGGTGGGCAGAGTCTATACCAGCAGCTCGGGGTGCAAGGTGGGGACCAGCCCTGGACAGGACACCCCCTGCACGCTCACTCGAACTGGGACCATTTAGACACACCAGTGTCATGCACATCTTTGGGACACGGGAGGAAACCAGAGTACCTGGGCACAGTCCATGCAGACGGGGGAATGTGCGAACTCCACACTGCTGGTAGCCCCAGCCAGGAATCAGTCTGCTTTTTCCCCTCATCAGCATCGTAACAAAGCCACGTCGACCCAAACGACATTATTTGCTCTGTCTCCCCTTTGAGCCCAGTCTTGAGAGCCTAACTCATGATGAGATTTCAAGAAGAATAGGGCCCGTTTTATGTTTACACAAATTATCTACCAAAGGTTGACCTCCTTTACAGGAACTGATTTAATTTAGGCAAGTTATTGTTTTCCCTTTTTAATCTAATTTAAGAAGCTTGACTTAATAGATAGCAGAGAACTACGTAAGCGGCTGTATTAACCAACAAATCTGGCCATAGCAACATCTGTCTTAAGACAGTACCTTGCTGAAATACATATCGAAAATGTCTAAGAAGTTATAGGTCGAAAACAAATTATTAAACTTTTAATGAAGCAAACAGTAAAAAGATTAAAAAAAAAAAAAACCACCGATAACTGCATAGTAAAATCTGGGAAATGTTCCTGGTGCAGTTTTTTTATAATGACTTTCTTTTTAAAAAGACCGATGGACTTCTAGGTGTATTTACTAAAGATGTTCATCTATAGGCATATTTTTCTCTTTTGAGCGTCAGTTATATGGATTTATGAAACAAGTTGAGTTTAATTCGGTCCTCAGAATTTGCAGACAAGCTTCCTTATTTAGATTCTTTCCCATCTTGTCTGCCATTTGCCAGAGCTAAAACGTGTGTTAAAGGAAGCAGGATTTGTCTTACAGGAGATTTGGAGAAAATCTTCCTTCAATATTTAATGTGCTTGAGAAAGTCATGTTCACATGGAAGTCAGTTTTTGAGATGAGGAAGTTAAAATCAGGTGGCTTATTTACGTTACTGGCTGAAAGCCCATCTGATAGGATTGACATGGAGCACTAATTAATCACCCAGGGTCTCCTCATTCACTAATCACATTGCACAAAACTTCCCCGCTGGCCCGGGCTCAAGGGCAAACCATGGGCGTCCAGCCAGCTTGTTTTTCATAGGCATTATGCTCCCGCTATAAATTAATGTGAACCTAATATATTCTGTCAGCGGTTTACTTTCCCATGGCGACCCTGTCTGGTTAAACAGCTTTAAATGAAATCTTACATTGAGAACGGAAAGAAGTTTCTTGCAAAAGGCAAAAAAAAAAAAAAAAAAAGATTTTTAAATCCTCTTTGTAACCTTTTTTCCCCACAGTATATACTATTTCAGTTCTGATAAAAATCGGCTAGATTAATTGAATAATGCACAGATGATGTAATAGTTTCTTTTTATCTGGAAAGTGACCTTATTTTGTGCTTAAGAGACTTTTTCCATCACATTTTTATTCGCAGTAATGGTGTGTTTATTGAGTGCCTGCTGTACACGAAATGCATATCTTAACTCATGAATTATCCACATCAGTGCTATGCAAATGTTATTACTGCTCCATTTACAGGTGAGAAAATCGAGGATCTGTCAACATGCCCAGGGTCCCATCTGGTAGATGCTGGGGCCCAGATGTGAACCAAGGTTTGTCACCAGAGGTCAGGCTGACTTGGCCGTGTTACTATTCATAATTCATATGGCCCCTTTATACTTTCTCTTTTAACTCAAGGAAATCTTCTCTTTATTTCCATATTGATCTTTTACATTCATCTGAATTAATGAATCGTTTTAGAAGCACGGTGATCCTGTAGCATATTGTTTTGTGTCTTCAGATCACTTTGCTATCATGCTGCTTTCATTCAGAGAACAGAAAGTTCTGGACATCTTTAAAGCAAAGGAAGTAGTGCCTCGTGTTCATAGCCCCCATGCCGTTGTTCATCAAGAGACTCTTCCAAACAATCCTAATAGGAAAGGAAAATTCCAGAGTGTGCACACATGGGTAGTTTCCAAGGCAGTGCCTGGTGAGAACCCAGCCTTCTCTCCTGAAGCTGTGAATGGTTTGTCTTGTATGTAAATTAATTTCCAAGAGTCTGTGTAACAAACTCTTTTATAAAAGAGCGATTTGTCAAAGCCCATTTCCCTTGTTGCGAATACCCAACTGGAGAGAGCAGGTTGATATTTGGGGGCTTACATGCGCCCTGCGTGAAGCCAGTGCTTCACTTCTTAGTATGCAGCGCTGATGTTCTTGGTCGAAAGGAATCCATTCCATTTCTTTTTATGGTGTCATGAAAAGTTGGAAAGAGGAAAAACCGAGCTGAACATACAGAATAAATAACTAAATGGTGCCGTCAGGCTGGCCTTTTGTTTTCAGACATCCACCCTCCCTCCTGCTTTGTGAGTCACTGAGCCAGCGAGAGGGATCAAAGATGCCTCAGTGTATAGAACATTCTATGTGGAGGTTATTTGTCATCCACCACAAAGGACTAATTGCCTCCAGGCCGCCTTTCACATGGTAATCAATGGACCCGGGCCTCCTGGTTGTGCTCCTGTGTCCTGCTTCCCCCGAGATGTTGCAGGTTTTGGCTGAATATAAAGCATCAGAAAGATGACGTCAGTCCAGGGAAACTACGAAGGGGATCTTAAACACGAGTTTGGAAATCTGAAAAAGAGCTTGAGATGAAGGGACCTGCCATCACTCTGTGAGTGTTTGGTTTGGTCAGAACTGTGACTTCTGTGACCCCCTACACATGGCGTGTAGGAGGCAGCGTGTTTCTCTTGGGACTTAGCATTTCCAAAGGCCCACTGGGAGGAAATTCAGTTCTCACTGTGATATGAACTTGAGGTTCTCAAAGATGATTTTTTGGCTACCTTCGTTACTAATGTTATCAGTAAGGTTTCATTTTGAAGAAGCACTCTGAATTCCACCACCAAGTCAGCGGGCTCTGGATGTAGTTTCCCGTAGTGGCTTTGCCTAAATGTGGCGTGTGTGGAGTTCATGGGCACACACAAGTCCACGAGCACGCGCCACTCAGCGCATCCATATAATCTCCGAAGAGCGAAGTCACATTCTCTTGGTGTTCTTCAATAGTTACTTCCAAGTAAGGCAAACGTTTACTGAAATTCACCTGAAACGTGCAGTTATCCGTTAGGAATTTTTAATATTGACAATTAAATGAGAACATTTAAAAATGAAAGAAGTAAACGTTGACCGTAGCACCGAGGTATGTTTAGTAACAAGTTTATTTTACCTGTGTCGGTGTGTAAATGTCTTATGATTTTTAGAAAAGAAAGTAGATTTCATCAGTGAAACAACAACAACAAAAAACCCCACAGAAGACAAAATTTAAAAGCATACACAGATATATAGATGCAGAGAGGGTTTGTGTTAGTTTTTTTGAAATATCAGAAAGAGCTGCCACTTACTGTCACCGCAGCCGCCTGGGCGTTGACAGAGCTCACTTTGGTCGGGACGAGCTGGAGCAAGCCACGGGGGCTGGAGAACAGGCCACTCGGTGGGAGGAAAACGTCAAGCCCTCTTCTGTAACAGAAAGCAGTAACACTAGGTGTCAAGAGCTGTGAGGGTCTGAGATGCCACTCCATGTGTCACCTAACAGCAGAGTCACGGGTGCTGGCAGAAGACTCCAGACTCCCGGGGCAGAGCAGAAGTCTGGGCTTTACCAATCCAGCAATACCAGGAACCAGAGTATCATGTTTTTGTGCACTTTCCCTGAGCCCCAGTCCCTACGAGGTGCTGCGGGGAGGACCAAGTGACACCTGTGTCGTGGGTTGTGTTACAGGAGCGGGAGCCCGAACTCGGGGAATCCCGGGGTCCCGTGATGGGTGGTGAGCTGGCCCGACCCTTTCTCTGCTCAGGAACAGCCTGTGTCGTCCGAGGCTGTCTGCCACACAGATTTTCTTGAAAAAGCCCGGAACAAAGGACTTGCTCTTCATCCCAGCCAGCGCCTTGCCGATGAGAAGCGCAGGTGCGGGAGCACTGTGTCCCGACACAGAGGACCGTGGAAACAGGTACCAGATATGCACTCGTTCCACGAGTGACTCATCTGCTCCGACTTCTCAAGGCGACATGTGTGCCAGGTGACACAGCCCGAATATAGTATATTCTTTTCATATGTCTTCCCTTGTGTCTGTGACCGCAGTCCCGTGTGGCCAGGGCAGGTGTTGTTGCTACCCGTTTACACTCGAGACCATCGTTCAGTGACTCAGCCGCGATCACTCGGCCAGTCAACGTCCAGCGTGGCCCTGCACCTGCGGTTTCTTGGCACCCAGGCTGCGGGTCTTTGGAGCATATTGCGTAACTCTGCCCTCCTCGTCTCCTGCGTAAGACAAGGACTGTCCCCATGCAGGGGTGACCCCGGGCCAGCCCCAACTTCCTTCTCGGTGGTTTCCATCCCTCTCCGCTAATCTTGGGTCTTGCTGGGCCCCACCAGGGCAGTGTCCGGTGGCCCTGGATGAGGGGCTCGTGAATTAAGGGAAGTTACCTTTTCTAATGCTCTCTGGTCACGCAGCGTTTTCATCTCAACGTAATTGAGCGAGAGCAGCCTCCACTGTTGGAACCCCTTTGCGTAGAGCTGGCCACTCCCTCCTGAACGCGCAGGTGCTGCGTGCGCCTGGCTGGCACCTCTCCTCCATGGTTCCTGCTGTCTTTGTGCCCGCGGCTTCTTGGTCTCCCCTTCCGGTCCCCTCAGTGAACGTCCCCATAATCCTTAGTGTTCTCCAGGGCAGTCTTGGTCCTCGTTTTCCCAGTGACCCCATGGCACAGATCCCACGGTCGTCTGTGTTTTGTAGAGGACGGAATGGAGGACAGGCAGGTCAGACCACTCGTCCAAGGTCACGCTGTAAGTGATGAAGCCTGAGCTCTAAGCTAACTGGGACTTTGGAGCCACCATGCTGTCCATCCCACGTGTGTACGCCAGGGTATTTCCACGCCAGTGTCTGCCATCCGTTTTGAAGGCAGCATAGCTAAACCTAAAATCTAAAACTGATCTTTCTCCTAAAATATTCTCTTCCAGTATTCCTAACCTTGTAAATGATGCCAACAGCCTACCAAGTTGCTTAAGCTAAAAGCCTGGGCATTCTTAGATTCCTCTCTCTTCCTTGTCTCCCCCAAGATTCCCCTCATTCATCCAACATATACTTATTTAAGACCTGCTGTGGGCCAGGTGTGGTGGCTCACACCTATAATCCTAGCCCCCTGGGAGGCCGGGGCAGGAGGATCGCCTGACCCCAGGAGTTGGAGGTTGCTGTGAGCTAGGCTGACACCACGGCACTCTAGCCCAGGCAACAGAGCAAAACTCTCTCTCACACACATGCACACACAAAAAGACCCACTGTGAACACACACGCTGCGCTGCATTTGGGGAATACAAAATGAACTAAACAGACAAAATTTCCAGCTTCCATGGAGCTTATGTGTTTGTGGAAATTAATATCCCCATTTTATAGATTTGGAAACTGAGGAACAGGGAGGTCAGGTGATTGCCTAAGATCACATATTTGGGATTCAAACCCAGGCATGCTGACTCAAGGGCCCTGGCGCTAACCTGCCACGCTGCTGCTTCCTGTCACTGAGTCCCCGAGAGTCTCTGCCTCTTGATCTGCCGACTTCATCCTGCTGCGCTGACTCTTCCTTTTTCAGTGGGTGTCATTCTCTCCAGGATTAGTAGCCTCCCAGTTTGTCCCGCTGCCTGCAGTCTCACTCCTCTTCAACTCATTCTCTGTGCTGGGCTGGGCAGACTTTTCTAAAAAAGCAAATCTGATCACTGTTTTGCTTAAAATGCTCGGTTGGCTTCCTGTGGCTTGGTGTCCCTTGGACCACGCTGATGAGCCCTGCTTGGCCCTCGGGCCCAGACGGTCTCAGACTTTAGCACATGTCACAGTCACCTGGAGGGCTTGTCAGTAGAACAGAGCTTGCAGGGACTTGTCCCCAGCGTTTCTGCTGCAGCAGGTCTGGCACCGCCTGGGAATTTGCATTTCTATCGCCTTCCCAGTGCTGTTGCTTTGCTGTCGTGGGAGCCACGCTGGGAGAAGCAGGGCTGTCTTTGCTCCAGCCCTGGGACCCCTGAAGGGACACGCTGTGTCAGGCTTTGATCCTCTTGTGTAAGCTGTTGCCACGTAGGAGCTGGTCTTCCTCTCTTGCCTTCCCTTGAAAATCCAGTTCAAGTGTCACTTCCTAGGAAGCTTCCTCTGACCCCTGCAGGGATGGCACAGCCTCTGTGTTTCCATGGCAACCCGTGGGCGCCGCTGGGAAGGCTGCCTTCCCTGTAATTGAGTTGTGGTTTTATTTATGTGGCCCACCCACTCCCCCAGAGCAGTAGCTCTTTAAGATCTCATCTGTTACCTTTTTCACCTTTCTGTCGCTGGCACCTGGCATGGTACCTGACATGTCCTGAAAGATGCTCATTAAATAAATTGCATGATGTAATTCTACTCGTGCCTTAAAGAAGAGTGATCCTATTTTGATTTTTATTTGCATTAACCCTTAAATCGTGCCTAAGATGTTTTTGTTAAAACATCAATATATTGCAGCACAAAAACAGTGAGTTTTCCACTTTCAAAGCTGCCATTAGCGAAAACGCACGGCTCAGCTGTTTAACGCAGACAGCAGGACCACAGTCGTCCCCTAAGGCTGGTGTTTGTCTGTAGATAACTCACTTCCGCCTCTGCTCTGAAACACTTGAGTTATCATTCAGTCCTTCTCGGCCGTCAGAACATTTTCGGCCTTGGTTTTATCTAATTAGGGAGCTAGAGATGGCAAAGCCCAGGCCTCGCTGTCACCGAGACTGGCTGAGATTAGTGGGCTGTAAACTTGCGTCTCCTTGTTTCCACCCAGAGAGGCCGGCCGGGCTCTCACGTTCCTCGTCACGTGCTCGCATCGCCTGGGTGATTTCCAAGAAGAATATCGGTTTGATCGCTGACAGCCCTCGGTTTGCTCTCCCTTCCCATCTCGGATTACTAGCTCTTGCCAAAACGTCAAACTTCAAACCCTAACAAGGGTGTTTTCCAAACAAGACCGTCCCTGGACTGTGGACATTTCTTCAAGCGGTGCCCTGGCGTCTCGCAAGTTCAAAGGCAAAGGGTCCTTTTATCCTCTGGGAAACAGAGAAGGGGACACAGGTCCAAAATGTTTGGGCACCTCCAAACAGGCCTCCTCCCCTGCATCTCCTCACCCCTTTCCTGAGCTCCACGGTGTGTTGTTGCTTCGAGAACCATCCCTTGCATTTCAGCTGCATCGTTCTGCTTCCGTAGCTCAGCAAGCAAGCAGAGAGCAGCTCTTTCCTTCAGGTGGACTCGTGGCTGGGTGATATACAAGGGCCGACCGGAAATTACCGAGCCGTGCAACATGTTCTCGTTATATTAACGTTGGCCGGATACTTTCAGCACAGCTCGTATTGCTTCGCACATCAAGTCCCAGTGCCTTGCCCGGTAGGGCAGAATGACTGGCGTCTACTCAGGTATTTGGAAAGAGATGACATGACACCCGCTTGCCAGAGCACTGCTAGTCTCCGAGCCCCGTTGGTTTCATGCCTGTTCTTCATGTTTCGTGGTTCGCAGGGGGAAAGCACGGAGGAAATTAATCTGGTCTCTTACCTCTGTCTAAGGACCTGTCTTGGTCTTTCTCTGCACACCTCAACTAGAATGTCAGCCCCACAAGAGCAGACACTTTGTTTTGTCTCCTGATTTATCCAAAGCTCCTAGATGACCACCTCGCTTGTAGTAGTTGCTTAATAAACATCTGCCAGACGAGCGAAGATCGCAAGATCCAGGAACTGTGACGCCTCGGACTCGGGGTTCAGCAAAAACAGGGTGCACTGAGGCCACACGGAGGAGGCCGTTAGGTAGGATGAAGTGAAGTGACCGACTTTGACCCTGGCTCCATGGGGCATGTCCTGTTTACAAGTGTGAGCTTCATCAGCCATGCCATGTGGTCGCAAGAATTCCGAATGTTGGAATATACAAACTGGGACACAGGGACCCAGTGGCAAAACCGGGATTGACTTTCTGCATATCGAGTTTTCCGCTAGCTCAGGATTGCTCCTTTGCCATGGTGAGAATCATGCCCAGAGGCTTTTAATTCCTGAAATAAATAAATCCCTGCTCCATAAAGACATTTATTTTGTTAACATAGTATTTAGCACACCGGTGTGGACTGCTCCACCCCACCCACCCCTGCCAGAACTGGAGTGTTGTACAGACTAAGGCGTCAGAAAGTATCTCATCAAAAATACGTGTGTTCCAGCTTCAGGAAAATACATCTTTCCTACTGGCTCTTCTTCTCTTCCTTTCCTTCTGCGCCAAACGTTTTAAATGCATCTCTCCTGTTTATTTAGGCAGAGATTAAAACTTTCTTTAAAACTTCATCAGAATGCCAGTTTTTTTTTTTTTCTATTCCATTGTTATTTAGGCATTTTTAAGACTCTGATTTAAGTGAAATGTTTGACTTGATTTTTGTTTTCCTCTGTCATGTTTGCCTTGCGGATTGCTATTTGGATTTGTTCACGGGATGTTAAGCAGATGCCAGTGATGTAAATCTTACTTTTCAAGCAGAGGGGATTGCCAAGTGTTAATTTAAGAGTCGCCCATGAACTTGATGTGCACCATATATATAACCACTTCTTTTTATGAATAAAAGGATCAGGGGGTGTAGACATGTATATGGATTTTTAAATAATTCCTTCTTTTGAAGTACACAATTTGCTCCAAAGAGAATTCAGATAGCAGCCAAAATACCCATAAAAGAAAACTGTCACGCTGGAAACTCAGACTTGTGGGGGGAGGGGGGAAAGGGCATTTATTGAAACCTTAAAATCTGGACCCCCATAATATGCCAAAAAAGAAAAGAAACGAAAAGAAAACTGTCCTTCAGAAATGCCAGCAGATCAAGCTAGCTAGGAAATTAGCACCCGCGAGTTATTTCTGTCAGGACAGAGGAGCTCAGAGTTTCGAGGCGCCACCGTCTCCGTGCAGAAGACGCCAGACACGTGGGTGTGACCCTTGGCACCTCCCTCTCCCCCCGCCCGCACCATGTCCAGGCATCACTGCAGATGTCACTTTGCTCCTCAGCAGCTTCAGTTCTGTCCACTTCACCACATTCCCGCCCTGAGACCCGCCCCGTGGGTCCACTCTGGACTCTCTGGTCTTATCTGCAGCCCAGGTGTCATTTTCCGAAGCCAAACCTGATAAAGCCCCGCCAACCCGCCCAGCCCACACCCAGCCTGCCACACACAGCCGGCCTCGAGTGCCTTCCTGTCGCCCTCGGGGAGTGACTGGACATCTCGGGTGACTCACCAGCCTGCAGGGGCTGGGCCCTGCCTGCCTCTGACTGCGAGCCTGCAGCGCTGTCCCCTTCCGTCCTGTGCGCTCCCCCTGTCGCCTTTGGACTTGTTTGCTTGCCCCACCGCTCTCACCGCGGGGCTGGGCACGGTCTCCTCCGTCTGCCGGAAACACTCTGCCCCTTTCTCTGCCCCTGACTCTTTCTCTTCCTTCCTCCGGGAAGCCTTTCTGGCGCTCAGGCTCAGAGCCCCTCTTGGTGCCGCCTTCCTGGACCTTCTTTGCATCTCCTCTGTAGCATCAATGGGGCGACTTCACCTCTCGCTCTCTGATTACGTGGTTATTTTCTCTCTCTCACTGAACCGTGTGCTCACTGGGGGCAGGAGCTGGTTCTCTTCTATCGCCATTTATCCCAAGAGAAAAGCAGTATCTAGCTCAAAGTAGGAACTCAAGATCTGTTGAAGACTGTGGATGGTTGGGTGGGTGGGTGGGTGGGTGGGTGGATGGATGGATGGATGGATGGATGGATGGATGGATGGATGAGTGGCTTCTGTCCATTTTTGTACCAGTTGGAGTGGGGCTGTGGTCCATTCCAAGATGTTGGAAGTTCAGCAAGGACGAAAACAACCAGATGCGGAGGAAGAGATCTTCTTCTTGTAGGCCTCAGAGAAGAGGGGGGCAGACCAGTCACCTTCATCACGTCCTGGGGCCATTGTCCCCGCCAGCTGTTCCCGAGGGTCAGCTCTGCCGAGCCTGGCAGGCTTCCATTGACTGGCCCCCCACCCCTGTGGTTCCATGAGAGCCGGGCTGACCCCCAGGCAGGAAAACATACCTCTCATTTCTAGATATTAAAGAGCATTGCACTTCCCCGTCCCTGGCCGGCTCTGTGGACAAACATTTTGTGCATATTAGGAAGGTACCATAATAATTTTGAACTTGGGCTGAGGACTCAGGTTTCCTAAGCAGTCCAGCTCAGGCTCCTATATGATGTTGGGAGAAACAATTAAAATTTCTAAGACTTACCATGAAATGGGGGTCATAACAACACCTAGTGCATAGGTTTGTTGTGGGATACTTTAGACCAGCATTATTCCCTAGAAATACAATGCAAACCACATATGGAATTTACATTTTCCAGTAGCTATACATTTAAAAGGTAAAATGAAAGAAGTGGAATTAATTTTAATATATTTTGTTTAATCTAGTGTATCCAAAATGTTATTTCAACATGTAATTAATAATAAAGCAAATATTAATGAGATATTTTATGTTCTTTTTTATTAACATTAAGTCTTCAAAGTCCAGTGTATACGTTACACTTACAGGCACACCTCATTTTGAACTAGCCACGTTTCAAATGCACAGTAGCTGGGCTGCCATATCGGGCTGTGCGGTTTTAGCTAATTCACATCACACACAGGGCAGTCGTGCACTGCCTAGCGTTTCAGTTGAGGGTGGACTGCGTAGACAGTGTAGTCCCATAAGATTATAATACCCTGTTTTTACTGCACCTGTTCTATATTTGGATGTGTGTAGATACACAGACACTTGCTGTCGTGTTGCGGCTGCCTACAGTGTCGAGTGCAGTGTGGTTTGCAGTCTGGGAACAATGGGCCACACCGCCTGTCTACAGTGTTCACACAACAACAAAACCCTCTAATGACGCATGTCTCAGACCACACCCCCGTCGGTAAGTGACACATGACAACTCTTTAGCCCTACTCAGCATTCAGCAAATGTTGGCAAAATTAGTATTTGTTTTAAATCATCAAAACTCGGGCTGACAGACATTTGTGCTGCACATCTGCACATATTGCCACGTGTAACTTGTGTTCTCAGATGTGTTTCTGCTTCTGCTTCAGAAGAATGGCGGGTGACCGTAAGAGCCCTCAGCTGTCCCCCGTGCGTGGGCCTCTCTGGGTTCCAGCGTGAGGGCAGCCGGGTGGTTTATGGTCGTCTTTTCTCTGGGGCGGGGACCGAATGTGCCGGGCGCTGCGTGCCTGTCTGTTTTTGGCTCTTCTCCGTTTAATTATTTGGAGCTGGAACAACTTGATTTTAAAACAAAACATATGGCCGGAGAGGAGCCGGGAGGCCATTGCCATGACGCAGCGCTGAAGGTATGTGCCGCGCTGGGGCCGGGCTCTGGTGGCACCGCGGCTCGCCCAGGTACTGAGTGTTTGCCTCCACTTCCAACCGCGTTTTTCTTCTATGCGCTTAAACCCTTGTTTGGAAACTCACAGCCAAAGCAGGAAATACGGGAGCAAGATGGTAAAGCAGATTGTCCGTGAGTCTTTCTCATCTTTATGGAAGCCACCGGCTCCCAAGCTATTCGTGTGGTTCATGGAAGCAACGAAGTTTTCAAAGTGCCAAGAGGAGAGGGGAGAACTTCATGTAGAGAGGAAGACGTGGACCCGCCATGCCGTCGCATTCCTGGGTTCTTCCGCATCGCACCGTGGCGGACCCAGCGTGGGGAACTTGTGTTCTGCAGCCAGGTTTCACGTGGAGACCAGGTCGCTGTCCCTTTTTACCCCGTCACACCCCCTTTGCTTGCTGGGAGAGGAGCGTATGACGTCCCGCTCGTGTGCCTCGCAGTTCTGGCCCGGATGTCCCCGCTGCCTGCGTCCCGGGGGAAGCGGGAACTTGCGAGCACTGGTGGGACTCGAACTCCTGTTGCTTGGGTGTCCGCTCCCCGACTTAGGGGCTGTGCGCCTCTGAACCAGCTAGTTAAACTCTCTGGGCCCCATGTCCCTCTTTCCTAAAGAGGAAGTGATAACGGTGCCTATTGCAGAGCAGAGTTGTTGGGAGACTTAAGAGACGTTGCATACGGAGCCCCAAGCGGGCGACAACGCAGTGGATGGCAGCGACCGGGCAAGCGCCCTCTGCAGCGGCGCGTCCCACCCACTGCCTGCGGTGGCACTGCCACTGGATGCTGCATCGGGGAATGACCATCCCAGCACGCGTCCAGGGAAAGCTCCGGCCCTGGAGGCTCGGCCACCTCGCTGGGCTGGGTTGGATGCCAGGGCGTGAAGTCAGACCTGACGCTGCACTTTCTAGAGCAGACCTGTGTATCCGCTCACCAGCTGTGTCCTATTCTGCCCCTGCGAGAGTAGCTTGCTGAATTGTTTTATCTTTGTGCCTCAGAGTCCCAAGTACCTTTTGAGCCACGGGGGGAATCGCCTGTTGTTTCAGATCTGAAATAGCGCTCTGATAAGGGCTGCAGAGGGGCTGAGCACACTTTGTCTGTTGGGATGTGGAAACAAGAAATCTTTCCAGATACTTCTCAAGCAGCCCCCCTGTAGGAGGGGGGGAGGGGAGCAATGTGTCTAGTTTTGGCCAAACCAAGGGCGGGCTTTTCTGTGTAGAGCCCAGAACGTGTCGAGTACTCTCTTGCCCTGGTGGAAGCTTCGGGAAGTTCTTTTAAAAACAGCCCGTGTTTCAGAGCAGCTAATTCTTTGTTTCCGGTCTGCTCTTTTCCCTCTGCTCTTGCTGTCGTCTCCGTCACATTTGGATTTGTTGCCCGCAAAGCGTCAGTAACTCCCTGCTGGGACTGGCCAGGTGGACAGTTCTCAGATTTCCTTGAAACTGCAAAAAAAAAAAATAAATAACCACACTTGCTTTTCCTCTGCTCGCTCCTCCCGGCAACACCTTTCCTGGCGTTTAACTTACTCGAGATGTTAGTGACATAAGCAGCGCGTGCTGCCGCCCGACCAGAGCTGCTTGTCACCTGCCCGCTGGCTTTTCTCCTCAGGGTTTGGAGAGGAGATTCAGAGTTGCTGTCGATGGCAGAGGCGAGGGATGAGATGTCCCGCTCCGCGCGGCCAGTTCCGCGCAGGCCTGAAGGCTGAGCTCGCAGTGGCGGACAGTCCTGCGCAGCGTGTCCTCAAGTCTGCCGCACCCTAATTACGAAGCTCACCGTTATTTTAAGTGTCATCGAGGGGGGAAAAAACGAAACTATGAGATACCATCGATTTTTAGAGCGTCCCGATTTCAGAGGTGTTAAAGTGTGGGGAATGCGTGTCTGAGAGCGGATGGAACAGGTCAGAACTAATGAGGACGGAAGGTCTTCCCTGGTCAGCAGCTGCTCCCCTCCCAGACCCCCCGCCCTCACCGCGGCTCCTCAGCGGAGCTGTGGGGTGCGTGTGCGGTGCACCCGTGTGGGCGCTGGGTGCTCACCGCGGTCACGTGTGTTACACGTGTGTTCCATGTTGTACATAAAGCCGGGAACTGAGCTGAGACCAGCAGGCGTGGTGGAAGCCCTGAACTGCATGTTAAGCAACTGATGTCTCTGAAAAACAGAACAATCTAGGAATTTTCTCTGGGTTTTGTTGGGCTTGATGAGATTCCTGTTATCTTTTGGAGGCGTGATAAAGAGCTTGTTGAGGGACATTGGGCTTGGTGTGCCCTCTCTGACCCGAGCAGTTGACAGTGGCTCCATGGTAAAGAGAGGGTCACCGGGCTGGGCGCAGTGGCTCACGCCTGTCATCCCAGCACTCTGGGAGGCCGGGGCAGGAGGATCGCTCTCGAGGTCAGGAGTTCAAAACCAGCCTGAGCAAGAACGAGACCCTCTCTCTACTAAAAATAGAAATTAATTGGCCAACTAAATATATGTAGAAAAAATTAGCCGGGCATGGTGGCGCATGCCTGTAGTCCCAGCTACTCGGGAGGAGGCTGAGGCAGGAGGATCGCTTGAGCCCAGGAGTTTGAGGTTGCTGTGAGCTAGGCTGACGCCATGGCACTCTAGCCCGGGCAACAGAGTGAGATTCTGTCTCAGAAAAAAAAAGAGAGGGTCACCAGCTCTTCCAGACCCCGGCCTCTGCTTCTGCAGTAGTCCCTGACGCACGCCAGCCTCGCCCTGTCGGGGCCCCGTTTCCTCTCCTGCCCTGAAAGGCAGCGCTCAGCGTTACTGGAAACCTTCATTTTGTCAGGATCCTCCCTAATTATTATTCTTCATAATATGGATGACTTTTAAGCACCTGTGTGACTCCAACTCTTCTTAATGTCATAATAATTTTAAGCAAGGGTATAAATACTCCCACCATGAAAAAAAAATTAAGGGGATTATGGTGTTTATTTTCCCGGTAAAGATGGACATTCAGATTTTAGAGACAGTTATTTCCCAGCCAGGTACAGGGACAAGGGAATGGATCGAGAACTTTCTTATTTACATGAGTAAACATATGGCATTTACCTGTGTACTTACACTGCTCTCTGTCTTTCTTGTTGCAGTTTTTGGGAATAACATTTCTTGGAATTGGACTGTGGGCGTGGAACGAAAAAGTAAGTTGAATGTCACGAAAATGCACACATGTGGGTTGGTGGAGGCTGCACGTTATATGTTATCTCCTTTTGCTCTTTGGCAACTGCAGAGTACAGAGAGTCATGGTTCTTTAACAAGAAAAAGTGTTCGTGGAGGATAAATGGTCATATTCTCAAAGACTCTGTAGGAATCGTGCCTGAGTCGATGCCCGCGTCCAGATAACTACACAAGTACAAGGGCAGAGCAGGGAGTGTGCCTTGGGATTTGACCAGGCAGCCAGAGACCTGTGTTTCCCTGGGCTCTTCCCTCACTTGGGCACAAGAATAATTGTAAATATACTAAATTATGTATAGTCTTTTTTTCTCTTTTGCTTTCTTTTTTCTTAAACCCTTTGGAGGATGACTCAAGCCATAACAGATGATTTTTTAGTGTGAGTATCATATGATAAACTGTCAGCGTGTGGTTTGAAGGAAGTGGGATGTAAATTCGTGTTTGACCATCAAGTAAACTCATCATTCATGCTAAAGAATGGGGATTTGGGCTGCTGGTTTGTATGTCTTAAGAAATATTCAGTTTATGATCCAGTACAGTATGATAAAAAGAAAAGTCTGGAAATGTGGGGTGGTGTGTTCTTCGAGACAGTGAGGATGCTCTGTTCTGGATAGTTCCGCTCTGAGCAGCACTCGCATGAGAACGGTCCCCTGTGCCACGCCTCTGCCGGGCTTCCCGTGGCTCTTTGAACTTGTTCTCTCCAGCTTCCCTTCCCAGGCTACCCCTAGAGTGCACAAAAGAACTGGAATCCCTTTTTTCTTCCTTCTTTGGAAGTGAAATCACCTGCAGCATTTTCTCCATCCCAGTGCCTGGCTGTATCTTCCACCTTCTAAGAGCGAGGGGTGCATTGATTGGTTAAAAGTTGCCATAAACTGGGAGATTAGCTTAAATTTTCCCAGGAGACCATTCTTGAACCTCTCAGGTATTCCACCCTCTGAGCCCGAATCTGGCCTGGAGTCGGGGGTGGGGGTGGGGGGTGGGGGGCTTTGAAGTGGTCGGGGTGTCGAGAAAGGAGAGAAATACTGAGACTGTTCAGGACACAAAAGCCCTTCAGATGCCAGGAGGGATTTCCACATTCTAGAACAACGTGCAGACAGGCTGTGTAAAACAAAGCTCAAAGCAAATCCCGAGTTTCGAAACCAAACCGTCCTCTGTTTATTTACAAAATGCTTCTACAGAACGTAAAATGGTTTTTTGTGGGAAATAAAGCACCTCTCAGCGACCTGAAGTCACCGAGGCAAACTGGGGTTCCGAGGCAGTGACCCGCAGGAAGTTCCCACGACAGAGATAGCTCGATCTCCAGAAACTTCGATGCTCTAAATGCTGGTCTCCTCTCGGATTACGATCGGCTTCTGCTCAGTCCCGTGGTGAGCGTGGAGATTTGTGGGACCCAGAGAGTCCCCTTTTAGAAGCCCTGCGGTTGGTTAAATGCCAGATAACACAGCTTTTTATAACTCCTTTAATAAGAGTCCATTCCTGTCCGCTTTGAAAAAGCGCTGGAAGGCCTTCAATGAGCTAATTGTGTGTTCCAGCAGTAAACAGCAGTTGGTCATTTTGAAGTTTCCTTTGTTTTCTCTTTATGAGATACAGTTATCTTGTTGTTTCATCAGTCGTCCCTCATGTCTCTTCTCTGGTAAAATCACACACTCCTAAGACCGACAGCGCCATCCAATATCGGCGCAGAGGGGGCGTGGATGAAAGGGCAGTCCCTTCTCTGTCGGGGCCACCGTCAGGAAAGTTACCTGGCCCAGGTGGCCGGCCGCTGCGTGGCAGGACCCCGAGAGCAGGGACTGGGAGAGGAGGCAGCAGCGGGTAAAGGTGGCGTGTCTGGGCCCGGGCGTGGGGCGCGTGGCGGTGAGTGATGCAGAGCCCTGCCGCGCGGGGCTGGCGCTCCAGGGGTCACTGGGAGAAGAGCTGGGTGGCCAGGCCTGTGCGTGCAGGTGCGTGAACGCTGGCAGGGACATCAGGCACAGGGCAAGGCTAGGTAGGGAGTGCTGGGAAGAGGCGACTCCTTCCGATGGAGTGTTGGGAACAGCCTCCCTGACCAGGTGGCGTTGGGGGGAGACCTGGCGGAGGTAAGAGGGGCCTGCGGAGTGCTGGGGGAAGAACGTTCTAGAAGAGGGAATGGCAAGTGTGGGGGCCCTGGAGCAGGGTCTCAGTGATTCCAGGGAACAGCAGGGAGCGCAGCAGGACGGGCAGGGAGAGGACGAGTATGAGAAGAGGTAGGGTGCGTGGCAAGGGAGGAAGGCAGAGGCCACCGGAAGGCGTCGGGTCCCATTGGAGTCTGCGAGGAAGCCCCTGGGCTGTTGTGATGAGGGAGGGCCGCAGTCTGACCTCCGTGTTAAGGTTGCGGGGGGGCTGCGAGAGACAAGAGCCCAGCTTCGGGGCCTGCTCTGGACTGAGTGTTTGTGTCTCCCCAAATTCGCATGTTGGGGCCCTCATCCCCAGGGTAGTGATGCTTGGAGGTGAAGCTTTCTGGGGGCAATGAGGCCACAAGGATGGAGCCGCGTCGGAAGAGACAGGAGAGAGATGATGTCTCTCGCCCTGCAGGGAAGGCCGTGTCAGCAGGACGCCCGCCCCGGGCGCTGGACCTGCAGGCACCTTGGTCTCGGGCTTCCGGCGTGCAGAACCGAGAGAAGGAAACGTTCCCGTCCAAGTCCCCCAGCCCGCGGTGTTGGTTACGGGCGCCAGGCCGGCTACGGGCTGAGGAGACCTGCGCCGAAATGCGCCCTTGTGGGGCGCTGGGCAGCCGCGCCGGCTTCTCTGAGACGCCCCTGCTCATGCGTGCAGCAGGGACACTGACGTCACCTCCCAGGATGTCGTGGGGATCAAATGCGACAGTCCTCGGCATGAGCCTGCTGTAAGGCAGGTGCTCCCTGCAGAGTGGCTCCCCACCCCACCCACGACGGTCTCCTGTCCACTCCTGCCTGGGGGCAAGAGCAAACCCTCAAATGTTAGGGGAGTTTCAGCTTCAGTCCATGGACCAGGGAGTTAGTTTTGGTTTGGGTCTCTCAGGGACGATGTGACGTTGTGCGTTGATCTCCGTGGTAACGGCCGAGGCTGCTCTGGCGAAGGCCACTGGGGTGATTTGGAGCTGGGCCAGGCCTCCGACGGGCGACTGCCTTTCCGACGGGAACCCCAGCCGGGCGGAGGGTGCCGGGCAGTGGGCACCAGCCCGTGTGTCAGGAAGTCCCCCAGACCCAGAGGCGGCCACGATTACTTTAAAAGAGACCTGGACGGTAACTCCCCGAACTGGGTCACAGCTGGAAGGATCAGATTTCCACTGGAAGAATCAGATTTTCTTAATAGATGCGGCTTTCGGCGTGTTCCTGTGCAGCGCAGAAGCATTGCAGGCAAAAATGATTGCCCTCACGCTCGCTTAATGCCTATCTGAGTCTTAGACCTGGAGCTGATGTCGCAGTTGAACATTAGACATGGTAATTTAAATAATTCATTTTATCTGCGTTCCAAATCCACTGTAAAGATGCAAAGGGTGACTGTCTGCAGGGGAAGCCGGTCGTGTGCAGGTTCCGAGCCCCCAGGACCTGCTGTCTGGAAGGAACGTGAACCGTTAGGCGGCACGACTCTCCTCCGCAGCACCCTCGCAACGTCCGGCCACGGCCCATTCGTTCAAATAACGTTTATTGAGCACATAGCATGGGGCAGGCTTGTTCAGGACTCCAGGGATATGAAGATGAAGGGACCTAGTTTAGTGCTTGTGGGATTTACCGAGTTGCAGGAAGAACATGCATGTACACATAGGATACATGCATGCATATACGCCGTACATGGCAGTAAATGCTCAGCGTGTGTGAGTTTATAACAGTTCCTGTGGCAAAGTGCTCACCATTTCCGTCCCTCCGGGCGGCCCTCACTGTTGGCGAGATCTTCCTTCTGCCAAAGTCTGATCGTGCCCCACTAGTTTTTGCTCATCGATTCTAGATCTGCCCCGTTGGACCCCACTGAACACGTCCGTGCACGCGCCAGGCCTGTCCGAGTCTCAGGCGGGGGCCTGGCTCCTCCGAGTCTGCAGACACGCCGCTTCTCTGCGTGGCCCTCACATGAGCACCGCCACCCCTCACGTGTCCTCTGCCCGTGGAGAGGGAGCGTGGGGCGGCAGAGAGCACCACTCCCTCCCCCGGCGTCCGCATAGCCCAGACCCTCTGCCGGTCGCCAAGCGTCCCAAGCTGGCCGCAGGCGCCGGCTGGCTCACCCCATCCACGTGCCGTTTCCACTGCGGAATGCAGGGTTCCGCGTTTCCACGGCCGTGCTTGAGCCCACCTCTCCGCTGCTGGGACAGCCCGCGGCCTGAACCTGTCGTCCAGCGTGTTCCCCGTTCCGCTGCACGTTCTGATCAGCTCCTCCCTCGATTCTCCCTTCCTCTAAGTCAGGCTGTCCTCCGGGCCCCATGCCACCCTGGGGAGTGGTGACTGGATAGGTCTGGGTGGGCGCCGGGATGCTCTAGTTTAACAAGCCGCCTGGATTGTCCTGACCGCGGTCAAGTGTCGTTACCTCTGATAACAGCTGCTGATGCGTTGGACAGGCCAGGGCAGAGCCCAGTGACACGGCACTTGGATTGTCCTCTGGGACTGACACTCACGCGTACCCTTGCATGTCATCGGTCAGGCAGCTTCTCATCCATCTCCCTGTCGTTGCATCCGGCCGTTTTTCTGCCTCGTGTCTCTGTGGACGCAGCGTGTCCTCACGTTTCTCTGATCCTCCAGCTTGGGCACTTAGTTGACCCTCGCACTTTCCTCCTGAACCCACGCCAGGTCCTGAAGCTCGTCATTCTCTCCTCCAGGTGCTCGGGGACCCTTTTCAGCAAAGCAGGGACTAAGGCATGGTTCGCCACTCCTCTCTTCAAGACACACTTTCCAGCCGGGCGCGGTGGCTCACGCCTGAACCCTAGCACTCTGGGAGGCCGAGGCGGGAGGATCGTTTGGGCTCAGGACTTCAAGACCAGCCTGAGCAAGAGCAAGACTCCATCTCTACTAAAAATAGAAAGAAACTAATTGGCCATCTAAAAATATATAGACAAAATTAGCCGGGCATGGTGGTGCATGCCTGTAGTCCCAGCTACACGGGAGGCTGAGGCAGGAGGATTGCTTGAGCCCAGGAGTTTGAGGTTGCTGTGAACTGGGTTGATGCCAACCCGGGCAACAGAATGAGACTCTGTCTCAAAAAAAGAAAAAAAACACTTTCCCAGCTTGGCTTCCAAGATACCACACCCTGTGCCTTTTCACATGCCTGTGCAGGTCACCTCGCCCCCGGGCCTCTGACGTTTAAAGTGCCCAAGGCTCGGTCCTGAAACCTCCTCTCTGTCTTCACTCATCTTGAGAGAGCTCATCTGGGCTTGGAGCTTTACACGCTGTCGCTGGGGACTTCCAAACGAGTGCCTCTGATCCCAACCTCTGCATTGCAGACCCACGTAGCCGTGGCCGCCCCAGCGTCTACCCTGAAATGCCCCGAGGGCCCCTGAAGCTGGACACACCCAGATCAGCACCGCGGCATGCGGTGGGCTCAGGCCCCTCGGTCCGGCCGCGGCAGTCTTCCTTTTCTCCTCACACCCCATTGAGCCCATCAGCAAATACTGTCAGCTCTGCATTTTTGTGTTTTTTTAATTGTTCTTTTGGGTTTTTTTTCTGAGACAAGGTCTTGCTCTGTCACCAGGCTGGAGCGCAGTGGCCCAATCGTAGCTCACTGCAGCCTCGGATTCCTGGGTTCAGCCGCAGCCTCCTGAGTAGCTGGGACTGGGGGCCCCACACATGCGCCACCAAGCCCGGCTTCCGCTCTGAAACCATGTTGAGAATCGGATACCTTCTCACCGTCTCCACTGTTACACCCTGGTCTGAGCTGCCGCCCCCTCTTGCCTGCACTGGGCAGAAGCTTCCAGAAACCTCCCTGCTCCTGCTCTTGCACCCTGACCCTCCTCCTAGGCCTGTCTCCACACAGCAGGAGTGATCCTTTTATCAAAGGTCAGGCAGGTCCTGTGACTTCTCCTCTCCCGACCCTCCCTTGAGCTCCTCAGCAGACCCGGCCATCGTTGCCGTTGCCCCTGTGCCCTCCCACTGCGCTCTGTGGTCCCATCTCGCTACTCTCTCACATCCCAGATGTGCCACACCACCCCAGGGCCTTTGCACGTGCTCTTCCCCTGCCTGGTGTGCAGAACACCACATTGGCACATTGGCATCTTCTTTTACTTTTTGGTTTCTGCTCAGACATCACCTTTGGCCCAGCCCTTTCTTGCCCTTCCTGGTGTTTTCCTTCTCAGTACGTCTCACGCACTAACAGGCTTCGTGCCTTTCTCTTCCGACTAGAAAGCAGGTTCCGTGAGGGCAGGGCCTTTCTGTTGACTGCTACACGCTAGTGTCTAGAGCAGGCGTCCTCAAGCTACGGCCCAAGGGCCACATGCGGCCTGCCTAGCACTTTCATTCGGCCCTCCGGATGTGTTTGCCGCCGCTGCCTGTCCTGCTTAGCAGCCGACTCGTCCCGGGCCCACAGTGCACACTCTCCAGCGGTCTGAGGGACGGTGAACTGGCCCCTGTTTAAAAACTCTGAGGACCCCTGGTCTTGAGTGTCAGGGGGCACAGAGCAGGCGTTCAAGAAATAAGCCTGGGAAGGGACGACGGGGTGAGTGGTTAGAGCAGCGCTCAGGACCAGGTGGCCTGCACTCGGTCCCTGCCCTGCCATGTCCTCACCTGGGCGGCTGTGGCAGGTGACTCCCTCTGTGTCTGGTTCCTGGCGTGGGACAGAGCGCCCACCTGGCCGGCCCACCGTGGGGATGAAATGGTCCGCGTGGCCTGGGCCGGCGTGGCCAGGCTCCGGCCGCCTAGCGCTCACGGCACGGCTGCTGTTCAGCAGGTCTCACCTGGGTCCCCGCAGAGCCTCCGGCTGCTTCCCCGGCACCTGCTGCCCGCGCGGCCCTCCTCTCTGCCCACTGTGCCTTCAGACACAAATCCAGCTTGGCCACCCGCCTCTTCCTCGGTCCCAGCACTTGTCACACTCACACGTTGACGCTTTGCTGGGCCAGCTCCTGGTTTTCACTTCCTGTCTGCACTCGCCAGCGTGACCTTCCGTCCCTCTCTGTGCGCCCTCAGCACCGGCGGCGAGTGCCCTGCCCCGTGCACCCATCCTCCCTGTCCTCCCCGTGTCCTCTGGACGCGGCCCCTGGAGGGCGTCACTGTGTCACTGTGACCCACACAGCACCTGGCCTCACAGGCGGTCCCGTGGAAGTGCTGAATGCCTTCTCAGTAACGAGTGCGCCGTGCACCTCTGAGGTCCCAGGACAGACGACGGCGTCACCTGCCAGCGGCTTTGCTGTGCTTTCCGCCCTCTGCAGTGTCAGCGCTGTGATCAGAGCTCGCCCCAGCCGGCTCCGTCTGTGCAACAACACGCCGTAGCACAGGCAGCTTCAATAGCAGACATTTGTTTCCCGCTGTCCCGGAGGCCAGGAGGCCACAAGTCGAGGCGCTGGCGGGTCCAGTTGCTGGCGAGGCTGCCGTCCTGGCTTGCAGAGAGCCGGCTCTTTGCCGCGTCCTCCTGGCAGACGAGAGCCGACGGGCCTTGGTCTCCTCCTTTTCTTATACAGACCCTGGTCCCATCGTGGGGCCCCCACTCTCGTGGCCTCGTCCAAATGCGGCTGCCTCCGGAAGGCCACACCGTCAAACGCCGTTACACTGGGGGCTGGAGCTTAAGTTATATGCGTATTTGGGGGAGACCCAAACATTCAGTCCATGGCAGAGCTTCTGTTAAATGTTCCAGCTTAAACTTCATGCCTGGCCTGGAATGTTCTAGGCATTGTCCCCGGTCCTCCGCGTTTGCAGTGAAAACATCTGGGGAATGGCTGGGGACTTGCGCGCGGGCTGTCGCGTGTTGCTGGGGCGACCGCTCCCGTCCCGTGCAGGGCCGCGGTGTCCTGTCCTGCTCAGCACAGCTGCCCTGCCCCGAGGCTGCGCGGCTGGGGGCTTCACAGGGACCGAGAGACGACTGCCCCCTCCTCAGAGGCAGGTCGTGGCCACGTTTTGTCTGCGGAAAAGGATTATTTGAGTCTCACTGATAACCCTTTTGACAAGAAAAACCGGGAAGGAGCCGCGTGCCTTTGAAGCGGCTCGTCCTCGTGTACTCGCGTCTCCGCATCCCCGCGTGCCCCTGGGCGTCCAGGCCTCTCTCCGTGTCCCCGCGTGTCCCTGGGCGTCCAGGCCTCTCTCCGCGTCCCCACGTGCCCCTGGGCGTCCAGGCCTCTCTCCGCGTCCCCGCGTGTCCCTGGGCGTCCAGGCCTCTCTCCGTGTCCCCGCGTGCCCCTGGCCGTCCAGGCCTCTCTCTGCGTCCCTGCGTGTCCCTGGCCATCCAGGCCTCTCTCCGCGTCCCCGCGTGCCCCTGGCATCCAGCCTCGGCAGGTCTCCCGCATTCCCAGCCCTCTCTCCGGCCCCTGTAGCTGTTCCCCAGACGAAGGCTGTTGTGGGTTTTGCAGAGTGGCCGAGAGTTGGATGTGCCTTTCTAGGGGCGGGTTTCTCCGTGGCCCTGTGGTCCCCATTGGCCTTCCTGTGGACACTGTTTAAAACCGCGTTCCCGCCCCTCCACACCGCCCTTTCTGAGTGGCTGCCATTTCTATGCAATGTTACATCTTGTCACTTTTGGGTTTTTTTTTTGTTTGTTTGTTTGTTTTTTTTTTTTTGAGACAAAGTCTTGTTCTGTCATCCAGCCTAGAGTGCCGTGGCGTCAGCCTCACTCACAGCAACCTCAGACTCCTGGACTCAAGCGATCCTCCTGCCTCAACCTCCCGAGTAGCTGGGACTACAGGCATGTGCCACCATGCCCAGCTAATTTTTCGTAGAGACGGGGTCTCGCTCTTGCTCAGGCTGGTCTCGAACTCCTGAGCCCAAGGGATCCTCCTACCTTGGCCAACCCAGAGTGCTAAGATTACAGGCAGGAGCCACCTACCCTGAAATGTCATATCTTGTCACCCTTTGTCAATAGGGAAATTCTTCTCTCCCTCTTAACTGTAGGAAGACTGCTGTCACTTCCACCCTGGAGGTCCAGTTTATGGAGGGCGGGCATGTCAGGACCCAGTCGCTTAAATCTCAGGTCCATCTGGCCTGGGTCTGGGGACACATTTCATGTGCCTGTCTCTCTGCTTCTCATCCGGCAGTTGGAAGGAATGTGCTAGAATGTGCAAATGAGAAGAGTCCCAGACCTTGGGGGTTATGGGTTCTATTTTTGTGTTTCTTTTCTGCGTGGATTGAGGGAAGCAGCTAGCACTTGCCAGGTGGCACACAGCGGCCGCTCTGCCGGTGGAGAATGGAAACCCACAGACGGTCCTGAAATGCATTGGTGTGGAGCTTTGTTTGCCTTTTTGTTTCTGGAGCTTTGGAGCCTTGTTTGCCTTCTGGAGCTTTGTTTGCCTTTTTGTTTCTGCGCGTGCATGGAAACCTCTTTCAAGAAGAAATGGTTACGGGGAACATATTCCTTTATAGCAGAACGGTGGGGAGAAGCTGCTTGAATTCCAGGGACGGCCGAATGGGCACGGCGCTGAGGAGGGCTGGGGGTGGGGGGCCGCCGGCTTCACAGTCTAAGTGTGTGTTCACCCAGCCGCTGAGCAGCCACTTCTCTGGGCAGAGGAGACAGGGCTCAGCAACTGGCAGGATACCCGGGAGTAGTGGCTCTGACCACCAGTTGCCTCTCAGCACCCCAGCGGCAAGGGTGTCCTTGCTCCTCGTTCCAGGTGCCACCACCATGGCAAGGCACCTGCATGGCTACTGACTTCTCTTTGCTCCCCTCTCTACGGCACCCCTTTTGTATGCTCTGAGCTGCTGCCCACCCCTGGCGCTCGCTCCTCATGGCTTCCCCCTCTGCCGTTTCTCTGTGTGTCTTAGATTATTTCCAGTTCCCCAAGAAAGAGATCTGACTGATTAGCAGGTCAGTGGACTGTCACCTCCGTTAGGCATGGTCATCAGGTGTGGCCCCGGCTTTCTGCAGAGGGGCTCAGTTGGTGCAGATGCTCAGAGCAAAACAGATCCTTCCCCGGTGCAGTTGGGTTTGACGCCCCTTCCGGGTGTGTCTGCAGCGTTGCATGTCTTCCTATCGTTCTCCCACGTGATGGTGATCGTGACAGTGATTCACTTCTATTGAATTCTCACCATGTGTCAAGCGCTTAACATCTCGTTTGGATTTACTTGGATTCTTTCCATTGCTGTAGTTTGAGTATTTAACCCTCCAAGCCTCGTGGAAATTTGATCCCCAGTGTGGGAGGTGGGGCGGACCCCTCCCGGTGGCTTGGTGTCATCCTCGTGGTAATGAGAGAGTTCTTGCTCTGTTAGTTCCTGCAAGAGTTGGCATCTTCCCGGTCTCTCTTGCTCCCTTTCTCGCCACATGGTCTGCACACACCAGTCCCCTCTGCCTTCCGCCACAGCCACCTGCGGCCCTCCCGAGACGCAGAGCCTGGTGCCCCCTTCTCGTGCAGCCTGCAGAGCCAAGTGACTCTCTTCTTCACAGGTCACCCAGCCTAGGAGTTCCTTTACAGCAACACAAATGGACTAAGACATCTGTCGGCCTCATAATAATCTTATGGTATAGGGTGCCATTTCACAGATGGGGAAACTGAGGCTTACGCAGATGAGGTAACTTGCCTAAGATCACGCAAGTAATAAGTAGTGGAATTGAGGTTCACGATGAGGCAGTCTGTATGGTAGGGTCCTGTCTGTCTCTCTGCAGACGAGCCCTTGTCCAGGCTGCCTGACTCTCGTGTTTAGGATCCCAGGGGAAATCGGAGGTGAGCCATGTGAGCTTGAGTAGTGTACAGGGTGGTTTGTGCGAGAGGAGGTTATCTGGAATGTTCTCTCTGTCAGACTCCAGCAGATTTGTCTAAGTGGCTGGAATATCAGAATCTCTCTTGTATCATGGTGGGTGCGCATGGACACAGTTTTTGCTCTTGGCTCTCTGAACTTCTGTTATAATAATCATGCCTCTGACCTGTGCCATTCGTGTGTCTTACTTCTTTCTAGACACATAGTGGTCTCTTTGCTGAGGTCTGAGGGATACTGTCTGGTGCCTCGTGGATAGTGGAAATCTCCTACTTTCACTGCAGGAACATCTCTTAAAGGCTCCAAGTGGATATGCCCAGAGCTAGTTGTCCAAAAGCCAATTTGGGGAGTGGCCAATGTGTTGAATATATTTGTTTCTTTCAACTTCTTTAGTTGACTGGTGTTCATTTGGTCTTGACAGCAGCATGTTATGTTATGGGCACTTTGTTCTCGCCTCTGCTGCCCGCCGCAGCGGCAGCTGTGGTCTATAGAGGCAGGAGAGGAAAAGACTGAGAGTCCAAGGAAAATACAATGAGCTTATAGTTTCAAATTGAAGAACTCTTGCATATCTATTCATTTATGTCAGGTCTTATTAATGTATTAATAAACAATACATATGGGAATTCCTCCTATACAGTGTTCTGGATCTGTACTCCTTTGTATTTATTTTTCTCGTCACCTGCAATCTTGGCCTCTGGCTCTCTCTCCTTCTCTTTCTGTCTCTGCTGCTGCCGTTCAGAGTCTCACGCTTACATCCACCAGAACAAGTGGTTAAAGGAAATAAGAGCATGTGGCCATGTGGCCAGTTGCTCTGCTTCTCACCCATTTATCCTCATTCCAATTAGATTCAGCTTCATGGGGCAACAGTTTCTGACATCCTCTGCAAAGTCTAGGACCCCTGACACCTGTCACCCCTGGGCTTTGCCTGGATCCGGTAGGGGAAGGATAAGCACTTACTGTAGGTGACAAACGCCAGGCTCTGTGTGGGCACTTCCAGCATAAGCAGCAGTTCTGGGTGCAGAAGAGAGTAGCCAAGTGGCATTTTGCACTCATTTTTTTTTCAGTAAGTTTGAGTTTTAAAAAGTTGGTATTTGAACTCAAGGGCTGAATATCCATGTCTGCATGGAGAATTGGTGCTTAAACCGCTTCGCATGTTACTTGTCAGTGACACAGACAAAGGTCCTACAAGCTGCATCCGGAACTGCTGGTTTCATTGATGATGCTGAATGGGTGGTGCGTTCACAGGAATGCAGACTGTTTGTACCGGCTTAATTGTTACGTTGACGTGAAGTATCAGCCACCTGGATAAAGTGACCAGTTAGAGTCCAGCACGTCCCTCTCCCCCGTCTGCTCCCCATGCCCACAAGACATTTTTTTCCTCCCTGCATAAAGGGTGAGCCTTAATTTTGGCCACGTGTGTATGTGTATGTGTTTGTCTACACATACACACCCACGCAGTACTGCAGATCAGTGCATTCAAAGCTGCTGTGCGGTGCTGTGCGGTGTGGGGCTCCTGACACGCAAATGAAGACCCAGATAGAAGCAGCGAGAGCAGCCAGGGGACCCTGGCGGAAGCAGAACTGCAGGACAGGCTCAGGAGCCGAGGGAATTCATCCCGCTGTCGGGACCCTCCTCCCTGCTCTTGCGCTTTGTTTCTTCCTGGGCACCTGGCCTCGTGCGTCTCACCGCAGACCGACTTCTGCCACGTGCCCTGCCTCTCGAGCTCCAGGCCACCAGAGAGAGATGCCTGCTGTGGTCTCGGCGGCCCAGGAAGGGAATCCGGACTTCTCAGCCCTCGCTTGGCACCCAGGGACCCTGTGAGAACGCGACAGCTCCCAGCGCGCTGCGCAGCAGGGGAGCGGAGTCCCCACCCGGGAGGAGGCTGTCCCGGAAGGCCAGGAGCCTGCTGGTGGTGGTCGCGCACATTCCTGAGGATCTACCTTGAATCCGAGTGCCTGTCTTCAATCACTTGGCAAACTTAACTGTCATCTTAGATTTTGTTTTCTTCCAGCTTCTTGTCATCTACAACCTTTAATTATAATCACTCTTCGGCAGGCACATGCTAGTGCTTCTCACTCATGTGTCAGGTCGAGCTTAACAAAATGGAAAAGTCCAGTGAGAGACAGACCCCGCCTTTACGGCAGCAGGAGGCTGAGCTGTCGGTTTCCTGTCATTTTCATAATCCAGAATCGCTGTTGCCAGGCGCTGTGCGTAGTCAGGAGCAGTGCAGCGGTGCACTTCTGTGAACGTGTGCAAAGTTTGCACAGATGAAACAGAAACTCTTTTTTCCCTGTCCGTCAAGGTAAGTAATCCCAAGTCGGGAAAACTGGTCACGGGGCATCGACTTCACACTTTGTGTTTCAAAATTTGAGTTAGTGATTATAGTTAATAATATGTCGTGTTCTTGAAAAATGCTGAGAGTGGATGTAAAGTGGTCTCAGCACAAAAATGTGTGCGATAATGAACGTGTGTCAGTTAGCTAGATTTAGTCATTCCACAGTGCGTATGTACTTCAAAACATCATGCTATACGTGCCAAATACATACAATTCAGCTTATGAAAATTTTAGAATTTTAAAAAATTGTACAAGCTTTCCATTTAAAAAAATAAAATCTTTAAAATATAAAGATTTTTAAATAAAATAAGTAAATAAAATGATGTGGGCTGGGAGGAGAGAAATTTTGAGTTAGTTTTCAACTGAAAACTACCTGGGGAAATTCCAAATCCATTTAAAAATAAAGTTCTTGGTAGTCCGTCCTATGCAGAATATTCATTCCCCATAGATCTCAGTGGTGTCTGTGTCCAGCTCGTCTTTTCTGGAATTTAGGATTAGATGAGTGGAATCTGGAGTCCAGCTAAGCCCCCACATGAGTGTTGTTTCCATGGAAACGGTTGAAGTCCTCTCAATTAAAACTACCTCTGCAGGCGAGGGAGAGTAAGTATTAGCATGAGTTTGTCTAAGAATCCTCCAAATTAAACCCGGAGAGTACAAATGATCTCACAGGCTCCTGACAGTGGGGATCTTACCTTTTTGTCCCTGGGAGAGGGATTGTCTTGATGTTTCAGGCACAGGTGTGTCTGTTTGCTGCACTGTCCAGGTAATCGTCCCTGTTAGCCGGTAAGCTCCGTGCATACAACTGCGGATGATGGAAGAGTGTTCGAGAACAATCTGATCTTCGCTCGGACTTGTGTGCCAGCCGCAAATAAAAAGCCCATTAAAAGTGGTGAAGTCATAGAGTCATGTTAACCTTGGAAAGAAACTGAAGGTCCTTAGGCCCCAATTTCCCATCCAGTCGGGAGCCTTCCCAGGGCACTGTTGACAAGGCCCACAGCGTCCCTTCCCCGTGGGCGGAAGCCCCCGTTCCTCAGGGCAGCGGCTCTGCTCCATCCTGGGGACCTGGTGGTGGCAGCAATGCCCCTTTGTGACGGAGCTGGCGTCTTTCGCTGCCAGGTCCTCCTCTGCTGCTGCTGCTTTCTGGTGGCCAGGAAACTGGGTCTGCTTCTTCTCCCATGGTTAGCTTTAAAACGTTTAGGAGTGGGACCGTGTGTGGCCACGTCCCCTCTGCCCCTGGCCGAGCAGGTAGGGAACATGAGGACGGCCGCTGCTAAGCCTGCCGCTGGAGGGTTCTCCAGGGCGTGGGCGGCTCCTTCCAGCGCCCGGCTTTCCCATTGTCGCCCAGATCTCGGCGGCTTCCCTGGCAAGCTTGTCCTCAGCATGGTGCGTGCAGGTGCAGAGAATTGTTCTCAGTGCTTCCGTAGTTGCCTTCAACCTTTGCCCCCAGAACCGGGTACTCGTGGTTCAGAGTTTGGACGCCTAAGAAACAAAAAACTGGATCAAAGCACTGGTCTATGCGGTCTTGGAAAGGGTGTGGTTGCCTTCTGTGACGTCACCTCAGAAGTGACTGCACCCTCCTGACTGCTCTCATGACCTTTCAACCTTTTGCCTGTGACTTTATTTAAACCTTTGACCTTTTATTTTATTAGGTTTAAGCTTTACATTTTAAGAGTCCTGTAACAATTTCTCATATGTATTCTGTCATTAGTATCCTATTATTGTTCTTCAGTTGCAGCCCCCCCCCAAAGGAAGCAAACAGAAAAACCTAACAAAATACTCTTCTCCACATGCCCCCACGGCCTTAAATAGATTAAAACCCAAAAGTCCTAAACTCAGCTGTTGATCAGTGCCCACTGGGAAGTACTAGGAAGCAGGCACATGGCCCTACTTGGGGGGCGGGTACTGAAATAGACATTCTGTTCTGGTTGCAAAAAATCCATAGTTGGGTCACCTCTAGCCAGTCACCAAACTGCTCTGTTTTTCCTCAAGTATAAAATCAGATGAGTATTCTCTGTTCTTCCAGGTGGTTGAGAGTACTTTGAAAATAAACTAATTATTAAGACTTTATAGCAGGCCAGACGCAGTGGCTCACGCCTGTAATCCTAGCTCTCTGGGAGGCCGAGGCGGGAGGATCACTCAAGGTCAGGAGTTCAAAACCAGCCTGAGCAAGAGTGAGAAACTCTGTCTCTACCATAAATAGAAAGAAATTAATTGGACAACTAAAAATATATAGAAAAAATTAGCCGGGCATGGTGGCATGCACCTGTAGTCTCAGCTACTCGGGAGGCTGAGGCAGGAGGATTGCTTGAGCCCAGGAGTTTGAGGTTGCTGTGAGTGAGGCTGATGCCACGGCACTCTAGCCCAGGTGACAGAGTGAGAATCTGTCTCAAAAAAAAAAAGACTTTATAGCAAACTATACCATGATACTCTGGGGGTATTTTTGATTGTGAGAGTACAAAACAAACTTACTAAGACAAGAAAATAAAATATGGTGATACTGCGTTTAAGGCTCACATACACACACACACATATATATACACACACACACATAGCTTCAGAGTAATCTCATAATTTCTAAGCTAGGTTCTGGGCAGTAGATGTGGCATCATATTTAAGGGAGAGAGGGTTTCAGTAAATAAGTGCCATTGTTTGTGGAGAACTGAAATTCCTCTGAGTTCCTGTGGTCGTCTTAGGGGAGGAGAATGAATTGAAAGTGAGGGAGTAACCTTTGATTTATAAAGCCTTTAAATCCCAGCGCTCCGTAGGAGGTGGCAGGAAGTACCCCTGGCAACCAGGTTAGAACAGCACGAACCACGGGACGTGGGCTTTCAGGACCTGAGCCCGACAGTCTCCCGCGAAACTCAAGAGCGAATCCAGAGGGGAAATGTGTCTTTGGCAAACTTGTCGGTGCTTGTGGCGGGGCCGGCTGCTGCGTTAGTTTTCAGCTTCTAGCTCAGCCCCTGTGACCTGGGAAAGGCCAGAGCTTTGACGTGGGCAGTGGTCTGACATCCTCGGGTCCTGGGGCGTGAAGATCACCCCACCCCTCTCTGGGTGTCAGGGTGTGTTTTTCTTACACGCCTGTGTTCTACTCAAGACTGCTTACATGTGGGGACATAGAAAACAAAGGTAACATCTGCGTCTCCTCCATACAAGGTCTGATGACATTTCCTTGGGGTCATTTTTTGCTCTATGTAATTTTCCCCCAAATATGAACACAGTTAGACCTTGGAAAGAAAGCAGTTTCTTTTCTGTCTTCCTTTCTTTCCTTTTTCCTCTGTGTGTGTGGTGTCTCAAGTATTAACCATGCCTGACAATCAGATGGCCTCAGAAGTTTCTCTCTGGGAGGGAGGAAAATACAAGTGCAATAACAACCCTTACTGTTGGAAACTGACGCCATGGCCTGGTGCCTTGTGTTCTTTTCTGCTCCCAGGGAGTTCTGTCCAACATTTCTTCCATCACCGATCTCGGCGGCTTTGACCCAGTTTGGCTCTTCCTTGTGGTGGGAGGAGTGATGTTCATTTTGGGATTTGCAGGGTGCATCGGAGCGCTCCGGGAAAACACTTTCCTCCTCAAGTTTGTAAGTATCCCACCCTCCACTCTCACACCGAGAGCCACACTCTAGTCTTCTCTAGGGGGACGCAGTGTCTGCAGGCAGGACGGCGAGCTCTGCCAAAGGCACTGGCTAAACAGGGCCAGGTCATGGTTTTCTTCTAGGAGAACCTTCTAGAGCCCACCCCCAGCCCCCTTAATATAGTAGGCCCGCCCCTGCCATTCATGGAGGTTTTGTGCGTGTGTGTCACAGATTTGCATTGCAATCCCTAAGATACCTTTAAGGTAGGTATATGCATATTTCTTCTTTTAAGTGATTTCCACCCACCCTCTGTTACACACATAATAAGTAGAGAACTGTGCGCATAAATTGGTTTAGAGAAACCAGGCGTAAGCCCAGTGACCGTGGCCCTCCCAGATTAAATCTGTTCAACAGCAGGTTTTGGCAAATACGGAGAAGCAGTAAAAGGTAAATCTCCTTTGTACTCCGCCAGCACGAAGCTACCCTTTGCATGACGAGCATCTAAAGATCTTTTCCAGGGCATTTGGTGTGGTCACTGTTGAATGTTTGTAGAAGAGGGATTTCACCAGGCCATGTATCAGTATGAAAAGTAAAAGTAGAGAAAGAAAAGCGAAAGCTTTTCCTTTGGAGATTGCTTCAAAGGAGAACCGAGTGGGTTATGCTTTCGTGCATCTTAAATGCAGCCGTGGGCCAGCCAAGCGCACCTGTCCGTGTGGAGCTTGGGGGGCTGGGGTCTGCGTCACAGCCCGCATGTGAAGGTCCACCCCCCTTCCAAGAGCAGGGAAAGGACCAAAAGGACCCACCTTCCTGGGGAAGGCGGTGAGGATCTAGAGGACAGTTTTAGTACCTGTGACATTCCCCGTTCCTGGAATCGTTGCCAGCCTTTGCCGACACACCATCCAGGGCTGTATTTATTTAAGATAGAGGTGCACCTAGGACTAGTCCAGCAGCCACGCGGCGTGGGTCTCCCTCCCTCAGCATGTCTGCCACGTCGTCCTGCGGCATCTTTCCTCCAGGGGGGACTCCCCGCTTCTCCCTTGGGGCAGCCCTTTTTGAATTTGGGCAGCTCCAGTTCAGAGAAGGGTCTGGAGCCTGATTAGCCTGGGAGTTCACGTGGCTCATGCTAGCAAGGAAACTCCAGGGCACTTGGTCCTGTGTGCGCTTTAGTGAGCAGGTGGCTCTCCGCTTCGCACACGTGGGCCTGCGGTGGCCGTAGCTAGTGTCCCGAGACTGCGTCTGCCCCACCTGCCCGGTCCCTCCCCTTCCACGCACACCCACAGCCAAACACTTCCTCCTTCACCTGGGGAGAGACCTGTGGAGACCCCGGGAGAGCTCTGTCCCCATGGCGACCTGTCACTCTGCCAGCCTTCCTGGCGCGGCATCCCAGCGCCGAGCGCCCCTCTCCTGGCCGCCTGCAGCCCAGCCAGGCCGAGTCACACTCACCTGGCACCCTGTTTTATCCGTTCCGGCCTTCGTGCCTCAAAATGTGGGACCGCCTTTAATATGATTTACCTGAATATAATGTCATTTATAATGGTAGTCCCTTTAATATAGTTTATTTTTGTAGCAGATGCTGAGAAAGAGAGAAAGGCAGAAATTTACACAGTTGACTAAATTGGCACCTTAAATTTATGAAGTCCCACATTGGAAATGAAAAGAATTCTGTTCTTCCTGGGATTTTTTAAGTCTTAGAGGATTTTTAAAATGGCTTCTCGATTTAGTACAAAAAAAAATAAAAATTGGCCTGGAATAATCTCCGAACAGGAGGTATGAATTAAGTATTAAGTAAATGTCAACATGGTTCCAAATAGCCTGAAAGCTCGGAAGCCACAGGCTGGGAGCATGGCTGAGGGACTGCAAGAGCCAGCGGGCCGGGGAGTACACACGGAGCTTCCTGCCGCCCGAGGCCGAGGATGGAGCCTGAGAGCCGCCTCTGCACCTTTGCAAATAGAGGAAATTGGCTCAACCGGGCCTGGGCCACTGAGGTTTCTGCCAGATATTTTCTGTGAATTGAATTTGGACTCAGTGTTTGAAATGTATATTATGTAACATGATGAGAACATTTACCAAGGGAGGTGGAAAATGAACTTTATGGAGGTGAGAACAAAAACCTAATTAGAATCCTTGCATGACTTCTGTCTTGGTGTTTGCTGTGTACGCTTATGTGTGCTAGCTACAGCTTTGTCATTTCTATAGTCTGGTGCCTCTTACGGACGCGTTTAGTGTGGTACCTAATAAAGGGCATGGTGTTAAACTGCAGGGTGGGCATTGAGCAAAAGTGTCACGCCTGTCATCCCAGCACTTTGGGAGGCTGAGGCAGGAGGGTCACTTGAGCTCAGCAGTTTAAGACCAACCTGAGAAACATAGCGAGACCCCCATCTCTACAGAAAATTAAAAAGTGAGTTGGGCATGGTGGCGCATGCCTGTAGTCCCCACTACTTGAGAGGCTGAGGTAGGAGGATCACTTGAGCCCAGAAACTCAAGGCTAATTAAAAAAAAAAAAATAGTGTGATTTTTTTTTTTTCTGTCCCTTTTTCTAGATTAAGGAAAGCTTTAAGTTGAAATTATAGACACCACTGGTGATAATTAAGAACTGTTTAAATTCTATTTTTAGTGAACATATCAAGGGCAGATAACCAGGGCCCCTGTGGAAACCCGAGGGGCTGAGCTGTAGGGTCTAGAGTTGGGGCCTAAAGCTGGGGGTCCAGGACTTTGCCAGGGACTTATTTTCTCCCTCCTCCCTCTTCCCAGCCCATCCTTGCCCAGGCCCGCCCACTGCCCGCCCTGCATTCCCCAGCCACATGGCCCCGCCCACTGCCCTGCACTCCCCAGCCACATGGCCCCGCCCACTGCCCTGCCCTCCCCAGCCACATGGCCCCGCCCACTGCCCGCCCTGCATTCCCCAGCCACATGGCCCCGCCCACTGCCCTGCCCTCCCCAGCCACATGGCTCCGCCCACTGCCCACGCTGCCCTCCCCAGCCACATGGGACTGTGAGGGCTTCAGAGGCTGCACGTGGTCCCACCAGCCTTGCTTCTGCACAGCCCACCTGCCTCCGGGCCTCGCCCTTCGTGCATCAGTCATAGATGTTTGCTGAGTGAATAAACGTTTTTTGTCTTTTTTCTTTTAATGGGTAACCATGTCCTTTCCTTTGCACCCCTCACCCAACACGTTTCCCTCCCGGCTGCTGCATGTAGAAACCACAACCTGCTCAAGCTGCCTCTGCCGCCCCAGCCCTCTGCAGCCTCGGGACCTCTGCCCCACAGGCGTGGCCCCGGCGTCACCCAGTCTGCCATTGTCACCAGAAGAGTTTGCCACAATGTCCACATCCTTCCCAACCCATTTCTCATAATCTGTTTTAGCAGAAAAGTTTGCAAAGGGTGAGAGCGTGGGGTGGCGGGCGGTGGAAAGAACCGTGGTGTGAACAGGAGGTTGGTATGACTAAGATGAGGCTCCTGGTGGCCTCTGGGTGGAAGGGAAGTTCTCCGGCGTCATGGGCAGCCCCCACACCGCCCCCTGCTCTGGAGCCCTCCTTCTCTAATGAATCAGAAGTCTCCCTTCCAAATTTTGATGTCACTTTAAATGGGTGCAGCTAGCATTCCCAAGAGAGCCCTCAACCTGGAGGTTTCATTTTGTTTGCGTGATGGGAAATTATTGTCATTGTCATAGCCACCCCCACTTCCTCTCGGTTCCCTCTTCTAAGATGAACACATCTGCAATTTGTACCCCGTGCGGCAGGTGCAAAGGGGAGTCAAAGGGTGTCTGAATCCACAAAAGGAATATGCTGCGCACAGCATCAAGGCCACGGTTACAAGTGACAGGCGATCTTGAAACACTGGAATAAGCTGTCTTTTGAGATGTAATAGGAAAGCTCGCCAGAGGTAGGGCGGGTCAGCGTTCAAGCGTCTGGCAGTACATTAATCACAAGAAATTCATTAGGCCTTAATGTGGGTCTAATGAGAAATTCCTATTATCCATGTTTGCATATGGGCTTTGTTGGTTAATTATCAAATAGAACACCAGAGACCCTAAAATGTGATTATGAAATGATTTTTAAGTTTTACAAGTCCTTTCTTGGAGTGTAATGTCCTATTAATGAATCTTAAGAAACTGAAGATTATGTGCTTTGGAGATGTGTTAACAACCCAGTATAATTGCGAACCTTTTTAGAGAGCCATTTGACTGTGTGTGATCAAAATAGCCCTTTTTTAACTGTTCTCTGTGTCTGTGCCTTTTGTCTTAGTTTTCCGTGTTCCTGGGGATTATTTTCTTCCTGGAGCTCACTGCTGGAGTTCTGGCGTTTGTCTTCAAAGACTGGATCAAAGACCAGCTGTATTTCTTTATAAACAACAACATCAGAGCGTACAGGGATGACATTGATTTGCAAAACCTCATAGACTTCACCCAGGAATATGTAAGTTTAAATGTGGTTTATTTGCAAGTGGAAAACCTTCTCGTAACCTTGACCCCAGTGAACGCTCCTCCTGGCTTCTGGAAACGACCTGCCTTTTCTACATGGGTTTCTGCTTGGTTGTTTATCATTTTCTGACTTGCTCCATGACTTGCAGGATTTGTACCCTAAATGGAAATGTCCTATTTTTACTCGATTCAATTTCTATTAAGTTAGAGGAACAAAGAAAAAAAAGAAAAATCTCGTGAGCAAAAAAAAAAAAAAAAGTTTATAATTGCAGTTATAATCTTTTAGCATGTGAAGAAAGAACATTGTTTTGCTTCAGGTGAAAATTTTTATTTTAATTTACTTTTTATTTGTATACATTCATGTGAAGTTTTATTTGGTTATTAAATACGGATTCTTATTCTTTGCCCCCTTTTTTGTTAATCTGTGCTACTTCACAGCTTATAATATACTTATCAATAGAATATTTGTCTACGAAGTTCCTACAATATTCCCGTCCGAACGTTGTTACAGCACATGCAGCTAAAGCCAAAAGTGTAGAAACTCCTACGGCCTAGTGGCTTCTAACCGGGGAAGAATCTGTGCGCTGGAGTCCCGGCCACGGCCCCGGTCCCCGAGCCTGATGTCTAGTGGCTTCTGCAGTGGAGACAGCGGCAGATGTCCTGCTTCGCTCAGAATGCAAAATGGTTCAGCAAGGGGCCAGAAGCCACAGGTCTAGTGCCAAACTCTGGTTAGCTAAGGCACCTTGGGCTCACAGGACCGCGATCTAGTTCCCTGACAGTGAAATGGAAGCAACGCTAGCTTGTGACGCTCAGCGAGGTGCGCGTGGCTTTACGTTAGGTTTAAGGTGTTCGTGTTCTGCAAACAGGCAGGTCTTCGTGCGCCTGCGCTGGCCGGGTGGCCGGGCAGACTGGCCCGTGCTCCCTGGCACGAATACGTAGGGCAGGACCGGCGGGCAGGCCTTCCTTGGGTTGGAGTTTTCCAGAACGAGCTGGGGCCCCTGCGATAAAGGCAGGCAGTGGCCGGTGACACTTGTCCGGAAGGTGGCCGCCCCGCCACTGGGCACTCAGCACTGCACTGGCGTGTGTGGGTTTGTTGAGTGGCAGCAGCAACAAGGGTCCGGGCGTCAGTTGTCCCTCGGGTGTGACATTCAGTCCTGTGTCATCTCCGCAGCTGACGTCACTGTGCTGTGAGGTCACAGTGGTGCAGGCCCACCCCTCCCCACGCGTTGTCCCCGGCCAGTTTGCATGACAGAGTGGCCGAGCTCGGTAGCAAACCCTGCGGTGCTCAGCCGAGCCCGGCCGGCCCGCCGCGTTGGAGGAGCATGCGTCTACACCGCCTGTCGGAGTGCTGCCTGCTGAGCCTGGCCACGCTGCTGCTGCTCCATGTGATTCATTTCTCTGTCCTAGGGTTCAGTGCTTCGGAGTGGCTGTTGGTCCCGAAAGCCGTAACACGGCCAGGCCTGGAACGTATCTGAGTGGGAGAAGCAGAGGTCGCGGCCCCGCAGGACGGCAGGGGCTGGGGGGGGGCCTCGACCCGGGCCACGTACGCCCGCCGGACTTAACAGTCGTTTTGTTATATTTTAGCTTAGGTGACTGACTTTTTAAAGTTCAAAGTGTGAGCACATGGTTTTGTTTTAAAATATTCCAGAGTAGAAACAAAAACCATGGAAAGGAAGCCCCTAGAACTTTCGGCGGTCACGTCCTGGGGATGGCTTCCCAGTGTAGACCAATGCTGGATCTTATCAGATTGGACACTTGCGTGTGTCAGTTACACCTCCATAAATCAGATTTTTTGAAAAAAACCACTAAAATGTAGAGGTCAGAACTTTAAAAAAGTAAGCCTTTGGCGAGCCTGCCCACATCCCCAGCTGCCTCCTCCAGACACTGCCACTGTTGCCAGTGTCTTGTTTATCCTTCTAGAATGTTCCCAAGCCAAACAGATCCTGTTCCGGCTGAGCCTGGCCGTGGGACCGCTCAGCCCTCTTCTCCCTGGCGCCGGGCGAGCTCAGCCGGCCGAGCCCCAGGCCGCGCCCGCACACGCCTTCGGCCGGCCCCTCGGAGCGTGCACGGGGCGTCGGGGTCGGTCTGGCTGGACGGCAATTCCCGGACAGCAGAGCGGGTGTCGCCTCCGCGCGGGGACGTTCTAATTCTCTCCTGTTTGCTCTAGTGGCAGTGCTGTGGGGCTTTTGGAGCTGATGATTGGAACCTAAATATTTACTTCAATTGCACAGATTCCAACGCAAGCCGAGAGCGATGCGGCGTGCCATTCTCCTGCTGCACTAAAGACCCCGCGGTGAGTGCGTGGGGCGGCAGGGACACTGTTCTCCTTGAAACCTCTCGGAGCGGTCGCTCCCGACTGTGGCTGGGCAGGGGCCGAGAGCTCAGGTCTCCCGGCAGGAGTGCCGACCGCCCGAGCTGATGTCGCGGCAGGCGCTGCTGGTTCCTAGTCTGCGCCTTTAGCTCGTTGGCTCGGTTAAGGGCAGGACGTTCCTGCCAGCAGGTATCCTGCCTTGCAGGTACCCGGCACCCGCGTGTCGGCACCTTCCCAAGCTCAAACTGCCAGCAGGTGACCGAGCCGAGCCCCAGACCCCGGCAGCCAGTCCCCGTCACCTGCTAGTTCTTAATGCGGCAGGCTCCCGGGAGCTCCGCAGCGGACGGGGTGGTGGCCCTCCTCTTCCCGGTGTAGGCTAGGGGAAATAGGAGGAGTAGGAGCGGGCGAGACAGCGGCCCAGATGCTCGGGTGTCACAGTGACGGTAGTGACTGAGGTTTGTGTTTTATTTCACGTAAAGGAAAATATGAAACCTATTTATAAGCCGCTCCTTTTTACCAAAGGTTTCATTACCTTTTGGGTCAGGTCCTGTGTCTGGCGTGTAAAATGGCGTAAAGCGCAGCTCTCCAGCGCTGGAAGGACAAGCAAGAGCGGTTACTCCCACATCTGTCCCCGTGTGCACCTAGCCTGGCCGCTCCGGGACTCTGTTCTGTGCCCTACGGTCCCCGATGTCCCTCTGCAGGGACTCTGTTCTGTGCCCTACGGTCCCCGATGTCCCTCTGCAGGGACTCTGTTCTGTGGCCCTATGGTCCCCAATGTCCCCTGCAGACCCCTCGCCCCGTAAACAGAGCCGCGTGGCACTCTGAGTTCAGCCAGCCGCCTGTGGGGCTCTTGACAGGGGCTGTGGCCTTGGGGTGGGAGCGGCTGCCCCGGGGCCACCTGGGCTGTTTCGCATGGTCCAAAGGAGGAAGCTGAGAATCAACCCCCCACCCCTGTCCCCCCTCCATCCTTACCCCTGTCCCCCCTCCATCCCACCCCGTCCCCCTCCATCCTACCCCTGTCCCCCCTCCATCCCACCCCTGTCCCCCCTCCATCCCACCCCTGTCCCCCTCCATCCCACCCCTGTCCCCCCTCCATCCCACCCCTGTCCCCCCTCCATCCCACCCGTCCCCCCTCCATCCCACCCCTGTCCCCCCTCCATCCCACCCCTGTCCCCCCTCCATCCCACCCCTGTCCCCCCTCCATCCCACCCCTGTCCCCCCTCCATCCCACCCCTGTCCCCCTCTATCCCACCCCTGTCCCCCCTCCATCCCACTCCTGTCCCCCTCCATCCTTACCCCTGTCCCCCCTCCATCCCACCCCTGTCCCCCTCTATCCCACCCCTGTCCCCCCTCCATCCCACTCCTGTCCCCCTCCATCCTTACCCCTGTCCCCCCTCCATCCCACCCCTGTCCCCCCTCCATCCCACTCCTGTCCCCCTCCATCCTACCCGTCCCCCCTCCATCCCACCCGTCCCCCCTCCATCCCACCCCTGTCCCCCTCCATCCCACCCCTGTCCCCCCTCCATCCATCCCTCCATCTCCCCTCCATCCCCTATCCCCCCTCCATCCCCCATCCCCCCTCCATCCCCCATCCCCCCTCCATCCCCCATCCCCCCTCCATCCCCATCCCCTCATCCCTCCATTCCCCCATCCCCCTGCCCCCCCTCCATCCTCCATCTCCCCTTCCTTCCTCCATTCCCCCACCCCCCATCTCCCGTCCCCCCTCCATCCCCTATCCCCCCTCCTTGCCCCGTTCCCCCTCCCCCCTCCATTCCCCCCATCCCCCTGTAACCTCCTCCATTCCCTGTCCCCCTCATTCCCCTGTCCCCGGGACAGGAGAGCCTGCCTTCCCGTGGCTCCCTCCTCTCTCTCTTCTGAGGGGGCCAGTGGCAGTGCAGAGCCCGAGGTGCCTGTCGTCCAGGCCACCTTGCGCTGTCTCCTTGCTGCCAGTTCCCCCCTTCCAGAGAATTCTAAGGATTGTCAGAAGGCACTAGGCCTCCCCTCGCAACCACAGATCCTCTGGGTAGAAGACGGCTCACTCCTTGAACTCTGACCCAGTAAAGTCTGCCCCACACCCTGCAGACAGGAAAGATAAACTAAGCCAGGACAGCGGACCCGGCTTCCCGTGAGGCCCCGGGAGGCGTCAGGCTGTCCGTGCAAGACCAGACTCGGACAGCGTTGTTTCATCTAATTGTTAAAATCATGCATTCTCATTGAAAAACCATTTGAATAAGACTAATAATACAGAAGTGTGTATATTAAAAAGTAAAAGTGCCCTCAAAAGAGCATAAGTGAAGACAGTCACTGTGTCCGTTCACCGTGGTTTTTATCTGTGTCCCCAGTCCCCTAAACCCCATACGCTGCTCGAGGTGGGCAGCACCTTGGATCTCGAGCCTTCTGCACAATGAACTTACTCTGGCAGGCCCCGAGCCTCAGTTCTCTGCATGTGTGAGACCGGGCACACTTGGACACCTGCTACTGAACGTCGTAGTGATGGCACGGAGCGGTGTATATAAAGTGTTCGCCGTGGTGCCACAGTTTGTGTGCCCAGCTCCATTTTATTGCACCTAACAGGGGTCTTGTGCCCGTGCCGCGGTAGCTTTCTGTCTAACAAGAGTGACTTCACTTCTCTCCTTTCTTTCTTCACCAGGAAGATGTCATCAACACGCAGTGTGGCTATGATGCCAGGCAAAAACCAGTAAGTGGGATCTCGCCTTGTCCCTGAGCGCAGGGGTGTGTGGAGGAGCCGTGGCGTGTGCGTGGTGCTGTCTCTGTGACACTGTGCTTTCCTCTTCCCTCGTGAAGGAGGTGGACCAGCAGATTGTCATCTACACGAAAGGCTGTGTGCCCCAGTTTGAGAAGTGGCTGCAGGACAATTTAACCATCGTGGCTGGCATCTTCATAGGCATCGCGCTGCTGCAGGTGAGACCAGAGTCCTTCTTGGATGTCGCAGGGAAAGGGTACCGGGGAGAGCGCTAGAAGCAGGTGGCAGTGGTAAGGTTAAAGTGTGGGGCAGTTTCACAGAGATACTACGCCCCTTTCTCTCTCTGGACCACCTCGCCGAAGTGCTAGTGAAGGGAGGGGACACTCGTTCTTTCTCAGCAGTCACAAGAGCCGGACTCTTTATGTCGTTGGTGTGATAGTTTCCTAACTGCACACGGTTGAGAGAAAGCAGAAAAGACCCAAATAAATATGAAGACATCCTGTTCACAGATTGCAAGATTTAATGTCATTAAGGTGGCAGTGCTCCTCAAATTGATCTACACGTTCAGTGCAGTCCCTGTTAAAATTCCATCCACCTTTTTAGCAAAACAGACAAGCCGACCCTCTGATTTATATGGAAATGGAAGGGACCCATAACAGCCAAAACAATTTGAAAAAGAAAAAAATTTGGAGAATTCATACTTTTCAGTTAAAAACTTGACTATAAAACTGCAGTAATCAAGATAGCATGTACTCAAGTAGGGTTAGCCATAAAGATTAGTGGAAAAACAGAAAGTCCAGAAATAGACCCATACAGTTGATTTTTGACAAGGGAACAAAAACCATTCAGTGAGGAAAGAACAGTCTCTTCAACAAATGGTACTGGGAAGATTGGATTTGTATACGCAAAAGAATAAATTTAGACCCCTCCCTCACACCATATATAAAAATTTAAAAATAGAGACCTGAATATAAGAGATAATGCTGTAAAACTCTAGAAGAAAACATGCATGTCAATCTTCATGACTTTGGATTAGGCAGTGTTTGCTTAGACATGATTCCCAAAGCACAAGCAAAGCACAAGCAACCAAGCAAAACATAGATAAATTGGACTTCATCAAAATTTAAAACTTCTGTGCTGAAACTAATACCATAAAGAAAGTGGAAAGAAATACTTCCACCCATTCCCCAAAATGGGTAGAGATATTTGCAAATCATTATCTGATAAGGATCTGATATCTAGAATATATAAGGAACTTTTACAGCTCAACATTAAAAAGACAAACCCAGTTTTAAAATGGGCAGAGGATCTGAATAGACATTTCTCCAAAAAACGATAAAAATGGCTAATAAGCACATGAAAAGATGCCAACATCATTAGTCATTTAAACAATGCAAATCAAGACCACAGTGAGGTATCACTTCACACCCCGTAGGATGGTGACAGTAAAAAAGACGACAACAAGTGTCAGCAGGATGTGGAGAAGGTGGGACCTCAGCCGTTGCTGATGGGAGTGAAATTGGTGCAGCCTCTTTAGAAAACAATCTGGCAGTTTCTCGGAGAGTTAAACACAGATTCACCATATGAGCCAGAATTCTGCTGGGTCATATGGGTAGGAATGTACCCAAAAGAATTAAAAACATGTTCACTCCAAACCGTGCACACAAATGTTCATCACAGCACCATTCATAATTGCCAAAAAGTGCAAAAAATGCAAATGCTCATCAACTGAGGGGAGTGGATAAACAAACTGATAATATCCATCTGATGGAATATTACTCAGGCATCAAAAGAAATGTCTGGAATAGGCAAATCCATAGAAACAGAAGGTAAAATAGTAGTTTCCAAGACCGTAGGGATGGGGAATGGGAATGACCACCCGTGAGTGGGTCTAGGGTTTCTTTCTGGGGTAATGAAATGTTCTGTAATTAGATAGTGGTGACAGTTGCCTAGTTTGTGAATATCCTAAAAACCACTGAATTATATACATTAAAAGGATGCATTTTGCCATATACACCTTGTCGCTCAGAGTTTAAAAATTAAAGGTAACGAAAATGAACGGGTCACAGTGCCCAGGGAAACCCTAATGAAGGTAAAGAGTGTCACTGTTTAACTCACTTCTACTTCCTTTCTCAGATTTTTGGGATATGCCTGGCCCAGAACCTGGTTAGTGACATCGAGGCTGTCAGGGCCAGCTGGTAGGCGCCCTGTCGCAGCCGACGCAAGACACTGGACACACCCAGCCTCCCTGACCCTCCCACGTGCCCAGCTGCGCGGCAGGGACCCGTCACCCGGCGTCCTGCCATCTCACCTAACGGAGCTGCCGAGAACTTGGTTTTTTGAGGGGGGTAAAACTGGGAAATGCTGCTCACTGACAGAATTTTTTTTTAAAAAAATAACCCGTCTGAAAGTCTTTGCGCCGTTGAATCTCTACTGTGGCCGTGAACTCACGGGTGGCTGGACGCTCGCCAAAAACGACCGGAAGGGAGGGTGGGGGCCTCAGACGTACTTGAATTTGTGGGAAATGCAGTCCTGTCCTCCGCTGCAGTAAGCCAACGGCCGGAAGAGGCAGTCTCGCTCCTCGCCACACCTGGGGGGACTGTCCCCACCGCCCGGGCGGGCGGTGGCGTGTTGGCGTCCCCCGTGGACCTTTCAGGACACTCTTCAGCTGTCGTTTGAAGAGGAAAACAGCTCGTCTTTGGGGTCTGGAGTTTGTCGTCGTATTTACCAGGTGACTCGGTGGGCACCCTTGGTCTGTCGGAGCTTCCCCTCGAGAGAGGAGTGTGTTCCCCGCACGCTGAGCGGGGCGTCGGAAGACTTGGAGCTGCTGCATTTAGCAGGACTGATCTTTTCTTCTAAGTAGGCCTGAGCTTTATTTATCACTGAAATCCAAGGAGAAAATGAGGTTAATGAAGAGAGGCATTAGTTCAACACTCCCTTATCCCCACCCCGCCAAACTAGCTGTTGGATTTTTGGAAACTCTGGCTCGTTTTGTTTTGCTTGTTTTCTTTTGTTTTTGTTTTTTTCCTTTCTTCCAAAGGCAAAAGCTATGATACAGTTCCTCTTAAATTTTAAAGTGTTTTCTTAGCTCGAATATTAATTTTCAGTGTCATCGTAACCTGCATGACGTGTGACTCTGAATCCATCGTCTCCCTTTCCTGCCATCTTCCCAGCACACGTTCAGACGTGTTACGCGGTCACATTTATCTCCTAGGTTCACGGCCAGTGGGGGGGCTGTGGCGTGTCCTCCCGCCTGGCCCGGCTGTGCGTGGCAGACAGTGCCACCGCGGGCTGGACACGGCGGCCTGTCCCGCGCCCGCCCCCTTCTTTGTCTTGAATGGGACCGGACCCGATTGCAAACAACGTTGACACGGTCACACAGCTTCTCATGGAGTTTTCTTCTTCCTCTTCTTCCAGTCTTAGTTCGCTTTTATTAAAAGAGAAAGCAGTGCATGGCCCGTGCTCGCTCTGTCCTTCACTGCGGACTGATTAGCATCAGGATGGCGTCAAAGCACAAATACTTTGGGAGGGGGTGCGTTGGCCCGGGCACGTGTCCCGTGACCCACGGTGGGAAGCCACTTCCAGGTGCTGCCGTCTCTGCCCCCCCTTGAGGTGGGGAGGACGAGTTTTGCCCCCCAGATTTTAATCCAACTGTGTCCACCGATGTCACTCTCCCGGGGAGCAGACAGCAGCCTGTGGGACGCTGGGGAAAGCACAGGCATGTCTCACAGGTGACACACTGGCCAGCACACACCTGGGCAGCAGCTAGCGTAGCTCATGGAAACATCGCCAGCTTTTCCGTCTCAGCTGCGTGTGGCATCCTGGCGGCTGATGAGTGTGTCCGTCTGCCCCGAGGGGACAGAGGTCTCAGGCCTTGTCCCGCGGCAGGGCATGTCCGGGCCGCGTGCAGGCAGAGGGGCCGTGCCCACTGCGGCCGTGGCTTGTCTCGCCTCATCCCTCCCCCCACGGTTGTCGTCCTGTCTCGTCCTGCCCTCCACGAGGCACGTTTGTCCGTCTTGTCCGTCCCCTCGTTGTCCAGCGAGCTGCATCCGACCCGCTGATGCGGGATCAGGCGGGACCCCCCCCTTGGGCGCGTCTAGCGAAAGGCCGAACAGCAAGTCCCAGTGAGTTTGAGATCTCAATTAATCACCCTTTATTTTTTACACTCGAGAGTGGTTGTAATAAAGGCTGTCATTAATAAATTCGGTTCTACCTTCCACCGAGTTACGTCTTTCTTCGTTCTCTCCTGAAGCTGTGACATTCTCTCATCCGGAGGTGCCCAAACTGCAGCCAACTGCTTCGGAGCCACCAGGTGGACTCGAGTGTGTCTCTGCTGGTGCCCAGAGCTTGCGATGCAGCCGGTCTGGGTGGCTCGGGAGAGTTTGTGTTGGGACAGGCCCTAGGTGGCGCTGCGGCTGCTTGTCTGGGAAGCTCACCTTGCGAAGCACTGCGGACTGGTTCTCCAGGAGGGACGCAGAGAGGGACAGTTTTGTGGCTAGGGACGGACAGGTCCCTTTGTGCTGTGAGTGCAGATCAGTGAGACACAGGGCCAGAGGCTAATGGGAAACCTCTGTCCCTGAGGTCACTGTGTCCGGTTACAGTCACCCCCCCCCCCCAGGCCTCACCTCAGTGGTCCGGGGTGAGGGACCCAGGGTCTGCGTTTTCTTGAAAGTTCCCTTTTAAAACTGAATACACAGTGGTATTTTGGACTGATGGACCTAGATAAATGTTGATAATATTTACAGCCTTTTTATAAGGAAATAATGTCTCACAGTCCTTTGGAGCAGGAATCTTAAAAACCCATTGGAGAAATACCAGATTGAATGTCTTTTCATTGTGAATTCCCACTGCAGAAGACGGCTTCTGTTTTTAAAGCTGATTAAATGAATACGGGGTTTTTAGGTTCATACAGTGACACTTAGACCCGGACAACATAATGTCAGATTTCTGAGAAAAATTTGTGCCTCACTTCCCTGGATATTGGAAACAGAAGTGTTATTTTGATTGCAAGGAAACTCATCAGTAGTAATTGGAGAGGACCAGTCCCTGGGCCTGAGTTTTCTTATTATCGCCCTCAGGTACTTGGCCCTCCTCGCTCGCTGCAACTCCTAGGTCAACAAAGGGGAAAATTGTGGCTCAGAAGGAAAAAGATGCTTTGTCTGCAAAACTCAAGACTTTCAGGAAGTTTCTTCAGTGTGTAGAAGGTAGACTTTAGGGGAGGATTACTAAATTTCTCTTTATTTCTATTGTTGAACTGGGTACCACAAACATTATTGTTTCCATAATTTTAAAAGCCACAGTTTTTAAAAATGAACTCAGGAACTGAAAGGTTAGAATTCTGCATCACTTGGTACTTGAAAGAGAAGTGCCTTTACCTCCTTCCTCTCCCTCCTTCTGCCGGCGAGTGATCAGCCTCTGCTTTCCTTCCAGCTTTCTTCCTGCGCAGGGCAGGTCGCAGGTCGCAGTGGCCCTTCCCTCAGGGCGTTCTGGAAAGTGCGCTGGCCATTTCTCACGCAGAGTGCTGGCGCGTCCTGGCCGGGGCTGTGCGGGCGGGGCGGGGCGGCTCGCGCAGCTTCTCCCGCGTTTCCGGCCCGCGTGGACGGGAGCGCAGGGAACCGCGGGCTGCACAATGGGACGGAGCACAGTGACCCGGCGGGGCGCCAGCGCCTTGTCACTTATCCACAAAGGCCCGTGTCTCTGGGCAATCCCGGTCGGACCTCCGAGGAGGAGCGGGAGCCTCTGGGCGAACAGCGGCTGGCGGGTTGGTGGCTGGAGTTGGTGGCCGGGGTTGGTGGCGGAGTTGGTGGCGGGTTGGTGGTTGGGGTTGGTGGTTGGAGTTGGTGGCCCGGGTTGGTGGCCGGGGTTGGTGGCCGGAGTTGGTGGCGGAGTTGGTGGCGGGATTGGTGGCCGGGGTTGGTGGCGGGGTTGGTGGTGGGTTGGTGGCCAGGGTTGGTGGCGGGGGTGGTGGCGGGATTGGTGGCGGGTTGGTGGTTGGAGTTGGTGGCCGGAGTTGGTGGCGGGGTTGGTGGCCGGGGTTGGTGGCGGAGTTGGTGGCGGGATTGGTGGCCGGGGTTGGTGGCGGGTTGGTGGCGGGTTGGTGGCCGGTGCTCCGCAGCGCTGTGTCCAGGTGCGGCTCCGGGCCAGCACGTCTGGACGAACATGAGTGCGGCCCCGTCACGATGACACAATCTGTAGAAAATCCACCCCTGACGACAGACAAGGAAGACACAGCTGGGGCGGGGCAGGGAGCAGGGAAGAGAAGCCAAGCCCTCAACAGGGACCAAAGCCACCCCCCACCCCACCTTCCTCTTCGTTTGGAGAGGTTTGCTACGCAGGTAGAGCTTATAAAATTACAGGTTTTAGGGCTCCTTCAATTGGCGGGGTTAAGTAGTTTCCCGTGGGGTGTCATGCTGAGCGGTTCTCTTGTCACCTTGCCACCAACCGGAGGATGCTGACTTAGTCCCCTCCTGGCATCCGTTAGCCCAAACCCAAGCCCTGGGCCCGCGCTGGCCGTGCAGTTCACTCCTCCACTTCCAGGACCTTCCACGTGAAATAAACCCAAGGACGAGCGAGCTGGGCCCTGGTTTTTGCTGCGGAAATAAAAGCAAACAGGAGCGCGCACACCAGGTGCACAGGGGAAGCCACCCGCGCGGGCGCCCCCGCTGCGGGGCGTTTGCACCGGGCACTCCGCTGCGGGGCATTTACACCCGGCGCCCCAGCTGCAGGGGCGTTTGCACCCGGGCGCTCCGCTGCGGGGCGTTTACACCCGGCGCCCCCGCCGCAGGGGCGTTTGCACCGGGCGCTCCGCTGCGGGGCGTTTACACCCGGCGCCCCAACTGCAGGGGCGTTTACACCCGGGCGCTCCGCTGCGGGGCGTTTACACCCGGCGCCCCTGCTGCAGGGGCGTTTGCACCCGGGCGCTCCAGCTGCGGGGCATTTACACCCGGCGCCCCAACTTCAGGGGCGTTTGCACCCGGGCGCTCCGCTGCGGGGCATTTACACCCGGCGCCCCAGCTGCAGGGGCGTTTGCACCCGGGCGCTCCGCTGCGGGGCGTCTGCGCCGGGCGCCGCCGTGTGGGCGCGAGCGAGCCCCGCGGGTCGTTCTCGGGCGGGAGCGCTGGGGCCGCCCGCCCCCTGGCGGCCGCCGGGCACCGCGTTCCGGGCGGCCGCGCCTCCGGGTGGCGGGCACGTTCGGAGAGTTAGGGGACACGGCGCTCCGGTCCCGACGCTGCCGCTGGGGCTGTCAGGGCTTCTCTGCGGACTGTGTGCGTGCGTGCAGGCGGGAGCGGGCGGCGCCCCCCGCCCGTCCTTAGATGCTTCTGGAAGGCGCGGGTGTCCAGAACTGCTGGTCTGCCAGGCGCAGGCGCCGCGTCCCCTGGACGGAGCTGTGTGTGACCGCGCCGGGTCGCGGCCCGCACCCCAGCTGCTCTCAAGACCAGCACCTCGCCCACCCAGGGGCTGGCGCGTCTCTGTGTCGCCGCGGAACACCGCAGTTCCCATCCCCCGCGGCGCCCTTTGACCCGAGAACTTGCAGCCTTAGTTCCAAGTCGGCGGAGACTGTGCCGAGCAGTTTAGCAGTTTCATGGTTTGCATCGTGTCCTCCCCAAATCCACATGTTGAAACCCTGACCCCCAGTACCGCAGAAAGCGACCTTGTTTGGAGTAAGGTCACTGCGGGGTCGTGAGTTCCGGTGCCGGCGCGCGTGCACCCGCTGCGGTGGCCGGCGGCCCCGCGACAAGGGGTGTCCCCACGGCCGGCCCGCGGGCAGGAGGCCCCCCGACGACGGGTGTCCCCACGGCCGGCCCGCGGGCAGGAGGCCCCCCGACGACGGGTGTCCCCACGGCCCGGCCGCGGGCAGGAGGCCCCGCGACGAGGGGTGTCCCCACGGCCGGCCCGCGGGCAGGAGGCCCCCCGACGAGGGGTGTCCCCACGGCCGGGCCGCGGGCAGGAGGCCCCCCGACGACGGGTGTCCCCACGGCCGGCCCGCGGGCAGGAGGCCCCCCGACGACGGGTGTCCCCACGGCCCGGCCGCGGGCAGGAGGCCCCGCGACGAGGGGTGTCCCCACGGCCAGCCCGCGGGCAGGAGGCCCCGCGACGAGGGGTGTCCCCACGGCCGGGCCGCGGGCAGGAGGCCCCCCGACGAGGGGTGTCCCCACGGCCGGCCCGCGGGCAGGAGGCCCCCCGACGACGGGTGTCCCCACGGCCGGCCCGCGGGCAGGAGGCCCCCCGACGACGGGTGTCCCCACGGCCCAGCCGCGGGCAGGAGGCCCCGCGACGAGGGGTGTCCCCACGGCCGGGCCGCGGGCAGGAGGCCCCGCGACGAGGGGTGTCCCCACGGCCAGCCCGCGGGCAGGAGGCCCCCCGACGAGGGGTGTCCCCACGGCCAGCCCGCGGGCAGGAGGCCCCGCGAGGAGGGGTGTCCCCACGGCCGGGCCGCGGGCAGGAGGCCCCCCGACGACGGGTGTCCCCACGGCCGGGCCCGCGGGCAGGAGGCCCCCCGACGACGGGTGTCCCCACGGCCCGGCCCGCGGGCAGGAGGCCCCGCGACGACGGGTGTCCCCACGGCCGGCCCGCGGGCAGGAGGCCCCGCGAACGCAAAGGGCATGCGCCGAGAGGTGCCGAGCTGCCAGCGGCCCCGGGGGCGGGCGGGCACGGAGCAGATTCAGTGCCCGGAGCTTCCAGAAGGGACCAACCCTGCCGGCACCTCGGCCTGGACCTCTGTCCTCCGGAGCTGCGAGACGGTACATTTCTGTGGTTGGAGCCGAGTTTGTGACCCCGGTTATGCGCCCGGGACCAGAACGGCGCGCGACGGCCCGTGCCTGGTGTGGAGGCCCGAGGTCCCGTGCGCGGTGGGCGCGCCCCTGTCACTCGGGTCGCGCCTGAGCGCGGTGGTGACGCGCTCCGTGTCTGCTGTAAGCTCCTGAAAATAGTCTCTGCACGATTTGGGGGCACATTTTATTTTGTGTGTGTGTGTGGCTTAGAAATTTTATGCATAAATATGGTTTTTTGTTTTATTTTGTATTATTATTATTATTACGTTAGCGTATTATGGGGTACAAGTGTTATGTTACGTATATTGCCCGTGTCCCCCTCCCCCCTCGAGTCAGAGCTTCAAGCGTGCCCATCCCCCAAACGTTGCACATCTCACTCGTTGTGGTTGTGTACACCACCCCCTCCTACGGGGGGCACGTTTTAAATGAACAAAGGTCTACTACATCATTATTAAAAGTTGTGGCGGTGCATTCTGTGTTTATTTGAAGCAAACCATCTTGAAGGCGGCGACTTGTTGGCGTGATTAAAGTTTTACAAACAAATTGCCATATTTCCGTGGCTTGTGCTCTCTTTGTTACTTGGTGGCCTCATCAGCCCGGGAGCGGGCCGATCCTGGCGGGGCGAGGGCCAGCGCCCCCTCGTCCCGGGTGGTGACAAGTCACGGTTGCTGGGAGTCGGCAGCGTCCCGGCGGGGCCAGCGCAGTCCGCGCGTTCCCGGGAGGCTGACGCTGGTGGGGGCGAAGGCCTCCCGTGGACCGTTTAGAGTCCGGCGAGTCTGGCCTGGCATCCTGGCAGGTGGCGCCGGCCGGGAGAGGGGAGGGACACAGGGCTGATGGAGGACAGTCTGGAGGAGGAAGAGAGGCTGGGTCTGGCCCGGGAGGGTGGAGAGGGACGGGCAGGGCGGGTCCAGTGCGGAGGGCCCCGCCGCTGTGTGTGGCCAGTGCCCGCAGTGCCACGCGCTCACGACTTGCCGAATGGCGGGGCTGGGGGTCGAGGTGCTTGGTAACCGCCTGATCTGGAATGAGGACGGCCTGAGAAGCAGGATTCGGGTCCAGTTGGCCAGTGTGGGTGCGAACCCGCGCTGTGCAGGGCAGAGACCCAGTCCCCGCCGTGATGGGATTGCAGGTGGGCCCGTTAAGAAGTGATTGGCGCCCTTATAGAAAAGGGCCGAGGCGCAGGCCGGGGCGCAGCGAGCAGTCAGCGGCCTGCAGCCCCGAAGAGGGTCCCCAACCGAAGCCACCAGGTAGCCCCGATCCCCACTTCCAGCCTCCGAACTGTGAGCCGTGCGTTCTCGTTTGTAATTTACCCAGTTTAAGGTATTTTGCTGCAGAAGCCTGAAGGTCCTAAACACCCGTGTTTCCGCCCCCCGGTTCTGGTTCTGTTGTCCCTGGACCTGGGAGCTGGCAGCGAGGTCGCGTGTTGCGGGGTGGGCTGGGGACGTCGCACTGAAGTAGTGGAGGGCGGAGGTGACAGGTGACAGTCTCGCTCTCCCAGGGCGAAGCCAGGCTCCCGCGTCAGAGCAGCGCCTTCCCGGCCCTGGAGGTGCATTCGCGACACCTGGCAGCGTTAGACAAAAGCGGACGGGAAAGGCAGCCTCCCCCACGCTCCTTGTTGGGGTCCCAGGTCATTCTCAGGCGCCACCAGGGCTTGTCAGACCCCGCTGTGCACGCTCGCCAGGCGCCCAGGCCCTGCCGCAGGTGCGGAGCGGCAGGTCTGAGTGGGCCGGAGTGGACGGTTCTAGCAAGTGCCCAGGTGGAGCTGATGCCGGTCCCCGCCCACACTTGAGAACGGAGACGGACCACCTGCAAATAGGTGTCACTGAGAGCCGAGCTAAACTAACGCCTCGCCGTTAATATTTTCCGGTGATATCTTTCCTAAATCTACTAAGCTGCAATTTTCAGGTCCCGAGAAGGAAAATGCAGGTATCTGTGTCTAGGGGCAGTGTGCATGTTTGTTTGAAGTATTTAATTCCGAGTAAACAATGCAGAAAACCAAAAGAAGAAATAACTAACTGTGTGTTCGCCATCTAGAGGTATACAATTGTAACATACGGGCGTGTGTCTTCCCGTTACTTTTTTGTTTTCATTTTTTGTTGTTGTTGTTTTGTTTTGTGGCTGGCTTCCTTTAAATCAGGATATTTTCAATCTCAGTGAATATCTTACATAATAATAAATGTTTTGGTTATGTAGCATTCTATTATTCAGACAAAGGGTTCTCAAAATTCACTCCATGGACTTTTTTTGTGGTACCTAAGACACCAGGGGTCCACGAGGTCAAAATTATTTCTTAATATTACGCCATTATTTCCTCTTCTTGTTATTATTTATTCTGGGCTTACTGTGGAGTTTTTCAGAGGCTGCGTGTCGTGGTGATGTCATCGCTGTGACAGCTAATAGAATGCATGCTTGTGTATTTCTGTGTTTTAAACATTTCTCCCTTCTAATTTCCAATACGGTAAATATTCATAGTAATAACCCACAGAAACAAAAGCTCTTTAGGGGCCTCAACCATTTTTAAAAGTATAGTGGGGTCCTGAGACCAAAAGGTTTGAGAACTGCTGTAGATAAACCATAATTTAACCAATTCATCATTATTAGAAATTCTCCTTTCCAATTAAGTACAGTTGCAGTGACTTTCTTATATAACATTTATACTTTGCAGACAGCTCTAGTTACTTCCTTAAGATAGACTTTTAAAATTTTTATTTCAGGGTATTATGGGAGTACAAACATTTTGGTTACATGGTATGACTTTGCCACATCCCAACCATGATTTGAGGTGTGCTCTTCCCCCCACACAAGACTCACCGCGTCCCTTAGTTGTGAGTTCACCCACCCCAACCCCAGTCCCTGAAGATAGACTCTTAATAGCGGAATGACTGAATCGATGGATTAAAGACATTCGATTTGTGGCACCGTGAATTAAGGCATATTTAAAGCTGTGCAATATTTAATACTCTATCGTTGATACTTAAGTTTTAAATTGACAATTGTTATTTTGAACTCAAGTTTTGCGCCTAATTCAAAAGAGGGACAAAATCTGCTCCAGATCATCGTTTCTGTTAACCTGATAGAATGTCAGCCACACGCGGCTGAAACCCAGTCTGCTGTGACAGGCGTTTGATCTCTGCCCACGTGCTCAGAGCAGCCGCCCCCCAGTTACTCGGGTGGAGAGGGAGGGGATGAAATAAGAACGTGACTCCCGAGGGTGTGTCACACCTTCTTAGGAAAGATCGTCTCTGGATCTGGCTTCAAGGCCTAACTAACTTTCTACTGGTGTTTGCTTTACTCCGCTTAACACGCCACTCGGGGCCAGGGCAAGAGGGGATGGGGGTTATTAAGAAGAGACAGGGCTGACTCCTTCCACCACGGTGCAGGGGAGAAGCCTTTATTATGATGGTGATTTCCATTATGGACTCTGCCATGAAAAGAATTCGCCAACAAGCTGCACGTTTGAGCAAGCGCCCGCGTAGCTCCGTCTCCTGGAGACTCCAGGGCCTGGTTCACGCTCGGCCCGAAGGATCGGGCGAGCGGCCTACACACCACGAGAGCGCCCTTCGGGCAGCTTTCAAAAACGGGAAATCCATTTGTGGTGTACAGGCTGAGTATCTCTCATCTGAAAACCCGAAACTCGAAATGCTCCCAAATCCAAAACTTTCTGAGCACTGACATCGATTATTTTGGATTTTCCAGATTATGGCTGTTCAACCCAACAGCATGATGCAAATACAGTTGACCCTCCACCGACGTCGGGGTTAGGGGTGCTGGCCCCCTGCACAGAGAAAAATCTATGTATGCCTTCTGACCCCCCAAACTTAGTAGCCCATTGTTGACCGGAAGGTTTACATATAACAAATAGTCAATTAATGCATATTTTGTATATTAGATGTATTATATATTATATTCTTAGAATAAAGTAAGCTAGTGAAAAGAAAATGGTATTAAAATCATAAGGGAGAGAAAATATATTGACTCTTCCTTAAGTGGCACTAGATCATCACAAAGGTCTTTGTCCCCACTCCCTACCTGGTGAGCAGGTGGCGGCGGAGGAGGGTGGGTCTTGCTGTCTCAGGGTGGCAGAGGTGGAAGGAAACCCACCTATCAGTGGACCCGTGCAGTTCGAACCTGTCTTGTTCACAGGTCAACTGTATTCCAAAATTTGAAAAAATCTGAAACACTTCTGATCCTAAGCATTTTGAATAAGGTGATTTAACCAGTGGTAAGAGACTCTCAGACTATTTTTGTGCCATTTGGAGCTTGGCCACTGCTTACCTCGTGACCTCAGACAAGTGACTCTGTCTTTCCCATTGTCAGTGCCCTTGCTTGTACAGTGTAAGGTGTAGCACCTGTTTTCCTATTTTTTGAGACAGGGTCTCGCTCTGTCCCCCAGGCTGGAGGGCAGTGATATGATCACACCCCACTGCAAACTCAAACTCCTGGGCTCAAACAATCCTCCCACCTTGGCCTCCTGAGTAGCTGGAACTACGGGCACATGCCACCATGCCCGGCTGATTTTTGTAACTTATTTTGTAGAGACGGGGTCTTGCTATTGCTCAGGCTGATCTCAAACTCCTGGCTTCCAGTGATCCTCCCACCTTGGTCTCCCAAAGTGCTAGGATTACAGGCGTGAGCCACCGTACCTGGACAGATGTATTACCTTACAAGGTGGAAAGAGTATTACCTGCCTCACAGAGTCATTGCAGAGATGAAAAGAGTTGAAATGTTCTTCCCTAAATCCTAATCCTTCCTCAGACCTCACCGGAAGCAGCTTTCTCGGGGAGGTCTTCTTGAGCTCAGCCCTCCCTAGCCCGGGAAGATGCGCTCCTGCAACCTTCTCTTTTAAAAAACTCGGCACGTTTGAACTAACTCGAATGCTTGCTTTTGTAGAGGATCTGTAGGATCTGGCCCGTAGTGTTAACCCGTCTCTTGCCTCCAGATGCTTGCTAGTGCCATGGACTGAATGTTTGTGTCCCCCTAAAATTCATATGTTGAAGCCCTAGGCCCTGATGTGATGGTGTTTGATGATGGGGCCTTTGGGAGGTGATTAGGTTTAGGAGAAGTCATGAGAGTGGAGCCTTGTGTTGGGATTAGTGCCTGTGGAAACAGAGGAAGAGACAGGAGATTGTTCTCTCTGTCTCTATCCCTCCTCTCCTTCCCCAGCTCCCTCCCTGTCCCCCTCGACCCCGCAGGTACATCCCACTGTCTGCCCCCCCCCCGCGACCCCCCCCAAAAAAGCTCTTCCCTTTTTTGGAATAGCTACCATGCTTCTCCGAAAATAAGACCTCCCCATAAAATAAGCCCTAGCAGGATGTCTAAGCACCTGCGCAATAGAAGCCCTACCCCGAAAATCAGCCCTAGTGGTGGGCGTGGCTATGAAAATCAGCCCTAGTGTGGGCGTGGCTATGAAAATCAGCCCTAGTGATGGGCGTGGCTATGAAAATCAGCCCTAGTGGTGGGCGTGGCTATGAAAATCAGCCCTAGTGATGGGTGTGGCTATGAAAATCAGTCCTAGTGATGGGCGTGGCAATGAAAATCAGCCCCAGTGGTGGGCATGGCTATGGAAATCAGTCCCAATGGGCGTGGCTATGAAAAGTAGTCCTAGTGGTGGGCGTGGCTATGGAAATAAGCCCTGGTGATGGGTGTGGCTATGAAAATCAGCCCTTGTGATGGGCGTGGCTATGAAAATCAGCCCCAGTGGTGGGCATGGCTATGGAAATCAGTCCCAATGGGCGTGGCTATGAAAAGTAGTCCTAGTGGTGGGCGTGGCTATGGAAATAAGCCCTGGTGATGGGCGTGGCTATGAAAATCAGTCCTAGTGATGGGCGTGGCAATGAAAATCAGCCCCAGTGGTGGGCATGGCTATGGAAATCAGTCCCAATGGGCGTGGCTATGAAAAGTAGTCCTAGTGGTGGGCGTGGCTATGGAAATAAGCCCTGGTGATGGGCGTGGCTATGAAAATCAGCCCCAGTGATGGGCGTGGCTATGAAAATCAGCCCTAGTGACGGGCGTGGCTGGCAGCATCTGCACAACCCATGCGTGTCGTCGTGGAGCGGGAAAGAACACGAGCAGCCCTTCTCATCCGCCCCGTGAGAGCTCTAGTGCTCGACAGGAGAGATCGGGGCCGGTGGCTCTAAAGGAAACAGAGTCGCAAGACATTCAGGATGGGATTCGGGGTCTGGAGAGTGAGGATGATGTTCCAGAAGACGACTTAACTGTATTTGAATCAATGTAGGTGGTTGTACCGTACTTAAAAAAATAACACATCCCCTGAAAATCAGCCCTAGGGTGTCGTCTGGAGGAAAAATAAATAGAAGACCCTGTCTTATTTTGGGGGACACAGGTACGTGGGGGTCAAGGTGAAGCGAGGAAAGCTGCCGTGGCATTGCCGATGGCTGGGACCTCACGGATCTCCTAGGGGAGGCTCGTGGCAGAGCGGGGCACGTGCTGGGCTGGGGCCCCTTCAGGTGTCCCCGGGGACAGGAGGCCAGCCTTTCCTGCACGGGAGGTGGGGCCAACCTACAAGAGAGCGGACGGGACAGCCCCTCCGCCTCCTCTGAGAGCTGGGCCCAGGCCGAGGGCGAAGCGCCCGCCGTCCGTCCGGGAGGACGAGGCCTGTCCTGGGCCGGGTGGGACGGGGCGGCGGCGGTCCGAGCTGTGCCCCGCAAGGCGCGTGAGGCAACCGGGTGATCTATCCAGAGGGCGCGCCGGGCGGGATTCCGGGTGGGGTGGGCAGGGGAGAGCACAAAGATCTCAGAACATTCTGGAAGACGATGTCCACCTTGGCAAGTGATGATGGCTCCCGAGTCAGAACTCGGTGGCTTCCAGGAGGACAGAGGTGGACACTAACCCTGCGGTGCGGATGCGGGACGCGGCCCCGCGCTTGTCCAAACGAGGGGCCCTGGGCGGCGGGTCAGGCTCTCGCGGACCCGAGGGAGAGCACGGGCCCTTGGTTCCGACAGACCGGGCCTCCACTCCACTGCGGGTCGGAACCGCTTGGAGCTTAACACACGCAGATGCCCGGGCTGCGGCCACCAGGGTCCGGGACCCTCAGTGCGGGGGAAGCCGCCTTTCTAAACGCCGTGGAGGTGCGTCCCAGGGACCCGACGCGGGCCACCCCGGGCGGGCCAGGCGGGGCCAGGGCCGGGCTGTGCGGGCTGTGCAGGGCTGTGCGGGGCCAGGGCCGAGCGCCGGGCTGTGCGGGGCTGTGCGGGGCCAGGCGGAGCCGGGGCCGCGCGCTGGGCTGCGGGCGCGTGTGCGGCTCCGCCAGACAGGGACCGGCCACCGGGCGGCATCTCGCGCCCGCGGGCGCCTGCGCCAGCGCCACACCGCTTGGTGGCCTTTCCAGGACCTGCCTCGCTCCGTGCCGGCTCCCAGCTGACACCGCCCCGCCTGCTGCCAGTCGCCCCCGTCAGGCCCGCGCTCCGGGTTCCGCCCGCGACTGCCCCGACCGTCCTCCCCGTTAGACCCAGTTAAGCGTCAGGAACCACCGAGAGTCTGAGGTTTCGCCACCCGCGGCTCGTGTTGGGGCCTCAGGACGGGACGGCAGCCCGGGTCGGCAGGCCCGCACTGCACGAGAGCTCCTGGCGCCGGCCGGGCTGGTGGGGATGCCTTTGGCCTCGGGAAGGGCTGCGTTCCTGCCCAGCTGAGAAGGGATTTTCTGAAATCCCGCGGTCACCGCAGGCTGCCAACCCCACGAGTGGACGGGAGGCTCAGCCCCTGGCTCCGTCCTCTCGGCAGGGCGGGCGGGCACAGGCCCGGGCGGGGCTTGCAGCTGTCCCTGCTTCCGCCGTCCTGCCACTTGTTAGCCTGCAGCTGTCGCAGCCCTCACGATGTCCCGTCTTTTCTCCAAAGGGCTAAAAACAGTACAGGTTTGCACAGGTCATAAGAATGCCCTGGGGTCAAACAAGTGAAAGACAAGGGATGTAGCCACATATCAATTAATTTATGAATGAAGGAATGACAGGCGCCTCTGTTGCGGGGCTGGAGCACAGTGGCTCTGTCATCAGAGCTCGCTGCAGCCTCCAACTCCTGGGCCTCAACTCTGTAAAATACACGCAGGCAGGGCAGCTGCTACAGGAAAGCACCTGGACCCTCCCGCGAGACAGCAGACACGGGTGTGGCACAGCATGCTTTCTGTAGTGTCGTGGCCTGCTTACAGGGCGGTCAATGAACACAGAACACAGACGCAGAACACAAAGAAACACGGACACACATACAAAGATGGTTGACTCGAGTAATAATACACCAGGTCCGTTTTATTTTTATACTTTAAAAATTTAAAGTTAGTTCCTCATACCCAGGCATTTCAGCAATGGCCATAAATTCCGGAATACGTAGCCTTAGGGAAGCAGATATTCCCTGGCTCAAGGTTTCCAGGTGGTTGCTCTAGGCGCCAGGCATAGATCATGGACCGAGATTAGCAAGGATGGGCAAGACAAGCTACAGGGGGCATTTCTCATCCCCAGGTTCTCTTAGGGTGACCCCCTAAGATCTTCAGCTGAACCCCGGCGGCTGTGCCTGGCTTAGGTCGCCCCTCCCTTGAGGGGTCTTACTCGTCATTGACTGGTTAGTCAGTCATCTTATGGGGTGTTTATTGTGTGGCCTCCAGACCCCCAATGCCGTGGGGGCAGAGCAGCTCTTGCTTACTTGCAGCTCAGGTCCTTTGTTATGCCTCTAGGCAACAGCTTTGTTTATCACAGGGAGCCTGTCCGGAGCACATTGCTTTCAAATGCTCTGGGCAGAGCATGTACATTACTCACTAACTTTAATTCTTAAACTAGGAAAATACATGTCAGCCCCCTACACTGTAGACTGTCAGATCAGATTATAAAACATGCAAATGTGTGGTCAATCTCCCGTTAAGCATCAACAGGAAACGAGTTCTCATCAGATGCTTCTCTTAGGCCAGTGCACCACGTCTTGCTCCCGCGACTCGTGGCTGGGGGACGTCCCTGCGATTTGGGATTATCTGCGAGGAGAGCAGGAGAGTGGGGCTGGGAGAGGAAGCTGCAGAGGGTTTCACAGTTATCACTTGGGGGTTGCTGAAGCCAGATGGTCACTCTGCGACCTCACTCCTCTAACTCCCGCTGGGCAGCAGGGGATGTGGTCGCGTAGGTGGAAAAGATGCATTAATGCAGTCCTCAAACTACGGCCCGCGGGCCACATGTGGCCCACCGAGGACATTTATCCAGCCCGCCAGGTGTTTTTGCCGCTGCTGCCTGTCCTGCTTAGCAGCTGGCTCGTCCCGGGCCCGCAGTGCGCATGTGTGGACTGTGCCGCACTCTCCACGGCCCTCCAACGGCCTGAGGGACAGTGACCTGGCCCCGTTTAAAAAGTTTGAGGCCCCCTGCATTAATGGCTCCTCCCCTATTCTTACCTACACAGAAAAGGAAGTCATGGGAGGAGAGGAAGGGTGGACAGTGGGTTGCACTCTGGAAACTCTAAAAAACAAACAGAAGTGGGGAGGACGAGGCAAAGGAACTGCCGACTGAGGATTGCTCCAGCGGAAGTTAGGAGCTCTTCTGGGTTCCTGTAGAGACGGGTCTGGAGTCAAAGCTTTCAGAACAGGCTACTGTTTCCTCCCCGCTGTTCCCCTGATGTTGCAACTTCTCCTCCTCTTGTGTTTGGTGGCAGACTGTTTGCTTCATGCCACCTTAGAGTGCGATGCGGCCCTGCCCTCCTCCCTAAGTCCTACGGCACTTCAGGCCTGTGGGCGGCAGAGAGGCACTGGGCACCGGGCAGCTGAGCAGAATCTTGTTAAAGGAAGCTGAGGTCAGAGGCACGGGGGGAAGGGTGCCGGCACTGGGGGGGACACTGTGGAAGGTCCCCAAGCAGAAGGGGTTTCCCGTGAGTTTACACACACCTGGAGCGCCGGGCCGTGCCCAGCTTCCCAGAAGGCAGGCTTGGCCTCCTTCCAGCCCCGTCAGGCTTAACTCTGTTCTTTAGATGGTAGCCCTTTAAAAAGAAAAAATTTGGCTACAAGTGAGGCCTATTTTTATTTATTAATTTTAATGAAGGAATGAATGACAGAGTCTCACTCTGTTGCCCTGGCTGGAGGACAGTGGTGTTGTCATCAGATCTCACTGCAGCCTCAAACTCCTGAGCTCAAGCGATCCTCCTGCCTCAGCCTCCTGAGTAGCTGGGACTACAAGTGTGTGCCACGATGCCAAGCTAGTGTTTTAATTTTTTGTAGAGATGGGGTCTTGCTATGTTGCCCAGGCTGGCCTTGAACTCCTGGCTTCAAGTGTTCCTCCAGCCTCGGCCTCCCAAAGCACTGGGATTACAGGTGTGAGCCACTGCACCTGGCCCCAGAGGCCTATTATAAATTAGATATGGTTATAAAATTTAAAGTAAGTATGAGTACAGGGATTAATTTTTGTCAGTAATCTGAAGGTACAGCCAGAGTTTCTTCCCTTTGGGATTCTTGGGAATCAATAAATGACAAATAAATACTGTAATAGTTAAGTGAAATCTCTCAATTATATTTCTTAATAGATTACATTTTTTTTTTGAAAGAGCTATTATTACACTTAAAGTATATGTACTCAAAGCCTGGGTTGAGGCTTAAGAATTTTTTAAGATAAAACCTAATAAAGATCTTTATATAACTTAAAATATCTAAAATCTGAAACTAAGAGGCTTCGAAGTATGACAGGATTAGGATTTACATTTTCTTTTTTTTTTTTTTTTTTTTTTTTTTGAGACAGAGTCTCACTTTGTTGCCCAGGCTAGAGTGAGTGCCGTGGCGTCAGCCTAGCTCACAGCAACCTCAAACTCCTGGGCTCGAGTGATCCTTCTGCCTCAGCCTCCCGGGTAGCTGGGACTACAGGCATGCGCCAACATGCCCGGCTAATTTTTTTATATATATATCAGTTGGCCAATTAATTTCTTTCTATTTATAGTAGAGACGGGGTCTCGCTCTTGCTCAGGCTGGTTTTGAACTCCTGACCTTGAGCAATCCGCCCGCCTCGGCCTCCCAAGAGCTAGGATTACAGGCGTGAGCCACAGCGCCCGGCCTACATTTTCTTGATTAAAGATTAAAAAAAATTAAAGATTAAAAAAAATAGCTAACACCTAATCCTGAAACAGAAAATTGTCTGTGTATATGCCCTTTTAAGTGACCAACACTACCTAAACTTTATGAAGTTCTACACACCCGTGAATGTGGTTTTAACCCTAAATGACTAAGCAGATAAAAATACCATTGCACACATGCCTGCCAGCAAAACTGCTGATCTCTGGGTGGTGGACAGGTCCCATGAATAAATATACTCTGAGGTTGCGGGTGAAGGTGAAGGCCAAATTGTTTTTCAGTGGTAGTGGGTTTATAATCCAAGTCACTTTCCGCCTGGGCCCTGACTTTGATTCTGTAGACACCCCACTTGCTCTGTTTGAGCCACTTGTGAGAAGCAGTCGTAGCTCACAGTGTCGCCGTGAGCCTCTGGTTTGCTCAGCAGTGGGAGGCTCTGCTTTTCTCTGGATGAGTGTGGCAACACCAGCCAGTCGGAAAGCCAGGGACTCGAGGGAGCAAAGGCCAGGACTGCAGGCACCACCAGTACCTGCTTGGCTTAGGTTTTATCTTAAAACTTAAGTATATAAAATGAATTGTCCCCATATTAAGTTCCTATCTAGAGTTACAAATAGCAGACAGATGTATATTGTCCATTTTCAAGGTGTTGTTAGATAAGAATCTCTGCAGCCACAGCTAAAAAGATCGATTTCATAAGTTTTGTTATTAAGGAAAAACTCATAGCACTACAGCTTTATTATTGACTTAGTAATATTATCAACAAAAGCTAGTATTATGAGCCACTGCTGGCATTCCCACTTTAGAGATGAAGAGGTCTGGGACAGGGAGAGGAAGTACTATGGTGGGGAACTACACACAAAGCTTGCTCTGCAGAGGTGCCGTCTTAGTTTGGGGGAATAAAGCAAGAGATTGTGTGCTCTGTATTGGGTGTAACTGAGTGGGCTTCAAACTATGAACAAGCACGCTGTGTGTTCCATTTGGGGGTTGTTTTTGAATTCTTTCAGTTGGGAATCCTGCAAGGGGAAGAGGGGAGTATAGTTTGGGCTATAAGATACCACAATTCCATAACCTCTAAAAGTTTCAATTGTCACAAAATCCCGGGAAGTAGGCATTCTTAAACTTGTCACATTGATGAGAAAATAGCCCCAACGAGTTTAAGTAGCTTGGCTATGGTCACATAGCCAGTATGTAACGGAATCAGGATACATCTACAAATCAGCCGGTATTTTATTTATATATATATACTATAGTATATATTTCTACTGTATCACACTTTAAACACATTGACTGCCACGTGAGTTGTATTCAACTCAGGCTAGTTTTGAGCCTGGGGCCTCCTGAAGCAAAACCTTGCAGTTGGTTCATGAAAATCTCACTCGCAGATGGTCATATTGCTACAATTACCACTGACAATTTAATTCTAAAAACGTGGATTGCGTTGCATATAACGCACACACAAAAAATTAATTAGAAAGGATCATTTTAATAAAATACCGTGGTCCCAGGGAAAACCTTTTTTCCTAGTGTGGCAGTCAATGTGTTAAAGTACAGTTATCACAGCATTTCAGACATGCCTATAAAACACGGACTTACGAAGGCACATGGCTTATGTTTATGTATGTATATAAAGTTAGAGATCACACCTGTGCAAAAAGGCCTCAATTTTCTTGGTTATAGCTCTGAAGACTCATCCCAAATATCATTAAGTGCTTCTTAATAGACACTTGTGTAATTCAAATGTTATGGCTCTCTGGAGTTAAGTGGCTTTTCAGCTCACTGATTCTAGCAACAGCTGAATACAGAGGGTAATGCTCACCTAAGTAAATGTCTTAACATCTAGACATCTTCATCCTGTTATGTTCAGCAGAATTAGATAATAAGCCTCCTAATGATACCAAAGAGCATTTCCCTCTGAAGTCTCCGCATGCAGGGTTCCTGAGAACATTTCACAGCAATGCTTGTGTGTGAAAGCCGCATTCTGTTCCATCCAATAAATCATTTTAGACGGAAAAATTTTGTTCCGCATCCCCATTCTGATCAGATAGGATGCTCAAAGCGTGTTTTATTAAGGAAAACACTAGATCATGGGCCAGTGTTTGATCTTTTGCTTTGAGCATGAGGTTGCAGTCTGGCTGGGTAGGTGGTGAGATTCCAAGCTGCTAATGGGGCTGTGGGGGAGGAGGAACATTCTAGTGTATTTCACTGAGGCATCTTCTGTGCTTGAATTCCTGGCTTTTTTGCTTTTCATCTATGCTCTAGTCCTGGCTCCAGATGACAGTTAAAGCTTTGTTGTGCTGTCCCTCCCATTCTCACCCTTGGAGTGTACTCTTAGTGGGTGGCAAACTAATTTAATGGTGGCTTCTTGAACCAAGATTAAGCAGTGGGAGGAGAGGGACAGTACAGTCCCACCCACTACCACAGCACAGCAGTGCACGACTTAATTTAGTGGGCCCCTGTCACTAAGGCACAGCCTTTTGGTCTTTCTGTAGAACAACCGGTAGTTTGAATTGCACTTTAATGGGCATTCCTAGCACATCAGCAAACTGATGGCTAGTAGCTGACCCAGACGGTGATATCTCCCAAATCTATAATTTTAGGGTGTTTTCATTCTGAAGTTTTATGTGCAGTGCTTTCCAACAGGGACAGATCCTATTATTAATATTAATTTTTTTTTCTTCTGAAGTCAAACTATCCAAATCTCAAATTCTCTATCTGGAAATTAGTTCAGGCAGGCAGTCTGGAAACTTCATGGATGTAGGAATTTGTTCATTCATTTAACAAATACTTATTGAACACCAACAATGAGCAAGCCCTGTCTTGGAAATATAGGTAAAATATACAAACAAACCAAATAATGCCATTATAGTTTGATATACTATTTATTAAGTTATTAATATGGACAGTCTGTTAAGCAACATTACAGATGTCTTTCAAAACCTATAATAAAATATAGTCCACTATCCAGCCCAGGAGAAAGACAATATACAAGATCATTCTTACAGTGAGTGTGGCATAAGCATTCATAATAGTCCCTTATTCGGACATCAAAGGGGACATCAGGCAAAAGATTCTTCACCTCCACTAGGGTTTTAACTTTCTTGAATTAGCTGTTTTAGAGTCACAAGTCCACTGAGGTCACTCACAGAGACGTGTGGCACCCTCGCTGCAGAGCAAGGAGCCCCTGCCCGCGCCGTGGCAGCCCTCCTTACTGTCCCGCAGTCCTTCTGTGTAGGAGCCCGTCTTGCCTGTTAGACCAGTAGTGGTCAAACTCGGGCAGGGGGAGAAGGCAGGTGGGTCACAGGGATGCCTTGTTTAATTTACAAAGATTGTATTTCAGAGCTCTAAAAACCCATTTGGTGGTGGTAGTGGCAGTGAAGAGCACACTCACTCTGTTTCGCCAAGGGGGTCTTCTCTTGAGTCTTGGCTTACTGGCAGCCTTTAAGATTCCTGCAGTTCCCAGGGGGAAGCGGAGGAGGGGACTCTAACAGTGATTGGTGTGAGGCCCTCTGCAGAATAAACTGGACTGGCTGCTATGGCTTTTATAACCTGCCTTCCTCTTCGGTCTAGACAAGCTTATTTCTTCATCTTTCCTCCTATGTCCTGCTAGTTCTAATGTAAGGTTTAAAAGGTCTATGAAAGATGAAACTTCTAGCTTTCTAGCTGAATGATGAAAAACAGCAAAAAAAAAAAAAATCCATTCTCCAATGAGCTATATACTCAATTTCCTCAGCTGAAAACAAGTGCCAAGTGACTTTTAAAGACAAGTGCTGGACAATGCTGATTAGCTGATGGAAGAAGTGCTGAGGTGAGACTGCACAGATATCAGAATCTGAAATACAGGCAAAACTCAAAATGCTCTAGTGTCACGGGGATTCTTCAACCCCTTAGTGGCACACTGAAATCTACAAATGTTTTCAACATTAGGCTGTTGATGGCAGTCAATTAAATATGGACTCAGAAATCTCAAAGCCTTGCCAAGTTTGTGGCACTTAATAGTCCACATAGTTAGGAAAAAGGAGGAACCATTGGGTAAAGAATGAGAGCAATGGAATTTTATTTAACTCTAGGTACCATGGTTCCGACATTAGTCAGACTAATGAATGAGCAGCCATATGGGTATTTTTGGTCACCGCGCTTCCAAGCACCAAAATAATGGAGCTACTTTTACTATTCAATTTCATCTTTAATAAGCTAGACAGGTCCTGCAGTGTTCTTTGTCTCTAATTGACCAGTACACCATCACGTGGTTTACTGCATGTGAGGAGCAAGTCATCATGTGGTACCAAGTTTATATCGTCAGAGGACTACAACATGCACATTCTACTTAACGCAGCTCAAGCAACAGGAATACAAGAGAACAGTTATGGGTGGAGACTTGTTTTTGGTGAAGTCATGTTCGCACTAACTATGGGTTAGAGACCTTACTAGGCGGGTACCTACAGAAGTTCTTCGATTGGCGCTGGAGCGTCACATGCATGCACAAGTGATATGGTGGAGATGAGGCAGCGGATGGAGGACGGGGCGACCGGAGACGGGGCGGCGCGCGTATCCAGGAGGGCAGTCCTCAGCTTTCCACCGTCAGTCTCTGCTCTGTGAGACAGGCCTGCTGGGCGACGCTTTTGTTCTCGTGATGGCGAAGTTTGGATACGACGTCCAGAAAGGCCAGATCCTGCACTTCCTTGTGTAGAGATTCTGGAAGTCAAAAACAAGACAACAGATGTGCTTCTGTTAGGTTCTAATCTTACTATGCAATCCATTCAAATGTTTACTTTGATAAGACCCAGTTACAATTCTGGAGAAAGACAGCAGTAGCTGAGCAACGTCTTTTTCAGGGATGTATTATAATCATCATATAAAATCAGGAAAGTTTTACTTGACACATTTTTAAAAAGAGGAACCAGAGGTCAAGTTCTACAGTAAAAGGTTGATTAGGGTAATGAGTCAGAATTAAACACAGCTTATATGACCTCAAGGTTCAGTTACAAATGTAACCCTATCATCAGTTCAGATATAAAGTCTGGTGAAAAACCTTATGATTTGTTTCAAATAATTTTGTGGCAAATGAAAAGTTAGTACTTCACATCCTCTCTCAAATTTCTGTGATGATGGGCTCCCTTTTAGATTTCCCATCCTTTTCCTTTTGGCTTTCTTTCTCCATTTGACCTCAATTACAGGAGAGTATAGGACTCCTGTTAAGATTCTGAGAACTCCTCTATGGGAAGAGCAAGGTCTAATAAGTTTAATCAGCACTCCCCAAAATGATGTGTTTACTTTGATAAGACTAACATAAAACTAGAACTTATTTTGTAGAAATAAATAGAAAAATCCATCTTAAAATTCATACAGAATCTCAAGAGACCCCTACTCTCCCAATCTTGAAAAAGAACAACACTGGAGGTCTCATACTTCCCGATTTTAAAACTTACTACAAAGCTACAGTGTGTGGTTCTGGCATAAAGAACTAAAACTCACCAACAAAATAAACTTCATTTAAAAAAATGGCAAAAGACTTGAATAGACATTTCTTCAATGAAGATATAGGATACAAACCACCAACAAGCACATGAAAAGATCCCAACATCCCTAATCATTAGGAAATGCAAATCAAAACCATAAGGTACGACTCCACACTCATTAGGGTGACTATTATAAACACACACACACAAATAACAAGTATTTGTGAGGGTATTTCGAAACTGCAACCTGTGTACACTGCTAGCAGAAATGTACAATGGTCCATTCACTGTGGAAAACAGAATGGTAGTTACTCAAAAAATCCAACAACCATATGATCCAGCAATTCCACTTCTGGATATATATCCCAAAAGAACAAGAGCAGGGACTTGAAAAGATATTTGTACACCAATGTTCATAGCAGTATTATTCTCAAAAGCCACAAGGTGGAACTAACCCAAATGTCCATCAACTGATGAACAGATAAAATGTGATACAGACAATGAAACACTGATGAACCTGACATGCTACGACACAGACGAGCCTTAAAGATGTTATTCCAAGTGAAATAAGGTAGACACAAAAGGACAAATAGTTTGCTGTTTGACATGTATAAGGTGGCTAGAGAGTCACATTCACAGACACGGAAAACAATGGTGGTTGGTTGGGAAAGGGGTGAATGGGGAGTTAGTGTTTAATGGGTACAGAGCTTCAGTTTGGGAAAACAAAAACTGTTCTGGAATGTACAGCAATATGAATGTACTTAATGCCACTAAACTGTACACTTGGTTAAAATAGTAAATTTTATGTATTTTACCACAATTTAAATAATGCCTCAAGAAACAATTATGAACATGCTTGAAAATGAAAGCAAGTCTCAGCAAGGAAATAGAAGTTATAATGAGGAAGCAAATGAAAAACGCTGAACTGAAAAATACAATAACTGAAATAAAACTCGATAGGCTCAGTATCAGAATGGAGGGGACAGAGGAAATAAGAGAACTGTAAGATAGAACAACAGAAATTATTCAATCTGAATAACAGAAAATAAACTAAAAAAATAACCAACTCTCAGGGACCCATAAGACTATAAAGATCTCACATTTTTGTCATTAGAAGACTAGAAGAAAGGACAGGCAGGGGCTGAAAACTGAAGAAATAATGGTTAAAACCTTTCATGTTTAGCAAAAGATGTAAACCTATAGATTCAAGAAGCTGAGCAAACTCAAAACAGGAGAAACCCAAAGAAATCCATGCCAAGACATATCACAGTCAAACTCCTGAAGACTAAAGACAAAAAAATTTTGAGAGAGAGAAATGACACCTTACCTCCAGGGGAAAAAGCAAATGGGAACACAGTGGATCTCCCATCAGCAACCATGGAGGACAGAAGAAAACAGCACATTTTTTCAAGTGCAAAAAGAAAAAAAGCCATGAACCAAGAATCCTACACTCAGAGAAAACATTCTTCAGGAATGAAGGGGAAATCAAGACATTCTCAAATGAGAAAAAAACTAAAAGAATTTGTTGCTAGCAGACCTAACCTAAAAGAATTTCTCTAAACAGAAAGAAAGTGATTTAAAAAAAGAAAGGAACAAAAAATGTGGGTAGGATTACACAGGCAAGATGGCAGACGAGAAACACCTCTAGCCAGAGTGTCTCCGCAAGAAGGAAAGATTTCAGATGAAAGTGAAAAATCAGACAAACAGGCAGACAAACATAGATAGGATGAGGGCTGGAAGGAAGGGTGCCTGAACCTAAAAGAGACTCCACGGGAAGAGGCAGCAGAGCAGAGCTGGAAGGAGAAAGACGTCGCAGGGTCTAAACCCCAAGAGGCATGGAGACCAGCGACAAGAGCGGGTGGAGCAGTTAAATTTCCTCTCCCTTGCACCTGGGACTGCTGGTGGCCCCTGGGCTGCTGGAGAGACCTGCCGACACCAGCCCAGAGACGGCTGCTGCCAGTGAGCCGAGAGCCTCTTGCCGACAGGCACCGGCTCCCTCGGGATACCACACCTCCGCCTTACAGACCCGAGCCGACTGGCAGGCGCCATATGGCTTCATTCTCCCCTCCCCACGGCTGCCGAGAGAGACACGTTAGCCACCCCCCGAAAGCATCCGGAAGGAACAGGACCTTTCCTTTTGGGGCCCTGCAGTGGACTGAGGGGTGCTCAGACTGTGAGCTCCCTACCCTTCAGCCCCCCAGGTGCTGCTGGCCTGGTGACTCCAGCAGAGTGGGGCAAATCCTGAGACAGACAGTGATCCAGCTTGGGCACCCCTTGGGTGACTTGAGACCAGCATTTTTCTCCCTGGCAGGGTCAGGAATTGATCTCCAGGGCCCAGGGGACAGGCCTGCTGGCCAGATTCTGTACACCCAGGTCTCCATCGCATTACCAGGAACAGACAGGGGCATCGCATAATGATAAAAGATTCAATTCACCAAAAAGGCATAGCAATCCTAAAGGTGTATGTACCTAACAACAGAGCTGATAATTACATGAAGCAAAAATTGATAGAACTGCAAGGACAAACCCACGATTTAGCTGAAGACTTCAGCATCCCTCTTTTATCTGTTGCTGAAAACAATTCGAAAACCAGTAGGGATATAGGAAGATCAACACCACTACCAACCAACAGGATTTAATCAACATTAAATCCTCCACCCCAAACTGCAGAACACACATTCCTTTCAAGTGTTCATGGAACACATACCAAGATATGCCAACAATTTCTTTTCTTTTTGAGATACAGTCTCACTCTGTCACCTTGCCTAGAGTGCAGTGGCGTCGTCATAGCTGTGACCTCAAACTCCTGGGCTCAAGAGATCCTCCTGCCTCAGCCTCCCGAGTAGCTGGGACTACAGGTGTGCACCATCACGCCTGGCTAATTTTTTTGGTAGAGACAGGGTCTGGGTCTTGCAGTCCTGAGCTCAAGCAATGCTACCGCTTCAGCCTCCCGGAGTGCTAGCATTACATGCGTGAGCCAACAACTTCTTGAACAAATTCCTTAGCTAGTATCAGGACATACACAATCAGAACTTGTTCTTTATATAAAATAAGATTTTAGGGCTAATGAAACTTATGCTTAGTAATTTTTTAACACTGGTTTTTGTCTACATTTGCCATATGATGATTTCTCTTAGAGTAAGGATTACTTTTATATTGAAATTTCCAAAGATTCTATCAAATAGTAGGATGACTATAGCAAATAATGTAGTATATATTTCAAGATGGCTAAAAGAAAATATTTTATATGTTATCACTACAAAGAAATAATAAATGTTTAAACTGATGGGAAAAAAAGTAATCCTATATCATCCATAAAATAATTTCTAATGCTTTTAAAACGCAAAGCAATCACTAACGATTCTGTATTTAATGTTTAATGTCAGCCACATGTTGACAGACATCAAATGATAGGAGAAATACTTACCAGACCCCATGACAGCACAGATCAGGACCATGGAATTATATTTGATTTCAGGAGCACTTCTCTCATCTGCTAGCAGTCTGTGTAAAATCTGTACCAGTTTAGCACTTTCTAGATCCTTCTCAGCAGTGCCTAGAAAATGAAACAAAGTACAGGTTGGGATCCATTGTGTATGAACCTAGTATCCTCAGGCTAAACACTGTTTCTTCTTCTAGAAACTGACCATGTGAAACCTTCCAAAAGGGACTGATAAATAATGACCTAGATAAATAATATTCTCTTTCTAGCACTCTAGAAAAGGCTGAGGTGGAAGGATTGCTCAAGGTCAGGAGTTTGAAACTAGCCTGAGCAAGAGCGAGACCCCCATCTCTACTAAAAATAGAAATTGGCCCACTAAATATATATATATATAAAATTAGCTGGGCATGGTGGCACATGCCTGTAATCCCAGCTACTCAGGAGGTTGAGGCAGGAGGATCGCTTGAGCCCAGGAGTTTGAGGCTCCTGTGAGAGAGGCTGACGCCATGGCACTCTAGCCCGGGCAACACAGTGAGACTCTGTCTCAAAACAAAAAGAAATCTCGCCCCATTTTGAGAATTACAAATATAAATCATCAGTATGAATTAAGAGGTAATCAGTTAACAGTATTTACCCAAATGGCCTTGAACTGGATGGGACCACCAAGTCTAAAACCCTAATTAGTACAAAGCAGCCTTAGGCCTTAACCACAGATCACGTGAATCTGACACACTGTCCCCAGCTGACTGTATCAGGGGTTGGTCCCCAGAGCCAAAAGTTGCTACACAAAACATAGGTGCCTAGGAGCTACCTTTTCAAGCAGAATTCTGCCCATTATGGATGCTGTATGTTAGAAACTAAAGGAATCACTTAGACTTTGCTTTTGGGGAGTTCTGAATGCAAAAATACACAGAAGATGAGACTTTAGAGTGAAGGCAAAGCTACAAAGTAACATAAACCATGGCCATAGAGAAGATCAGCAAGAGCAAATTGGTAATAGAATCAGCAGAGATGTAAGACAAAGTCCAGTTACTGCAAGAGTAGCACACTCTTCACTTGCTGTGGTATTGTAAATATTGTTTTCTTTCTCTGGGAAGCCTGCTCAAAATGCTTTCTATATTTTCTAAGTGGCCATAACTTGAAATAAACTTAACCTTAAAGCATTGTCCTAAAAATGTTACCAAAAGCACAACCAAAGGAGACAGCCATGGTAACAACCTATATAATTCTCCATATATTCAGATACAGGCGTGGACACACACAGGCAAAATGCTTCCAGTCAAAGTTCTGTCTGACTTCAATTCCACTCCTGAGCTTCCTTTCATCTGAGATAAAAATAGGAGAAAATAAGTTTGCCACAGGGGTACTTACCCAATTCTAAAGCTGCTATTAATGCCAAAGCAACAAGGGCTTCATTCTGCATTATTACATGTTCACTAGTTGCCATAGTAACTAGATGCTTGATGCCACCACTCTGTACAATGGTTTTAATTACATCCTACAATAAATAAATATCACAGAATTATAAACTAATTTTGAACATAAAGAAAATGCATTATAATCAGTCAATTCATTGTTGAGTGGTTTTGTGACCAGTGTCCTGTATGAATCTTCATTTAACCTTATTTTTTTTCTTCACAGAAGAAAAGGAAAAAGCTTTTAGCTTTAAATAAATTCATCAAAACATGACAACTTAAATTGCCTAAGTGGAAAAGACCATTGCAATTGCAGTTCGCAATGAAGGAACAGAGAGGTCTAGAAGCTACCAAAGGCAAAGAAATGAAAGTGCCACTTCCCTGAATGTTGACCTACCTCAGGATCAACAAAAGAGAATAAAACTTGAAATAATAATATACAAAAGTCCTGTCATACCTTTTCTGATAGTGCCAGGTCGTTGTTCTCTAGATACTCCAGGTAAAGCTTGTATACATTTTTTTAAGTGTTTTTAGGTTTGGTCTTACAAATACAAGAACTGGATTACATGCAGAGGGACTGAGCAGGACTTAAATCCTGTGTTTGCCTCCATTTCTCATGGTGGCTACAGCTCTGTCTTCTCTCCAAGCAGTGGGGGCATGGGGTCTGGAGTCAATAAATCCCACCAGCTTCGAGCAAATTACCAAACCTCTCTTACCTGAGTGACTTCATCTATGTTGTTGGAATGGTATTAAAAGTGTGTATCTCACAGGTTTTTGTAATAGTTACAAAGTTATCACACCAAAAGCATATGTAAGAATATCTAGCAAAAGTTAGATGAAAAAACTGGTTACATTTATTTTTAGTACTTATTTTTGTCTTCATCCCACTGAGGGTTTTGTCTTAGAACTCTTACAATAAATATAATGCAGTGGGAAGTCTCAATTAGAGTATTTTAAAAGTAATTTTCTTAGCTAGTTTTCACTATTTTTAATAATTTGAAGTAACTTCTAGATATTTTAAAAAGTAGCTTCTCCAAGTCACTTTCAATGATACAAATCTAACTGTAGTTAAAAATATTTTTCAAAGGAATTTGCTAAAATATTTGAAAAAAGTTTCCTTTATGCTTCCACATTATGTAAATTTTTAAAGGAAATCATTTGTAGACAACATCTTCGCTTTGAGCTCAAACAGGTTTAGTGCACAAGCATTTTGTATCAGCAGAGTCCAAGAACTTGGTTTTTATGGTAGCCTGTGTTCTGGTTGCCAAAAGTCTTTTCCATCAACCTCTTTTAGAAAGTGAGAAACTATCTTTTAAAGCCTTTCCTAAACTCCCAATATACTGCTTACTCAGTGACAGTGATTTGAAACTGATATAGAAGTCTTAACATTCTATAAAAATCACAAAGGAGCTTGTTGAGTAGAAAATAAGAGATTAATAGATACATATGCAGCCAGGTAAAGGAAGATCCTTGGCCTGTCATTTCATCCCCTATTTTTCGATTTACCCCCCAAAAGTCCACTGTAGTTGAAGGAAGAGCAGAGAATGAACAAAGGAAATCTGTATATCGGAAATGAATAGCTACTCAGTGGAGTCGCTTTGCCTGACGGAATGTGGGACCATGAGTAAATGGTAAAGCCAAGGTTCAAATCCAGGCAGTGTGGCTACTGGGTTCTTGTTCTTAACCATCTGCAGTCGATGGAAAAGTATCTGTACTATGTTCAGAGTGCCATGCACTGGCACTTATTTAATGTGACTCGAGGAGGCTCTATGAATGTGTTTTAAAGTTGTATTTAATTTCAAGGTATTTTTTAAATGAAAGATATTAGCACTACTTAGAGCAAGAAGGGTCATCTGGAGAATTACAAATCATTTAAACCAATACACTTCTAAAATTAATCTAGAGATCATTTGAACTTCTCTCAAACCATTTCATTTACATAAATAAATTGAAGATATACATAAGGAAATAGTTCTGTAGGAAGTCCTTTAAACCCTAGGTGTCTCTCTGCAAAGTCTCTAAAAATTCTGGAGATGTTTTATGAAGTTTGAAACAATGTTTTATTTTACAGTTCTATTTCTCCAGGAGTTTTCTTATGGAAAGCTAAGTTTTGCTACATATATTATCTGTGCTAACAATTTCACTTATTTAGCATTTATAGTCAACTTGCCCTTCATTACTAAAATAAACACAGCTTAAGACTTTGCTGATAACTGCATAATGGAGTGTTCTGAGATAGGTCGGATTTGAGATAATCAATTTATAAAATGGCAGGTTGGCATAGCCACTGAATTGGTGAGCCACTTAAAAATTTTCTTTTTCAAGATAGTATCATCCAAGCCTTCTCAGTATGGGATTTAAATAAGTGTTTGTTAGATGAATGAGCGAATGACTAAATATATTTGTTTAAACAAGTTTTTAGCTTGATAACTGATAAAGAATGTTACATTTTTAAAGGGTAAAGAAAAGCGCCTACTTTGATAGGAGGGCGTTTTTATATTTCTAGGGTTGGAGGCAAAGTATATTTGTTTTTTGTTTGTTTTTCTTTTTAGAGACAGGGTCTTGTTCTGTTGCCCATGCTGGAATGCAGTGGCATCATCATAGCTCACTGCAACCTCAAACTCCTGGGGGCTCAGGTGGTCCTCCCACCTCTGCCTCCCGAGTAGCCAGGACTTAACAGGTACACATCACTACACTTGACTAACTTTTTTATTTTATTTTTTTTTTTATATTCACTTTTCTAATTACTGTTATTTAGTAATTCTTTTTTTTTTTTTGGAGACAGAGTCTTACTCTGTTGCCCGAGCTAGAGTGCTGTGGCATCAGCCTAGCTCACAGCAACTTCAAACTCCAGGGCTTAAGCAATCCTTCTGCCTCAGCCTCCTGAGTAGCTGGGACTAAAGGCATGTGCCACCATGCGCGGCTAATTTTTTCTATATATTTTTAGTTATCCAGCTAATTTCTTTCTATTTTTAGTAGATACTCTTGCTCAGGCTGGTCTCGAACTCCTGAACTCGAGCTATCCTCCCACCTCTGCCTCTCAGAGTGCTAGGATTATAGGCATGAGCCACCACATCCGGCGACTTTTTTATTTTTTGTAGAGACGGGGTCTTGCTATGTTATCCAGGCTGGTCTCGAACTCCTGGCCTCAAGAGTTCCTCCCACCTTGTTCTCCCAAACTACTGGGATTACAGGTATGAGCCACTGTTGTCTGGCCAAACTATATTTCTTTTTCTAGTTTTGATATCTACATTTGGCAGGTTTAGATGGCTGGTCAGAACTAGATTAGGGCACTCTTTCAAGGGAAGACGTGAATTTACCTAATGGCATAAGCACAGGAATACACTGCATATGGCTGGGATGACTAAGCAGCCTGAAACCTTGTGAGTCAGTGCAAACTTTTGGAAGGTTGGACTCTAAGATAGAATTCAGGGTGGAGTATGATCTTCAAAGTTTAAGAATAAAACAAGGAGAGAGCTGTGATTCACAAGTTGGTTAAGGAGATATAGGAATGTAACAAATTTGAGCCTAGTGTTTAATTATTTTAGAAGCTTATTCCGGAACAGCATTTCCCAAAGTATGTCCAATGTAATATTAATAGATGCTACTTGCAAAAAGGATCCATGGTCAAATAGTTTCAGAATAAGTGGATTAAATAAAGTTGAGGAGGGTTATTTAGAGTAGTACTAACGTATGCTGTGAATCCCAAAGGCAAGGAAAAGTAATGTACTATTTCTATAACTAACCATGCAACATTTTTTCTTCGTGGAACATTGTTGGGATTATTATTTGATGAGACGAACTTTGAGAACTGCTGCTCAACAGTAACTATGAATTCCACTTTATTGTTGGTTTAAAAATAATTTAACAGTTCTGACCTGGAGCTCAAGCAACGAATATACCTTATAGTTCTGATCACTAAAATATACGAATCAAGGTTCCTATTTCGGCTTAGCAGGAACATACTCCCAATTGTAGGAAAGATACACAAAAGGAAAAAAGGCTGAATTATAAACCTAAAGTTATAATGTGACGATAAAGTTGCAATTCTCTAAAACTTCAAATTGTTTTTTGTCACACTTGCATTCCCCTAAGAAAGGTACCATGCTATATTTTTCCTCTTTCAAAGAACCTGCGTGGCAACAGATGCTTAATGGGTACTCAAAACCTTTTTTAGGGGTTTAAGGGGGAGGGGAGAAGTGGGAGGTTAGATGAGGGAAAGGAATACCCATGGGAAAGGAATCATGGAATTCCCATGATAAATGAAATTCACAGAAAAGCCTCAAAATCTTCAGATCTCAGTTTCATACTGTAGCATGTACATAGTTTTGGCTCCTCAATTCAGCTGTTTCTAAGATGCTGGGATGCATCTTCCCATGGCCACAATGTGTGTCCATTAACGGTCTGGTTAAGTGATTCTGTTAGCTGATACTGAACTGAAGGTACAGTGCTGAAAGTACTGAAGGTAACAGATTAATCAAGGCTTTGGTGGCCTTACTATCAATGTAACAGGAATTTATCTAAGAGCTAAAAAATTCGGATGCCAGAAGCATGTCTCTGTTGTTTGTAATCTAGTTAACAGAATAATGGCTTGCCTAAACTCTAAACCATTGGTGGGAATTCTCATGGAGTATAGCAAAGGACTAAGGGTAAAGACTCCGAAAAGCATGGGAGAGTGGCTTGGGAGCAGGCAAGTTAGAGAGTGTTAGCTGCACCTCTTCCTGTAGTATCTTGTTTGGATGCGTGGCATGAAAACCCAACCTGGGGCCAAAGCCCAAACCTGGAATTCTCTCTAAAACCACCTCCTCCTTTAAGCCTACTGTTCCATCTGTCAATTCTACTACCTGTATCTTTCTCCTTCTTTTCCATCCTCACTGCTATTAGTTGGCTGAACCATACAAAGTGTGTCAAAAACAGTTGAATATCAGCAATTTCACATTACTCAATCCAAAACTTGAATTCGGGCTTTCACCATCTCTCATGTATATTTTTGCAATAACTCTGTTATTTCTGCCCCTATAAAACCCTAGTCATTTTTCTAAATGAAAACTAAGAAATGACCCCCTGCTGCTTAAAACACTTTAAGAGCTCCTGGTTTACTACTGAATCAAATTCATCTATCTTAATTTGGCATATAATTCATCTTAGTCTCCAATTCTCATCCTCTCTGGCCACTCCCTCTACACACTCTATGCTCCAGCAATACTGCTTTATTTGTAGTTTTCTTCTAAATTCACGATGTTTTACATCTCTCTGCTTTTGTATACACTGTTGTCTTTGCCTGAAAAGGCTCTCCCCTCTGTTCTCTTCCCCTTTTCCCTCCTGAGATTCCTAGCTAACCTCTAAGACACACCCTTCTATGACACCACCTGGACCATCCATCCAGTGTTGGTCTTTCTTTCCTCCACGTTACACCCACGTGGTGTATGCGGTCTTAATGCTGCTCTTAAGCGAGCTGATTTTGTATCAGTCCCCTTACTAGACACCTAATTGCTTTAAAGTAACACTACGTTTTATAATATTCCCACTGCAAGCACCCAAGTATTAACTGTTAAATGAACAAATGGGCACAAGAAAGCAGTTATGATGGAGAAGGGAGAAAAGGAGGTCATTTTACTATTCTTTCTTGATACTTTCCATCCTGCCAACATACTGTTTGGTCTTGTGTTTGTGTTAATGAAAATGTATGGGCTTTTAGGCTGGTCCGTCTGAGACAGGTAATAGGAAGGTTCTGGTTAACAGCTGCTTTGCCCAGGGACAGATCTCAAGATTTAGCATCTGAGGGGGAAGAACACTGCTGTGACTGACCAGCTGAGATAGCTATCACAGTGAAGTCAATTACTTGTATGAAACATTTACACAAGGCAAGGAAAACCATTACTTCTCAGCTTTTTCTCTTGCCATCTTTTTAAAAAATCTGTTCTATAAATAAATGAAAATAGCTAGTGGATTTGAGTTCTAAATTGACCTTCTCAAATACCGTCACTACTGAAACTGTACCACAAGTGAAATGATCAAAAGGGTCACCTTAGAAAAGAAGGTATAAGAAAAGAAAAGGAATGCAATCTAGATACACTAAATCGGCTGGCGAACTGCTGGTCTGGTTCCCACCATTGTGATCTTTCAAATAGCTACCAAGTGCCAGACAGCTACTGTGCTAGACACTGCCATGACAATGGATTTTGTCCAACTTTGTGAGTTCTGGGCACCGTATACTACCTAGCTATCATTTCATTTCTAAACATCAGTAGCTCCCATGGTCAGAGCCTGGCACATGAATGTTTGACACTCATGCTGGTAATGGTGGTGCTAAAAATAACAGTGACGGCAGGAACAGCAACCTCCATTTAGTAAGCGCTTCCAACGTCCCAGGTACCAGCTGAATACACCGTGTACAAGATTCATTGAATCCTCACAATAATCCCAGATAAATATTATCCCAGTTCTTATTTTAAAATACGAAATGATGAGACTTGACCGTTTAAATGGTAGAGAGAAAATCTGAACCCATCTCTGTTTGATTCCAAAGCCTTACTCTTAGCTATTATGAAACAGAACTAAATAAAAAAGCTCAATCTTCATTGTTGATTAATGTATTCATATATAAATACATAAAAAATGCAGGCTTACCATGTAGGATCTACAATGTCGAGTTTCCTTCCAAAAGAGCTACTCTAGTATTTTCTAGTAAACGGTTTCCCCTGGAACTCACCTTTGATTTGCTGTGCCGTATGAGGGCAGACAGCAGTCTGTTTGACTCCCCCATCACACCAGCATGGTCTTTGGCTTCACACCATTCCACCAAACGCTCCACTAACTTAACATTCTTGCCCAGTTGCTCAGCAGCTTCTGCTATAAGAAAGAAGAAAAACCACAAAGGAATGAATCACTGATGAGCAACTGGCTGAAATAATTGCAAATCACATGTCTAAAAACACAACAATTTTATTAAAGCAAGGACTGCAAATACGCATCTGATGGGCTATCTGGCTTTTTCTATAAAGTTGTAGATTTTCATACAAAAACAAACAACTTCATATTCTTTTTGGTAAGCTTGACCATCTGGTTAGTACTCTGGCAGACTGTAACGAAGGTTTTTTAGAAGGACTTTAAGCAATCAATATAGAAAAGGGCTCAGAATTTAGAAATAATAAACATAATTCAATACTAGCAGTGGTTTTCACTGCTGTTTCTGCACAATGTTATCCCTGTTTGCCAAACAAATTTTTAAAAATTTTGACTATCACAATAATGAAATTTGATTTTGAAGACAAGGTAAAAATGGGCATAGAGTGCCAAGACACAAAAACCTCTCAGGAATAATAAACCAACCTAAAACCAGGATTACATGTACTAATAAAGAGGCATACAGTATCATTTCCACTTAAAATCAATTCATGACAAGCACAGGGATTAGTGAATGAGGTTCCAAAACCAACTTTTTTTTACCTTTTATCTGCTATTTATTTTTATGATTACATCATCCTAAATGCTAAAAACAAGTCCTTTTCCAACTAGAGGCACATTAAGACTATCATACCAAAAATGCAATTTGGAAAAACATTTCTTTTACCTTGTGCATCTATTAACATTCTTAATGTTCCCAAAAGTTTGAACTGAACCGGGGGCATTTCAGATTTAAGAAATTTCAAAACTGCCTCTGTGACCCCAGCTGATAACATCTTTGCTTTATTTATAACTAGAGAGAAAGAGAAAGAGAATATGGTTAAAGTGGTGTTAACATTCTTGATGATAAACATTCAATTCAATACACAATACACATTTACTAAATGGGTCCTTAAGGCTCATGTTGTATTTTTCTATTTAGAAACAATCCTGTTACTTTTCTAAGAATTTTAAGAATGGAATTAAGTGTGTGTGAGTGTGTAAGTATCCTGTTTGTATATAGGAGTATAACAGATAAATCATACTAACTGGCTTTTAAAACCCAACCTAAAAACATTTATTTACATAGTCTGTAAAGGAAATCTGAAAATGTTGTTGTCTTATAATAAGAAGCACAATTCCTCAATTTTATTAAATGTTTCTTTTTACCTCTGTCTCTGACCCAACTGTATTAATATGTTACAGACATTAATATATAATATTGCTTTATGAACCAAACTGAATTCATATGGATTGGATCTTCATATAATTGCATTATGTCACCTAATCAGAAATTTAGTTTTAGGCCAGGTGTGGTGGCTCATGCCTGTAATCCCAGTCACTTGGGAGGCTGAGGTGGGAAGGTTTGAGCCCAGTCTGGGCAGCATAGCAAATCCTTGTCTCTTAAAAATTAAAAAAACATTCTGTGAAAGTAGAATACAAGAATAGTTTTAACTATCTTCTGTATTCTTTCCCATGACAATGTGATTTCATGGCTCAAAAGCCTTTAATCCAAAGACAAATTAAGGCTATTTTAAAAAAACTGTATGTCTGCTTATGGGGGAAAAAAAGAAAAGCAACTTAAATCATTCTTTAGGAGATTCTCTTAATTGATTATCTTACCTCAACTAAAGATGTTTTAAAAAGCTTAACTATACTATACAATGAAAATCTAAGAGTTCACAAAAGGTAACAAGATATTTGAATGATCTGAACAAAGACAAGATTATTCTCATATAGTCTCAGAAAATGTATTTAACATATGATCTCCATTTATTAGTAAAAAAAACAGTATGAACAATTTGAAGACTAATTTTTTCTTCTTGGGCAGAGCAGGTCCACAAATCACACGGAGTAAATATCTTCCCAAAATGATGGATTTTATTTTTTACATAGCTGCTTCCTATCCATAAGCCTTACCTGGGATGGCCAGGTTTCTGAGGGCACTTAGCGCTGCATGTTGTACGGTTACGTTTCCATCTTCTACGTGTCTGTCCAGTAAATCCATAAGTTTTTCTACAATCCCATTGTCTACCATGTGAATACAATTTCCATCTGAACAAAACAAAAACATTTTTTCTTCCTCTTTAAAAATGTCTATAAATATTTTATAATACTGATACCAGCCTATTATCTACCTACATTAGGGAAAAAGGGAACTATAAAAAAGCACATTACAGGCCGGGCGCTGTGGCTCACGCCTGTAATCCTAGCTCTTGGGAGGCCGAGGCGGGCGGATTGCTCAAGGTCAGGAGTTCAAAACCAGCCTGAGCAAGAGCGAGACCCCGTCTCTACTATAAATAGAAAGAAATTAATTGGCCAACTGATATATATATAAAAAATTAGCCGGGCATGGTGGCGCATGCCTGTAGTCCCAGCTACCCGGGAGGCTGAGGCAGGAGGATCGCTTGAGCCCAGGAGTTTGAGGTTGCTGTGAGCTAGGCTGACGCCATGGCACTCACTCTAGCCTGGACAACAAAGTGAGACTCTGTCTCAAAAAAAAAAAAAAAAAAAGCACATTACAATTCTTTCTCTCATCAGATTTATAGGTTTATCTATTACTGAGTGAGATGTCTGATTATAAAGATTCTTAAAATAGATAAAATTTTAAAAATCATAAAAATTACAAGAAACATCCCTACCTTACAGCCTGATAATACATCAGAAGTAGAAACCACATGTTTAAAACACCCTTTTGTTATCATGGCTGATATTTAAATTATTAATATTTTGCTACTCTTAACTCCATCATTAGGGAGTTACTCCGAAAGAGAAGAGAGTAAAAATGGAATAAGCCATTATAATATACACCAATAGCTCATACTGGAATAAAATTAAACTAAAAAGAAAAATAAACCACATTTCCTAGACAAAGCATAGTTTGACTGAATTTGAGTTTCTTACAAGTGCCAGATTTTATAAATAAACACAAGGTCTTTTGTATCTGAAATATTAAACTAAATTAAATATCTGCCCTAAAACAGAGGATTAGTTATACTTAAGTTTTACGGGCATAAAAGTATAAACTGAGGCATAATAACCCTGGAATGAATACTCAAGAATATTAAATTCAAAATAAGATCTCAGGCAAGTGGTCGATGCATATTAGAATAGGACTTTAAGTTTACCAAGCTCTGAAGTGCAAAGAGTTCAAAAGAAGCACTTCATGATCACTGTTCGTGATCTTTAATCTGTCAGAATTTAGTTCAACTACATAAAATGTAATTTAGGAAAGTCACTATAAGTACTGTAGATTTCAAACTAAGCAGCATATACACATATTACACAAACTTGTGAACTGTTCCAGTTTTAGTACATGTGATGGCAAAGCAAAAATAAAAAAATAGAGAACATTAACAAAGGAGGAACTAATATGCTTACCATTTCTGGCAAAATTTGCAATTGCCAATGCTCCAGCAAGCTGTAGCTGGTGGTTATTTGATGGAATCCAAGAGAGCACCCTTTGAAACACACTGCCTTTTCCGCCTTCAAATAATTTCTGCATGGATTCATCTGGAGGTAAATGCAACAAATATGAGAAAAATAATTAGGCATAACAAATTCATATTCCTAAGTGAATATCCAACTGGGAAACTACATACTTCACAAACTATTAATTTCATAATGGGAAAGGTAATGAATCTTTTTATAATAAACTTTTAATAGAGACTAGACAATGGACTTTAGCATTTTTTTAGTCCAAGTCCCAAGCAGCCATTTACCTTTTAGTCCTTTGGTACCACAGCTTTGTCTTCTATATGACAGCTCTTCAAATAGTGGAAAATAGCCAAGATTCTTCTTTTTCAGTTTATTATCTCTAGCTCTATCCATGACATGTTTAAGGTTTCAAAATCATCACATCAACAGGATGTGAGATAGGAAAATGAGAAAATGTCTAGTATACTACTTACAGAAGAGACTTAATAAATTTTTAAAAATCTGATGACTAAGTTCTTTGGTTGGCATAAATTACAACTCACCTCCAAGAAGTAATAAAACCATTAGATCTGAACCAGTTTTGAGCTCAGCAATATCATCCTCTTTGTCACTATCCACTTTCTGTTGAACAATCTCTAGTAGACACTCAACCAGGCCTGCTTCAACCAGCTGTAGTTTAATAGCATCTAAAGAACAATGTGAACAAAATAACCAAAATGTGAGATAAAATAGGAGCTCTGGTATAAGCAATCCATTACAAAGAATTATAAGAAACTAAGAAAATGCACGAGTTAGGTAACACTTTCAAAGACTTGAGTTTCAAAATGATCTGATGGTACACCTTAAATACACAAAAGCTTTAGTTCATTTTTCCATTTGAAATCATGTCACCTTTCACAATGTCTCGCAGCACCTAAACAAATTGATTCTCAGCTCTGAAAGCAACTAATATCAATTCTAGATAGTATGTTCACGTTTAAAAGGCAATACTGGCTGGACACAGTGACTTACGCCTGTAATTCTAACACTTTGGGAGGCTGAGACAGGAGGATCACTTGAGGCCAGAAGTTTGAGACCAGCCTGAGGAACACAGTGAGACCCTGTCTCTAAGAAAACTTAGCTGGGTGTGGTGGTGTGTGTCTTTGGTCGCAGCTACTTTGGAGGCTGAGGCAGGTGGACTACTTGAGCCAAGGAGTTTGAGGTTGCATTAAGCTATGATGGCAGCACTGCACTCTATCCTGGACAACAATCAAACAAACAAACAAACAAAGAAAAAGGGCAACAGTATATCTGTTATATAAAGCTAAAATATGTCCACTAATGGGTCTTGAATACACAATTCTTAAAAAGTAAAGAGCTACTAGGAAATTTTAACCTATATCACAAGCATATTTGGATTCATATTTGTATAGATGTTATTTTTCTAGGGCAATTAATCTATATATAACTTTAGAAACTTAAAAAGTTATGTCTTTAAAACGGGCTTCATGCTTCATGATTTCTTTCTTTTCTTTTTTCCTTTTTTTGAGACAAGGTCTGGCTTTGTTGCCCAGACCTTGATGCCATCATAGCACTACAACCTCAAACTCCTGGGCTCGAGCGATTCTTTCGCCTTAGCCTAGCTGAGTAGCTGGGACTACAGGCGCTTGCAACCGTGCCCGGCTAATTTTTGTGAGATGGGGTTTTGCTGTGTTGCCCAGGCTGGTCTTGAGCTCCTGGCCTCAAGTAATCTTCCTGCCTCAGACTCCTAAACTGCTGGGGCTACAGGCCTACAACACCATGCCTGGCCAGGTTTTTCTTAATTTAACATTTTCTTAGGTGATGAGTACATGGTGGTTTATTAAAACATTCTATTTCTGAATAGGTTTTAAAATGTTCATAATAAAAGTTGAAAGAAAAAACCTTTTGAAGCTCTCTGATGGCTAACCAACAAAATATATTTTAGAGACAGAATTTATATCCCAACTCTATTTTTAAAAATGATCTTCACAGGAAACTCTACCCCTACATCAAATCAATTTATTATTATTAATATACTCCTAATATCCTAAATATTCTTTCATTATAACTTGATTTCACTGCAAATTTTATATTTGCATCTAATATCTATCTCCCATTATAGCAGATATACTTTATCTATCTTTAAACCTAAACTGGCCTACCTAAATGCTTTGGGTGTACATGATACTCCTTAAGATAAATGCTGATCAACTTTAAAATTACATTAGCTACCCAGAAATTTTTAAATTTACATTTAACTTTTCAGTTGGATTTTGTTTTAGACATGATTTAAGCTGTGTATGCATACATATACAGCAATGGCAGTTTCAGCCTGTCGTTTAGAAGAAACAAAGACTTTCAAAAAATATATACTTAAGACTTTCAGGCAATTTTAATGTGTAAAAATTTAGCCTTTTTATATCACCAGGACCACTGATCTTCTTTTGAATATTATCTAAGAATACGCAGAATATTCAACCTGGAATATTTCTTTAAAAGGTACACTCGCATTGCACTGTGCCAGGCTAAAAGTAGGGCGTTTCCTTGGTTACAGAATGCTAGGGGTAGAAATGTGTGGCGACTAGAATTTTAAAAAACATGATATAAAAAAGCCTTAAAAATATGAAAAACCTTGAACTGTACAAATCCCAACATATGATGTTGGAATTACTCTCCTTTGCGTACCAAGAAAACCAAGGATTAGTCTAGAAACAAGTTTTCAATCACTAGACCAAGAAATTCATTGCCAGCAACCCAGGAAGCCCATCTTGCATGCCCCTTTCTGACTACAAGCCAGGCCCTTCATTCCTCTCACCTCACTACCCTGACTGTTATGGTAATCACTCTATACTTTTTATTGTTTCACCAAATAATCATTTCTAAAAACTACAGTTTAGTTTTAACTTTTTTTGAACTTTATTAATATATAAAGGAAACCATACAATACGTAGTTTTCAGTGTTAGCTTTTTCCTTTCAACATGTTTATAAGATTCATCCACACTATTGGTTATAGCTGTCTTTGTTCTTTTTCATAACTGTATTTTTCCATTATATGAATATGATGTGTTTTATTCATTCTGTTAATGGATATGGGTGGGTTTCAATTTTTCGTTATTATAAATAATGCTGCTTTGAACATTCCTGTCCTGGCTCCTGGTGCACATATGAACATGTTTCTGGATGTATTTCTAAGAATGGAACTGCTGCATCATAGGCATGCACACTTCCAACTCCAATAAATATTATTTTCCAAATTATACCAATACTCCCACCGCTCCATATCCTCATCAACACTAGGTATTATCAGACCTTCCAGTGGGTATGTAGTGGTATTTTTTTGTGGTTTTATTTTGTATTCCCTGATTATTACAAGATTGAGCATATTTTTATGTGTTTATTAGCTTTTTGGATTTTATCTTTTGTACCTACTCAGATTTTTTGCACATTTTCCCATAAGGTTTTCTACATTTTTCTTAATGATGCATAGGGGTTTTTATATAATGCACATGAGTCCTCTGTCAGTTATTTGTGTTGTAAAAATATTCTCTCATCCACTGTCTCACTTTGTAACTCTTAATGGTGTCTTTTGAAAAATGGAAGTTTTTACTTTCAAAGCAACCAAAATATATCGATTTGTTCCTTTATGATTAGAGCCTTTTGTGACCAAAGAAAACTTTCTGTACTCCAAGGCCTGGGTGATATTCTCCTATCCTACATTTTAAGATAGACTTTTAACTCTCAAAATTAGGCCAATTTGGAATTTTCTATATAGTATGAAGCGTGGGATATCTCTAATTCAATTTTTTCCCATATTCCCAGGACCCTTTATTGAAAATACTATCCTTTCCATATTGTTTTGCAGTGACTTCTTTAAAACAAAAGGCACATCTGTTAATGCATGTTCTTGGGCTATATATTCTTTTACACTAGTGGTCTTGTCTATCCTTCTACAAGTACCATACTGTCTTTTACTATAGTTTAATCAGAATGAAGTTTTGTTATTTGTTATCTGGTAAAATCAGTTCTGCTGCCTTGTTCTCTTTCACAGTATCTTGGCTATTCCCGGCCTTTGGGATTTTGGTTAGAACTGCATTGAGTCTATAGATCAACATGGGGAGACAAAACGTCATTACAACATTGAATTCTCCAATCTAGAAGAGTAATATATATAGCTTTCCATTTATTTAGAGCTTTAATTTCTCTCAATGATTTTCTAAGTTTCCTGCTGGAGATCTTACACAACTTTAATTAGTTCATTCTTAGGTATTTCATTTTTTATAGTATGGTAAGTGTGTGTGTGTATATTTTTTTTACAGTCCAGATGTCTTTAATTTTTTTTTACGCGGCTTACGCTATGGATTCATAGGGAGCAGGCTGTAGCAGCTCAGGCTCCTTTCCACTGGTTCTTACAAGTGCGCTTCTATGGGTGAGCAGGCTGGGGCCTTCAGCTGAACTCAGATACTTTTCTCTTCGGCTTCCTCCTTTTTCTGATCATTTTCCTTCACACGTTTCAGGAAGCTATCTCGGCTCTCAGAGTGCTTAATATGCTAAATACATACATTAATACTCTTGGCAAGAATCTTGCTCTTGTTTGTTTACCACAGTGCTAACAGCATGCTGGGTAACACTGCAGACTTCCAGTTTTGTCATATAACATTGGTGGGGCATTCCTTTTCGAACAGTACCCGATTCTTTTGATGTCTACATCATCTTTCCTGTATGTGGCCATGTAGGTGGCCAAAGGAACAACTCCATGTTTTCTAAAAGGTAGAAAACATATATATTGGGTGTCCCTCCTCATTTCCTTTGTGTCTATCATTTTGGTGAATTACTGGAAGATGGCAGTCCAGCTGAAAGGTCTAAACAATATAATTTTATTTATTTTATTTATTTATTTATTTTTTTTTCGTTTGATAAGTCTAAGTTTTGCTAGGAACAATATAATTTTAATATTTTCTAGTTTTTGCTGGTATAAATACAATTTTCTTTTTCTTTTGTTTTTGGTCAGAAACCTAACTAAATTCTGGCTAATTAAAAAAATTGAACTATAAAATTGATGTATAGATTCTTTTGAATTGAACATATATAATCATATCTTATAATGGCATGAACATATATAATCTCAAAAAATGACAGTTTTATTTCTTTTCTATATCTTTTCTTTCTTTTATTCTTTCTTTTAATGCACTGGATGTTTCCCGCAATACAGTACTGAACAGAAGTGGGAATGATCCTTCTTTTTATGTTACCGTTGAGTATGTCCTCTGTAGGCTTCTGGTAGATATCCTTTTTGGATTAAAAATTTCCCTCCTATCGCTGGTTTCCTAAGAATTTTTATAAGTTTATAATTTAATTTTTACAAATAGGTAATCTTATCAACTGCTTTTTTTTTTTTAGAATCTGAGAAGATCATATGATTTCTCTCCTTTATTATTTTAAGGTGATTTATATTGCTTACATCTGAATATTAAACTGCTTTACATTTTCAGAATAAGTGCAATTTAGTATGATTAATTTTTAAATATATTACTAGAGTTGATTTACTAAAATTTTAGGACAAACTTTGGATCTATGTTCATGGTGAGATTAGCCTTTAATTTTCATTCACGTATTGTCTTTGTTGGGATTTAGTGTAAAGGTTTCATTAGCCTCATTAAAATTAATTGGTAACATTCTCTGGAAGAATTTAAGATAAGATTACTCAGCTTTTCTATTTCTTCTTATGTCATTCATACTTTAAAATGTATTGGCATCAAATTGTTCATAACTCTCTTAATAGCTGTAAGATCTGAAGGAAGGTCTCCTGTTGCATTCTTTTGGTTTTATTTGCACAATTTTGGTTAATTGTGCTTTCTCTTTCTTTTTTCCTGATTAATCAGTCTAGGAATTTACCAATTTTGATAAGTCTTTTCAGACTCAACTTTGGCAATTATATGCTTGTATTGCATTGCATGTTTTCTATTTTATTAATTTCAGCTCTTTATATATTTCTTTCCTTTTGCTTTTCTGGGTTTATGTTTTCTTTCCCCTAAATTCCTGAGAATGAATACTGAGCTCACTGATTTTAGTTTTTGTCCTTTTTAATTTCTTTCTTTTAATCCTCAATGTGATAGTAACTTTTTCTAATATATGCATTTATTGCAAAAAATTTCCAAGTATGGCTCTATCTGTATTACATAAAATTTGAGATTATAATATTTTCATTATTAGAAACATTTCTAATTTTCATTATAATTCTTTTTTGACCTCTAAAGTATTAGAAGTGTATTTCTTAATATCTGAACGTACAGAGATTTCCTAGTATCTTTTTATACTATTAGTTACTGGACAATTCACTTAGGTCAGATAAATGTATACTATGTGATTACAATCCTTTGAAATTTCTTTCATGACAAGCACACATGTTCTTCCATGTTTCACATGTTCTTGAAAGAGCTCTGCAGTTTAGAGCACTGGGTACAGTGTTCTAAAATATGCCCATTAAATAAATTTTCTTAATCATGTTGTTCAAATTTTCTATATCCTTATTTTCTTTAACTGCTTGTCCTATAAATTACTCAAAGAGGTATTAAAATCTCCCATGATACCTGTGGATTTGTCTATTCTCCTCATGGTTCTGAAAATTTTGCCCCACGTTTTGGGGTAATGTATAATTGTATCTTCGAGATGAATTATACCTATTATTACTATAGCAAGTAATACTGTATCTCTAGCCATCATCTTAGTCTATTTTATATTTATATAACTACTGCAGCCTTCTTTAGGTTTGAATGGTATAGTTTCTCCATCCGATTCTCAATCCTTTAAATCCCCTTATATTTTAATAAGTGTTCCTTATTTTAAAAAGTGTGGTTGGTTTACAAAACCCAGCTAACAAACGGTCTTTTAATTAAAGCAGTTAGGCCACACACATTTAATTACTGAAATACTATGACTTAAATCAACATTTTTAATGCTCTATTTGTCTCCCATGTTCCTTTTTCTTTCCTCTCTTGTCTTATTGTAGATTGTTAAAGCATTAAAGAAAACCAAAAAACTTTCCATAAATCCTTCTGTTTGGCAGTTATACATTATTTTAAAAAATTATTTTAGTAGTCACCTTAAAAGTTGAAATAATTGAATAACCAGAGTGTACCGTCTTCAAGATAATACAAGGGTCTTAGGACTCTAACTCCTGTTACTTCTCTTCTGATTTATGTGCTCATTTGCATCATATGTTACACCTCACAACTTATTTTTACTTTATACATTCAATGTTCATGAGATTCACCTACGTATTTACTAGTTTTTTTAATCTTTAGTCTCCCCTGCATTTACATCATTTATCTGACAAACAACCTTTATAACATCTGGCTTTCACTGTTGCTGTGGAGAAGTTAGCTGTCAGTCAAATTGTTGCTCCTTTGAAGGTAATTTGTTATTTTCTGGATACTTTTAAGATTTTGTCATAGGTTTTCTACATTTGTCATAGATTTTCTACATTTTCAGTACAATGCATGTAGATGCAGATTTCCTTTTATCAGGTTTTGAGTTCATTCAGCTTCTTGAATCTTTGACATCTTTCATAATCTCTGGTAAATTCTTTACCAAATTTCTTCTCTGTACCTTCCTAACCTCTACTCTCCATCTGGGACTTCAAAAAAATGTATATGAGAGCTTCTAACTTTATCCTTTATACCTCTTATTCTCTTTTATGTCAATTGATTTTTTTTTCTTTATAATTCATTCTGGATTTCTTTCCAATCTTCCAGTTCACTGATTTTCTAATTCAACTATATGTATCAAATCTGCCAGTAGATCCTTAATTTTGGCTGTATTTTTCAATCCAGGGATTTCCACTTGTGTGGTTTTTTTTTAAAGCTGTTATGTTGCTTTTTTCTGGTTTTTAATTTCTTTCTTAAAATTTTAAGCTTGTTTTAACACTTTAAATATAATAAGCATACCTGTTTTGAGTCAATGTCTAATAATTCCAGTATCTGGAGATTTTCTGCTATTGCCTATTCTTGCTTATAGTGTGCCTTGTCTCCCTATGTGTCTGGGCCTCTTCGATTATGTAGGAGACATTATATTTGGAAAATTATTTATATGGAATTTTTTTTATTCTGACTCATTCTCACTTTAAGATTTTTTGCCCCCAAAAGAGAATAGTTTACCAGTATTCTCACTGTTGACAGCCCCAAGACTCTAACTTTTATCCCCTTTGCCTTACAAACCTGCCTTTTCCAGAATGGCATAAGAATGTGTTAGCTACAGAAGCACCTTGCTAAGCTTTTAAAACCAGAGGAACTTGGAAAGCAGCTTTGGCCAATGGAGATATAGTTATAAAGTAGATGTAGCTGAAGTTAGATATCTCCAAAATAAAACTTATCACATTAGACAAAGAAAGAGTTTTAAGTTAAATAGCTGGCAATTAAATATGATCAAAACCTAAAATGTGAATTTATTTTCTCACCGTTTTCTGCCAATGGAGCAAGAACTTCAAAAATCATTTCTCTTTTATCATGCTCTATTTGTTTCTTGAAGAGTTTTACCAGCTCTTCAGCAATGTTTGTACTGGCAAACTGTTCTTTACTTGACTCTGTAAAATAAAAGAAAATTTAGAGTAAGCAAACAAAATTAAACCCCAAAACTGTTCTCTACTGCTTTCAATACTTGGTCATTTTGTATCATTACTGACAAATACAGACATTCTTCAAATACAGGAACAATCGAATCCATTTTTAATGCCCTTGAAAAGGAAAAATGTCCAAGGCTTTAGAAAAAATGTTCTGATCCAATTATATTTGAGGCTATAAAAAAATCCTCACTAGCATAACATATAGGTAACCATAGCAACAATAAAATTAGTCATTAATTTAGTTTCAAGGCTTTTAGTCAAAGAAAAATTACTTGTAACATATTGTATTTTACATGGCTGAATTAAAGGAGACTTGTCTTTAGTATCATTAAATTGGTGTTTTTGCACTGGTCCTGACACGCCCATGATTACAGGCCAGTTCTGCATGAGCACTGGGGTCTCATCCCCACCCCTTGCCTCCTGAGCACCTACAACCTTACTCTATAGCCTATCAATCAAGACTTAAATGTATTTCATATAAAAAATATTAAAATCACTCTTCCTTTTCTCCACTTCTTTCTTCTTCAACTACTATTCAATCTCTTTCACATTACAAGTAAGTTTCTCGATAACACTGTTTATGTACACTGGCCTCTACTTTCTCAACTCACATGCACTCTTAAACGCACTTTAAACTAGTTTTGGCCCACTTCTACACTCTGCAATCTCCTATGATTGTTCCTGCTTTTCCACCAGACCTCTATAAATTCCAGTTCCTTGGTACCTGGTCCTTTGATTTCTTACCTTCTCAGTCCTCACTCTCACCCTCTGCAATCTGACTCTCTTCCACGGCATCAAACAGCATCTCTGTGTTGACACATTTATATAAGCATAGCACTAGTGCTCTTCTAGACTCCAGGCTCTTTATTTAACAGGCCATTTGGCATCATCTCTACTTGAATCTCTCTCTAGCATCCTAAACTCAATGCCTAAAAGAGACTTTTGATATAGCCTAAAAGCTGTTTTTCCTTCAGGCTTCCTTAACTCAGTGAATGAACATTCCCTCTGTCTGTCTGCACAGGCAGAAATCCAGGAGTCACTGCTCATTTGTTCTCACTCAACTTCCATATCCAATGAATCACTGAGGTCCACCAATCGTCCTGCAAAATACAACTAGTAGGCATTCCATTTCTCTCCAATTCTCTCAATTTCTTTGGTTGCATTAGGTGTCATATTAATTTTCCAGGAGAAGTTTCTCTATAAGAATTCTAACAGATCTATGTCAAAATGATGAAAATCCAATCCAAGATGATAAAAAGGAAGGGTAAAGTGTCTTTTCCAGTAAGTTACCTAAAGCCTCAGAGACCATATTTTCCAAAGGTCAGTACATCTCACCCTAAAAGGAGGCTAGTTTGATTTAAATAGGGATGATTTATCTCCTGATAACTGCTGGTTGGTCCTCAGCTTCAGAGAATTCCCCAAATGAAATGAATTTCAGAAACATAAAATTATAGGTGAAGTATATAGACATCATCATTCATCTAGTTACATGCTTTTATTCTTCTTTAAGATAATATCATCAGCATTCCTTACCTTCCAACCCATAGTTTATTCTTCTAAACCCTTATTAAACTGTAACGAAACCACTGCTGCTACATAACCTAGGCCCTGTTGCCAGCACAGGAAAGAACGCAGAAAGTAACAAAATCTGAACTTATCCTGCCGCTGAGTAAAAAGACAGCATTAAGTATGATTTGGACAACATATCTTCAGAATGGGAGAAAATATTTTCAAACTAACCTCCTAGATTAGTTTGCATGGATCTGTTGTATCCACCAAAAGCAGAGTAATAAAAAGCAAATCAAAATCGTATTAAGTCACCCTATTAATAAAATTTGTGTTTCTTCTTTCTCTTTTATTGATAATATATCTTACTTGATATTAACACAGAAATTTACTGGAGGCTAGAGAGAAGAATCTAACTCTCATATTCATTGATGTGTTCATTTAGTTATTCAGTACATTTATTTTGAACACCTGCTTTGTACTAGGCACTATTCTGTGTACTATGTGGTGGTTGAAAAAATATACCTTGTCTCTGCCTTCAAGGAGCTTATAGTTTAGTGGGGGAAATGGATGTTTTTAAAATAATTTGCAAGTAAATTAGCATATAATTACAAATCATAGTAAAACTGCTTTTCAAATGATTCACATATAACGGAGATTCCCTTATAAGACTATATTTTTCAAACGCCAGATAGAGATCCACTAATAAGTTATGTAATCAATTTAGGATTGTGGCCAGTATTTTTAAAAATAGAATATAAACTATCAGAGTGCACTAAATATGGTTAAGATAATAACTATTGTTTAGTGTCAGATGTTTATGCAGTTAGGTGGTGATATAAGGTATATTTCTTATTGTGGGCCACAGTCCAAAAAGTGTGAAAACTATTGACCTAAGGTGGGTAGTTTAAAATCTGGGTTTCTGTGGGACACTTCTGGAGAAGTGTTAATATTTTATATTTATATTATAATGTTTTAAACACAGCAAGAGCTATATCAATATTTACATAATGAATGATATAAGGGTTCAAATGCGTAAGTTATTTATGTAATTTAAATAAATTAAATATGCTAATTTCCTTCCACAAATTTCCCTGCCAGAAAGAGCCCCCCCTACTATATAAGCATGATCCTAAATTCATATTACCAAATAAATTACTGGGTTGGATTAACTGTAAGGATTAGGCCCTATTTACTTCATAGGGTGACTATAAAGATGAGGGAGGTTTAATACAGATCCAGGACCTTCTTTTATTATAAAATGCAAGATTCCTATGACCAAACTCTCTCAAAGCCCACCCTCTATTACCATAGCTCTTATTGTATTCATTTAACCAGAAGAGATAATGATGACTAATCTTTTCTCCCTGATTCTCATTTGAGAATTGGACAATGACAGTTTACTGGGATATAGTGAACCAACAACTTAACTCTCTTCCCGTGAGATTCAGCAGCAGTTCTGCACAGTTCCTCAAAAGTTCAAGCATTTATAAGATTTAGACACATAACCATTAAAAAAAATGAAGTGATCCTCAGCAATCAATTGCAATTATATAAGCTCCTACCCAGCACAGCCTACCCAAGGATTGCTTGGTACTGGCCTTTCAAGAGGTTAGGTGAGATAAATTTCATCAGTCTTTGTTTTCTTCTATGTATTCTCCTAAAACTTCAAAAAGGAAGCAGCCTATACAGGGTGAAGGAAGACTTTGTTGCAGAGTTTATTTCTAGAGCATCACTGTCCAACAGAAATATAATGGGAGCCCAAAATGGAACCATATATGTATTAGTAAAAAAAATTTAAACAGTGAAATTTTAATATATTTTATTCCACCCAGTATATTCAAATTATTTCAGCATGCAAGCAACATTAAAAAATATTGGTAAACTATTTTACTTTATTTTTTTCTCATACTAAGTCTACAAAACCCATTGTTCAGACTATTCATATTTCAGTGCTGGTAGCTACTGTATAAGACAGTGAAGTCCTAGAAACTACTCATACTAAAATGCAAAAGTAAATGACCTACATTCTTATAAGTTTGATAAAACTGAAGGCGAGTAAAGAGAGATTTAAACCAATCATGTTTCTGTTACAAAGACTGACATTATCAGTATGGGATTATAATATGATTTGTTTAATTTCTACCAACTATATACTGAACACAAACTCCTACTTTCCATTTTAATAATGGAAAATAATAACTGAAACACTAAATATTCTTTTATTCTTGGTTTCACCTGAATGATAGAAAAAATGTGTTAATCAGGCTAGCATAAAAAAGAAGAAACAACAGAGGAAGAGAGAAGATAAGTAATACAAATACCAGAATATGACACAATAAGAGTGACTTTTACTAAATATCACTGATAAATAATTCTTACTCTCTTAGCTTGAAGACAAAAGTACAATTTTGAAATCAAGATTTTTTTAATTAGTAAGATGTAGAGACATGAGCTTTCAGTTAGAAAAACCAAGATTAGAGTCTTCATGCTGCTTTTGTTTATTTATAATATGGGGATAATTATCAGAATCTATGTATTTGCTTGTTACAACTATTATACTGAAAGCTATGATAAAACACCATTTCAACTCATTATGCCCATAATAAAGAATTTATCATGAACATGGTTGTGGGGTGGATCCAGACCAGCGAGTTGTAACTTTCTGTCCAGAGTCATAGGAAGGAAGGAGAGAAGGAAGGGAGGGGAGACAAGGAGGGAGACAAAAAAGAGAGGGAGAAAGAAAGGGTAATTTGTAATATAGAGGAAAAATAAAACACAAAAAGAGATGGGTGTGCTGAGGCTATCAGTCCTCTTCTATGTTATGACTAGAATGTGTTTCCAGCATTGGCCTTGTTCTGTCTGCCTTCTGATTTTCAAGGATTACTCACATTTTGTTTCCTAATGCTGTTACAAATATAATCTTATAAAAAAATCCCCTCTAACTCTTTTTTTGTTTTGTGAAATGAGGAAGAACCGTAGTCTGCAAGATTCCTCTTTACCTGATAAACAGTTTATATAAAATGTAATAAATTATAATGTCTTATTTCTATTTAGTAATGTGTAATGTAAATGTTGAACCTTAATACATAAAATAATTAGGGAAGCAAAGTAGCTGCAATTATAAACAATATAATCATAAGATCTAATTGGATTTACTTTTTCAAATATTGAGGCAAATATCTCAAATGCTTATAAAAAGAGTATAAGCTAAACATATAAAGAAAAATTTATTATAAGTGCATTAACAAGTTAATTACATTTGTGGTTCATGACTAAGACTTACCGAGTTCTGCTAAATTACCAAATGCAACAAGACACATTTCAGTAAGAGCTGCATTTTGGCAGTGGATGCCCAGTAATTTCACTAGGGTAGGAATAACACCCATATTGATAAGCTGAGCTTGAAGGGAATCTGTAAAAAGATAAATGAATAAATAAAATGTTCACATGTCAAATGAACATTAGTAAGAAGAAAACACCTCTTATTCTCCCTATTGTAAATTCAATGCTATTTGAATTACAGTAAAGGAAAATGAAGTCCATTCATAGGATTGTCTTAAACATTTTAAACACATTAGTTCAGAAGAGTTGAGTTTTGAATCTTTTCAATGACCAAAAGAAAATTAGAATTGAAAATATGAAAACAAAGAATATATCAAATCACTAGTCTTTTTTTAACAAACATGGTCTTATACCTTTAAAAATCAGGCTTTTAAGAAGTTAAATAATTAAACATTACCATAGGTTTAGGGAGTAAAAAGTTAGACAAAGTAATATTTGCATCATAGGAAATCACAAAATACATGAAAAGAGTAAGGAAAGTAGCAAGTTAATAAAGCCCAAGAAAGAAGACAAAAATCTTAGAATCCTTTAAAAAAGTTACTTCATTATAAAAACTGAATGTATATAATAAATACACAAAAATGATTGGTTCTGAGCATTTGCCAGCAGAGTGCTCTTTGATGACTGCTAGGAAGGAATGTGGTTTTAACAAGGAAATGATGGGTTACCTACAATATTTTTCTTCTTAAAGTTTTATTTAATTATAGTGAAAGATCATCTCAGGAAGAGGAAAATTTGGCTTGAGAGATGAAGAGAATGAGGTAAACATGCCTTGTCATCATTTGCCTTCATTTTCTAAGCAACTAATTCATTTTAAAATATTAAACATGCCTTGGATTTCCACAAGAGTTCTTTATGGGCAATGATAATAGAAAACCTGTCGCAAAGCTGAAAGTAAATGAACCAAAATAAAAATCAAAAGTACTGCCTCTTAGAATACGCTAAGAAGAAAGACATATAAACATTCATATGCTTATGAGATACACTATTACTATCAATAACTGGTTTGTCCAAAGACATAAGAATGCTTTCAATTTTTTTCTCTCTTTAAAATCATATGCCATTTTTAAGCTAATAATTTTCCCCAAATTCTTTGAAGTTACCTATTTGGGATCTAAAGGTAAAACTCTGTTTCTTATAAAACACATGTTCCCTTATAGCTCAAATCCTTGACAAGGTTGGCCAGCTAATGTCTTTTTTTACTCTTCAGCATTCTTTACCTGTAGATAAGAAAGTAGATGGGTAATGATCAAAAAAGAACATAGGCAGGGGTGAGGTGTCTCACATACTCCTGGTGGTCTTTATTGTTAATTCTTTCTGCTTTCAGAGTGAGGTATGAGGAGAAAGTCAATGGATTCTTATTGTCCCTGAAAACTGATGGCTGGGTCATTACAAATAATTAACTGGTTTGGTTGTGGGGGCCCATCTATACTAGAAAGGGGACTATTAGAAAATGAGAATAGAAAATAAAGCTGAGAAAAAGGGAAGGTAGAGTTCAAATAGTCTAAAACAATTTCAAATTTTGCAATGGAATTACGAAGTCTATTATAAGAGGAGATACAAATAAAAGAATATATTCAACTAAATGCTGTTTTTATACTTTTGGTGTTAAATTTCTTTTTCTGAATACACAATTAAGCTATTGATTTACAACACATATCTTATAGGCAAAATACTTATAGGGTAGATAGTGTTATATCTATATGTTATATTGGCAGAATACTTTAATTGTGGTTACAGTATTTATAATAATCATGCACCAAGGAGCTTTCCAAGTTAGAAATCATTTGATTACTTACCAGTAGACAGAGTTCTTTACTAGTGGATCGCCTCTGCAGATTCTGGTTCTTTAGCAGTATATTTATTTATTTATTTATTCATTTTGATTACTTTGTCAAATACTGCAGAGCTGTTGAATCATCAAATTTCAGGTACGTAAGCGTGAGCACTAGCGCATGCATTGAATGAGAGTCAAACTCCACTATATGTCTGCAAATATGTAAGCATCACACACCCCCTCAGTTCTGTTGGTACAAATTATAAAAATCCAACAGTAGGGACATCAGAGGAGTAACAAATTTTATGAAGGAGATAACTCAACAGAAGACTATCCCTTACAAGATAATACTCTTCATGTTCTCTAGCTTGGCATATCTACTGCTTTCTTGGACAGTTTTTAGAACGTTATAAATTTTGGTTCCAGGGAGAAGTGGGGCAAAAAAATTAAGTAATGATACAGAGCTTATTATACTTATTGAATATTACACTCACTGAAGTGTAATATTTGAAATTGTGGCTTATCAGGAGAAAAAAGTAGCATAGCCAAATGGCATATAGTGTGAATTGCAATAATTCATGAAAATCATGTTACTTTGTGAAAATGTGTTTTATAACTATCCAGGAGCCAAATTAATTATATACTCACATACAACATACATACCACACACAAAAGAAAAATATCATCCAATTGGACAGACTCATTTTGGACCAATTGGGTGCTTTCTTTTACATCCACTTCTGTGATGCTAACTAAAACAAAAATCATACTCAAATAGCTCTGAAATTTGTTCACATTGACTGCAAGCAAGTCATTCTCCTTGTATGATGAAAGCCCAAAGGGGGAAAAAAAAAACCAAACCTTTACTCAAACTTTTATTTTATGGACAAAGAGGTATACTAGAATATGGTTCTCAAAGTGGTGTCCCTGAAACCCTTTCAGAGGATCATAAAGTCAAAACTATCTTCATAAAGACACCAAGATTTTATTTGTCTTTTTCATCATGTTGATATTTGCACTGATGATACAAAAACAATGGTAAGTAAAACTGCTGGTACTTTAGCATGAACCCAGCCAGTTGCACCAAATTGTACTAGTAGCTGTTACATTCTTATATTCTTCTATATCCATCATATAATCACAGTAAAATAAAATGCCATTTTTTTGCAGCAATTATTTTTGGAAATTTTTTCATAAAAATGTCATTTATGTTAACATATAATGGGTTTTATTTTAAAATATAATATTAAATAACCTTAAGACTTTTCTCCATTTTAATTTCTAATTCAGTATGTATTGATAAAACCCATATACATAAAAAAAGTTCTTTGAGGTCTTCAATAACTTTTAGGCATGTAAAAGGGTCCTGTGACCAGAAGTTTCTTTCAGAACTACTGCCAAAGGATTACCTAATTCTTCTTAAAGATGGAGGGGAGGAGAAAACATGGAAAACATTAAGTTCAACGATGTGCTTAGCAGAAGTGATTAACAGGAAAAAAAGAAATAAAAATTAAGAACATGGTAGGAATCAGATTTTGGTTCTCAAATATTTTGAGAGAAATTACATTAATAAAGCACCTGAACATTTCATTTTGCTTATCTGAGTAGGAACTCAAGCCTGGAAGAATATTCCAGATTGAGTCTGTTAACCTATTTCAGTTACAATTTAGTATGTTACCATTCAGTAGCTGGTGGTGGTGGTGGTGGTGGTTTTGGATTTAGTAGGGTTCCTGTTTGTGTAGAATAAATTGATTCTTATCAATGGAAATAAATGATTTATTTGATCATCTTTTTAAAAATTTACTGCCCAAAGAAAGCTTGTGAATGTCCTTTAAAGGAAAATAGCTGACACTCATGGTATCATGAATATCAGGAGTGTGACTTTTAAATGAAAGACAGCAGGAAGATATTCTTGGAACTAGAAATAGTTCTTGTTCTCCAAACACAGTAGAGAGGGTAAGTAAAACAACTGCAAGACTAAGACTTTAGCGTCCCTCAATAAATGCCACCAACTCCAGGGGAATGTTACCAGAGCTCAACAAACACAGCAATTCACAAAAATGCAACCCAGGCCCATACATAGCGAACACTTATGTGTGAAAGACAGTCTTTAGACAGCACAATGTCATAAATGTCTGCAGATTCTCTTTTTTAACTGATCCTGACACACATCACAGACAAATACTGACCAAAATACAGATTTACAAAATTACATAGTATCAAAATGACACAGGCCCTACATGATCTATGGGAGGAAGAGGAAGAAAGGCACTGAGGGGGTGCAATACAGATGCATATACAAAGAGATATAAGGCAATCAACGCATGCGCTGGTGTGAACACTTACCTACCTACATTTGAATTTCAACGGTTCCAAGTTCTTCAGGTCACACTCATGGAAACTCCAAAGAATGGAGATCTGGAGAGAAGATCTCAAGTTGAGGAAACTTTTCCCCCCTGAGTTTTAAGTTTAATGTTTAAAACATTGGTATAGACTAGATTATAGGTCCAGAAAAGTATGCTGAGAATTCCAGTAACTCAACTGATGTTGATCAATTACTAAAAATATATTTGTTAAGGTTATAACACGTTTATCTTATAACTAAAACCATTATAGACAATGTTATAAGATTACTAAGCTTATCAATAAGTAGAACTTAATGATGAAACTGTCAAAAGACACAATGCAAAATAGTCTCTATATTAGTATAGGATATGAATATTATTCATAGTATAATGATGCAATATTGCTATTTACAGGCTTACATTAAAAACCATATCTACAGTCAAATGAGTGGTACATAGTTGAAACAGTATAAACAAGCAAATAAAACTGACAAAAAGTTCTAATTACAAATTGGCCAAAAACCACTTGAGGATAATAAAGACTGAAGAAAACTACCTTTGACTCAATGGCAAATCTGCATTTCAAAAAAAGAATATGAAAACTAATAATTAGAAATGATGTAACAGTATAGTAGAGCTTCAAGTTTAAATTAAGCAAGGTTTGGCTCTATTATAACACTGGAAAGGAAACTTCTTAAATAGAGCTATCAAAAGGATGAATATTGGTTAAAAACTTTATATATCCAACTGTAGAGGTACATGTCAGGACTTCCTTTTCAGTTCCTTATTATTTAGTATCTTTTGCTGATTGATCAGGAAAACGGAGAACTTTTATTCTAAACCCAGTGTTTAGGATATAATATTTACATGCATTTAAAGTTAAATTCAAATCCATTATTTTTAAAGCCTTCTTTACACAAAACATACATATTATGTTTCACACCCAGATTATCCCTTCAATTTAAGCCTCAGGTTATAAATTTCACTAACAATAGAATTATTTTTTCAAAAGAACAAATCACGATTCATTAATATTGAGAATATTGGAGGTTTAAAACAATACATCTATACATTTCTTGCTTTCTAGAAGTTAACAAAAAAATTTAGAAGTTCTGTGTTCTGAAAATAAAATTGTCTCTACACAGCAAAATTTCCCTTTTATAAAGTTCTCAAGATGAATGACAAAATTACATATGTGAAAGTAATGTAAAACAGCAGCAGCAGTAACAAAAAAACCCAAAGCAAAAATCATAAGAGATATAGGAAAAATATTTTATTCTGTAGAAGCCTACACATTTACTGTTCTCAATCCAATGACACCTAGAATGGTTATACCTTAATCTAGTAGGTAATATTTTTCCCTATACTCACTCCAGGTTAAATTACTTGCTACAGATCAACTTTTATTATAATGAAAAATGCAACTAAGGAAATTTCTATATCTGTTTCTACTCTAATTAAAGAAAACTCTATGCTTTCATCTCAGAAAGAAACTGGTCATTTAAAAAGTGGTCTTTATTTTTTTTTTTTTTAAATGACCGCTACCAGCTGTTGCTTAAGCAGCTTTTATTAGGAGAAACCAATCCAGTCACTTACATGGCACTGCTGAGATAAAGGCCACATCTAGAGTAAGTAGAAATTTAAGCCTGAATTTTTATAAAGCAAATTAAGCTAAATGCCAGGATAATTTATATCCCAATGTATACACCTTAAAAACGTGTTTAAAAACATAAAAATTCCTTGTTTTATAAATGGATACGTTGGCTTTTTTTAAAAAACAAACTTAACTATAATAGTTCTCCTAGAACATTATTATGATTTAGTTTTTACACTTTAAATTACACAGAAGTTATTTGCAATGTACAAATTGTGTTAACAAGATACAGCTACATATTCAAAGGATTTCTGATTTCCAGCCCAAACTCTCGCTTTTCAAATCGTATTTAACTTAATTTTTTTTTCAGTAAATGAAACAATATAGAGTAGTTAAGTGTTAATTGGATTTTACTTATAGTTAGAAAACAGGAATACTACTTTTTATAAAAGTTAACTTACACATATTTTATTTTCAGTTTCTCTCTGGATTTTTTAAGTGGCTAAATTACAGATGAAAATAGAGATATTTGCTCAAGATCTATTATTCACCTCTGGCTTTAGCCTCAGCTCTTAGAAGGCCGAACAGCTCAATGCTTACTTCAGTGTCATTTCTGGAACTTCAAAATTTGTGCACAATCAATGATCACGTGCTTGATATCACCATATTTCAGCTGACAATGCTGAGAAAGTACTACTCCTGTAATATAATGCCAAATTTTAAGTATTAAGGACACTAAAACACTGACAAAAAAACCTATAATAGTCATTTCATTTTTCAGAGATTGAAAATTCCAGATTCTTGCATTCACAAGTTCATTCCATAATGGCCAATGCTGAATATTAATGTCAATATTTGACCATGGTGGAGTTAGACCAAAATGTTCATTTTATATACCTCTACTAAAAATCATGCTCTCAGTCTGTCCATTAAGTAACGCCATTGTTATAGTAACAGTGTAGGAAGATTATGAATAAAAGTCAACCTGGTCTACTTGGGTCAAATTTAATAGGCAGAATTAGCAAGAGGCACCAAAATAACTACCTACTCTGTCCTTCATTGAAATAATTTGTTTAAAATGGCATTTGTAGCAGAACTTCATGAATGCAACCTGCTTTGGCAAACTGATTAGAAAGCTGCTGGACAAACAGTAAAAATTCACAATTTTTTTAATAGAGTACAACAGTAAAGAATAAGGTAAAGAACAAAAGTAAAGAATAAAATAAAAATAGGCTAACTTCTCAGCTGCATAGTAAATGTCTTTAACAAGCACCATTTAACTCACTAGAGTAATTTGACAAATTGGGCTTCCAAAGATGTGAAAATAAAAGTACATCTCTCATGTCTTTATAAACAGAGAATAAATGAACAGAAAAATACATTTAAAATAGTATACTGGAAAATTAGAACCATGAAGGAAAAAAGACAATGAATTACAAAGATATCATTTTATATCTTGAATTTTATTAATTTTTTCCTTAGAGTTAGGGAAAAACACTTTAGTATTTAAGAAACATATGAATTATTAATTAGTTTGTACTCATAGTAAGTAAACTTTGAAAATAGTTCCTTACTCATACGAAGCAAACCATTTTTCTACATATCCAAGATCTAGGAAATGTTCTTTCTCATCTGTAATAAAGTACTGTAATACCAAGACATGAGGATAAACAGGTAGCTCAAGCCAAAATGCTTTTTAGTTTTTAATCATGAACTGGGAAATTGTTGCTATTGATCGAAATGAAAGTAGTAGCTAAAATTAACAACAAATTAAATCATCTTTAAATTAGAGGAGAGAAAATAGGGGTCTTTCTTAAACAAGTGAATGTAAGTACTGAACTTAATACTTAAATTCAGTTGTTATGCTTCAGTAATATACCCCAGGAATTACATTTCCTAAATCACATGGATGGCCTCCCTTCAACTGTAGTTTAGTTATTACCAGTCCACGCAGCAAATAAATGTTAAGAATTATCATGAAGGTATCCCAGAGAGATTTCAGGATCCATAAAAAAAAAAAAAAAAAATTAGTCTTGCAGTAATAGTGAGCACTATAGTAACATATTAGAGAAAATTCAGCTCTATTTGTAGAAACCATATATGTGTGTGTATATGTATATAATCATGTATAAGTGTAAATAAAACATAAGTCTGATGAAGAAGCCATAGACTACATATGTTATGTTAATAATTTTAGAAGGAACCTATTTTTCCTGTCCTGATGGCACATTTCTTGCCTCTGCGTTTCTCTCTTATGGCATGGTTTATATAAAATCAGCAACGTAGTCTTTGTTTTAATGCTTATCATCATTTATAACTTTCTCTAGAGTTACAACAATCTTTCCATTTTGTGTCTCTAACACAACTGTATTAAGAAAAAATTAAACTCTCCATTATAGATTTTTCCATGAGATATTTATTGACTAATCATGGCTACTTATGCTATAACAATGGTGATCACCAATATAATCCTCAACAGGGTATTATTGTGGTTTCTAGTGCTTTGCTTTAGGTTATTGGTTTGCTTCTATTCAAACCTGCAATCAACTTTCAAGTATATATGCAGATTAATCAAGTTTGTGTGTCACCTATGGTATATTTTTAACTATAGGTCTGGTACATATTACTATCAGCATGTTTTCAATGCCCCTTTCTGCTGCTGTCATGTACTGTGTATGGGTAGGGAATGTCAACTAACACAGTGAGAAAGAGTTTATAATGCTCTTAACTTAATGAAAATGATACATTCCAATAACGTTATTTCTCTTCCAAGTATTGATTTTGTTAATGAAAATTTTAGATAATACTAAGTATCCAGAAAAGTCAATCAATAAATATTTTCCAAACTCCTATGTGCTAAAATGGTGTTATATTTGAAAACAGGTGGATAACCCAATATAATTTTTAGTCATCACTGCAATGTTTTGGCATCAGGCAACCAAAGCCAGGAAAAAGGTATTTAAAAGCCAATAGGATAAAAACAATAATAATTCAAGGTTTGAACTCTTTGGGTTACAGAATAGCTAAAACTTTGATGTTGTAACTAAATGAAGAAAAAATATAGGAAGTTCAACATACTCCCTCAAACTAAATGTCAAATCATCAACATGCTTTTCAACAGCCACAACTGTCAAATAGTCAAGCTACTTTAGAAGCCCACAGAATTGAAAAGTGCTTTTTTACCACATGAAAAATAGGATAATTTTCCAAAAAAGATGAATTTGAAAAGACTGTTACAAAAAAACTTTTATTTCTGTCTTTTATTTCAATATGATTTTATTTATATAATACTGTTGCTACAACTTCTCTGCTAAGCAGTTATAACTTTTATTACTCGGGTATTCCAAACTTACCTGAGTACAAACGTTTTAATTGTTTCACCAATGGGGAAACAAAAAATATATTCAGCTCACAGCTTTAAAAGTATAGAGTCATGAGCTGGTTCAAACCTTATGAAACTGATAAAAGCATTGAGGTATATGCAGTTTTATCAAATGGTACAAAATGTCTTTACTGAATAAATATTTTCATAATATATATATATCTTACGTATGTTTAGGAAACTTGTTTTATTCCCTATCTAATGGATTTAAAAATTGGATATGCTCAAGAGTTTCAGTGCATGGACAGGAAGCAACTGAATCAAGGTATCCTAAGTTTCAATCTGGTGTCAATCTACTCTTAGGACTAACAAACAATTTCAAAATGTTCTCTTCCAGAGAAACTATGCTGGTGGGTCTTTGTGACCATTTTCAGTACTTACCTGCATACTTTGAAAATATTTTAAAAATTGTATCTGTGAAGGTAAAGAGCACTCCCTAACTATGGATAAGGCTTAAGTTATTAGGTCCAAGGGCAGAGGTGATTTGAAGAGTATAAAGGAGGTATTTATTACTCAAATATTCTACTAAAAATTTAGCAGAAGCGTGTGTACTGAAATTCAATGGTAAACACACATAAAAAGAAACTCCATGTACCAGTGCTAATAAAAAATGCCTCCTAGGCCAAGGCAGGAGAATGGAGACCAGGCTAGGCACCATAGCAAGACCTCCATTTTCTATCCCTCAAAAAGTACCTCTTGAATTTCAAACGCTGTTGTTTTTTTGTCTCAGTAACTTATCTATACGGACAGGATCAATACCAAATTACCTGAAGTCAGTAAAGAAGATCTAATATTTAAGTCTTTCAATACAAACTTTAAAGAGTAAGGAATTGACACTACAAAAGTACTTAATAATTATGCCAAACAAACAAAATTTAAGTTAAAGCACATTAAGAAGACAAGGAATCATTTCACAAACTGTGAAGCTCATGACAGACAAAATTGAAAAAGGAAACAGAGGAAGAGGATAGTTACAACGTGACATTTGTTCTCCTTAAAAACACTAAAGATTATGTCTCTTTTATCCAGTTTGGAAAACTACATTCAAATTGCAGCTTTTGAAATAATGTAACAAAAAGACCATTTGTCCAATAACACGCTGAGAAAAGTTAATACAGCTTTCCAAAGTATCTAGGTTATTTCTTGGTAATACTTGCACACTAGAAAAAAGCTTACTCTTAAAAAAGAAATGTGTTATGCATTTAGACTGTGCACTCTGCGTGTTGTTAATGATTATGTTCTCAGTACACTTCTCTACACGCTGATATCCTATACAGGGACTCGATCACTGTCTGCTTTGTATTAGAATTAGTGAAGCTTTTGAAGACCATTTGGCCATTTGATTTACTTTTATACAGGTTTTTGAACAGCTTCCTCAAAGAACTGACAACTAGTTTAGATGTATAACAAGATTAATTCTATTATATCCAAAGCTACTATAACTTCATGATGAATTTCTTTTATTTACCTTTCTAAAATATTATCCCACTTAGCATTTTTCCTACTTCTCAAAGGTCTAAGCCCAAATGAAGTTAAAGGAAAAGGAAGTAACATGAAAAACTGACCAATGATTTCTTAATGCAATTCAGATACCTGCATAGAATGGTAAAATTTCAGTTATTTAGAAACTAGTTGTTCATTTTGTGGATTACCCAGACTATCCCATTTCTCCTGTTCATACTAAGACGATTTTCTCTTCAAAAACGATTCCCAACCAGAGGGGAAGAAAAATAGAATTAACTGGCCCTATAAGGACTGTTATTTGTTATTAGCTCAAGTTTGACAGGTAAGGCATTTGAGCAATAAAAACAACCTTCTATTATTATGGATAATTTTAATTCAGAGGTTCAAAACTGGTGGCCCTTGGACAGCATGAGACCTGAAGACATCTTCTGTTTAGCTTCTTCAGAGTTAAAAAAGCAAATGTAACACAACATTTAAAAAATTAGATGTAATACAAAAAGCTAGATTTTTACCCTTCTTTTTCCCCCAAATAAAAAGATTTGGGAGTATTTGGCCAAACTGCCGTAAAGAAACAACTGGCTAGAGAAGAGTAGTGGGGCTCCCCTTTCAATGGGACAGGGGCTCTTCAATTTGCCACAGTCCCCATCATTTGCTGTTGTCACTAGCATCAAGGGCCAAATGTAGCCATTTGTTGCCAAGATGCATCTTTTTTCTTTTTGAATTATTGAGAATATTTCTTTGGGCCCACAATTACCAAAAGTAAAAACAATGAATAATGTGTCAAAAGAACCACATATTTCTAGAACACGTGAAAGTAAAGAATAATATTACATGTTTAATATGCAAATGCTTTTGTTGAAAGACTGTAACTTAAAATGTTATTGTGAAACAAACACATAGAAAGATTTTGTGTTACTACCAGGAACATACCAGAATTTTCAGACTGTTTGATCCACACAATGATTCATATAAGATGATAAAAAAAAAATAATATTCTGTGACATAAAGTACTGTGATGCCTTAATAACACCGATTTATGTTCATTTAATTAACAACCATATAGACTACATAAAAATTACTGACATGTCAGTTGCTAGGTTCTAAAAATGTTTTACAGAGAAAAGAAACTGCTGTTTACAAGAATTTATTAAATTTCTAGAATGAGATAGCTGCAATTGCTCTGAACTTTACATTTCTAAAGCCAGATTTTATTAAAGGTTTTAAAAAAAATGCTTCTAAGTAAGCCTAGTATCTAGATAAAATAATTTTTACTGATATGAACAGTGTTCATGTTTCCAAACTATACCTGGCATTAATATAATGAACATGAAAAATATTGTTTATTTTTAAAATATTCATAGTAAGAATGCTTAAACCATACCACAAAAAAAAAACACAGATTTTTTTGTTGTTGTTTTGGTACTGATTAACATGGGCAACCCTTCAGAAACTAGTCCCATTTAGTAAACTAACCATTTTGTATTTCTGAAACAATAATTTAATGTTGGCTACTTATTAATTTTATATTCTATTTATGAATTCTTTGTTCATCAATTTTTAAATATTAATTTTATATTCCACTTATGAATTCTTTGTTCATCAATTTTTAAATATTAATTTTATATTCCACTTATGAATTCTTTGTTCATCAATTTTCATATACTTTTGTTTTGTACTATAGTAAATATGATTTTTAATTTTTCCCCCAGAGATAAAGCAAGTTTTCAGTGTTGTTTACCATTCTCATTGCTATAGTTCATCAGCATGCCACAAAAGACAGTCAAGAGCTTCTCATTGGCGGGGTCTGTTTTACTGCACAGTGACCTTAAATGGTCAATTACAATCTGTGCACCACCTGCTTGGTCAACTGCACTTCTGCCCTCATCTGTAAAACAAAGAGTTAAATTAAAAATAAAAGAAAAAAGAAATGTACCTTACAATTTCAAATATAAAACATAACAGTGTTATTCCTTATTTAGTGAGTAAGTAGAAAATAAACCTAAGCAGGGCATTAAATATGTCTTTTTGGAAAAACAAATAAACATGGAAATGGGAGTGGGATGGGCAAAAGAGACAATCACTCTTTAAGTGGAAAGATGATTATTCTCACTGGCAACATAAAGGAGCTTAAAGAACTTCTCTGTGTCCTAGGAGCTTATGATGTGAAGTATTTCACCCCCTCTTTCACAAATGAGAATTCTGTGTAAAAGGAAAAACATAGAAACCAAGTGATATTCTATTGGCGTAAGATTTTGTTCCTCAGGTTAAAAATCACTAACTTTATCTTTCTATCAGTGGTTTTCAAAGTCAGCTATTATCAAAGAAAACCATATAGGACACAGTAGAATCCTAGATGACAATATGTAATTCCTAAATATTAGTACTAGGATCTTTTTAATGGGGTTTTCTATAGTTTCTGTAGAAGTATGATCCTTTTTTTATTCTTAATTTGTGTGTCAGTTTCCTTATTCCTTCTGTCCCCTCTATAGTGCACACCAATATATGAAAATACTGCAACCAATGGTCAATATACCTTCCATTATGTATATGTATATTCTACACTGCATAGAATTGATGTCATTTAACTACTGGAACATATGAACAGCTTTAGAATACTTTCTAACAATTAAAGATAGGAATGGAAAGAGGTAGAAGGAAGAATATCTGTCTTTCTAAATCTGACTTCCTTATATAAAACATAGCTTCTAGAATAGTTCTTTCGAGAAGAAAAATGTAAGAACCACAAATGTGAGCCCCATGTGTAATTTAAGTTTACTAGTAGCCACATTAAAAAAGTAAAAAGAAACAAGTGAAAAATTAATTTTAGCAATATTTTATTTAATCCAATGTCTAATATATCCCAACATGCAATCAATATACAAATTATTAATATTTTACATTCTTTCTTCATAATAAACGTTCAAAGACCAAGTAAGTGTATTTTACCCTTACAGTTACATCTCAATTCAGACTAGTCACATTTCAGTTGCTCAATAGCCAAACTGAGCTGGTTGGTGGTTGCCATATTGGACAGTTCAGCCACAGAAGTATTACTATAACAAAAGGATCTGTAAAAGACATGGTTCACAAAGGAATTATAGCTATGAAGTCAGTAAATGAAAGATTTGCATTTTCCTAATAAAAGGACTGAAACTAAGGTCATATTTTTATAATTCCTGCTGAATCATATTAGACAATGCAATTTAAAATATATCATCTGTTTTGGTATATATACACACACACACACAACACGTACATAGCAGGGCCTCAGAAATACTAGCTTCATAATGTTGAAAAAAATGTTAAGGAAATCCATACTAAAATGAAACAAAATACTTTTCTCCACTTAGTTTCACACTATGTCCACTTAGTTTTATTATATTGTTATGTAGATGCATAACAGGACCCTATGCTTATCAGCAAATAAGATCTCAGAAAATTCTTATACTAGTTACCAGGGTAACTAGTCAGATGAACTAGCCAAGAATATTGGTTGAATCTCATTCAGAAAACTAATTTCCAAATTTGTATTTTCTAATAACAAAAATGTAAACTATCTAAATTATTTAGCAATTTGTATGTGGATGATGTCTCAGAAAACTGAACATTAGGATTAGGAAACCAAATGTTCAGACTTTCAATAATATGAATTGAAGGTTTATCCCATCACTAAATAGCAAAGCTCAAATAGTATTTGATTCTAACTGCTGAATAAATATGGGCTTTCAAATTATAAATCATGCATGCTTAGGACTTAAAAGAAGCTAAACTAAGCCTCAATTTCATGTACTAGGAAACTAAGGCTTAGAAACTATTAATATGTAGAGATGTTTGCAGTGAATTTTTAAAGCAAAGCTGGCTTCCTGTCAATACTAAGCTATTCAATAACTCAACAAATTTAAGTACAAATTTGTTCAACAAATTTAATGCAGTAAAAATATAACTACAATCAGAAGCAAATTACCTATGTGTGTTTCACAGGGCCATTATGGTTTTCTTCTTTTCCTTTTCTTCCTTTTCCTTCTGCCATGCCTTCCTCCCCTTTCTCCCAGCCCTGTTTGCACTGTCTATAACACAGCCTTTAACTCATGTGTTATTGAAAGTAGGCTGAAGACATAAACTCAATCTCTACACTAGAAATTGCATTAATACCAATTAAGAAAAGCAAAGCATATAATACAACAAATTGAGTTCCACAAATATTAACAAATTAACAAATATTAACCACCACTACAGGAATGTTTACACAGTTTGTTTCTTTTTTATGAGCAAGTCAGCCAGGGAAATAAGGTAAAAGAATTTTATTAAAATATTTAATAGAATCTAAGGATTCAAAGGAATGAATGGCATGTTATTAAAATGAGTATTATTGTTTACCTAAAAATAATTTCCAAAAGATTCCTTATTCTAAATTTTTATATCCCTGAATGTAAGCTGGCTAACTCTTTTCACATAAGTAACACCTAACTTGTGATGCATCCTGAGCTGTCGCCTCTAAAAATACAGTTTTTCAAAATACTTTTTCTTCGCAATTTAAAAATCTATCATTTTCATGCTCCCTTCTACCTTCATGGCTTAAACATCACCTTTTTCTTATTTCATCTCAGAATTTCTCCTATCAAATACAAATAATGAATGATGCCTGCATACATATCTGATATTAGTTTTGCTCCCACTCTCTAATTATTTGCATAATAACAGGATCTTGGTTTCTTAGGCATCCATCTGCTTAAATGCCTTATTTCCCACCAGAAGTTATAATCCTGTGACATAAGAAGTGGTTACTCTGGTGATGATAATGCAGCACTGCAGAAGATTATGAGTACATGAGAGAAATGAACAGCAAGAGCTGATCATACTAGTGAGAAGCTTTCATCTAATTTTGTGAAAAATTAATGAGAAACATGAGAAAAGTAGATATGTGGAGATACTGTTGAATAAATTATATTTTGTTGTCAAAGAAGTTTTAACAAATAAAAAGAGTTCAAGTTTAACATTCTAAAGTATCAGGAGTTTGTGCGCTGCCTCATTCTCTCTGCTATAAAAAGCATCCTGCACATAATGCTCTGCAAGTGTTAATTACTGACGCTGGCGTGCACAGGCTGCACGCACGCACTATGGCGAGTGCTGTTTCCACGTTAAAGATGGTATGTAGCATATAGATGCAAATGCTTTTTGAAGTTACTGACAGCCAAAATGAAAGTTAAGACACTGAGAAGGTAGATATGAATAACTTTTATCGTGAATGTACTTTAGAGATAATAACACTGATTGGTAAATTAAGATAAATTATAAACCATACTTCTTTTCTCTTATATTTCAACTCAGACTTTCCTTAAAGAAATTATGATGATTAAATATCAGCATTCTGAAATGGAACTGGGAAGTCTGAATTCTAATTCAGTTTCCTCATTACACACTTTTTAAAAGAGTATACTGTCTATGCCTGTGGTCCCCGCCCCGAGCCGCAGACCCATGCGGGTCTGTGGCCTGTTAGGAACTGGGCCACACAGCAGGAGGTGAGCAGCGGACAAGCTAGCGAAGCTTCACGTGTGTTGACAGCTGCTCCCTATCACTCGTATCACCACCTGAGCTCTGCCTCCTGCCAGATCAGCAGCAGCATTAGATTCTTGTACGAGTGTGAACCCCATTGTGAATTGCGCACGTAAGGGATCTAGGAGGTGGGGCTGAGGTGGTCATGCTAGTGCTGAGGAGCGGCTGCAAATACAGATCATCATCAGCAAAGACCATAGTAAATCAACTGCTTGCAGATTCACATCAAAGCCCTATCAGTGAGTGGCAAGTGACAATTAAGCTGCATCTGGTGGCAGGCTTTACATTGGCAAGTGAGCTGATGTACTTCAATTATATAGCTGCATCTGGTGGCAGGCTTTAAGTCAGAATCTGACACTTAAAGATTCTGGCCTGCCCATTATTTTATTTACCACTTCCGTCTGAACCTCTTCCCCCGCACTGCATACTTGTCTCAGTCACAGTTTTTGTAAACCCACAAGCTAACCCTAGCAAAATGAGTAAAATACAAACACTGCTAGAGAGCTTCTTTGAAAAAGGAGAAAGACCCAATGGTGAGACAGCAGAATATGACTGCCAACAAAATGAAAGCTGCATTTAAAAGAAAACTTAAATTATGGGTTCATTGCCACAGGTGATTCACATTCTCCAGGCCTGCTTTGTATAATACGTGGCAACTGGCTATCCAATGAAGCCACGAAACCTTCAAAACTGCTTTGCCACACGGAGACCAGACACCCAAGACAAGACTTTGGAGTTTTCAAAAGAAAAAATAAGTGAATATGAAGAAAGGAAGCAATTATTGAAGGCCACCACTTCATCAAATGTGTCTGCACTGACGGCATCATGCTTAGTGGCTAGCCACATTGCTAAAGCTAAGAAGCCCTTTGCTTTGGTGAATAGTTGATCCTGCCTGGTGCTAAGGACATCTGCTGTGAACCTTTAGGAGAGCCTGCAGCTCAAAAGGTGGCACAAACTTCTCTTTCAGCTAGCACCACAACTAGATGAATTGATGAAATAGCAGAGGATACTGAGGCATAATTGTTTGAGAGGATTAGTGAGTCACCGTGGTATTCAATCCAGGTTGATGGGTCTACCGATGTTAGCAACAAGGCAACAATACTTGTTTTTGTGCAATATATTTTTCAGGAGGATGTGCATAAGGCTATGTTACGTGCACTTTTGTTGCCAACCAACACCACAACTGTAGAATCATTCAAGTCTCTGAGTAATGACGTATCAGGAAAAGTGAATTTTGTGTCAGTGTGTGCACGGATGGAGCAGCTGCCATGACTGGACAGCTTCCTGGTTTCATACTGGGGTCAAGGTCACTTCTGGATATGAGTATACACACTGTGTCAGCCATAGAGAAATGCTGACTAGTCAAAAAATGTCACTTCAACTAAACATTTTGTAGGCTGTGATTAAAATTATCAACCACACAAAGTACATGCCCTTAACTGACGTCTGTTCGCATAGCTCTGAGGAGATGGACACAGAGCACAAATATCTTCTCTTATACACAGAAGTGAGATGGCTTTCTAAAGGTAGATCACTGGCCAGAGTTTTGAATTATGAGAGCTGCTCCAGAGATTTCTTTTAGGAAAACAGTCACCACTGGCAGCACATTTCAGTGACACAGAATGGGTTGCAAAACTTGCTTATTCTTGTTCCATATTCAACCTACTCAACAAACTCCATCTATCATTTCAGGGGAAAATGACAACTGTGTTCAAATCCATGGGGTGGGGGAGATGGTTTAGGAATGATTCAAGTGCATTACATTTATTGAGTACATTATTGCTATTATTACATTGTGATATATAACGAAATAATTATATAACTCACCATAATGCAGTATCAGTGGGAGCCCTAGGCTTGTTTTCCTGAAACTAGACAGTCCTCTCTGGGGTGATGTGGGACAGTGACAACTGCACTGTGTTGTGTATGTACAGTCTACTCTGTAATCTCATTCTGGTTGCTGTCACTGCAGAAAATCCTGCTTCACAAAGATAGGATGCTGGAAATGGAAGCAGGCTTTTCAGTGCTTTGTGGCAATCTCAGGATATTCTGCCTTGACTTTAATTCAGAATGTATGGAGATGTGAAGCTGTCTCAAACATACTTTTAAGGCCACCATCATTTTCAATCTCAGTTGATTCTCTTCTATCAAGGACAAAGTTGATTACCCTTGCCTATTTACAAATGGGAAACAGATCCATTCTTTCCCAGTTCGAGGCCTTTTGTGGTTGGGAAGTAATGCTCAAACTCTTTTGAAAGCTGAGATATGTGATCATGTACCAACTGGGAGAAAGAAGGCCCTGGCTCAATCTCTTTCAAAATCTCTGCTAATGTCTGAAAGCTGCCAAAAATCCCAATGTTCATTCATTCAGTGAGTCACAGACCTAAATGGCCTTCACTCAGGTTTCTGCTACAAGATTTACAGAGATAAAGAAGCTGAAATTCAGCTCAAAAAGAAAAATCACTAAAAAAGAAAGAAGTCAAAATGGAATATATGATCACTAGTAATCAGTGGTGTCCAAATTGCCAAATAGCTGGCTGGAGATACAATCTTGTATTTATTGTTTCAGATCTTGCTATGTGTTGTGAAAAGCATTTTGAAGACATGTAGATACTATATGTATGTAGTTAATCTTAATGATGTGCTGAAGCCAGCGTAACAGCAGAAACTGACTATCTCTTCCTAACTCTGCTTCTTTAGAGACACCATGCTGGTAGCCAGAAATCAGCCATGGTGGGAATATTTGCATGGAATTTTCCAAGAGCTATACATTACGTCTCTTTTTTTCTTTTTTCCCATAATGCCAATTGTTAATTTACCAGCACAACCCTGGGAATCTAACTGTATTTTTGTGAATTATATATTCACATATACAAACTCTCCTGATAAAAAAAAAGTATAAAACAATAAAATAATTAGTCACAGGCTATGTTGGCTAGTGATGTTAATATCAGACCCAGAAAGCAAATTTTTAATACAGACCCTTCAGTGTCAGCCAGACACTGGCAACTTGATTTTTACTTAAGTACTCTGTCTGCTTATATGATAATTTGCAAGTATACTTTTTATAAATATCTAATTTTACTTTGATATATTTTACATAGTATAAAATGCACAGATCCTAATAAAGCTCCATGAATTTTAACAGATGTATATCCCACGTAACTAACAATAAAATGAAGACATAGAGAATTCCCATCATCTCTGAATGTTCCCTTGTTTCTTTTCCAGTCAATAACCAAACCCAGCCTCCCACTTTCCTGCCCAGGCAACCATAGTCCAATTTTTAACATTATAGATTAGCTTTATTTATTCTAGGACAGCATCTAAAAGGAATAATAAAGTAAGTAAGTACATTTTTTATACTTGACTTCTTCCTTCAAAATAACACTTTGAAACTCATCCTTCTGTTTCTAAAGAACTACCAAAAATTGTCATCTTTGAAACTGGTCCCTGGTGCCAAAAAGGTTTGGGACTGCTGGTCTATACCATTATGTTCTGCATAATAACAGCACTTTCTTAGCTTCAACTGAGAATCTATTTTTGAAGATTCAATTGTGAAAAGTTTGTTGGTACCTTTTCCAAAAAATCTTTTCAGAGTATCCCTGAACTTAACAAATATTAAGACCAATCTATTAATATATCACAAAATAGTTGTCTAACATGTACACTAACCAGAAAGAATTTGATTGACAAAATCTCTTTCACATATAATTGGTTTAGGGCTTACAGTGGCATAGAATTAACAACATAATTTTCATATTCATATCAAAACTCATGGAGAGTCACAAATCCATTCACTGAGATTCATTCTGAGAATAAAAGAAATTTCCAAGATTCATAGAGAATATGCTTTGAATAACAATATTTAGGAACACAATAATGAATAAATTATATAATCTTTTTAACTTTGTAAATTGATGGGCTTTATAAGCAAGAACAAGCCCTTACTTGCACTACATAATCTTTTCACATACCTGTTACACTACCCACGATGACTTATCCAAATATTCACAACTTTCCACAGCTCCCTCCTTTTCCCAACTTTTGTATTTTTAACAGAAACCACACTTCCCGCTTCACAAAGACAACTGAACACAACAGGCACAATCTTCCTCACTTTTTCACCCTTTCCACTACTGGGCATAGGATTATATGAATTGCATCCAATCAATTTAAGTACTTCTTACTGTAATTCAAGTTCAGTTATAGCTAATTAAGAGTAAAGAAAGCAAGCCGGGCGCGGTGGCTCACGCCTGTAATCCTAGCTCTCTGGGAGGCTGAGGCGGGTGGATTGCTCGAGGTCGGGAGTTCGAAACCAGCCTGAGCAAGAGCGAGACCCCGTCTCTACTATAAATAGAAAGAAACTAATTGGCCAACTAATATATATAAAAAAAATTAGCCGGGCATGGTGGCGAATGCCTGTAATCCCAGCTACTTGGGAGGCTGAGGCAGTAGGATCGCTTGAGCCCAGGAGTTTGAGGTTGCTGTGAGCTAGGCTGACGCCATGGCACTCACTCTAGCCTAGGCAACAAAGCGAGACTCTGTCTCAAAAAAAAAAAAAAAAAAAAAGAGTAAAGAAAGAAGATTTTCAACAGCTGATCAGACTTTTTAAGCAAAGAAAGTTATAGACATGTCATAAGCTAAGGTCTTTAAGGAACTGAAAGGCAAGAACAATTAATGATGAAATACTAGGACTATCCTGATTATCAGAGAGGGAATTTGAATTTCTTTGCTACCTACAATTGAAATTTTAACTTAAGAATTTCAACAAAGGTAGAAGAGTTTAATATGAGAAAAATTATAATATCACTAAAGCAATAATTTACCATAAAATAACTATAATAAGGTCTCTTATTAAATTCTGGGTTTTGATAAGTTTGACCATAAGAAAGCCTCTTAATGTCTGTTGACAACAGCATGCTAATCTGGAAAAGGGAAAGCAGGGGCAGATGACTGCTGGGAACTTCGTTTTAGCTGTAAAGCTCTCTTACTTATTTCTGTCTTTACTGTGCCTAATACCATGTTGTACACATAGGAAGTACTTAACATATGATCTGTGTGGTTTTAATGGACCAAAAAACAAAACCCTTTGAATCTTGCTGTTTTAAGCTTTCCAATCATTAATGATTTTAATTCAGGTACCAAGTAATTATTATTAGAAACTATAAAACCATGGCAATTTAATCAGAAATTCTTTTATCAAGGTCAGCTGGAAAGCTGAGTTCTGAATTTTTTCTTGCTGAGTTCTGAAAAATTGTATTGTCTAGAAATAATTTTGATGTGTTCTTCCTTAGTAAACAGATGATTCAAGTCAAAACAATTAAAACTTAAGTTCTGGTTTACTGGTGTTAGTTTGCAAAAAGTGATAGCACTATAAAACTGCCATGATAAAATTCATTTTAATTAAGTTCCTCATGGTTTTTCCTTTGGATTCCATTGCTATGCCATTTTTTAGCCTCTAAGAACAAATAGTTCATTATCATAGTTTTTGAACATGCATAATATATGATGAACAAAGATTTCAAAAAATAGACAACATAAATGAGACTTTTAAATGTAAGAACATAAATACTACGCAAGTCTTTTTAGTTAATACCAGTTGACTTTATAACTGAGACTGGAGTCCTACATTTTAAACTTCAAAGAGCCCATTAGTTCTCAGTGTATGCTGGTCATACATGTTATGAAATTCAGATGTCTTAGAAAGCTAAATGAAATACTATAAATTCTAAAACTATCCCATCATGAGTTAAGGAAATGACTAAATTTAATTTTGCCAAAACTACATGTAAAGAATGCTCCATATATTAGTGGCAAATGGGATGGAATTTGTGAATGATTTCATTAAAATGTTACTTTAAAAAACTGTTAGTTGCATCTTTAAATTTATATGAGCTAAAATCAGGTATAAAAACTCTTCTAAAAAAGGTAGTATATTCTTACTCTGGCTTTCAGATTCAGTAATTTAGTGTCTTTATCCATATGAAATAATGTTACTGATATAGAGTATGCTTTTGAGACACAAATGTCATTTCTACTTATTATGGGTTGAATTTTGCACCTCAAAAATATCTGTTTAGGTCCTAACCCCTAGTACCTTAGAATGTGACCTTATTTGGATACAGGGTCATTGTAGATATAATTAGTTAAGATGAGGTCATGCTGAAGTTGGATAGGTCTTTAACCCAGTATGACTGGTGTCTTTATAACAGGAGGAGAATTCCATGTGAAGACACAAAGGAAGAAGATGCCCTTGTGAAGACAGAGGCAGAGATTGGAGTTATGCTACCACAAGCCAAGGAACATCTGAGGACACCAGAAACTAGAAAGAGACAAAAAAGAAAAAAGGCCGCTTTTCCTACAGGTTTCTCAGAGAGCATGGCCCTGCGAACACCTTGATTTTAGACCTATAACCTCTAAAACTGTGAAGCAATAAATTTCTATTATTTTAAGCCAGTCTGTGGTACTTTGTTATAGCAGCCCTAGGAAACTAATACTCTAACTCCACACCAACATCATGAAATGTTCAAGGTTCATACTTTTTCTCTTAGGTGTGTATTGTTTGGAAATGGGTTTTTGCTCCACAGGCAAATAGCGATGGATGCTCTGCGTGGCCCTCCTCAACAGCAGTTTGCCACTGGGAGAGGATCAAGGGCATGGAGAGAAACCCTTGTGGTGCAGGTGTGCACGGATGGCTGAAGGGAAGCAGGGACACCCAGAAATGTCCTCCAGCCCCCCACTCTAAGCACAAAATAAGAGCAGCCCACCACTAAAGGCATTTGAAGAATGTACTGCCCTGAAGTAGGGTCAGCAACAACAAAACGTGAACACACCTCAACTCCTGACTAGATTGGCTTGACTCCTACACCACACTAACAGCCTAAAACAAAAGTGTGCTCATTTCCAGAGATTAAATACTGTTCATCTCAACCTTTACCATTTTTCTATACATAATATCTAGTATCCAATAAAAAATTAAGAGATGCATTAAAAGAGAAAAATTCTGTCAAAAAAGAGGAATAAATAAGCAGAATCAAACTTACAGGTGATGATACAGATGTTAAAACTATCAGACAGGAACTTTGTAACTACAATAAAAATATTAAAAGATCTAATGGAAAAAGTGAATAACATCCATGAACAGATGTGGAATTTTGCAGAAAAATGGAGACTATAAGAAAAAGTTAAATGGAAATGCTAGACATGAAAAGCAAAGAATGATTTCAAAAAAATAATTCAAAACCAAAGAAAAACTCTGTGAACTTGCAGATCAATAGAAAAATACAAACTAAAACATGAAGAGACCAAAAGACTGGGGGTGGGAGAGTACCCAGGAACTAAAGAAAAATAGCAAATGTTCTAAAATAAGTATACAGTAGTTCCCCCTTAACCACAGTTTCACTCTCTGTGGCACCAGTTACTCATAGTCAACTATAGTCTAAAAATATTACATAGAAAGTTCCAGAAATAAACAATTTATAAGTTTTAAATTGTGCACTGTTCTGAATAGCGTGATGAATTCTCACAAGGTCCCACTTGGGACGTGAATCATCCTTTTGTCCAGCATATCCATATTACCTACCTGTAAGTCATTTAGTAGCTGTCTTGGTTATCTTACAGAACTGGGGCGAAATGGACACCCTCACAATTACAGCACAGGTGCTTGTTAAACATTAACCTTTGTTTCAGGCACAGTGGATATAAACAGGAATGTAAGAGGCCTTGCTTTCAAAGAGTTTTTATTCCAGTGAGGAAGACGGAATAGTAAACAGAATAAAAGCTCCAATACAGTTTTTCACGAAGCATTATGGGAGCAGAAAAGAGAATACATACATTTTCTGGAGGACTGGAGGAATGGATAGAGGAAAAAGTAGAAAGTAAGTTTACATAAAATTTCACAGGAATAAAAGGTTCATACTAAATATAAATATATTCACCTAATATCTACAAATAATCCACCATAGGTAGATATGTGTGTTAAAGTGTTTTCTCTAGCTCATCTGCAATCTAAGTTATATCCTATCTAATAGGAGTAAAGTTTCCTTAAAGTATTAATTAATTAATTACAAGTATTGCATAGTCAGTTTAATCAAGGTATCTCAAAAACTGTGACCAAATTAGCACTCGTTCTCCTTCCTCTATTTACTAATCATTTTGAAGAATGCCTATTATGTTTCATACACTGAACTAGGTCCTGGGAATACAAAGATAATTAATTCACAGTTTTATTTGGAGAGGTGAAAAAGTGGAGTGTGTGAAAGAAAACATTTAATTTAAGCAGTAAACACAATGAAGTGCACAGAGAATAATATAATGGAAGCACAAATAAAGAAATTAGTTTTACCTGGAGGAGTCAGAAAAGGGCTCAGGGTCATGTTTCCCAGAATGTTTTCAAGCCCTTACTGCAATTTATTATGTGTATAAAAAGAAACAAAGTGTGTACTTTTAAAAGTTCTAATTGGATTCCCTTCCTTATTTATTGAGGAAAAATTTATGTAAAACAAACTATGTAGAGTTAAAGTATATAACTGATTAGTTTTGACAGTTCTGTACACCCTAGAACCTATCATTAATCAAGCATTTTCATCACAACCAAAAGATCCCTCACGTCTCTTTGCTGAGATGTATAGAAGGCTGATGAAAAACAGGAAGATTCAATAGGTTAAGTCTTTGTTATTTTATTGTTCTACTACAGTAACATTGCTTAAAACTGGTGCAAACTGACAATAAAGAAGCCAATCCGAGTACTGTCTCTCACTTCACATTTTAATTTCATTCTCTCTGCTCCAGCCAGTATTTACCACATCACACCTGGCCTTCTAGAGTGGCTTCCTGGTATCTCTGCCTCACCTCTCTCCCCATTCTAATCCAAACTATAAGCTGTCATGAAATGGAAAATATCAACTTCCTCAAGCTATTTCAGTGGCCCTTTCATCATCCACTCATCAAAGTACAAAATAATTCCTTAGCCTATGGACATTTTAAGTGCGTAACACATTAATAAATGGATGTAAAATCAAGATCCCAACCGCAGTAGACCTACACTACCATTCAGCCATTTTTTAAAAATCATATCTTCATGACTGTTTATTACATGTCCCACCACCCCAATTCTGAACTTTCCCCCACGTACCACAAGTTTCTTACCATCACCTTGCTGCTGACTTTTATTAACAGATGGGTTTGACTTTCACTTTACTGGGAAGATAGAGGCCATGCCAGAAACACTCCTTTGACTACCCCGATTATTACTTTAAAATTTTTTTAAACTTTCAGTTATCTTCTGTCATTTTTCTCTACTGACAAAATATCCTTTCTTATTGTAATACCAACCCATTTACTTGTGTTTATGATTGTGTTTTTTTTTTGTCTATAATTTTCCCCTATCTACTACCCCTTCATTAGGAAATTTACTAAGACGTTCTCTGTTGGGTTCTAGCCTAATTCCTCTCTCCTCAAATGTTATTTTGGAGCTATCAGTTTTTTGTTGCTCTTTTCCCCTAAAAGTCAAATTTGGAGGGAGAAAAAACTGAAGGCAATTTTGTCCTTCACATGAATACATAAACCCAGTTTTTAAAATCATGGTTATTACTGTGGGCCATGCTTTAAAATTTTATGTGTATGTGTGTATATACTCACTCCCCACTCCCATCACCGCTTCAGGTAAAGATAAAAGGAACAGGGTTATTTATTTCCCAGTGAAGTGGGAATATGTATGCCTCTTAGATATGAGGGTTTTTAAACCTTTTTATTTTGAGATAATTAGAGCCTCATGAAATTTACTAAAACAAAAAAGTACAGAAATGTCTGGTGTACCTTTCATCCCACTTCCTCCAATGGTAACATTATATAATCCTAGTATGCAATATCTCAAGCAAGAAACTGACAGTGGTACAATCTACAGACTTTATTCAGAAGTCTTCAGTTTGTATATGTACTCGTGTACATGGATGGGCATGTATAGTTCTAAGCAATTTTATCATATGTTTAGATTCATATAACCATTACCAATATGGTATTTTAGAATATTCACTTTGATGCAAATTGATAATGGAATTTAAAAATCAAAGATAAGCATATTTTTTGGTCTCATAAAATAGAACTTAGATATATTACACAACATACAGAAAATGACAAGTATAATGAATGCAAAGCAGAATTGTATTTTGGTTTAAAACTAAAATAAGAAATATACTGAAGTGAAACTTCAAATTTTTAAGTTGTATCCTTGAAGCAAGTTTACCAACCAAAAAACAACACATTTGGACCATATTACCCAAATAGACTTACCTTTGCTAAGGTACTAAGATTATTTCTTAGATTCTGTTAAAGATCAGTATAAGAAACAATCACACATAGAACATTCGGGCAACTTTTGTAGAACCACTATTGGAGATGCTGTCTATAACACCAGTCAAAATTCTCTACATGTTTTAACCAGGTATGTGCACAGAACCATATAGCATCAAATGCTATACTGATGACTTCCTTCTATCATTTGTCTCAACAGTTTTTTGACTGAAGAACTGGTATATTTCTTTTTAGCATAAAATAAAAATTATAAAGCATTATCAAGTTATTTTTTTTCACCTTGGCTGCCAAGAAACTTCAGTTAAATCAGTTTTTATATATAGTTATATTATCCCTGATTCCTGCTATATTTATATTTGTGTCTCTTTATGTGATTTCTGGCTTTTATATCTTTTAACAAATTTTTTTAATTTTCATCTTATTTATTTTTTAGAAACAAGGTCTCACTCTGTTGCCCAGGCTGGAGTCTAGTGGTACAATCATAGCTCACTGCAGCCTCAAATTCATTGGCTGAAGTGATCGTTCTGCCTCAGCCTCCCCAAGTAGCTGGGACAACAGGCATGTGCCACCATGCCTGGCTAATTTTTTCTACTTTTTTTTTTTTTTAGAGATGGGGTCTTTTTTTTTTTTTCTTTCTTTCTTTCTTTACTTCTATATCCAATGGCAGCAACAGAGATGGAGTCTTGCTATGTTGTCTTGGCTGGTCTTGAACTGCTGGCCTCAAGCAATCCTCCCACTTCCTCCTCCTGAATCACTGCGATTACAGATGTGATCCACTGTGTTTGGCTATATTTTTGCTGTAAATATCTTGTGTATGTTAATGTGTTACATTATATTGCAGCACACTCCTTAGAAATGATCATAATATTTTCTTTGCATAACATAACTTGTATTCTACTTCATACTTTTATAGATAAGCGTTATTTAATCCACACAAGCCCATTCTATCAATGAAGAAGCTAAAATCAGAAAGATTAAATGATAATTTAGTAAATGGTAGAGCTGGATATACATCTATTTGCAACATCTACCTATTAGGAGTCATGTTAAAATTTTATACATTTATAATTATATTAATTTTTAATGAACTATGTTTCTTTTCTAAGCAATGCACCATTTGCTTAATTTCTTAAGAGCTGCAATTAATATTTTCATCATCCATTTTTTTATTCTGATCAAAATCCACATAATTATAGTGTGTACTCTGTAATTATCTTCAAGTTGTGTTCCTTTGTACATTATATTTTCTCCACCATATTTAATGATTTTTAGTGGCATGAATTTGATTCTAGAGCTTATGACAGTGTTACAAAACCACATCTATGTCAATCTATATTTAGGACATCTTTATGGTGGAGTACCTTCATGAGATAACAGTTATCTCTAAAAGTAGCAGTAGCATATTGTTGTTTATCCTTATGTGATGCACTTTGATAAGAATACCTTCATAAAATACAATAGATTTGATAAAAACTGAAAAATCTTGTTTTTATGCTACTTATTGGCTGATACTTCTATTTTATCTTAGAACTGAATAAAGAAAAAAAATAGGGTAAATATATAGACTTGCAAAGCCCTTTAATAACATAATTAATCAAATAACATATATCACTTAAATAAATATTTATTTTAAATGCAGTTCCCTGTTGAATATACTTGATGCAAATATACTTTGATTACTTAGGCAATTTCAAAGCATGTCTGTATTACATTAATACATACTTATCTCACCAACTTACATTGTAAAATATCATATGATTATTGCTAATTACTTTTCAGCATTTGCATTCAAATCTAAGATATCTTCATCCTATATATAACATAGTGTGGCATGGTAAGAATCACTAATATACAAAAGAGTACAGGCATATATTTGAGCATCCTTCCTATTGACATTTGAAGTCAATGAAATAAACAATATTTCACTTCATAAACAATAGTGTTGGCAAGCCTGATTACTACTTTATTTTGAACTTTTATTTACTCACCAGTGAGCAAGAATATAATTTTCTTTTCTACATGTAGACAGTGTATCATAAGTTTAAGCGTGCATATCTTTTCAATAATAGGATTAGTTACATAATAACAAGCATTAATTTTATTTCTATAAGGAGGCACATTCATTTAATTTTGAAATGTACTCACTTGAATTATAAATTTTTCTTCCTCTGTATATAAAAATCTGGAAATACTTAATTTCATGTGATTATTTTCTTCTAACCTCTGCAAACATCTTTTAACCAGTGCATCAAATAACATTTCCTGACCTCAAGCAGTAATATCCACAGAGAAAACTCAGTTTCCAATCACCAATTTATCCCTAGGAATTATAAATACAGGATGGAAATTTAACATGAAGATTTCTGAAACTATAAGGCTAGTTAAATGTATTGCCAATTTAAAATGTGCACAGTTGTATACACAAGTCAACGAAAGGAGGGGATACCACAAAGATGGCCATATAAGGAGAACACAACTCTCTCTTTTTTCATATCGCCTTTGAGAGGGATGTGTGATTAAATAGGCCAAATGTATGCATGTCTGAAACATGATACTACTTCTCTTTAAAAACCACATTCCCTAGCATAGCCCATCACATACACAGCTTTGATGATTTCTTTCCAAATGGAAATACAATTTTTCTCTCCTCTTTGATCTGAAAGATGTCAAACTTCTCATTAAAAGAGTCATTCTGACAATGTCAAAGGGCAGAAAAGTTTAAAAATAATGCTTATATCAGAAGTCTGGATACTTTAAAAGAGAAACCCATATATGAAGTGCCTTGGAAGCTCTCTGAAAGAAAAAAGACCAGGGCATTTTAAATGAAAAATGTTCCCAGCTAGTGATTCTTTCATCTCTATATGCAAGAGGGAGACTGGGATTCAAGAAGTCCATCAGCAACAAAGCCTTACTCCATCCCGTTTAGCAGTTATGCCAGCCTGCTACCTCATGTTAAGATTATATAAGACCGTGTCCTTCCATTAGAAGAGTTCCTAAAATGGGCACTGTCAAGGCTGGTAAAATTGAAATCTGACCTACTTTTTCACCCAAAGATTTCCATGGATTTTATGGTAATTATTTCTATACTTACAGCTCTCCTTTCAAATAAACTATGTTACCTGAAATATGCTAGCAGGTGCTTTACTTTTTAGGTATTAAAGTAAAAATCTACAAAACACACACAGATTTCTCAAATATTTATTTCTAATAGTGAATTCCCTATAGTACTTTCTGCATAGGTCAGTATTATGATCTACTGTAAGCCTACTAGCATCCTGAATAAACTCCTACTAAAAAAATTATTCATTTGGAGCACATTCATAAAACGTCAGTAAACTGATCAGTCTAACAGGTAAGTTTGATAAAAAACTAACATGTAGATTTTAAAACATACTTTATTTGAAAGAAAAAGATTCTTTGTATTTTCAAGGCCATCGCATATAGCCTTTCCTATTCCCCTTTTAAAAATGAAGCATTACATTCCTGAGAGTGAAGAAGGTTGATGAATTAATTAAAATAGAAGGCAATAAGACCTTTTCTTTAAAAAAAATTTTTTTAAACTTTTGATCTTTAAAATTCCCAGCTGGTACAAAAGAAAATGAGAAATGCATTTCGAGTATCCACAACCACACATTTACAGACTTTTATAGCATTACTATAATTCAAATATAAATATACTGTAGTTGTACTAAAATAATTCTCCAGCAATCACTAAGTTCATAGAATTTAATTTCAAATAAAAGGAGATGAAAGTATGCAGTCTTATGGAAATTATATGCATAAGACAGCATGGCATAATGAATACATTTTATTACATGATTTACAGTAATAAATATTTCCTTGGAAAAACAAGCACCAGATATATTCTCCAGCAAACTGGTATTAACTGAGTAGCACCTAAGTGGACACATAGGTGCTACAGTAATAGGGTATTGGGCAGGTGGGAGGGGGGAGGGGGGCGGGTATATACATACATAGTGAGTGAGATGTGCACCATCTGGGGGATGGTCATGATGGAGACTCAGACTTTTGGGGGGAGGGGGGGAAATGGGCATTTATTGAAACCTTAAAATCTGTACCCCCATAATATACCAAAATAAAAAAAATAATTAAAAAAAAAAATCTAAAAGAAAAAAAAATAAATAAATATTTCTTATATTTATTCATTTTTAAGACTGCTCACTTCATTTTCCTTAACTAAGGCTTAAAAGTTTAAAAATATGGCCTGTATTCACTATGCTTAATTATCCATTTATCTATAATTTCAACTGAACAAAATGAGGACAAACTAGTTATAAATATTTATAAATAAATGAAACAAAAAATTAACTTTATAGCTTAAAACATACCCATAGAACTTTATATAGTATATTTATATATATCTCAATAAGAGAAAAATGGATATGATAAAAAATGGACTTTAGTTTCATCAAAATAATAATCTTATTAACTAGACATTTATTACTCTAACTTTAAGGCTTTTTAAAATACAAAGGAAATAAAATTACTCTGTGTCCCTAAAAACCAAAGTAGTATGAGACAAAAGCTCACTGCATGTATTTCTCCTATTTTGACAATATTAAGTGAAACTCCATGACGAAAGTACTCAAACAGATCATATTTCCTATGTTCAAACAATGCATAATTCAAGACTAACTAAACTGAAAAAGGTTTAAAGAATACTTTTGGTAGTCTTAAATTCTAGTAACACAAAAGAAAGATAAGAATAAAAATAATAATAATAATAATCTCCAAATACATGCCACCAATCTTTGACTATTATTCTGCAGAAGTCTTTTTAATATATATTGCCAAAATTAATCATGTAAAACATACATTAAGTGGTTCATTCTTAAAGGCTAAGATCATAAGCTATGGTGTTTAATCAAAATCCTAAATGTGAAAATACAAAGTCATAAACACAAAGCACTAGAATTTTATAAATATAGCATATTAATACTCTAGGATAAAAAGAATTGGAATGAAGGACCAGATAGGTAAACTTATGGGCTATCTTACAGACTGGAAATTGTAAGTTAAAATTCATGTTAAGACATCCACATCCTCAGACATATTATGGCTTTGTCAATACTTATGGCTATTGTAACACAGTTCAGAAAAAATACAGAAAGGAGAATAAATGAGGCTAACTTTATCACTTCTGCTATAGACCAGTCATAACCAATAAATTTAGTTTCAATTTTTTTCCTATTTCTTTCTTGTATCATAAATGAATATGTTTATGCCGTTTACATCTGGCTCACATGTATAAAATCACTTTTTTGAAGGACTGCCTATTATAAAAGGGCCATGTCTTTTGTGTTTATAACAAAATATAACTCATTTCAGTTATAAACTCAATGGAGAAAATAAGCATCAAAATTTAATCTAGTTTTTTAATATGAAAAACCTAAATTCCAAGGAGGCTTAGAGGTAAATGATAAAATATGTGTTTTGGGCTCAGAAAATAAAAATCTAGGGAAAATGAGGATAAGTTAATTAAATTGAATACACTCAGTATTTCCCTGTGTTTTGTTTCTGTGTAGAAAGGGGAAGTAGAAATTCTAACATTTCTGCAATATATCCTCTACCCAAGTCGCTGCTTTCTCTTTGCCTAGTAGAGCAGTGTATTAAAGAAGGTGGTAAGGATGACGATGACATAATGACAAATAGGGATGGAGTCAATGCAAAGCAGTGGGCCAATCCAGCTTTTGAGAAAGTAACAGCTGTTATGAATGGTTTTACTCAGTTTCAATTAAAAATGTATTTGGACAGACTTAGAAACTTTAAAAAACTATGTCCATAGCATTCTCATTCAGATATTAACTTCGATAAAATCTAATTGAAAAGATACATACGTATTTTTCCTAAATTTAAAAGCCCCAATTTCTTAGAAATTGATTTACTTTCCTCTGAAAATATCATCTGTGATAACAGAGGAAAAGAATTCATTTCCTGTAACTTCTAAGTTAAGAATACAATGGCCCAAATTTCCATTGATTCTGCTAAATAAGCAGTGCTAAATCATACTGGCCCATATTAGTGTCTTAGCCTAGAAAAGTCAGTGCTAACACCAAAGTGAAATTAATCTGAAAATCATAATTCTTAAAAATTTATAAGTGTATTACTGATGCTTTAACACTTACGGCTGTCGTAACATATGTTTCCTAGAGCCCTGCCCGTTTGAAGCAGCACTTCTTGGTCTTTGCTATTTAGCAGCTGCACCAGTGGTGAAATCAATCCAGCATCCACACAAGGAATTCGCATAAATTCTGAAAATAAGAGACATACTTAATTAAAAATTTAAAGACTCACAATTTACTAAATCACCTCACTTAATAAAATATTTACTTTCTAAATGTTTAAGATGGCTTAATAGTTGAAGAGTACATTTCTGTTCAAAAGTACCCTGTTACAACCCTACTAAATACTTCATGAAATAAATACACAAAAATGAGTGGGGTCATATTTTTCTTAGTTGACAGTCTCTACCATAAACCAAAGGGATTTTTAATTAACTTGCATTAAAGCTAATTTATCATTATTTTTTATAATAAGTGGCTGTGCTATGGAAGCAATGTGCAATGATGGAAACATTGGCAAGGTGTTTTCTGAGTCTGATGAAGTACTACAGTTACAAACTAAGCCATCGAATTGTGTACTTTTTCACCATATGTTCTCTAAAAAATTCAAAATATATTTTTAAAAAAGGTTTCAGTGAGTCATTAAAAATAATAAGTTCTTTTCAATTGGTAAGACCTGGTGAAGTCCACTCCTTGTCTTTATTCTTTAATAAAATCCATTTCATGGCTCACTCATATTTGCTGCCGTACCGATGCATTTATAGGTCTAAGCACCAATTGTTAAGATTTCTTAAACTTCAAACTTATTTTTTCTTTTCTTTATAGTATACCATTCTCTATTTATTGACTTCCAATGGTACCACTACAGTCATGATTAGAAATAAACTTTTTTTTTAAACATTATCTCATGATAGACCACTATAAAATTTAAGGATAATGAAGTGATTGATGATGAAAGTTCTCCAATAACCAATATTAGAATCATCATTTTGGACATCACCACTTACCATAGGATGTTCTGGTCAATACAGTTTGTCAACAAAGAACTAAATCCTCTACCCATAACCTGTCCTACTAAATAAAAATCACTATCTTTTCGCTCTCTCTCTTTCAAGGAGGTCTACTTCCTTAGTTCGTGCCCCGTGTACCTTCATAAGCAATCCTTCTTCTCTTTCCCTTCGTTTTCAAATTCTTAGAGCACACCATACAGGGATATTGCGTGAGCTGTCACCTCTGAAATGACCTCTTAAAACTAACATAGTTTTAAGTCACAGAGGTGTTCCTCTCTAACTAAAGGATTTCATTCATATCATACCTCTTTCTTGTCACTGTCTTACTGAAAACCTCCTATAACTTAAACTCCTAAGACTGAGAGTATTTCCTACTTCTAAAACTAATCTTTAAGTTTATCTTTGATAGTTTTAACTCAGTAGTATGAGGTCTCCTATCACTCATGTTGGAAAAATACATTATGCTACACACATCCATGAATTCAATGACCAGCTATCGGAGATAACACACCAGTCTGCTTGTCTATCTCTTAATGGTTACTTACGAATCTTTATATTTCATATCTCAAATTAACATACCACCAACTAAAATTAATCAAGTTTTTTCCTTTTCACTAATCTATGCCTAGTTTCCAACAAATCATTTCATTGACTGCTAAAATAAGAAATTTAGGAATGGTCTGATTTGCACACTTATTTCATAAATAAAACTTGTTATATCTCATTTTGTTTGTTTTGTTGTTGCTATTCTTTAGGCAATGGCAACATTAATGAATTACTATTTGTCTTTGCTCTTATAGTTCTAATTATCTATATGATATCAATCTCTCAAAATTTTGACTCTACAACCAATAGCTTCAGGTATTCTTGAAATGAGGAGAGTAAATTATTACAGAAAAATTATGGAATCAAATAAAACTATTCTTTTTTTTTTTTTTTTTTTACTTAAAAACATATAAAGATAAAACAGAGCTAGTAAATTCCTCATCTTTTAATCAACACTGCCAATATAAAAGCAACATGCCAGTCTCTGGACAAAGTAAACTCTTGCCAAAAATCTCTTGCTTTTCAGCCAATTTACTTTTTCAACTGAAGAGTAGCAGCTCTCCAAAGCTAATTTTAAAGACATGAAGTTATCATCCTTCAGACAGATTTATATAAAAATACCAGTAATTTATCAAGAATATGTTTAAAATATTATATATATTATGTTGGAGAGGCTTCAGAATGGCCTTGTTCAAAGGAGTTTCTACCACATACAACCCTAAGCCTGCTACTTGTTCACATCTGGCTAGATTCTGACTTAAGTCCAGTCTATACATAGGTTTGCCAATACCCTAATGGTATATTTAGAAAAATCCGCTAAACAGCAATGGTGATAGACTTAAGAGAAAAATGTTGGCCAGGCATGGTGGCTCACACCTGTAATCCTAGCACTTGGGAGGCTGAGGCAGGAGGATTGCTTGAGGCCAGGGGTTCAAGACCAGCCTGAGAAAGAGCAAGACCCCATCTTTACAAAAACAGAAAAATTAGCTGGGTGTGGTAGTGCATGCTGGTTATCCCACCTACTTGGGAGACTGAGGCAGGAGGATTGCTGGAACTGAGGAGTTTAAGGATTCAGTGAGCTATGATGATGCCACTGCACTCTAGCTTGGGAGACAGGGCAAGACCCTGCTTCAAAAAAAAAAAAAAAAATCAGAATCTCTCTCTTGGCAATTTGAACTCATAGACTAAAAAGTTCTTAGGGTAGGGGTAAGGAAAGGATAAAATTAAGCTACATAAAGAATGACAGCAAGTAGAAATCAAAGTCAATGGAAGCCATTAGGTTGTACCGTAGAAAGTAGAAACCACTAAGTATTTGTAAATATGTGTGTGTTTATGTATATACAACATAGAATTAATTTTGTTTTCTGCATGTTTATATTTTAATGTAGAAATTCAATGCAGAAACTTTAAGGAATAGGGATTGCTCTATCTCCATATTAACAAAATTTAATAACATAATGTTGATTTTCATCAAAGACTATTTTTCCTTTAGAACTGTAGTAATATATTCATTAACTGCTTGTTGATTATTTCTATTCCTTTCTAAATCCACAGTGTTAATTCTTTACTTTTTTACTTTCCCAAACCTACTTGAATTACATATTTATTCAGCAGCATCATAAAGACCAGACTATGATGAAAACCACAAAATAAAATTATTTTCTTTTTATATACACTAAGATTTATAAAACCTCCCTTTACATATCTCTTTATCAAATATTTAAAAAACAGATACAGGTTGTATCTTCCCAACTTTCACCTACATGAAGGAACTAAATACTTTATTAATACTTTTAAACCAAAGTTTATGAGCCAAATAAAAACAGTGAGTACTAGAGTCTACCTTAATGTTTATTATACTAAATCATAATATATATTCAGAGTTTGAATTTTCTCTAATAACCGCCCCCCGATTACTTCTTAGCTTTTTATATTTTTCTTTTGAAGAACAAGGAAAACTGAGGCATGAATATAAAAGAATGATTGACTTTTGTACGTGGGTTGTCAAGCTGACATTATTTTTCATTCACACTTTGTATTTGCTCGTTTTTAAATATAATACTGATAATCATTCTTACAAAATAACTGAGGTTAAGCTTCCAACACTAAAGTGTCAAGATACACTTTAAGCTACCTGACAACAATTTTTCTGGAGTGTCAATTTTACTCAACAATTTTTCTAGGACACACACACATTTTACACTAAAATACATATGTACTTGTTGTGGAGTAGAGGGCAAATTTAAAATAAATAAATTTGTAAGACAGAACAGGAGATTTCTGTGTCTTTGGTGGTGCCCTCCCCAGATCCTCTTGGGTATATACTTTGGCTGTTTTGTTGTCAAGAGTATGCAGGCATGAGTTTTGATAAATACTTTTGCAATCTAATAAAGTACAGATAGGAAAAAAACAGCATATGTTGACCCAAACTACTGATCCTGTACTGTTTTAGACTGAGACTTGATTCTCAAGATTTATACTCATCCCCCAGAGGACTTTGTTAAAACACATGTCTAGGCCCCCTCTGAGTTCCTGATTCAGTAGGTCTAGGTGAGTGGATCCAAGAACAATTTGTATCGAAGAAGTTCCTGGGTGCTTTTGTTGTTGCTCCAAGGTAGAGAACTGCTTTAGAGGAATAGACATGAAGTGGCTCAACTTTTGCTTGTTTTTACACATTTTCACTTCAGTTACCAGCCCAATCTTTCAGTTTATATGCTGCTATCCCTGTACTCAGACAACCAGTACACTTTCCACTGCTATCATCATAAAGTCTCACTGAAAATAAGTAAAAGGAGAGGAAACAAAGTGATGCATAAATTCCATCTATTAACACTAAGTGTGAAGATAAGCAAGATTTCTCATGTATATAAAATAACCCTATCTCATATGGGATTGTTATGAGAATTTGAAATAATGTACACAACACTTGAAACAATGTAGGCACATATTAGTAGATAGCATTACGATTTATTATAATTATTATTATTCTATTATTATTAGATACCTGGAGAGTCCAGTTCTAAAAAGCAGGAAATAGTCACAGTATTTCTTATCTTGCTTATTTCTCCTTTGCCTTACATCAGTTGTAAGTCTATCATATGGGGGATATTTTATTTAAAAGGTCTAAAGTTCTTTTACTACAATTTATGGTCATAGCTATCCTCCCACATTAAACTCGCCTGTGGAACTTTTTACTAAAACCCTCTCTATGAGTTCTGAACGTCAGTACAAAGTCAGGTATGTTAATTTTTAGAGAGTCTTTTTTGTTATGTTTTGGGTTTAATATAAATCTAAGAAGTATATGCTAATACTTCTCCTCCCTGCAAAGCAGGGTAAAGATGAACAAATCAACTTCCAGCCTCATTTTTTTCTGGTTCATATAATCTTTTTTCACTGTCAAGTTTCTAATAAGAAGAAATACAAGCCCAATTAATATAGTGTTATGTCATGTTGTATTTCTAAAGATATGTATTTGTTTTAAAAAGAACACTCAACAAGATTCTATCGAGTCCACTTTTTCAGCTAGTCACTGAAAAAAGCATTGTGGTGATTAAGCAATAATCATCCAAGTATATCCCATTTATTTTAACTAGTAGAGGTTAGTAATATGCCCTTTATCAGCCTCTGATTAAAAGGACAAATGTTAAAAAAAAAAAATTCTATTATGTTTTTAGAACACAGCTGTCATCTACTAGAGTATTACTAGAAGAAACCCAGAGCAGCAGAGTTGTCATGAAACCGTGATGAAGCATTCTGAGGAATGATGTTAAAAGTATATAGGAATGGTAATCATTACACAAAAATCTATCATCCAAAATTTCTGAATATATCCTATAATGTGTAACCATTCTTAAGTAAAAGGGTTTTAAAACAAAAATTGTGGGATTTCTACTTGATTTCTGGAAATCTATATTGTGAATCTAATGAGGTTAAAAATAAACTATTTGATCTTAAAAACCAAGCTGCTTTGTATCTATTAAGATTCAGGCCGGGCGCTGTGGCTCACGCCTGTAATCCTAGCTCTTGGGAGGCCGAGGCGGGCGGATTGCTCAAGGTCAGGAGTTCGAAACCAGCCTGAGCAAGAGCGAGACCCCGTCTCTACTATAAATAGAAAGAAATTAATTGGCCAACTGATATATATATAAAAAATTAGCCGGGCATGGTGGCGCATGCCTGTAGTCCCAGCTACCCGGGAGGCTGAGGCAGAAGGATCACTCGAGCCCAGGAGTTTGAGGTTGCTGTGAGCTAGGCTGACGCCACGGCACTCACTCTAGCCTGGGCAACAAAGCGAGACTCTGTCTCAAAAAAAAAAAAAAAAAAAAAAAAAAAAAAAAAGATTCAGATACAGGTTGATGGGGGGGGGGGGTAACAATGTCTGAAAAAGATTCATTTTCAAACCAGATCTGCTTCCTGGATGTGGCGTACAAGCAAGAGGTAGCCATTTTTCAGTCAACACTGTAAAAATGGTTTACCAATATAGAACTTAATTGGAACTTAAAAGGCATTTTGAGAACTTCTAAGCAAATGGCAAAGTTTCTCAGCAATTTTCTTTTTGGTAACACACTTCAGAACACATTGTTTTACAGGCCAAAAACAACATATACTGACTGGTACTTTACACAGAGCCACCTGCCATGGTGATTATACAAATGAAGCCAGAATTTAATTTCTTTTCTTTAAATTATAATATATGCAACACTGTAAAATAAAAGAACTAAAAATATCAAACTTTGAAAATTGAGGCACACTAAAGTTATTATATTTAGTATGGCCTTCCTTTATGCTTAAAAAGTCCTTTAGGAACTCAGTATTTTTCTTAATCTGACTGAATTAAAATCATGTGCAAATATTTTTGATATAATATAATTTCTCTAAAGAATCTCTCACTGTATAAACAATGACATGGATTAAGTATTATATAAGCTAAGCTTGTTATCATTTTTCCAGAATATTCTTACATAGCAATTTAATAAATATATGTTTTCCATGAAGGTGAGTGTAAAAAACAGAACATATTCCAACTACACTGCTGAAGGGAACTGCCAATGTCAGGATGATAGGTTAAGACTAAAAAAAGTATAGTTGACTATATGTGGGTATAACACAAACAAACAAACATTAAAAAATGTTCTTAGGTCTTATGAAAAAAAAAGTATGCTTTCCTGTGACAATGAAGATGAATGACTCAATGGCAAGCTCAAGAATCCTACACCCAAAGTAAAAGTGACAAAGGTGTAGTTGGGACTAGCAGTGCTTTCCCTAATTTTACTCCAAAGGAATGGAATAGCAAATGAGAAATGTATGAACAGAATGACTATAACTATAATCATTAAAGACAATTACGTTGAAAAAGTCAAAGAAAGAGAAACAGAAATAAAAATGTCTAATCTATAAAATTAAAACATAAATTAATAAAACATACTGACAAGTAAGGTGTAAAACTGAAGATGTTCCCAGCAGAAAAATTCTTGAGGAAAACCTCACCATTTTTGGCTACTTCTGCTATGATGTTAGCTACTTTGGCTGTGCAGGAAGACTGTGGCGTCAACAGACTTGCAAACAGCTGAAGTATTCCGCTTCCTTGTATTTTTTCACTTGTTTCTGTATCTGAAAGAGAAACGTGCAAAGACCTTCAATGACAATCTTTAACATCAACACTGACAACTGTATCTACAATAAATTCTTCAAGAATTTTCCCATCCATAATATAAATTAGTTTCAGTATACATTCAAATGTATGTGTTTATGTAAAATTACCTTTGCTCTGTAAGTGGCTTTTATCTTGAGCTTTAATCTGCAAAAAACACTTGATAATATTTTGTCTGTCTACACTCAGATTATAAAAGAATTCTTTCTGAATATATCATTTGCATATCAAACTTACTCTCAATGTTAGTTTCAACCCCATCTATTCAGATTATAAAATGCTTTTTTTCTACATCCTTTTTGAATTTTAAAAGCTATAATGGCTTATTATTTTATATAAACTCAATGGTTCCCTATAATGACATAGCAACTTTTTAAAATGGCACTTATATAAGCAAAAAACTCACCTTAAATCATTTTATATGGAATGAATGAGTTTTCATTCAGCTATTGCTGAGGAGATTATATAGTTCTATACGACACCTATGTTTTCCATACAACTCATTCAAACCACCATTAATGAAGGGAACTACAAAAATTCACTCTACTTAGTGATATATTCAAGAGGCCCCTACTTTTTTCTTTTCCTTCTTTGTTAAAATACAAATAAAGAGCCTACAAGACTAAGCTATTTCATGTATCTGTTTTCGAAAGAATGACTTATTGACAAATAATAAAGCAAAGCTCAGGGAATAAAAATTACTATTTGCAAACAATGAGGGTAAATAAAACGTGTTTAACGTAGAGGGTTGTATGGCTCATTAAAAGGCTCATTAAATTTGTGTCTATATGTAGCTCTGCTAAATCCTTTAGATCCTTGGATAGACATACAAATAATAGAGAATTCTAAACATTTTTTAAGTAAATGGCAGTTGATCTGATCAATTAAGAAAATCATTTTTTACAGAATAATTTGAGTAAGTATATAGAAAAGTAAATAATGTATTTCTTTTTTTTTTTTTTTTTTTTTTTTTTTGAGACAGAGTCTCATTCTGTTGCCCAGGCTAGAGTGAGTGCCGTGGCATCAGCCTAGCTCACAGCCACCTCAAACTCCTGGGCTCAAGCGATCCTCCTGCCTCAGCCTCCCGAGTAGCTGGGACTACAGCATGTGCCACCATGCCCGGCTAATTTTTTTTCTATATATATTAGTTGGCCAATTAATTTCTTTCTATTTATAGCAGAGACGGGGTCTCGCTCTTGCTCAGGCTGGCTTTGAACTCCTGACCTCAAGCGATCCACCCGCCTCGGCCTCCCAGAGTGCTAGGACATTAGTGAGCTTTGAAATCTATTTGGTGAATGAGGACCAGCAATTCATTAAAAAGAAAAATAGAATTACCACCACCTACAACAACAACTAAAGAATAGAAAACAAAATTGCACATAGTAAAGTGAAATATTGTTTGTGAAACTTTGTTTTGAATTATGCATGTGCAACTGTACACATATGGGTACTATATATATATGTCAAATGTATTTCTGATCATCAGTTTGTATAAAAACTTAAAAACCATTCTTCCATGCACCACCTAACTATCAAAAATTCTGATTTAAAGAACTGTAACATTCCCAGTATATGCTTTTATTTTGTTTCTTGGACTAAAAAATAATTTTTAGGGTATCACCTGAAAATGCGACAGCTAAGATCCATGTTGCCCTATGTTAAAATCCTGCCTTTTCTGACCATTGCTACCAGAAGATGTACAACCTTAGAACACCAGGTCACACTGCCCCAGGGGTCTAGCCCCACCATCTGTTGGTGCTGGGATGTCAGCAAGAGTCTGGCATAAGGCATGAATCATGATTAGATGTGAAGCTGAGGCATTTGTGTGTGTAGAGGCGAGCAGTTAACTGCAAATCACCCAAGCATGTCTCACTTTATAACTAAAAGAATGGCTTAATATCAGGGCTGAATGTCAGGGGCAAGGGGAGAAACAAAACAAAATAATGCAAACTCTTACACTCTGGAGAGACTTTCCACGGATTACAATCTAATGAATTGGAAGGATCGCAGTTCTAAAATAGGAATCAAGAATTTGGGAATAGTATTTTTTATTGCTATTATTGAAGAAATAAAAGTGGAAAACATAATCTGGTTTTTCATATAAATCTGATTTACAATTTAGAAAAAATCTAACAGGACTTCTATTTAACTGCTAGCATCAGATTTTTGCGTAGGTTTAGAATTTAAGCATCTGGGAATTTACCTTTTTACTTTGGCATAAAAACGTAAAGAACAAAATACTGCTTATTGCTAAAACACCGCTGTCCAAGAAATAACTACAAAGTTTTAACTTCATTTCCATGTATACTTTCTGCACTGGCATTCTATTACATCTCAAGATGTGTATTAACCTGTGGACTGAGGATGTTTCCAGATACTTGTGAACACCCTTGAAATGACTTTCAAGGGCATTAACAAGTAGTCAGAGGTTGATGTTTGCAAGTCCAAATGAAAGCTACTTGTACAAATAATAATAATAATGCATTGTGATCAGGAGTCCATTGAAAAAAGTAGAATTTACATTATCTTTAGCCAGACTACTATTGACATTTTAACTACATTTCTTTTAAATGTTTGCAGGAATCAATTCTGCAAATCTTTCTCCCCCTTCACATTTAGGTACGGTCGTAAAAATATTTGAGTATCGGCCGGGCGCTGTGGCTCACGCCTGTAATCCTAGCTCTTGGGAGGCCGAGGCGGGCGGATTGCTCAAGGTCAGGAGTTCAAAACCAGCCTGAGCAAGAGCGAGACCCCGTCTCTACTATAAATAGAAAGAAATTAATTGGCCAACTGATATATATATAAAAAATTAGCCGGGCATGGTGGCGCATGCCTGTAGTCCCAGCTACTCGGGAGGCTGAGGCAGAAGGATCACTCAAGCCCAGGAGTTTGAGGTTGCTGTGAGCTAGGCTGACGCCACGGCACTCACTCTAGCCTGGACAACAAAGCGAGACTCTGTCTCAAAAAAAAAAAAAAAAAAATATTTGAGTATGCCTACAAATTATAGGCAGCTGGCAGTCCTTGAATTTTGAAGGACCTATATATGAAGGGCAATTGCTACTTTACATTGGTATCTGTGGGAACTACTGCAGGAGTCAAATCTATCACAAGAGCCCTTGCAATCCTGCAAGTCCTCACTCTCTCTCTCTGAAGCTCTATGTTCATGCTCTGCCTAACCTGATGGCAAGGAGGCAGCTTAGTTATGACACTGCCAGTGAAACAAGGAAAAAGAAAACTGGGCAATGAGGCCAGAGAAACCTGAAAGAAGAGTAAATCAAGAAGCCATGCTATGAAGCCACATGGGAGAAGCTAAAGCACAACTCGCACAACTCCTCAAGGCCAATACTCGGGGCAAAAGTTCCCAACAAAGCTGCCAAGTAAATATATTAAGATAACTGGCTTTGTAGTTAAATACCAAGAGGGAATTTTCAGGTATGCTACTACAACAAGCTGAATTGGTGATATTATGTCATGAGAATAAATTAATGAAAAGCATTTGATAACCAATTTATGGTAAATGTCAAGATAGAAAAATAAAATGACTGCTATTACTATGACTCTATTAGGTTAAAAATGTATTTGGATTAGATTGATAATACAGCTTGATAGTAATAAAAACGCTTTAAGTTTTACTTAGAGTTATGAGAACGATGAAGAAGTGATATCTTCATATTGTGCGTTCTAGGGGTCCCTAAGGCAGGCTGTGAGAAGACAGGTTTTCAATGAGTATTCAGATATGGGACTGAATATAAGGACCAGGAATATGATTCAAAGGCCCTGGGTATCCTGGTCTCTAGGGAACTGTGTATTTCTCAAGGGGTAGATTTTTTTAAACAAGGTGTAACAAAGAGACCTAGCCCTGTGCCTGGTGATCTGATTCAAATCCAAGGCCTCATTTACTACCACAGAGACAAATTCCAAATCCTTTCCTTTTATCCACCAGAAAACAAAACATTTGCACTTGGATATATCCTAAATATCTCAAATTTAACATGTGCAAAATCAAATTTACCCTCTTTCCTCTGAATTCATTCTGGTCTCTATCTCAGTAGGGGATTCACTGAAGCCACAACCTAGAATAATTATAAATTTTTCTCTTAGTAAATGGTTTGCTACCACTCACATTTAATCAGAACATAGGTCTCATAGATTCTGTTTAGCTATCTTTTGCATCTATCTTTTCCTTTCTACATTCGTGTTACTTTAAGTTCTCAGTTCTGACCTTTACTAAATGCAACAGCTTCCTCAAGAGTCCCCCTAACTTGAATTTGCCTCCCCCACTAATCTATCATCTACACTGGGTCACCAGAATAAAACCTCTAGAAATGCAAAGTTTACATCATTTCCCTAAATCTTTAACGGGTCCTCCAAAACTTTTGATTAAACATTCAAGCACATCCATATTTCCCAATCCTATCTCCTGATACTCCTCCATAGACATCCTACACTCCAGCCACACTAAATTACTTAAAGTAACCCAAATTAATCATCTTATTTCATAACTTTCCAGCATATGATGTTCCCTCTCTGAATGCCACCCCCCTAACCCTTCCATTTTAGTTAATTCCTACTCAGACTCACACTGTCCTCATTCAAAGGTGCTTGACTAAAAGCTATTCAATCTTTTTAACGATATCTGACTACCATAAAAACTTTATGTCTTAACTTCATATTGAGAGCATCTAAACAAATTCACAAAGCATTTTCATATATATTATCTCTTCATTTTTAAGTGATGTGAGATAGCCATTATAGGTCACGTTCGTCACATTACAAGGCCATATGATATCTTTATATTGGAAAATGAATAAGAAACCAGTGTTCCTAGTTCCTAGTCTAATGCTCTTCCTGCTACAACTGTCATTTGAAAATACATGTTCACGACTATGCGTTGGCTGGATATGCCAAATGATTATGTGAAAAATATTCTTATTTAATATCTCTTAAAGGAGTAAAAACTAAGATAAGACAACAGAAAGGGATGTATAATATTCTCAGGTAGCTCAACTGAGGCAGTAGTTAAAGGAGAGAAAGTGAGCTGAGTATACAGAGAGTAATGTAGGTTTAAAAAAAAACTTAAAACACCAAAGAGGAATATGCAGAGTATATGTAGGTTAAAGTAAAGGCCAGATAACTAAGAAATCAATGTTTCTAAAAGAAAATCGAAATATAGGAAGTGGGGGAGAAGGGTGGGAACAAACAAAATGGCAATTCTTTCACTGATGACAACTTATTCCCCCATAAAGGAAACTGATTAAGGTTCTTAAGCAAACAAAAGGAACATGAGATTCAAGGAAAAAATGATGTATGCAGTCATGAAAAGAAAGAGAGAAGAACAAAAACTCATTTATACAGTGATTCACCCTTAGAAACAGGTCTTGCTAAAAGACTAAGTTGTGAGACTTATTTTATAAAATTACAATAAAGGATTTTGATAGTTTTGTACTCATTTCAATTCCAGGGATAATGTAAGCTGTGGGAGTAGGAGAAGTTATGCCTTTGGAACTCGTCACTAGACTGAGCAGGGAGATCTGCTAGTTTGACTGTTTCCTTTAAAATTACCACTAAGTAGGTCATAACGCAGTTGCTAAAAAATTTAAGAGTTGTGTAGTTAAAAAATAAAATGTATTTACTGAAAAAGTAAACACCATGAATAAGCGTGTTAATGACTGTGGAAAAGGCAGAGATTATAATGAAAATTTTTCACTTAGAAGTCAAATAACTGAAAATATAGATATTTCCTATAGGAAATGTGGATTTCCTTACTTCAGACTAAGAGAATGAGGATGAAGTAAAAACAGTGAAGGAACATTTTTGGTAAAAAATTAATCTCCATTCTAGTGTAAAATATCTTGTGGTAAAATATAAAATAAACAAAGCTAAAGAGATTTGGCATCTACAAGATTCTTGGAAGTCTTTAATTTGCGAATGTCTACTGTGAACCTATAGGATTATATACTATTTATCAAATAAGTAATTTATTAATAAGGGCATCTAAGAAACTGAGTGATCCAAGGAATACATTATTTTTTTTTTTTTTCTTTAACGTGCTATATGTCAGAAATCAAGGAATACATTATTTAAACCACTTCGGTTCCACGCTCACCGGCCACGAAACCTTGCCCATTGCTGGCACTCATAGTCTGCACGATAGTTTGTGCTGTGCATTGATGACAAATCCGTTTTGCTCTTGTGTGGTGAGGAAAGCTTGAAAGCACTGAAAGCTTGTTTTACTTTACAGGCAGCTTTACTTGTAACGTAAATCAGAATAGGTAGCATAGACATATATGTTTTCATTATGTTATTTTTAAATGTTCACAATTTTATTTTGATAAATGAAAAATTAGAAAAGTCATTATTACGGCTGTCAGCTACAGTCGCTGTGCACGTTCATTTGTGGCTGTAGACTACAGTCCAAGCTGGGCTGTGCACATTCATCTGTGGCTGTCGACTACAGTCCACGATGGGCTGTGCGTGTTCATCTGTGGCTGTTGACTATAGTCCACGCTGGGCTGTGCACATTCATCTGTGGCTGTTGACTACAGTCCACGCTGGGCTGTGCGCGCTCATCTGTGGCTGTTGACTATAGTCGATGCTCATACTAAAGTGGTTAAGAAAATACTATTTTATATGCAAAGTATAGGTCAATGGAATGTAAAATTTACTCCACTTTCCCAGGAAAACAAAACAAACAAAAAGGTGCATAAAAAGTTAAAAAAAAAAAAAAAAGGTAAAGAGAGTTACTTAAACCAACATTATTGTAACCTTGGCAAAAGGAAAAAGCGTTAAGTGGCTCACAATATTATCTTAAATTGAGATGAAACTAAAAAATGTTCAACAATGAGTTAACTACTGTAATAGAGACAAAGGTCTAAGAATGAACAAAATGTTTTATAAACTGTCTCTTTAAGACACCCTCACTCTTTTGGGGAATTAAAACTGACATCCCTGCCTGAGGCCAGTAATCAGATGGGCAGGGGGGGTGTCCTTTGTCCTCTGTACCACAGGAGAGGGTTCAGGAATCCTACAGTTTTAGGATGCTATAGTTATAGGACACTATAGTTAACAATAGCCTGAAGCTAAAAACTCCCTTTAAAAACTCTGAATTTCTGCTTATGGATAGGACAATGGTACTTTAAGACAAGAGTCTCCCATCCTCCTCATTTGCAGGCAAATTAATAAACTTCTCTTTACTTTTCCTCAAACCACTTTGTCCTTGTTCTTCTTCAGCCTCAGGAAAAAGTATTGAACTTTCAGTAACACTACTACTGAGGTCCTGCCATTTAAAAAAGAATATTATATAATCATTAAAAAATTTTTAAAAGAATATTTAACAGCATGAGTAAATGCTCAAAAAAAGTTTCAAAAAAAGAAGCTACAATTATGCAGTATAATTCACATTTTTAAAGTAAAAATTTTGTTTTTCCATATTTTCCAAATTCTATACTATGTGCAAGCTGTCAGAATCAAAATGGAGTCACTTGTGTTTAAAGCAAACAAACAAAAACCTGGTAACAAAACTATCACAAAAGACTGCTGCGAAATCGCAATCTTGCACAAAGGCCATCACAACCTTACATGAAAAATACTTTTGCCCAGCGACTGCCTGTGTAACCTTGTTACTGATCCCTGTAGCCCAGTAGATATAGGATAGCTAACTATAATAAAAGCTATGATCTAGAGCTATGATCTAGAACACCAATCCAAACTCCTGACAAACTCTTTTTTTTTTTTTTTTTTTTGGTCTCAGTTCAAATTTAATAGAAGCTACAAGAGATTAATGGGCTGATGCCCTCTACTGATAGATACATTGCACAAATCAGATGGCCTGCCCCATAACACAACTCAGGCCATTCCCACTAAGGGAAGAAAGGCTGGTCTCCCCAACCCCTGTAGGAAAGGCCTGTCTCGTAACATACCACATCTTGGCTAAATCTAAAGTCTGTGTCTTGTGTTTTAAGTGTGGGGAAAAAAAGCACAAAAGAGGTTTTGTTCTCATGGCTGCCCACTGCAGCCCAGCACTAAAGTGGCCCAGTACTCATTTCTGCTTGGAGAAATATTCTTTGCTCTTTTGGACATCAGGTTTGATGGTATCCCTGCCAGGCTTCCAGCCAGCTGGGCACACTTCCCCATGTTTGTCAGTGAACTGTAAGGCCTGAACTAGTCTGAGTCTCATCCACAAAGCGACCAAAGGGGCGGTCATTTACAGTGATCTGCCGAAGGGTACTCTTATCATCAATAATAAAGAGGCTCCTGAACGAGATGCCTTCATCAGCCTTTAAGATCCCATAATCCTGTGCAATGGTACACTTGGGATCTGATACCAAAGAATTAAAATTAAACTAAATTAATTAAAATTCTAATTAATATATATATCATTCTATATACAAAGTATACAAAAAGATGTGTTTTTGATGAAAACATTTAAAAGGCATAAAAATATATTCTCTATTTAGAAAAATAATAATTTTGTATAATTCTGTTTCAAGGTTGTTTCAAAATATGGAGTTAGGATGGAAATAGAAATAAGATAGAAAGGAACAAGTAAGTAGGAGAGAGATGTGAAGAAAGTTATAGGTATGAAGTTGTATTTTTGGTAAGAACAGTATAAAAGAAAAGAGAATAATTTTACATAAGAAAGAATCTTGTGTAGTGAATTTTTGTCCAAAGCAAAATGGTAAGTCATTTAAGAAAGAATAAGTATAGGACAAAGCAGAAAGTCTAAGCATATAGTCAAAGGTCTGTACAGGTCGTAAAAGGTTCATGAAAGATAAATTTAGGAAAGAAATTTGTGTGTGATTAAGTTGGCTATAATTGGAATGGAATTATTTATAAGTCTTTCTAAGGCTTGAGCTTTGCTATTAAAATACACTGACACAAAACTAAAACTTTGGTCCCCTATGTTAGAACAAGCTTCTCTTGAAGTACTGATCTGCAATTAGTAAAACTGTAAGAGGTTTTGATTTTTAATTCTAAAATCTGTTTCTTTGCCAGTCATCTTCTAAACTGAAGCTTTTTCTGTTTTACAGACTCCATTTAATTTCTCTAGTTTTAGGTCAGAAATGCTGTCTTTTTCATTTAGAAAGGTAATTTCATTTCTTGAGGTAGACTTTCCCTCTTGAAGCTTCTCAGATTCATATCTCAGAAATCCAGCTTTTGCTGTGTATCGTTGCATGATTTGCAGGTCTTGCATTGCCTTCTGCTCTTCTTTCACCCACTGAAAAATCTATCTTTTTGCTTTTATAGGATGTTCTCCTTCTTATCTTTTCATTAGCTCTTTTTTTCTCTAGTTTCTAACTCTGCTGTTATAACTTGAAATTGAAATATTCTGTCTTGAAGGCCTAGAAAAAGCAATGTTTTCTTCTAGTAAAACTTGACTCTGTACTCTTGGCTTTTCTTGATGTATCTGAATTGTTCCATGTAACTAGGAGATTTCTCATACTGTTACCAAAAGCCATGCATTCCCCTGTTCAAGGTTTTAATTTTATTGTTTACATTCCTTTATAATATGGTGTACATTCACAACCTTGGACATACTCTTATTATGTCTGATTAAATTCAAGTACCTTTTTCATCAGGTTCAACTTCCAGGTTATTTGAGTGGGTTTCCCATAAGGAAAAGCAATCATACTGCAGAAGATTTTTCTTTACCTTTTTTGTTACTGGCCTAAGAAACAACAATTTTCCATTTTATCAAGATTATTTCATGTTGTCTTTTAGAATTTTGATTATTGGGAAAAACTGACCTTTGCAAGGGTTAAGGTTTTTAAAAGCCATGTAACTTTCTGTATTGCTTTTGAAGCCTTTTTATTACTACTCTGGTTAAAAACAAAACAAACAAACAAACAAACAAAAACCATTATTTCATAGTGACCTGTGATCCTGTTTTGTTCAAGTGTTTTGAACCTTTTGACATCTTTGGCAGAATTCCCTAAGATCAAAATTTTAAATTAAGATTTTCTGACTTAGAATTAACATTGAAATTTTCCAGTTGGACACATAGAGAACCTCAAAGAATGTATCTCTTATCTTTTTGAAATATTAAATGATTAGGCTTATTTGGTAAATTGTATAGAAAACACTGTCAAAAGATAAGTGATGCTAATCTTTCAATTACATCTATGAGTATGCTATTGATATGAGTGTTCCCAAACTGTACAAAACGCTTAGAAATCTAATATGTCATCAGTCATAACTATGCATATTATGTTGTATCCCACAAAATAACTAAATTTCCTTGCCAATGCTGACTATAATAAACTTCTATCAGATTTTTAAACATGGCTATCCTAAGTCTATGTCATCCACAGTTATTATTTTGAATTCTTTTCTGAAAGCATTTAACTCAGATTCATGGAAAAGACTCTAACAAGTACTCTTAAATGTAGGTTTCTAGTAACTTTAAGTTATGATATACAAAAATGATTATACCAGTTCCATGTCTTACAGGCACACACCACATAATCCAGAGCAACACGTAAGTCTTTTGTCTTTTCCCTACCCTTGGAAAAAAAGGCCAAAATAACCATGGCTCACATGACTGAACCAATATAATTACTTCGGCCAAAGAAATGCCGTGCCCTGATTGGTTTAGGTTCAAACCAATCTCTATAAATAGATCCTGTAACCTAGTGGGGGTGGAGGTAAGGATCACCTCACTTAAATACCATGGCTTCCCCAAAAAGGGAAGATTGTGAAATAAAAAAAAGGAGGGGAAAAGGAGGTGAGGATTAAGAGTGTGGAGGGAAAGAATCTTAAGTAGTAATAAAAATAAATAAATGTTAGAAACACAGAGCATAAAAGAAGCAAAGAAATGATTAAAAGCTGTATTGAAAGTGAAAGCTAAAAATTTTTAAAGTTCTATCAGACTAAATCACAACTTCCTTTCAAGTACAACCCTAGAAAGAATAGAAATTCTCAGTTACCAAATGAATTTCAAGAAAAGGGTTGAGAATGGGGAAGCAATAATGAAGGCATCATTGGCCAAGAACAAATTCGATGTTAATTTCCCAAAGGTTAAAAAAACACACCACTTCAGAACAAATGATCTGATGCTGAAATGACAAAGAATCAATAATTTTATGTAACTTTTGGTAGAGGTTTTTAATTTATTAGGAAGAATGGCTAAGACACAAGTTGTGACAGTTGTTGACCATGAGGTATTTTGAGAAAATTTAGTATTTAAAAAGTGTACTTGAGGGACAGAGAAGAATAAAGTCCTATTCTGAGAAGTAATGGAAGAATATCAAACCAAAGCACTTTAAGGAAAGCAAGCCATGAAACCGTCAGATGAAAATGCCTGTCACTGAGAGACTCTGAAAGAAGGTAAATAATTATTTTATCTTTAAGAGATCAAGAGTATGGCTAAAGAACCAATCCATAAGATGCTGATAACTTGTGTAAAATATACCTAGAACACCAACTTCAATGAATCATTCTCAAAAGAGAGGAGAAAATCAAGTAAACATTTTCAAACAGCTCCTCCTACTATATTTTGGTTACAACAATAACAAAACCCATCAATACTAAACTGAAAAGCTACCATAACCTACCAATAAAAAGGAGTAAGTATATATATCGGATTTAATTATTCACTGATAAAGTAGTAAGTAAACTAAATACAGTTGACTCTTGAACAATGCAGGGGTTAGGGGGACTAATCCCTCTGGAAGTTGATTTTCAACTCTCCCCAAACTTAATTATTATCCCATTGTCAACCAGAAGCCTTGCTAACGACATGAATAGCCAATTAACACATATTTTGTATGTTATACGTATTATAGATTGTATTCTTTCCATAAAGTTAGAGAAAATAAAATATTAAGAAAAAAATTGTATTATTTATTAAGCAGAATTCAATCACCATAAAGGTCTTCATCCTCACTGTCTTTGCATCAAGTAGGCTGAGGAGCAGGAAGAGCAAGGCTGGTCTTGCTGTCTCAGGGGTGGCAGTGGGGTAGGAGATTGACGAGGTCGAAGGGCAGGCAGGAGAGGCAGGCACACTCAGGGTAACTTTTTTTCTTAATATTTTTTGAATTTTTTTAAAATTATTTTTTCTTTCTGTTTCCCACTTCATACATATGTTTTATGTTCTTTCTTTTTAAAAATAGTTTTCAAATTTTTAAGTTTTTTTTCTATTTTCAGTGTAACTTTTATTGAAAAAAAAATCCACATATAAGTGGACCCACACAGTTCAAATCCATGCTGTTCAAGGGTCAACTGTAATGGCTTTTAAAATATACATGAGATTGAAAGATATCAGTAAACCAACAGACATTAACACCATAAGGTGTAAGGAAACATACATGCTAATGAGGATATATGACAGTATCACCATTATGCATACACTGAAGTTACAGTGTTTACTTTTGAGAGGTTTCCTCATGGCTCAAAGGAATGTTACTAGATTTGTGCACTGACTCAGCATTAAATACTTAGTTAAGTACCAACTGTGTGCTAGGCCAGGGGTGGGGAACCTGCGGCCTTAAGGCCACATGTGGCTTTCTAGGTCCTTAAGGGTCTTTTGACTGAATCCAAATTTTACAGAATCCTTAATTTTTATTAATACATTTTTTAGTCTTTAATATTTTTATTTTATTTTTTAAAATGAAAGTATTTCAAATACCAAAGAAAAAAAATAAGTTTCAAGAAAACAATCCTCCCAGACTGACCAGCACAATTAGAAGATTAGTAAGCCAGAAGAGCTAAATTGACCGCTGCTACACTCATGATTTAGTTCTAACTTCCCGTCTGACTGGTGCCACTACCGCATAAGGCTGGTTGGCGAGAGCTTATGGGGGTCGAGTACGCCAGTCTGTTATCAGCTTTTGGCAACGGTGCACTGTATTTCTGTTTGAAGTGGAATTTATGAAGAGTTGCACAGCTCGACAGTATTTTTTAATTCTATCTCCTTAAGAGCCCATCATATCAAAAAGCAGAACAAGAGAGCACTGAAGGAGGAAAGCAGATTTTTTAATGAGGATTGGGAATTGCACTATTATCTTGTTTCTGCTAAAGATAAAGATGATTCGCTTGCTTTGTGATACTGCAGTATCAACATTAAAGAATTCAATGCTCGTCAGCATTGTAACACCCACAAGGACCACAGATATTTTAAATTAGAGGGAGAGGTGCAAAAGGTTGTACTGCAGAAATTAAAAAATGAAAAGCAAAAGCAAAGATAATTCTTTCAAGCAGAATGAAGACCTGGAAATGATACCACTGAAGCAACGTATAAAGTAGCTTATATACTTGGAGGGGAAAGGGAAGCCATTCAGCGATCTGGAAATTGTGAAAAGAATGCATTGTTAAAGTTGTAGGATGCCTAGACCCCAATAACATTGCAAAGTACGAACAGCTGCCTCTTTCATGAAGAACCATAACTGAACAGTAGCATGAATTAGCCATCAACTTAATAGAACAATTGCATGCAATATTTCAAAGGGAAAATATATATTATTCAACACTTTGGATGAATCAACTGATACTACTGACTTAACGCAAGTTTTATACTTCATTTGGGTATAACAGAAGATTTTCTTTGCTACGAAGAGTTACTTGCTTTGGGCACTCTTGGGAACAGAACATGGGGAAGATATCTTCAACAACTTTCAAGACAAATGTTGTGAAGCTGGACTGACTTTGGTAAATTTAGTGAGTGTATGTACAGATGGTGCAAATTCCATGGCAGGAAAACATGAAGGGCTTATTGCACAGATTAAAAAAAGTATTAACAGATCCAGATGTCCTCATTTCTCTTCACTGTGTCTCTGGTCAGCAAAATCTCTGTGCTAAAGCTACTATTTTAAGTGATACTGCAAAAAGCTAAAAGTATTGTTCACTGTATTAGGGCAAACACAACATGGCATTCTCAGTTTTGTAACATGCTAAAGTTGAACCATGAAGTATTCAGTGTGGATTGGCTTTATCATTCTAAAGTGCGTTGGCAATCTCAGGGACAGGTGTTGCCCAAAATTTTATCTCTGCGAGGACAGTTCGATTTTTATGAGAACAGAAATGGCAGTGTGAATTACTGAAAGATTTCTATAGGAATGTAGCATTTCTGTGTGATATCATGTTAAATCAAAATTACTTGAATATTTCTTTGTAAGATAAAACTATGTCTATATATTATATGTGGGGGGAAATCCAAGCATTTCAAAAAAGCTACCTTTTCCCAAAATACTTCTTCAAAAAGAAAATTCAGATGAACATTTTTCCCAGTTAGCAAAGGTCATTGATGACCAGGATGATATAAGTGAAGCATCTGAAGACTATGCAGCTGTTATAGAGCTGTTAACTAGAGCATACAATGAAAAGGTTCACTGACTTTAAGAATCATGACATCACACTGAAATTAGCATTTCAGCCTCACCCAGTTGATATCACCAAGGCACCAAAAGAACTACAGATGGAACTGACTGAGCTCTCAGTAGATGACATTTCAAAGTCATTGTCTGATGCTAAGAAAAATCCAACTGAAATATGGAAAAATGCAAAATACCCACATCTTCAGCAACATGCCCGAAAAATGCTTTCTTGCTTTTTAAGCACTTACTACTGCGAATCTATATTCTCCTACCTGACCCAAATCAAGATGCCCTTAAGGTCACAGATGACTGATGCCCATCGATCAACTGAAACTGAGGACCTCCATGCTGCAACCAAATATTCAAATGCTTTCCAACAAAAAGCAGACACAATGAACTCATTAAAAGTTTAATTAACTTTAAAATTAATAGTTTTTATTTTTTGACATTATTAAGTACATAGTAGTTAGATTTTTACAAAATAACATACATTTGTAAGCATATCTAATTGAAATTTCTTGAATGCAGCCTTATTTGATTACAGCTAAATTAATGTGGCCTTCCCACATGAAAAGGTTCCACCCCCGCCCTGTGCTAGGCAAATGGCTAACAAGACATAGAGTTTATAATTTAATAAAGGAGAAAATATAGAAGCAGAGTTTTAATATTTTGATAAAAATTCCATAATAGACTTAATATACAGAGGCACCTAATCCAGTCTAGGCTTCTATCTGCCTAAACTTCATGGTATTTGTTGATGATCCATGGTTCCAGAACCTCATTTCCCTGAGAACTAGGGTAGTCCCCCCTTATCCCCAGGGTCACTTTCTGTGGTTTCAGTTACCCTCAGTAAACCATGATCCAAAAATATTAAGTGGAAAATTCCAGAAATAAACAATGCATATGTTTTCAGTTGCATGCCATTCTGAGTAGATGATAAAATCTTGTGCTATCCCATTCTGTCCACCGAAGACTTGACTCATCCCTTTGTCCTGAATATCCATGCTGCATATGCTACTTGCCCACTAGTCAGTGACAGACACTGCTCCTGACATCCAACCACGGACACTGCCATGGCTCAATGATGACCTCAGACCATTACAAGCAGATGATCCTCCTCCTGACATGCCATCATCAGGTCAGTAGTAGCCTAATGCTGCGTCACAATGCCTACATCATTCACCTCAATTTATCTTATAGCATCACAGAAAGAAGAGTGAGTACAATGCCAAGAAATTTTGTGAGAGATGGAGGGAGGGAGGGAGGCAGAGAGAGAGCATGCACTCACACTTCCATAACATTTACTACCATATGTTGTTATAAGTGTTCTATTTTATTATTTTTGTTAATCAAATTTTAGTGTGGCTAATTTATAAATTAAACTGTCATAAGTATGTGTGTACAGAAAAACACATAGTATACATAGGGTTTGGTACTATCCATGGTTTCAGGCACCCACTGGGGATCATGGAGCACCCCTGCGGATAAGGGGAGACCACTGTATAGATCTCTGTACTCTATTCTTTTATTCTCTGTACTCTACACACCTCTGTACTCTATTCCTCTGCAGGCCCCATGCTAAAATGGAAGGTAATAGAGACCAAGGTAGCTAGATTCAGGGTTCAAGACCATAGTCAGATATCAAAGCTGAAGTAATGACACAGAGCATCAGGTCTGTTAACACCACTGGAATGCTTGCCAGCCACTTTCCTCTCTTTACCCCACACTCATACACAACTCCTGTGGCCACTTAAGGTTCCGTGATTGCTTAGAGAATAAACAAAGTAGTTTGGCTTGCAGAATCTTGCAGATATCAGAAACTCTTTCCAAGTGCAACATTTCACAATTATTTTCCAGTTCAGCCCCATCTTCAAAATTAGTCCCTAGTCCCCATTCCCTACCACACTACCAAACCTTCTCCTCTAACCTCATCGCCGTAACAACCAATTAGTCTGTGACTGTAGGGGCAAGACTAAGTGACCTTAGCCCCCGCAGTGGAGAAGTTTGTGTTTTAAAAACATACTGTCCTTTGTAGACTATGGGGATGTGATAATACACAGAATCCCAACATGAGTACAGAAAGGTTTCAGACTGATTCTGGATTTACTAGGTATCATGGCACTAGAGTAATTGCTTAGGTTTCCCTAATACCTAAGACCAGGGGTCCTCAAACTTTTTAAACAGGGGGCCAGTTCACTGTCCCTCAGACCACTGGAGGGCCGTTGGAGAGTGCAGTGCACATTCCACACATGCGCACTGTGGGCCCCGGATGAGTCGGCTACTGAGCAGGACAGGCAGCAGTGGCAAAAACACCCAGCAGGCTGGATAAATGTCCTCGGCAGGCTGCATGTGGCCCACAGGCCGTAGTTCGAGGACGCCTGCCTAAGACAAATATCAAAATTGTAAAAATCCTACAAATTAGCATGGGGAAAGATAAAGATCAAGGCAAAATGTTCTAAAAGGGAAAAGCACGGGGTGGCCTTACTTAAGCAATAAGGGAAAAACATTATCATTATGCTAGAGACCTGTTAACAGTATCTGATTCAGGCAAACAAAGAGGGAAATAACATCAGGCAAAGCAGAATTCACTCTCAGAGAGGATAAGAAAAGATCATAATGAGAAAATGGATCCCACTCTCCCAAGCCATACAGATAGTGCAAAGTAACTGAGAAAAGAATAACTGTGAGACAGTACAGGACTTAGCCATCCCAAAGCAGCATCCCTAAGACTAGAATGATCCCTCCAGACCTATTTTTGAACACTTTTTAATTTGCCTTTTGGATTCTTGACAATTATAAGCAAACCCAGACACTCTCAAAACTGTACCTCCTACCTTTCACTTTTAGCTAGAATTCTTTTCTGGAGACTTCCCTTGAAGTGCTCTAAGGCAGAACTCCTCAACTTTCCTTTCTTTGTACAAGACTCAGGGCTTACAGCTTCCATTGTATTTTCTTAACTCAAAAATATCTGAGACATTTTGTCTTCAGGCTTTATTCAAGAACAGCTTCTCTCTTTTCAAGCTCCACCAGCTGGTGATATCACACTTGCCCCATTCTCATCGTTGTATTCTAATAACCTTCAAATTCAATGCAGCCTACTCTCAGTTTTTCTTTCCCCTCCAACTCCTGCCATCATCCTGATAACTCTCAATCCACATAAAGTGATTAATAACTTGGCCTCATACTTTAATAAAATTAATAAATGTCCTAATTCCCACTGCTTTTTAACAATAAACCACAAAATCACACTGAGGGCCTTATTGTCATGTAGAACTGCTCCATGGTTGAAAGCTTAAATTTGGAAATCACTTTCTGATCACATAAAGTGATTAATAACTTGGCCTCATACTTTAATAAAATTAATAAATGTCCTAATTCCCACTGCTTTTTAACAATAAACCACAAAATCACACTGAGGGCCTTATTGTCATGTAGAACTGCTCCATGGTTGAAAGCTTAAATTTGGAAATCACTTTCTGATCAGTCTTCTCTTCTACCATGTCTTTTATTTCTTATTAGTAAAATATTTTTTTTAACCTCAGTGAAACCTCTATTCTTTCAACTCCTCCTCCTTTACCAATCAGCCCTCTCCACAATTCATATCTTTCCTACCTTCTCAGAATAAAATGATCAATGATTTCAACAACTCTAGTATTACCTCAGTTCCCTAAAACCCTATCTATTTCACCTTGCTGTTCCATCTTGACACTGGATAAGTCTAGTCATATACTTTTCCTGTTCACTGACTTAAAAATAGAAAGTTCTATTATTGAATATGTTAGCTGGTATCACTACAAGTTCAGAGTTTAGAATCTTCATTGGAACCTCAATATTTTCAGTAATCCTTTTATCTCTAGTCATCTCCCTTTCACATTTCCTAAGCCAGGAATTCTAAACACTTACTCCTCTCTAGTGATATTCTGTCACTGTCCACAGATAACCTTCCCTGGTAATTCAGAGAGCAAATATTTTGTTCCTTCCCACGCAAACCTACCTATGGTGTTAAATCTCCTTAACTCCTATCTCAGAAAAAGACGGTCTTCTCTTCTTCATGGCTATTCTCCAACTCATCTTTCACACTGTCACCACAGTGAGCTCTTATTAATAAAACACAAATCTGATTTTTACTTGCTCTTCAATGTTGTTAGTTTAACATGGCATAAAATTCCTTTTGTAATATGACTCCTTACTCTCTTTCGAGTTTTCATCTCTTGCCCCTTCCCTGGCATGTACCCTTTTTGTTTGCCATATCAATCTTTTCAGTTTCTTACTGGACTAGCTATTTTTTTCCACCACTGTGATTTTGTACATGTTGCTTCCTTTGTGTGTGATGTTGTTCTTCCCACAATCATCAAGCTCCCACACTGTGTTTTCAAAATTCAGCATTCCACAGTCCCACTTACCAAACTTACCCCTGGCTTCACTACTCAAATACGACACTGTAATTGTTTCCGAGTTGTTAGAACATATTTGGTAGTCAAAGATATGGGAGTGAATGAGATCATCCCAGGAAAGTTTATTTTTACTGAGTCCCTGCTACATTGGGAATATAAGATAAAGAGGACACAAATCATATCCTCTGAGATCTAACTGTCTAGTAAGAGAGAGATTAATAAATTATCATAATTCAATGTGATTGGTACCACCATGCAGATTACATACAAAGTACAGTGGGAAACAATCACAGCTACATAAATATCGTGGAAATGTTCCCAAATAAGGTAACATTTGAACTGAGGTTTTAATGGCAATAATGCATAGTCTAAGCAAAAACGGAGAAAAATACATTCTACAAGGAAGGAATATGTAAAAGCATTACCAGGTGGGACTACAAACCCTATTGAGAAGTTTTAAAAAGTAGATGGTTGGCATTACTCAAGATCTGAAGAAAAACCAGGTAAAAAAAAAACAAGAGTATACCTATAAAATGCCCATTTGCCATCAGGATCCAGATGAAATACTCAAACTGTGATTTGAATCTAGCTGTTTCTACAACACTCTGTAATTAACTCTATTATATTACATATTAGACTGTATTAAAACTTATTTATTATTTATCTATCTAGACCACTAACTTCTCCAGGGCAAAATCACTAACTAATGCATGGTAGTTCCCAATTAATGCCAGTTGAATAGTATTGCATCCCTGCTCTTGTAGAGTATATAATGGAATAAATAAAAAGGCATACACAGATAATGAATATACACTGATATAAGTTCAAATCGAGAGATGGATAAACTGCAATGAGAATACTAAACAGGAAGCAACTGATTTATATTTATTGATGTTGTAATAGTTATAATTACTTCTAACAGAAGAATGAACTTATAAAGAAATTGTTTTATACTTTAAGATTCTCTCATCAAGAATATTGAAGTCAAGAATAGAAGTTTTTTGTAGAATTACCAATCACTAGCTCACACGGAGATCAAATTTATCACTTTGCATTAAGCTAATCAGGTCATGGATTACATTTTTTTTTCAAAAGCAAGCATATGCAAAAATGTTCTTTAAACCTTCAGAAATCACTGTAGAAAATTACCTTGCCTTTATATAATATTATCTCTCCCACATGCACATATCAGAAAGAAAAGATGATCAATCCATAACTAAACTATTATAAGCAAAATAAAAACATTCTGTTTGCTCCTAGAGTACAATGAAAAGATACATAACACTCAACTATGAGAAGAGAAAATTATAAAGCATCTAAAATGAGCTCACCTCACAGAACACTGTGTGCTAAAACCTAGACTTTGAATCCATGTCTCTTAAAAAAATTACTCTGCCTTTTGGAGCCTCATCGTGGGGCTTATTTCAATGAATATTAAAATCAGGTCATGAAAAACCTCAGAAAAATCAATTACAGATTCTTGTGTGGGTTCTAATGCTAACGGCATTCTTCACTAGCAGTTACCAACACATGACGATTGTGCCACAATCCATTTTGATACTTCAGTAGAAATGAGTATTCCACTTGTGACAGTTAATTTTAACAATCTGACTGGGCCATGATGCCCAGGTACTCAGTCAAACATTACTCTGGACATTTCTGTGAGGGTATTTTTGGAAGATATTAACATTTACATCAGTGGGTTTGAGGTAAAGATTTGGCCTTCATAATGTGGGTGGGCCTCATCCCATCAGGTGAAGACTGAACAGGACAAAAGACAGACCTTGCTGAAGCAACAGAGAATTCTGCTAGCAAACATCCTTCACATTTGAACTGCAACATCAGCTCTTCCCTGGGTCTCCAGCCTGCCAACCCACACTGCAGGTTTGGACTTGCCAGCCCTCGTAGTTGCATGAACCAATTCCTTGAAATAAATCTCTCTCCATATATATACACGCACACATCCTACTGGTTCTATTTCTCTAGAGAAACCTGACTAATATATAGCACTGCTCCTAAAAAAGAGGGTCATCTTAGCTCTTCCAACAAACATTTCCAAGTAAGAACGCAAATACCACACAAATATTAGGAAAAAAATACCATCAACCTTTGCTCTATTATTGTATATCAACCCTCTGCTGTCTCTTTGCCAGCAAACGAAGGCCAACCGAGGAAATAAGGGATATAATAGCTATCTTAAACTACAGGTTTGTTTGGGAGAAAGCATATTGCATGTTTATCCAATAGCTAGAAATAGGACCAATGAGCAGAAGATTAAGGATCAATATTAAAAAGTGTTTTCTAGTCTTAGGGCTATCAAAAAATGAAATACATTCCCTCATAAAGAATGGAACTCTTCCTAAAGGCTGAGTAACTAGTTGCTAAGGATGAGACAGAAAGGATTATTAGCTGGAGACTAGGTTAATAAGGTGTGTATGAACTGTAAAATTAGAGATACTATGAAAAATACTTTCACTGGCCCTGAGAATAGTGAGCTAAATAGGTCTATAGGTATCATAGAAGATACTACAAGTTTTGTTTCCAAACCTTAGTAAAATCATCTATCTCCTCTCTGCTTTCTACTATTATTTACCATCCCGTCTCCTCCGTCACTCTGACTTCTTGCTGCCTTATCTTATTCCCATTCTAATTTCATCATCCCCTGCTTACTGTTTTTAAAAATACAGAAATGAAAAAGTATCTAGGAAAAAAGCAAATACTTTAAATAAAAGGTCTCTTTCTGTGGCACACACAATTGGGCCTTCACAGGCATAAAAATTTTTCCTGTAATTTTCTTCCTCTCCTATCTTTAGATGTGTAAGTAAATTCTGCTCTTTCAGAAATTACAAGCTCTTACTTTCCCATTTGACAGCTGTTTTTATTTTCCTCTTCATTATCCTATTTATAAGAAATAATAATATATATTCATTTAAAAAATAGTTGTGGTCTTTGACTAAATTCCACAATTTTTTCTTCCAAGGCCTAGAAAAATGCTTATATTTATCTTCATCTAGACAATATGACAGTATTTTATTTATAGATTAGACCAGGTAACAGATTATGATAGTACTGCCTTTGATTCATCCTAATCAGCATTCTTTTCAACCCATTGAAAAGATATTTTCTACATTAGAAACTTGTGACTTAAAGTATGATCCACAGATTAGTAGCACACTACCATTCTCCAGAAACTCTTGAGCCCCACCCTAAAACTACTGAATCAGAATCTCTGGGAATAAGGCCCAGGTATCTGTGTTTTAACAAACTCTCCAAATAATTTATGCACCCTGTCTGAGCTATCGCTGTCCAATGGAAATAAAACATGAGTCACATACATAACTTTAAATATTCTAGCAGCAATATTTAAAAAGGTAAAAAGTAGATGAAATTAAGTTTAATAGATATTTCATTTATATAAATCATTTTAACATTAATCAATATAAAAATTAAATCTCTTTACTTTCTTTTTTTAGTATTGAGTCTTTGAAATTATAGCCCATATCAATTTCAACTAGCTGCCTTTCAAGTGCTCAATAACCACATGTGACTTAGTGGCTACTGGATAGGATTTCTAGAACCTTGTTATTAGAAGAGGAGTCCATGAGCCCCAAGCATCAACATGCATATGATCAGAGTAATTTGGAGTATAAAACAGTATAAATTAGATCAATCTGTTTTATATAAAGTAACTGCTTCTGGTGTCTTCTAAAACAATTTTTTAAAAAATTAATTCAATCAAAAATCGAGGAGTTGAAGCTTTTAACAAATTGAATTAAGTATGGAATCAGACCATTTCCTACTGTCTTTCGTTATTTTATGATTTATTCCCTCTTAATTTGACATCGCTATTTTTACTTTAAGGTCAGTAAATATATGTACTCCCATTAGACACTGAGCATTATCTCATCCCTTCTTGGCCTTTTGGCTAAGATCAAGTGTAGACACTGAATATATATTATACCACTTACGATGATAAATTATACTCTATTATACCTATTATGATAAATTATAACTTACATTTATGGATCAGTCTCTACAACAAAATAATAAGCTTCTGCTATTATTGGGAGAAAGCATAAATTTGGCACCTACTAAATAAATAACCAAATGTTGAATAAATGAACAAATGAGTCCTGAAGTGGGGAGACACGTAGTCTAAATCTTCACCTCCTCAAAGCTTGACATGACTGTACAAAATGTTCCAAAGCTAAGTGGACTCCTTTTTACTATAAACATGAAAAATTGATGTGGAAGATCATGACATTTTGCAGTGTTCTCTACTGCTGTTCTAATAGTCCCATATAACTAAAATCAGAAAAAAAAATCCAGATTTTCACTCTATCCAAATATGTTACCTTTCTTAAATCTCAAGGGAATTATATAATACATTATTTTTTTATGTGGTGGTATAATAGCCCAAACTGCCAAGTGAATGTATCTGACAGAAGGCAATGAATACTACAATGTTTTTAAAAAATTAATTCAAATAAAGATTGTTTTATATGGCCCGTTATGTATTACCCTAGAAAATTATACCCGAATCCTACCTTACTAAAAATATGAAATATTCACATCTTCAATTATTAGTGATTTATGAGAGTAAAATGGACCACAGATAAGAATATGGCATATAAGACTTTTGACTTTAGCATTTTTCATCAAGATCTTCTTATGCAGCAAATAAAAACTAATGTAGTATCTTATATTCAGTTAAGATATGTTTTTGTCTTAACATACATTCAACTAGAATCACTCTTTCTTTAATATGCTTCTACAAATTTCTTAATTTAGGATCTTTTCCATTTCTTGGCTATCCTTTCTTTGACTATTTCAAGCAAAGAGCTAATCTTATTACTTTCGATTTTATCTTTAATACTTCCATTATTTTTCCTATTTTAACAATTTTGTAGCTGGTCATTCATATTCACATATATTTATAACAAAAAATGAAAATTATAGGAAATAATGAGTAACAATGAAAAATGAAGTAACTTTGCTTTCATTTATTAACTTAGTATAAAACAAACTCCAATGGTGTGACATCTCTTCCAGTCTTAGCAGGATAATTAAGATAGATAATCTTAACAGATAAACTACAGATTTCTGTGAATTAAGATTCGTACAAAATTCTGACTGGGTGCAGTGGCTCACAACCATAATTGTAGCACTTTGGGAGGCTGAGGCCAGAGAATAGCTTGAGGCCAGGAGTTCGAGACCAGCCTGAGCAACAACACAGTGAGATCTCATCTCTACAAAATATTGAAAAAATTACTTGGGTGTGGTGGTGCATGACTATAGTACCAGCTCCTTGGCGATGGCGGGGGGGGGGGGGGGGGGGGGGCAGGCTGAGGCAAGGAGGATCGCTTAAGCCCAGGAGTTCGAGGTTGCAGTGAGCTATGATGATGTTGCACCCTAGCCCAGGCAACAGAGTTAAGACCCTGTCGCCTGATGGGGTAGGGTGGCATGGAGAACTTACTTCAATTACCTATTTTTCTGGCTAGATGTGCTTTGTGTTCCTCTTTTCCTCTAGAGCCAAATGTTGAAAATTTTTTAAATGCCCTTTAAGGCCAAATATTTTAAAAAATGTTCTAATTTAGAAAAGAATTTCTATTCATATGTTATTAAATCTTAAACTAGCAAAATTCCTATGACATTGCAAATAGGTAAAGAATCTATATAAAACTACATTTAAAAACATAAGTAAAATCATAAGCAATCAAGTTCACATTTTGGGGGTTGAGTAAATATAAACTAAGAAATAAATGAATACCTAAATTTATAGCTACAGATATCTTTTAAATACTGATGTAATATGACCTTGTAATTGTAAACAATTTCCCAGTAGCAAAAGCAACATTTTATTGAATGTAGTTTTGAAAATTTGGGGGTCTATTTATTATTAGATTGATAAATTTCCTGTAATGTTTACCAGGACATTTAATAATCATTTATTCTAATACATATACATTCATATTATCAATTTTAATAATTCTTTATGTACTAATTCTCATTAGATAAATACTTGTCCCTGATTACACAAAGGAGGATATAAATTATACTAACCTCAGTAGTATACTAAATAACCTTTATTCAAAGATTATAAAATAATGTACTTTCCCTTAAGAAAAAGTTCTCCTATTATTAATGCTCCTAATAAATAATTTTATTATAAATAAGCTTTGTAATAATAAAAAGGGTAGAGAGTCACTATTCTGAATATCAGTTGGTTTAGCCAAGAATTTGTGGTTTAAAATCATTAATTTGTTTAAAAATCATTTTTAAATTATTTTCTTAAAATGAAAAAGCATATTTACATAAAATTAAGAGCTGTTATATTTAATCGTGAAACATTAGAAGGGCTAACATTAATATCAGAAACTAAAATATACTATAACTGTATCACTGTTTTGCTGGAAGTTAAACCTGACACAGTACATCAACTTTAATTAAAAGGGAAAAAGGAAAGAAAAGTATCACTTGGTAGATGTTCTGACTGTAAAACCCAAGAAGACTGGCTAAAAATTTAACTAACAACAGAAGGTGGCTGAATACATACAAAAATATAAAAGTCAATATAGCTTTCAAATTGATCTATAATAATAATAACTTAGACTTTATAATGGGAATAAATCCATTTGTAACAACAAAAATGTAAAATACACGGCAATATTTTTAAAAAGAGAGGTATAGAAAGCATATGAACTAAACTACCTAATCTTACTGAGACATAAAAAGACAACTTCACTAAGAGAAGATATAATCTATGCAGACAAAATACTGAGAAGCTTTCGATTCTTCCCAAATTAATTTATGGCTTATTATAACTCCAAGGGAAATTTTTAGGAATGTGACAAAGTATTTATAAAATTTCTGATATAACAAATACACAAATAAAAATTTTGAAAAACAGATTTATAACAGGAAACTTCCTCCATCAAGCTACCATAACTGAAATGCATGGTAACAGGACAATATCAGAAAAACAGATTAATGAGACAGAATAAAACTCAGACAATGATGCTATTAAACAAAATGGTTATTACATGATAAAAGGAGAATCATTAACCAATGATAGATTAAACAATATACAATGTTAGGAAAAGTGTCTAGAAAAAATAATAAAATTAGGTCCTCACATACATCATATATCAAAAGTAAATTTCTGAACATAAAACAGATAAATTAATTATAATAACAAGAATATTTTAGAAGGAAACTTCCATTAGGAAAAAGTAATGATTCACTAAATTTTATTATTTCACAAAAAATGTCTCATTTATAGATTCCTAAGTCTACTTAATGATGAAACGTTAATCTTCTTTGTTTTACAATGCCAAATGGGTACTCAGGAAATTGAAATGTAAGAGGAAAAAGTGAAAGCATTTAGACTACGTAAGCTTTCTAAAGGAAAAATAACCCACTTGGACTTTCAAGTAAAACAGTAAGTAAAAAGTAGCATGATTTTGCCCTTGCCTTTAATTTCAGCTTCAAAAATCTATAATCACAGCAAACATACTGAAAGCAGTTTAATTTAATTAATCTACTTATTACCATTGCTTTCTGGTGAGAACATATAATTCTTATTCAGATACTAATACTAATTCATTTCCAATTCATTATACCAATTAAAAGACCAAGTTATTTGCCTCATATTCTTTGACACATTCAGGATATACTGGGTGCTGTAGTTTGAATGTTGTAACTTAATCCCCAATATGACAGTATCAAGAGGTGGGGCCTTCTGGAAAGTAATTAAGGCTTGAGGGCATAGCCTTTTATAATGCATTAATGCCATTATAAAGGAGGCTTCAGAGAACTGCTTCATTCTCTCCTACTCTTTCCCTTCTGTCTTCCATCACCTAAAGATGCAGTAATGCATTTAACAAGTTGCCATCACAGAGGGATGGTACCTCACCAGACTCCAAACCTGTGGGTGCCTTGATCTCAGACTTCCCAGCCTCCAGAACAGTGAGAAAATAATTTCTATTATTTGTAAATTACCCAGCCTGTGGTATTCTATTATAGCAACACAAATGGAATGACACATTGGGTTAGTGCTCATACAATTAAAGAAGCCAGTTAACATCAATCAAGCACATGGCCACAGACTTCCTCCAGCTAGCTGTAGATGCAGCTACATGGAACTCTGATGAAAAACAATGTTAGAAAAAAGCAGCAGCACAAACCCATCTCTTCTTCCTCAAGAATAACTTAAAGTGTAGTCCTTAGTGATAGTAAGTCAATACTGGTACTATAAATATTGAGGATGGCAAATCTTCTTCAGGATACATTTGGCATACAGCATCATTTCAAATCCTATTTCTCTCTTACACATTTACTCTCTGTTAGGAACGTAAAAAGTTTTTCAAATTTAGCAAACTTAAAAAGTAAAAATGGTAACATTCATTAGCTAATGTTAGCAAACCCAGATCCTCTGCCAAGGCTTCAATCACTAACTACAATTACCAGTGGAGGCTTATACCCTTCTGGAGAATGCACATAATGAGAGTCTTTTTTGCCTTTTATGAAGTACAGTGATTCAAAGCATATCAGAGGCAAACAGCACCCAGTATCATAGTTATATCTTATTTCTGTCATTAATCATCTCATGGCTTGTGAGGAATTTTAAGATAGTCTTTCTCATAATCCAATCAGATTCAAGCCTTCTCATGCTCTCTTTTCTACAAACTTGTTGATATGAATACATTTGGATATACACTGTATTCTCCTTTCTGCTTTAGATTAACCACACAGAACATATCTTGGACCCGATACACTGCCTCCTCATTTGAATCTAACCCTAGAATAACAATTTTAAGGTTCCTTTAAAATTGTCCTCTTCATACACTGAATAATCCAACTATACTTTACTTAGTTATCATTATTTTGCTTCGAAACTGCATTTTCCGTCACATTATACTGGCTGGCCCAACTCTCAAACCCACTTTGATAAGCCATCATCCACAATCCAGCACCTATAAAGTTTCAATAGAAACAAAGCATTTGTAAATATTTCATAAAATATGAACAAATGAGATCCAATGTATAATCAATATTTTAAAAACTATTAATTAGCTATTTAACATTTTTTTAAATTCTTCTTTAAGTCTTTGAAGTCTGGTAGTATTTTACAGTTATAGCACACCTCAGTTCAGACCAGCCTCATTTCAAATGCACAACAGCCATGCTGGAGAGTGACTACTATACTGGACAACACACGTTTTATAAGATTACTCTGGAAGCCTAATGAGTGCAATATTCCCTGGGTTCTTCTATGTTTAACAGTGTACAGGTTTGATACTTGCTGAGCAGCTTGACTCAATATAAAAATTATTATTCCTTTAGTTACCTAAAAATAATCCTCTACTATTAAATTCTATATTACTTTTGAAAAGCCTGGTGCCAATCTGATTTTCTTTCCTTCTTAAGTAACTTGATATTTTTGCATGGAGGCCCTGAAGAGTTATGCCTTTGATTTTATTTTTATCTTTACAGTCTACAAGTTTTAATACACTATGTCTTTTGCTTGACCATTCCACATAAATTTTCACAAGCACATGGTAGGCCCCTTCAATACATGGATTCTGGTCTTCTTTTATTTCTGGTAAGTTTATAGTTTTAAATATTACCTTTGTTTCACTGTTTTGCTTTTCTTCTTAAGGATTAGAATTGCATGTATGTTGGATCTTTTTTACTATTTTCTATATCAAACATCTTTTTTCTAATCCTTTATTTTTGTTTTCAACCCTTTCCTCAATGCCCCTTACTGAATTTTCAGTCACCTCCATTCTTCCTTGGGCACCTTGTAACTTAGTCTTAATTTCTAAAATGATTGTTGTTTTCTTCCATTTCTTCTGGTCAACTCCCATTTCATATCTTCCTGGTGTTTACTTATTTCCCTTCCAAGTTTCTGAATTTTTGCCTTTAGAGTTTTTCCTTTTCATATCTACAAAGGCTTAAGAATATTTAATACAAGTCATGGTGTTCTATTACTCATAATTGCACCATAGATGGTTTACAGGAAAAATTTTTAATAGCTAAAATGTCTTGATTCTTATTCTCTGCTTTCTTCCTGGTGGTACCTTTATATGTATCTAATTTGAAATTTCCTATTCAGTGTATAATTTTTATTTTCCTTAACTAGTATTAAAAGTTGTATGCAGTAAGGGCAACGATTTGAGATGAATTCAAATATTCTCTCTTCTGAACTTACGCCAAAGGGGGTAATGAGTATGACTTCTGATTTTGTGGGTTCTTTATTTCTACAGAAATAATTTCCCCTGTTGCTTCCTTCTTTTCATCACCAAGTATATAAGAGGAAACAACTCCTTCAACCCCCAAAATAATACTTTCCTGACCTGTCACCTGGGGTCCCATGCACTTTTAAAGTAGCCAACATGCTAATCTAAGACCAGATTTTAGTATTTTCCCCCTAGGGCAGAAATTTTTCTTTTGAAAGGCAATTTTAATTGTATACTATACTATCACCCCTGGGCTCCTGGCTCCTCATTCCTCTCTCCTCTTCTCTATGTACTCTGAACTCTCTCTGCAGTGGTCTCTGAAGCAGAGTAAGCTAGATTTGGATATTTATTTCTCTCCCTCATAATTCAAAGTCTGTCTCCTAATTATGCTGAAGGCATAGATTAGGGTTAGCTGGTTTTATCTGATCTTTTTGTTGATCTGTATAGATTCTTACAGAAGGTGTGAAAAGATTGAGATTTGGGTGGCTATCACTATTCTACAGCAATCCAGAAGTCTCAATTCTTCAGGAATAGCCAATGTCATTTTAGTTGACATCCTTAGTTGAGTTGCCTTTATTATTCAAGTGCTATCTTTATTTGATAAAAGCAGAATCTTTGGTAGTTTATGATTAGCTTTCATGGACAATGGACACAATAACTAAAAGAGGTATATAACACAAAAAATGTAAAGGAGGTAAAAAACATAATGAATTTCTAGCTTGCAAAGGAAACATATCACTTCCATGGTACATTTGATAACTTGGTGTAAAAAGGTAAAATCTATTCTAGAAACTACTATGAAAGAATAAAGTAAAATATTAATTTTTCATTTCTACTAAAATAGCAGAAATTTTCCATATTCAGTGATTGCAGACTTAGCATACTTTGAAAAAAACAGGTGATAAGAAGTTTACTTAGGAAGTAATTTTGCAACCTGATGGTAGGTCTGTTTATAAATATTAAAGGCATCAAGCAGACTAAAAGCAAATGACAACTTACTCTACTCTTAGAAAAGATTCTTGGGGTAATACACATTAGCTGCTTGTGTACATGAAACTATACCTCAGAGATATATGGCAGGTTCAGTTCCAGACCACTGCAATAAAGTGAATATCGCAATAAAGTGAGTCACACAAATTTTTTGGTTTCTCAGGGCATATCGAAGTTATGTTTATACTATAGTGTAGTCTATTAAGTATGAAACAGCATTATGTCTAAAAAAATATACATACCTTAATTAGAGAATACTTTATTGCTAAAAAATGCTAACAATCATCTGAGCCTTTAGCAAGTCGTAAGTTTTTTGTTGGTAAAAGTTCTTGCCTCCATGCTGGTGGTTGCTGTCTGATCTGTGTGGTGGCTTGAAGGCTGGGGTAACTATGGCAAATTCTTAAAATAAGCTAAAAGAAGTCTGTCACATCGATTGACTCTTTCTCTGTAGCAGGCACTGCTGTTTGACAGCATTTTACCCACAGTAGAACTTCTTTCAAAATTAAAGTCAATCCTCTCAAACCCTGCTGCGTTTTATCAACTAAGTTCATATAATATTCTAAATCCTTTGTTGTCATTTCAATAATGTTCATAGCATTTTCACCAGGAGTAGATTCCATCTCAAGAAACCACTTTCTTTGCTCATCTATAAGAAGCAACTCCTCATCTGTTCAAGCTTGATCATGAGATTGTAGCAATTCAGTCACATCTTTAGTCTCCACTTCTAATTTTAGTTCTCTTACTGTTTTCCATCACGTCTGCAGTTACTTCCCACCATAGTCCTAAACCCCTCAAAGTCATCGATGAGGGTTAGAATTAACTTCTTCCGAACTCTTGTTTATGCTGATATTTTGACCTCCTCCCACGAATCATGAATGTTCTTAATGAAACCTAGAATGGCAGATCCTTTTCAAAAGGCTTTAAATTTCCTTTGCCCAGATACATCAGAGGAATCACTATATATGGCAACTACACCTTATGAAATGTTATTTCTCAAATAACAAGAACTGAAGGTCAAAAGTGCTTCTTGATCTATGGGCTGCAAAATGGATGCTATGTTAGCAGGTATGAAAACATTAATCTCGCAGTACATCTCTATCAGAGCTCTTGTGTGGCCAGATGCATTGTCAATGAAGAGTAATATGATGAAAAGAATCTTTTTTTCCTGAATAGTAGGTCTCAACAGTAGGCTGAAAATATTCTATAAACCATGTTATATATAGATGTACTATCATTCAACCTTTGTTTTTCCATTTCTAGAGCATAGGCAGAGTAGACCTAGCATAATTCTTAAGGGTCCTAGGATTTTCAGAATGGTAAATCAGCATTGGCTTCAGCTTAAAATCACCAGTTGCATTAGCTGGTGAAGCTTTGAAGCCAGACATTGACTTCTTCCTAGATACGAAAGTCCTAAATGGCATCACTTACAATAGCAGGCTGTGTTATCTACATTGAAATTCTGGTGTTTAATGCAGCCACCTTCATCAGTGACCTTAGCTAGATCTTCTGGATAACTTGCTGCAGCTCCTACATCAGTACTTGCTTCGCCTTCCACTTTTATGTTATGGAATTGGCTTCTTTCCTTAAAACCTCATGAATCAACCTCTGCTCGCTTCACACTTTTCTTCTGCAGGTTCCTCACCTCTCTAAGCCTCCAGGGAATTGAAGAGAGTTAGGGCCCTGCTCTGGAATAGGCTTTGGCCTATGGGAATGCTGTGGCTGGTCTGATCTTCTATTCAGAGCACAGCAGCTTTCTCCATATCAGCAATAAGGCTGTTTTGCTTTCTTATCATTTATGTATTCACTGGAGTAGCACTTTTTATTTCCTTCAAGAACTATTCCTTTGCATTCACAACCTGGCTAACTGGCGCAAAAGGCCTAGCTTTTGGCCAATCTCCGCTTTCCATGTGCCTTCTTCACTAAGCTTAATCATTTCTAGCTTCTGATTTATAGTGAGAGAGGTATGACTCTTTCTTTCACTTGAACACTTAAGAGGCCACTGTAGGATTATTGTTGTGTCTCAAGAATAGGCAGGCCTGAGGCGAGGAAGCAAGATGCCAGGGGAGGGGCAGAGTCAATGGAGCAGTCAGCATATACACAGTATTTACCAATTAAGTTCACTGTAGTACATGGGCATAGTTCGTGGCACCTCAAATTAACTACAATAGTAACAGCGAAGATCACTGATCATAGATCACCACAGTAGATAAAATATTAATGAAAAAGTTTGAAATATTGCAACAATTATCAAAATGTGACACAGAGACATGAAGTGAGCACAAGCTGTTAGAAAAATGACACCAACAGACTTACTTAATTCAGTTTCCAGAAACCTTCAATTTGTAAAGAAAAAAAGCACATGATATCTGGAGTACAATAAAACGACATATGCCTGTAATTAAGTATGTTTAGGATTGTAGCCTATAAGGGAGCCAAAAATCAACACAACAAATAAAGAATATGGGCAAGCAAATAATCTAAGGGCTAGGAAATAAAATAAACTAAGCATTCAACATATGAGTATTATGGCATATGGTTAGGAATGCAGAACTAGACATAACACTTTTTTCTTTAAAAACAAGTAAACCTGTGTTGTCGCACAGAGTTGTTGTACAGAAAGTAAAAATTACGTAACTCTTGTATGAAATAGAAGTGACGACAGGTAAGAAACTAAGTTACGTACAAAGGAAAATGAGACAATGAGGCAGAGGAAGACAGCCTAATTCTTCAGGAACAGAGTGTAAAAGCTGTATTGGTAATCATGCTGGCATCATTTTACGGTTACCCCAGCAACAGGAAATGGTCCCCATGCTCTTAGAATAGAATGAATAGAATTTTTATTATAAATAAATAGAATGTTAATTTTTCTTGTCTTTGGGGGTTTAATTTAAATTAGTAGTTTCTCTTGCAAGATGATTTACATGCCATATTCTCAAAGGACAATTTCTGTCTCAATGTTTAATGATGAAAATAGGTGGCCTATTGTTTTAAATTTTCAAATAAGCATGAAATAACAGAGTAACTATACTACAACACAGTAAGAATTTACTGAGAATCTTCTAACTATAACCTAAATCAAAAGAGACCAGAATAAACAGAGGCTGATTTCTTGGCTGGCAGCCTTCATATATTTACTAAAAACATTTAAAAACTGAGATCTGATGTATTTATATAAGTGAATGAATGCCTCTACATTAATTTAGACCAGAGATTTACACAAAATGATTGCTTGAACAAAATGTTTTCCATAAAACCTAGTAAGTATTCAAGTCTTCCAACTCTTGCCCCTTAAGATAGATATATATACTGTATTTACTGTTACAGGAGGAAACACTACTACTGCTAAAGAAAGAAAAGTACTCTAAAGTCATACATCAAAGTAAAAATTTTAATTTCAGAGTATGATCATCTGTAATATATAATTCAAATATACTAAAATGACAGTGTAAAAATTTTAAAAGCATTATTTCTTTCCTTTCAGAAATATCCTTTCCAGTGACAGGTTAGTAGATTGTAATACTAAAATAAAATTTAAAGTTTAGATTTCTATTACACACATTACCATCTTATATTTGTACAGAATGGAGAAATCTTTCTTCCTTGATCAGGTGCAATCCTGGTGCAAACAGTGATATTTTTAGTTAAAACACCTGACACTACGGAAGAATTATGGAACTAGAAGGTCTCTGTATAAAAAAGGCAAGTACAAATTCATCCAACTTAAATGCTTTATAATTTACCTTTAAGGGGACAAAAGCAGCAATGAATCAATCACTTTATTCAGGGAAGAATGCAGAAAGCAAACATCTTACTGGTAAATTTTACTTTTTCTTATTTAAAAGCTATTATGTTAATTTTATGAAGTATAGCAATAAATACCTATAAAATAAATATATCAGTGTATAGTACAAAAAAAAAAGGCCTTACCAACTCTTTACCAAAAATTTGGAACTATTTTAAAGAAAAAGCAAAAATTTAAGATGATATTAAAACTAGCTTCTGGGAACAGTTTCACATTATATAAACTCAGCAAAAAGCTTCATTTTATCAGATTATAATTTTTTATTTTGTAAACTAAGAGTTTGAATCCAAACTCTGAATTCTGCCAGAGCAAGGCAAATAACCTTACTAAATCTGTTTCCTCATTCGTTAAATGATAACAATACCTACACCTCATGGGACTACAGGAGAGATTAGATAAATAGAGTCCTCTACCCTGTCCTACACACAGTAGGTGCTCCAATGAGAGTGATAACTCTCAAGTCAAAGACATCTGCATGAACTCCAATGTCAAATTCTTTAGTGTGAGTAGTCTTAGATATGAGAACATTTATAAATTTTGCTTCAGATTGTTAACAATTTTTTTGTTCCTTTCCTGGGAAATTAAATTGGATGAGTTTATTGTTTTTATTAACAACTTATGGTTACATGGCCTTAACATCTTATGATGTATAATTTCAAGGCTATTTTCAATAAATAGGTTCAGTTAATATGCCCACAATGGGCCTGAAATTTAATCTAATAATCACATGCTTCTCAGTACTTCTTGAATCTGTACTTTAAAAAGCTATAAATTTTTGCTTCCTGTTTTCTTCATTTCCCTTCAATTTCATCTCTCTGTCTTCCAGTACTACCAGGAGAGAACTGAACAACCTTCTACCTGTAACCAGGGACATCACTTTCATGTCCTTCAATTTCTAAAGCAAATGGCCTATTTAGAAAGTTCTACTTTTTTTCTAAGAGAGAAAAAATGGGCCATTGAAAACAAAAAAAGGTTATAAAAACAACTTTTAAAAAAAATAAACTTGAGATACTCAATTTAGTTAGGCAAATTACATTATTATGTAAAGCTGCCTAAATAGGCACAAGTAAAAATTAGGGTGTAATGTGGTTCTTTCTAGTTCTAGACCATAGCTATCCAAAAGAACTTTCTGTGATCACAGGAATGTTTCATATCTGTAAGTCCTAAGAAGGCAGTTACCTGCCAAATACGCCTACTGAATAGTGACACTAAGGAACTTAATTTTAAATTTTATTTAATTTTACTAAATTTAAACAGTCACATATATTATATTTACCATAATAGACAGCACTGCGCTAAACTCCTTTCCTGCCTTTTTTCTTTACATCTGGAACTTTATCCAGATGCTCTTACTGAACAAGGAACCCCTTCTCTATTATCTCTAAGATTAAATAGCTTGACAGAGTTATGATATCAAAAGAAAAAACTACTGAAAAAGAATTTTAAAAGCTAGCTTTAAAATGTGCTTTTTTGATGAAGAGTACAGCAATCAATTTTTTAGACTTTCTAATCATAGTTTACTAAAAATTAAAATTAAAAAAATAACACACATATCTAGTGCATGAAATTGAAACCTTAACAATATATACTTTCCCCTGAACTCTTTGCCAGGAACATGATCAGCCCCAGGATTAGATAATGGCATAATTAAACACAAGTATAGCACAAACCATGGTACAACCAAGGCGAATTACCGTAACAAAATTCATTCTACACCTATGTATTCACAGTGATAACACAGAAATCAGTGAATAGAAATATAAGTCAAATGCAATAATACAGTGTGTTAGTTAATGAAGAATTGTGTGATTTCCATCTCTAGTATTATTTACCACAACACCAAAGATCAAGTCTTAGCTCAATTTCAAGAGATTTTTGGATGACTGTTGATGGTTCTTTCCAATTTAATCTATGCATATACATTATTTTAAAGTAAAATTATTTAAAAATATGACCTTAAGATCTCAGAAAAAAATGTTAAGTGTTTTGAACTTCCCCGTTCTCTGTTTCTCCTCCCTCCCTCCCTCTCCTTCCCTCTCCCCTTCCCTCTCTCCCTCCCTCCCTCCCTCCCCCTCTCCCTCTCTCTCTCTCTCCCCTTCCTCACTTTCCCAACATATAAACACAGTCTACTTTTAAAGTACAAATGTAGGCGTTAAGAAGAAAAACAACTATAATGCTTGTCCCTTAGGAATGAAATAATGGCCTCTCTCTGAGACTGGTATTAATGTCATTACCACCAACCAATTCTTCCTTTCTTTTGCCTATCAACTTGGCTTTGAGCCCTTGAAGGGGGGCGGGGGTAGGAGGGTGGAACATGTAAAACAACCTCAGTATTCAAAGATAGGATTCAAAAGAATTTAAGTTATGTGAATACAAGTTATGTGCTTAACTACATACCAGTTTCTGAATGACTGCTGATTTAATTTTCTTATTTGGAATTTGAGTAAACATAATGAAACTTACTATTCTGAGCCAGGGCTTGAAGCAGACAATCCAAGCATCCTTCTAAACTGTCTTCAGTCCTGTCAACAGCTGTTATCTTCAGCTTCTTTAAGGTATCACTGAGATCATCTGCTTAAAGAACAAAAATCAGAAATCTCATCAATCTTATGAACATCAAATGTTACATGATAAAAGGATACGCAGTTGCCGCTAACCTGCAAAAGGTTTCCATTATTGTGAATTAACCTTTGCGTACATTCCAAAATGGCATTAGATTGCACTATTACAAAAATATTAAGTAAAACTTTGTCTGTTTAACTCAGGCACAAAATATCCACTCTATATGTGTAAGATACCAGTAATATTCCACAGATTATCAGAGAATATATTTTTCCAATATTTTTATACCTTACTGAGTTTGTTCAGGAAACCAGGTATGGTTAAGAAATATTAAATGTTTGCAAAAAATTATATGGCTTCACAAATATTTTTTTATTTTTTACTTTCTCTGTTGTATTTTAAAGACAAAAAAATGCAGGTTTAGAAAAGTTTCAAAATAACATGATTTCAAATAAAGTGTGATGACTACAAAACCTACTTTAACACTTCCATATGAAAAATATTAATACTTCATATCAAAGTATTGCGTTAAGCCAAAACATGCACATTTTGGGATATAAAGCTATGTTCTCCTCCTAAATTTTATGTGAATTCCTCTAGACCACAAATTCTCAAAACCTCTTTACACTATTGAAAATTATTAAGAATCCCAAAGAGCTTTCATTTACATTATTTCTACAGATATTTAATATATTAAAAGTCAAAACTGAGACTTTAAAAAATTTAGTTCATTTAAATGTAATAATTATATGCCTATTGCATGCTAACATAATTAGCATTTTAATGAAAAATAAGTATATTTCCAAAACAAAAACAATTAGCAAGAAGAGTGGCATTGTTTTACGTTTTTACAAATCTCTGTAACATGTAGCTCAATAGAAGATAACTGGATTTTCATACCTGCTTCTATATTGTCTTTTTAATGTGTGTTTACTTGAATAGATGAAAAAAAAATTCAGCCTCACATATATATGTAGTTGGAAAACGGAGTATTTGAATAGCCTTTTCAGATAACTGTGGATATTTGCTGACACACTAAAATTTTGTAAGTGGGAGTTCTGTAAGGGTTAGTTGCCATGTGAAATCTGAAATAATATCAATGAGCATTTCCATTCTTCAGAAGAGGAATGATTTATCTGATAAACTGAGAAAGAGGAAGTAAACATGCCTAACTCAGTCCCTTTTGGGTTCTTGTTCTTTTGGAAGGGGTAAGAATTTTCTGTTCTCTCATACCTTTAGCTGTCCAGCTGCACCAGTGATGAAATCAGTAAATGGTTTTTTAGTAAATATGTTTAATTTAGCACTAAAGTATTAGCAATCCTGTTGTGACTATACAAAGAGAGTCCTTCACTCTAGACTTTATCAATATTAAAGCAGATATTTTAAATTTTAGCAGATCACCAGTGTTCTGAACTTGAGTAAGGAACAGAAGGTATTATTTTTGGACTCCTTCAAACCATGACAGTAAATCTCAATAGTGAATCTTTACCAGCCAAATTGTTTTTTGTGCAAAATATAGGTTTCTATATTTTGTATTTACTTATAAGACACTGAAATTGTTCTAATGAAAATTTCTCAGTCTCTGGCTGGTAGTAAGGCAGAAAGTAGAGGAAGAAATGGATAATTTCCATGGGAGATTTCAGCACTACGAAGTATTAATAACCAAAATACATTTTTTTCTTAAAAGAATAATGTCTTTCCTATACAACAACATATGGTCTAGCTAGTCTTGTGAAAGAAAAACATGACATCTTCAAAAGGTTAAACCAAAGTTGACTTAGGTCATTAAATATGAGTCTCCAACTTCTTAACTGCTTAATCGCTCCTAAAGCCACAATCTAACGAAGTCCACTACAAATTTAACAAAATTAGTCTGGTAAAGGTCTTAAATGATATCTTGACAAAGCCAATGGATTTTTCTCAATCCTCTTATTTGACATCTCTGTACCAATTGTCTCTTTTTTCATTTTTGGAACACCTTCTCTTAACTTCAAAATGCCAGTCTCTTAACATTTGTTTTTGGCCTTCTTCCACAGATCGATCTTCTCTCTCTGCCCCTTTAACTGTTAATGTGACATTGGTTCTGCCCAGAGACCTCTTCTCTTCCTGATATATGCATGTTCTCCAGAGTATTAGGATGGTATGGTGTCTTTCTTTCCTTTCTCCAGCTGGATAGATCAATTCCTTTACCTCCCTAGCAATATAAAGAATTGCCACATGTTAGGCCTTGTTACATTTGGATAAAACCTGATTGCAACTTCTGGTTACCCTGATCAATTAGTTATCATTCCAAGGATTTCCCAAAAGTCCCCATTAAAGGCATTTAAACAGTTATACTTTCCCACTAGAACTTTCAAACAGCCTTGCCAAGCCTTTTCTTTTTTCTTATAGTCCTGTATACCACCAGGCACCACAGGCTCTTTATGCTACAATCTCTCTCTTCTATAAACCAGAAACTCAAATTATTTACTGGTCTGTAAGCACTTATTGCAATAAAGAGTTTTTAAAACACCTAAATTTTTGCGGTTATCAGTTCCCCTCTTTTTAAAATCAACCTTAAGAAAAACCAATGGGGAAAGTGAGGCTGTTTCAATATTTAAATAACTTGGCTTATTTAAAAGTACTTATCATCACCAGCATTAAAGTATATACTTGACTGTGAGCAAAAGATTGTCCCAAAGGGCCAGTCTCAACATAAGACAGTATCATGTTAAACTAGTTAAGTCTTAAAATTCTTTGAAATTTCTGGTAGCATTTTTCAGTTTATCTTCCTTATAATATTATCCAGAAATAACAGCTTTATTTCCAAGGTTATTGAGCCTAAAATATTATATTTGAAAATGTCAATTCCATCACTTTACTACATGCTAATAGGTATATGCATGCAAAGACAGATAAATGTGTTTGTTATCTTTGGACAACTATACCACTATCAATAATAAAACTCATTGGAGACAAGTACATGACAAGAACTGCTAACTGAGCTTGTCAAAGTTCAAGACTTTTTTACCCCCCCTTCAAATGTCATTCAATTTTTTTCTAAATCTATAATTGCCACAACTATTTAGTAACAAAGCTTTATTTACTAGCATCATTATTCACATCAAATGTAAAATAAAAATTATTTCTGTACTAATGTGGTTTAAGTACCTAGAATGTAGCCAAGGCATGAATGGAAGAATTTCAAATATATCTCAAAATGAATGGCATTAAGTCAATTTGGGGCACCTGGCTTAAGGAGCGATAACTAATACTCTCTCCTCTATATTCTATTTTACTTATCTAAAGGGCTTAGTATCTGACAGAATGAAGCTATTTTTAAAAGCTTGTGTAATGAAGAAGAAATCATTGTTTTTGTTAGCATGTCAAGTGAAAAGTACTGTATTTTTAAAATGTAACATTTTCAGTTTTACAATATTGTAATTCAGTTTTTTATCTTTTGTTGTTGTTGTTTAACATATGTTTACACAGTTGGTCCTGAGCCAGTCTGAAATCCAAACCTTTGAACAAATTAGTCTACTGTGTCTTCCATTAAATTGTACTAGATGTGAGGGGAAAATTTTATTTTGTATTTGTTTTTTCTTTCTTTTAGTGAAATGTCTGCTAGTTGAGGAACTTAAAAACTAACAAAAGATTTAGGTCTCCTCTAGTTATTACCTCCCACCATTTTGGTTTTTTAGAGACAGGGTCTTGCTCTATCACCCAGACTAGAGTGAAGTGGCATGATCACAGCTCCCTGCAACTGCCAACTCCCACCCAGGCTCAAACAATCCCCCTGGTTGAACCTTTGGACGGAGGCATGTGCCACCACATCTGGTTAATTTTTAGATTTTTTGTAGGGGTAGGGTCTTATTATATTGCCCAGGCTGGTCTCAAACTCCTGGCCTCAAGCAATCCTTCCACCTTGACCTCCTAAAGTTCTAGGTTTACAGGTATGAGCCACTGTGCACAGCCTCTTTTTATTGCTAGAACAAGTACACAACGACTGTTTCTGAGTTTTATTGAACTTGGCCTTTTTCTACTCATTCAGACTAGAAACCTCAGAAACATGTTCTTCCCAGATCATATCACTATTCTTAAAAAATCTTTAGTAGTTTAATATTGCCTAAAATCCAGAATACTGTACATGAAAACTGAGAGCCTCAACATTATGTCCTCATTTCCCATTACTTTCTCACACGCATCATGTGTGTCAGTCCCACTAGATTACTGTGTTTTTCTCAGGCGCACTTCCATTTTTACAATTGTGCGAATTCATTTCTTCCTCTCTAAAATGCCTTTCTATGGATTTTCCATGTATAGATTGGCTACTTATATGGCAAAGTCAACAAATACACCATTTCTTAGGTGAAATCTTCTATTCCTGCAGTCAGATCACCCCTTCCTTTTTCAGGCGTCCATATTTTGTTTATACCTCAATTATGGCACTGATTTCACTATTTTCTATATCACTACTTACATTAAGCCAGGTTTCACCATAACCAAACAACTCAAAAACAGAGAAGATAGCATATTTTGGAGATTAACAGTGCAGTCTCTGGAGTCAATCCATTTGGGTTTAAATCCTAGCTCTGCCTTCACCTGTATTATCTTAGGCAAGCTGCTGCTGCTTTTTTTTCTTTGCTTTCTCATACATAGAATGCAGATGACAATACTACCTAACCCATCAGGTTGTGGTCCTAGCTCAGAGTAAGCAATCACTCAATGTTTGACTGTTGATATAACATTATTAACTGTCACTGTTATATTACTATAACCATCATGTTGTCTTATACACAGTAGGCATCAATAAATTACTGAATTGAATCAAATAAAACTTGTGCATCCAGTTGTGACCCATAAACACGAGAATTGTCTATTTCCAATTTTCTTTCTTCATTGTTATTTAATTCCTTTAAACACACACATAAAGTGTAATTAAAATGTATAAATGGGATAATATCTTTCCCTTTTTTGCTTGGTCTTCTTCCCTTCATCTTCATCAACCTCTCCACTCACATGTCAATGAACTAAGATTTTTTTAAGCTTTCCTGTCTTTTCCCTCACATAATCACGTATAGATATGCAGAAAGTTTTGGGGAGCTTTGTTAACTAAAATGGGATCTTATACATACTTTTCTGAATCTCGATTTTCTCACTCAATAACTCTTGTAAATTACTCCAAGTCGATCTGTATAGCTCTAACTCATTCTTTTAAATAGCTGTGATGGGCTCCATGATACAGATATAGCACAATGTAGTCAGCCATTTCTGTATGCATAGGTTTCACTTTTATTGTTTCATTTTGGTCACTGGTAACAAGAGTGCAATACACATCTTTGTAAGTGCACATAGGCTTTTAGTTTTATGTGATAATAGTATGAAGGGTTTAAAGTAATATGCAATTGTTATTTTAATTTTCATTTCTTTAACCAATATAAATGTCAGCATTTTTTCATGTTTGTCAGCCACCTGGATTTGCTTTCGTACAGTGTTCAGTCACATCCCTTATCTAGTTTTCAAATAGGTTTATCTGTCTTGTTTTTATTATATAGTATAGACATTAACCTTTTGTCTATCTCTATATAATCTTTTCCCCCTAAAATCTATCATTAATCTACTGGCTGTGTTATGTATTTGCACCCTAATCTTCTTTTATAGCATCTGGATTCTCAGCCATGATTAAGTTAAGTCTCTTTGGCTCCCAGAAAATGGCCCAATTGTCTTGTAATATTATGATTCTTTGAGTTTCTACTTAACTATTTCATTCACTGGAATTCCATTTATATATAGACTAAGATTGGGGTTTACTTTTATTTTCCTGTCAGGAATAGAAACATTTCTAACATTTGAAGAGACAATTAAGACGTAAAAACTGTTCAATTAAATGAGAACTCCAAATTAAATTTTATAACTTTTGTACACCTGAATTCTATCTTAATTCATTAATATATGACTTTAACATGTAGTCATACTTATTTATACACATGGATTTTGCTCCTAGTATGGTTCTCCAGGTTGCAAAGACATTGTATTAATAATTCTGTGCCCTTTCACTAGTTATCCACATGTCTACACACTGAATACACCTCTTTCATTCCACAAGTTGATTATAATTAGACATCTCATATCACTTCCCTCCCTCTCTTCAGACAAAAAGAGAAACTTAAGATTCTATAAAATCTAAGAGCTCAGATGAATTTAATCAACCTGCCCTATGTGTCATGCAGTTTGAACACTATACCAAGTAGTTGAATTCTAAAACTTAACTTCATAAGTTTATAAATCTATGAAACTAAGAAATTATTTTTGCAGAATTTTATACAGTTCTAAATTTTCTATATTTTTCATTTTGCTAGTAGTTTTATAGTCCCAGACACATAAAACTCTGCTAGTATAGTTCTACTGTTAAATGGGAAATTCTTCTAGGACACTCACACTACTTCTCACTATAGCGAAAATGTAATAAATCCTGACAACCTACATTACTTTTTTAGTTACTTGCATCTTTTACTATGCATTATGGCATAAATAACTATGATTAAGAAACATTTTTAATAAGATGGGCTACACTAAAAATAATGACTTCATTTCACTGTAAGTTTTTTCCTCTATTTCATAAATCTGATACAAACTTTTACAGCAGTCATTTTTTATTTATTCTTAAATGGAGTTAAAAGTCTATTTTAGTATGAACTAGAAACACTATAGTCTTGTCATGTTTGATTAGAGGGTCAAGAATCTGATAGATGATCTTCACAACTATAATATTAAACCATAATGAATAAGAGCAAGATACAGTTTATAAAATTTTATTTCACACAATGCCAAAAGACCTTTTCACCAAGAGTTCAAGGATTATTTCACTGTTTTATAGCTATCAAATATAGTTTTAGCATATAACATGACACAAATTGCTAAAAAGTTAACACACTGTCCTTTCTAAAAATTACATAGTGATTCACACTGACATTTAGGCTTGATTAATTCTTTGTCTCAGAATTGACCAAGAAAAGTATTAGGGTGATTTCTTCTCAACGGTCTCCTAAATGGGAAGATTTAAGATACTCATGTCAAATAGTGGTCAACACCCAGGATGTTATGAATATAAGCCAACTTAAAGAATCAATGTAGATAAATCAACAAAGCTTGATGAAATCTGTCAAACAATCTAAAAAAAAAAACCCAAGTAGTATACTGGGACGATGTTAGTGAAAATTGTAATCTGTCAATTAAAAATAGCTCTGTGTTTAAGAATTGTTGAAATAATCTCTATTCACAAGAGTAGCTCTAAAAGATGCTGGAAAGCATAAACTATACATAGTACTTTTAAACTTCACTTCTGTATAGGTAAGCTAACTACATTTATAAGAAAGGAGAAACTTTCTAAACACAAAAATAAAAATAACTACTTGAAACATATTTGCCCAGATCCAGCTCCTTATGCCTACAGTGTGCCTGCAAGTCAACCTAACACCTCACCTTTATCAGTACTGTTATAACCAGGATTCCTCCAGAACAGTGACTTAATGGTTTACTCTTTTATCCTGTGATCCTAATTTCTGAGGACCCCCCCCCTTTTTTTTTAATCTCTTAGCTCACATTCTCTATTTAGCTCCTCAGATTAGTACACTGATCTTGGCCTTACTACCTTAGTTGTAAACTTCTACTCCTCCGGGATACTACTCAAGTGCCTGCCTACAATGCTTTGGCTCCTGGCACTTAGGTTCAAGGGTAAAAGATATCCTGCCTGCAAGTTCTGCCCTAGACTCTAGGATATGCCTGACAGCAGAGGAAGACCAGGCAAGGGACAAATGATATAATTTCAATAAGAGGAAATTTTGCCTGAAAGCGTATGGGAATTTTAACAGGCTATATAAATTGGATAAAGAGAAGTGCTTGAGGTTATCTACTTAGATTTCCAGTCTTAAGCAAGATTCTTTACCAGACCATATTCAAAGTTGTAACTAATCAAGTATAATGGTGATTATACTTGAAGTAAAGACCCTGTTCTATAATGAAGTAAAGAAGTAAAGACTCTGTTCTATAATGATTTGTAATAAGAGAGCACTAGATTACAGACTGACAAGAACTACATAAATCGGGCTTTCTTTAGCTGAAGAAATATACAGATAAGTATTTCATTAAGATGGGTGCAAAGCAGAGTCTTAGTAACCTAATAACATGGAAGAGACAACATACACTGAAATTTACAAATTTTTAGATAATACCAACTTTCCTGGGTAATGAAATGCCAACCAGAGAAAAATGATATATGCCCAAGAGGTCATAAATGTGACAGATGAATTTAACATAGGCATATATTAAACAATACAATAAGAATTTTAAATAATTTAAAGAATTTTCTAATAAAAAATAATACTTGGCTGAACTATCATTTTTGAACACACAGAGGAAATATTATCCCAGGATACTGCTACAGAAAGCAAAAAGAACTTTTAGGATCAAGATAAAAAACAAGACAATTTAGATATAAATTAAATAAATAAAATAGAAAGAATGACAATATACTTAAAGCTATGATGCATAATAAATTTAAAAATAAATAAAACTCAAGCAATAAATTGTGTCAGTTACCTTATATGTGTGTGTCCCAGCTCCAAATTCACCTGTATTGCCTGATCTGCAAAAAATGAACCTGGACCCTTTAAATATTTTGCCTTTGCCAGATGTGACTACGAACTTTGTCTACAGAAGCCAGTGGATAGGAAGGAGCTCTCCTTCCTTCTCAGCCTACATGATTTCCTCCAGTGCCAAATGCCGGCAAGTCACAGTTTTCACCATGTATTTTCTCCCCCTTTCAACTCAGACAGCAGTGCTGTGTAGGACAGTCCCCAGACGGCTCATGTCTGTACTCCAGCTCAGGTCACCATCTCCTTAGCCCTGGAAGCACACGTGGGGGCCCTGTGGGCAGGCCACCCAGAGCCACTCTGGCCTAAACGGCACACAGGAGTGTGTGGGATTCCTGCAGAAGGCGGCCTGTATTGGCTGGTTGGTGCCAACTTCCTCTGCGCATCTCACTCTCTCCGTGTGCTCACCCGTCAACTTCAGCTTGCTTGTCCTCTAAAGAGTTGTTCCTGCAGGCCAGGCGACTGTGGACCATCAACTCGGGCCTAGCTAACTCAGTGAACTTCTATACCACCCAGAGAGTTGAAACCACATCTTCTAATGAGAACCCACCTTTCCAAGGAAGTTAAGTTTCTCCTTCCTTGTAAATACTTCCTCAGGCCTAGATTACCCTTTAGAGTTTGCTGTCCACCTTTTATAGTCACTCTCCTACTACTGCATAATAATTTTACATTAAATGGCCCCTGTTTAAATTGCTGTGTTGAAATACAATTCCCCCCATTTTCTTGGCATTCCTGCAAAGGAAACTGATAAACTATAATAAAGATAATTCTCCTTCCCTGAAGACATTCAGGATTATTAAAACAAACAAACAAAAAATTCCCCTCTTCTCCCTAGAGATTTGCTTTTAACTTACTTTTGAGGTAATAAAAAACCTAGAGATGCCTTCCTCCTTTTCAGGAAGGATTTGTTTAATTCCAAAATAAAGATAAGGAGTGTGTATTTCTGGGATGGGCAGATGTGCCAGCAACCCTACAAGCTTCCAGCGTCATAATTTTAGGGCTCCTTGCCTGTGCTGAAACCCTGCTACATGTGCAGCATGACACCAAGTTCTCACTGTCAACCTGCTGAGATTTGGGCTTAGGTGACTGACACTAAAACGCTCTGTGAATAATAAACTGTTCCCTGATCGACAGACCTCATGTCTGTTGCATAAACTTAACATTGTGTGGTTTGTCTTCTGATTGGGCCTAGACTGATACAGATATATGAACAGCCTTCTTAGAAAAATGAGGAGTTACATGAGGAAAGACTACTAGCTCTTTTCAGTGAACAATATCATAAGCTGTAAGATCATGAATATTATGTATAAGGTTAAGAAGGTAATCTTAAACTTCTACCCATCCAACAGTATGAATTAAGTGCCAAGAACCACCGAATACTGCACTAGGTGCTACATAGTATTAATGTGTAAAGATGAATGCAACACAGCTCTGTCCTCCAGTTTTTCACAATATGTTGTGATACAAATATTTTTTAATTTTAATTTTATTCTGCTATAATAACTTAATATTCACAACATGGCTTGGTTAAAATAGTACAATAAATAGCATTATGTTCTTTGGTTTTATCTCTGAATATAAGACAAAGTATCCCCTAAATGATTGTATTTTCAGCTTTGGAAATGAAAATTAAAAATTATATGGATATAACTTTATGTAGTATTTACAAACTAATTTGGGAAATAGGTGCCTTGTGAAATAAGTGCTATTATTATCATCTGTATTTTAATAGATGAGAAAGTTGAATTCAGAAGTTGAAAAAGTTGCCCTGAAAAAGTGCCAAGGTTGGAATAAATCCAGACATGCCTGTCTTCCAAGTACAGGCACTTTTCACTGTACAGGTAGTCAGCACTCTGCACAGTTACATGAAACTCACTGATCTCATGCAGATCAGAACTGTGCAAAGCAAGTACTGTATCTTGCATTATAGAGATGTAAAATCTTCAAGAATAAATTTATAATTCAATCATGTTATCTAGCTGTAGTAGGTGACAACTGTCTATGTCTCTGAATACATGACTAAAAATATCACAATGAAATATACTAGGGAGCAGTGCCATGGTATCTCAAGGGTGGTACAATGCTGAATATATACTCTATCAGTAAATGTTTAATTGGATAAGTAAATGCTAAAAAAAAAAAGTTTCAAATCATCATAAAGAGCACTTGTATATGCTAGGGAAGCCGTACTAGGTGCTGAGTAAGTAAATATGATCTGTCCTCTTATTTAAAGCTTAGGGGTTAGTATTTTTTTTTTTTTTGAGAATCAAATGATGGCCTTATCTGTTTCCATTACTAATTTCTTTACTAAAATTCTTTCAAAAGCAAGAAATATGACTGCTTGAACTACTTACTTTGTCACTTTTTGTAGTACCTAATATGGTAGTCTTATGTTGCTGATTTGACTGACGGTGCTTTGTACAAACTATACAAAAGCCAGAAATGTGATACAACGGACAGTTATTCTTTCTTGGAGCTGACCACCACACCATCCTTCCCAGAAATGCATCTTTGCAACTAAAGAGAAAATACATCAATCAGTTCATGTAAATTTTTTCTCTGTTCTGATTTTATTTTGGGGACTAAATATATCTTATAATTTTAAAGACAAATTAATATTTACATTTCTGTGAAGCATAAATATATAAATGTAAATTTTGACATCTTATAATGATCAGTTCCATCTTTTGTATTGGAGTTACTGTAGGAATCCTCAAACAGGAATATTTTTCAGAAGTACAGAATATGGTTTTTAAAACCTGACAAATTTCAGCTGGGCACGGTGGCTCATGCCTGTAAACCTAGCACTTTGCAAGGCCAAGACAGAAGGCTCCTTTGAGCCCAGGAATTTGAGATCATCCTGGGCAATACTGAGACCCTGTCTCTACAAAATATAAAAAAATTAGCCAGGTATAGCAGCATGTACACGTAGTCCCAGATACTCAGGAGGCTGAGGCAGGACGATCACTGGAGGCCAACAGTTGGAGGCTGCAGTGAGCTATGATGATGCCCCTGCACTCTAGCCCAGGCAACAAAGTAAGACCCTGTCTCAAAAACCTGACAAATTTCTTATCAAAAATAGTCTTAGATAGTGTGGGTTTCTCACAGTTCTGAAAGCAATTTTTTGTAAAAGTACAATTCCCAGGGTTTTTTCCCTAAGAAAAACAAAACTCTCACCCCCACAAATTAACAGACTTTACTAGTTATCTGAAATTATTTTACATAATTTTAATAATTATTTTTATAGTTAAAAATAATTTAAAATTATATATGATTTTATAATTATTTTGCATATAATTATTTTAACTTTTATAAGAATTATTTTATGTTAGAAAATGCTAAGGTATAGGAAAATAATACTCCTTAGAAACAGTCTAGCAATACTATTGTACTTTGATGACTTTTTAAAATGCCATGCCATCACTTTCCCTAGAAAATGTATTTAATGCTCAAGGGCCAAAAATAAGAAGAGGAAAAAATAAAACAGATCTTGGTTTGGGTAAGTCCTTATTAGGTAACTGAGCGTGAAGGTTTCCATATTATAATTTGTATTAGTTCCCTATGAGGTGGGTTCCTTCCCTTCCATTTTCATTTGGAATCTATTCTTTGGTTCTTATTCAGTAATAATGATAGTATCTTAAGGGTATAAATGAAATGAGAATATAAAGAGCTTAGTAAAGGCTAGACACAGTTTATGGAAGAGCAGAGAACCTATCTTCTCTCTGATTTCTTATATCATTCTGATCAACTGAAAATTCAGTTGGAAGAAGCAACAGGGGACATCGAAAGTGAAGGAGCAGGTGACTGGGCGATTGATTCTGCAAGATGGAAAGGATCTGTAGGGAGGCAATCACACATGGTGAAGGTCAAGAGGATGGAGACCTGGGGTGCCACGCTTACCTACAGACACTGCAGACGAGCTGTGAGGGGGCTCCCTCTGCCACCACAGACCTCTGGACCATTCGGGGAAGGAGCTGCTCAGGGTCTATGCAGACACATTATACTGGAGAGCAGGCGCAGCAGAGATTTGGTGGCTGCCAATCCTGGGTTTCTGCAGCTGATGCCATGCTGAGTTCTCAGGTGCACAGCACCAGGTCTGTGCAGGACTCAGCTTTGCAGCAGTAGGCTTTACATCATCCCCACTGGGCCAGGTAGGAAGCGGGCAAAGCAGACACTGCCCCATGCCATGCCCTGTAACTGGGAGTCGAATTCCCCTCTCCACCCAGGGCGGGAACTGAGCAGAGGAGGTACTCAGGTGACACAGGCACCAACTGGGAAGCCTTGGGCCAATGCCTCAATAGGACATAGGTGGGAAGAGAACCCTGGCTGTCTGATGGCCCAGGCCTGGAACCGAACACTGCCAGTGTGATTTGGCCTCCAGAGTCCCTATGCCAGTGGAAGAACCCCCCACCAGCATGGCTCTGCTTCTGTGGTCCCCAGGTCCGGCTCTGAGGCTCTCACAGTGCCTGGGCCTGAAACCCTACTCCTGTAGCTCCAGAGTTCCCACTTGCCCGTGACATCACCACCGAGATTCCAGCTTGCGCCTGGACCCGAAGACCCCACCCCTGAGTCTCCAACACTGCCTCTGGGCCAGCGGAACCACCCTGAGGTGCAATGCTCTCCCAGACACCCCCAGCTGTGAGCTGCCATTAAACCTGGAGCTGGTTTGAGCAAATGACCACAGCCCGGACACCCATGACCACTACCTTGATAGCCTCACCCAGCTGCCACTGTCACCTCTGCAGGCAGACCCTGGACAGAGCAATCCCCCACAATACCAGGCTCCGTGGAGAAGGTCTCAACCAGCCCCCGACTTGAATTTCCAACAACAATCTAGGGAACAACCCACCACCACAAACAAAGAACACCCAGTGCTGGCTTGAACAGTAGCAATCACAGGGGAATGGGACAAAACAGAATAGGTGCAGTACAGGTTCTCGGTGCTCCTTACTCCTTCCCTGCCAGATCAACATTCCAGAGCAGGATAAAAAGCACCATCTAGGGACCTCCCCTTCTTCTAACTAAGCAAGAGAGTTCCCAGCAAAGGAGAACAGGTGCCTTGCAAACCTATTAGCCCTGATCTGAGAGAAGAGGATTCGGATGAGAAGAAACCAGCAAAAGAACGCTGTCAACATAAAAACAAAACAGTTCCACACCCCCAAGGGATCACAATGGAGCTACAGAAGTGGGCTCTAGACTAAAATAAACTGTCAAAATGACAAAAATGGAATTCAGAATATGGACGGAAAATGAAATGAATGGAATTGAAGAGAAAGTTGAAAACCAACAAAGAGAAGCCAAAATATATTTTAGGAAATCAATAAAAAAAAAAAGAAAAAGTTGCTGAAGAGCTAGACAACATAAGATAGGATATAACAGAACTTAAAGAAATGAAAGAGTCATTTAGGGAATTTCAAAACACAGCAGAAAGCTTCAAAAACAGACTAAACCAAGGAGAAGAAAAGAATCTCAAAGCTTGAAAACAAGGCTCTTGAGCTAAGCCAGTGTATTAAAAGAAGCAGAAAAGGGAATGCAAAAGACTGAGCAATCACTTAGGGAAATCCGGGACTGTGCAAAGTGAACTAATATGCAAATTATCAGTATCCCTGAGGGAGAAGAAGACAGAGCAAGAAGCATGGAAAATCTATTTGAGGGAATTATTGAGAAAAATCTCCCTGGTATCACCAGAGATTCTGACATCCAGATACAAGATGGCCATCAAACACGGGGAAGATTCATAGCAAACAGGACATCTCCAAGACACACAGTAATTAAACTGGTCAAAGTCAAAATGAAGGAGAAAATTCTACATGCAGTAAAACAAAAGCAACAGCTAGCCTACAATGGAAAACCCATCAGGCTAACTGCAGACTTCTCAGTGGAGACCTTACAAACCAGAAGAGATTGGGGCCCCATCTGTAGCCTTCTTAAACACAACAAATGCCAGCCTAGAATTCTGTACCCTGCAAAACTAAGTTTCATAAAGGAAGGAGAAATAAAGACTTTTCCAGGCAAGCAACCACTGAGGAAATTTGTGACAACCAGACCTGCCCTGCAGAAAATATTCAGAACTGCATTATACATAGAACCTATGTAAAATCCCCCAAAAGCCAAAGCTCCAGAGCTTGTATAAAACAGCAGCACAAGAGGAAAAACAAAGCAATAAGGTACTACCCAAAATGATGCCCTTATAAAAGAGATCTCAGAGAGCTTTCTCAATCCTTCCACCATATGAGGTTATAGGGAGAAGACAGCTTATAAACCAGGAAGCAGGTCCTCACCAGACACCAAAACTGCCAGCACTTGATCTTGGACTTCTCAGCCTCTAGGACTGTGAGAAATAAATTTCTGTTGTTTATAAAGCCTAGTCTATGCCGGTATCCTGTTATAGCAGCTTGAACGCACCAAGAAAGTTCTCTAGCAGCTTGTAAAAACTGGTTAAAAGGAAGGACTCCAGGAGAAAGAAATCTGCTAAAAGAGTAGTGAAGTAGTCTCAAGAAGAGATGATAAAGGCCTGAACTTAACGTTTTAGAGTAAAGAGAAGACTAATTCAAGGAGGTAAAATTGTTAAAACTAGGGGAATCTAATGGATGTTCAAAGCAGAATTACTCCAGATTTTAGGAATGGTTGCCTGGATGGATGGTGACACCATTCACTTGAATAGGGAATTCACAGGCAGAAAAAGTGTTGGGGAAAGGTACAGTAGCGTAGCACTACTCTAAAGTAAGAGTTGGCAAACTACAGCTTACAGCCTGTTCTTGCACAGCCCAGAGGAAAGAATGGCTTATTACATTTATAAATGGTTGAATAAAATGAAAAGAACTTATTTCATGACATGCAAATTATGTTAAATTCAAATTTCAGTGTCTATAAATAAAGATTTATTGGAACACAACTCATTCCTTTGTGTACTGTCTATAGGTGTGTTCACATTACAATGGCAGAGTTGAGCAATTCTGACAAAAACATCACTCTGCATTGGTGCTTGATGCAGTACAAATCGCAGTGACACAATTATGACTCGCTAGTGTTTGAAATACCATGTGTATTGTCATACCACATTTTAACCATTACATCAAAACAAGTATACTTCAAATGTCATACTTTTAAGACATTTAAAGTTGTAAGTGAATTATTTTATTATTGTGTTAGATAGCAAACCGTTGTATCAATAACACTGTTATTGTTTTTTTCTAGCTATGTCAGAAAAATACAATATACATTGATATTCCCAGACTAAGCATTCATCACATTCCCAACCCCTAGGAAAGCAGAGTAAGCAGGAAATATAAAACAAAGTATCTCATTCACAACAGATCAATCTCTCTCTCTCTCTCTCTCTCTCATACACACACACACACACACACACACACACACACACACACACACACAGAAGCTGCAAACAAAATAAGTTTCTGAATAGCTCGTTTCCAAGCAAGGAAATCGGGTTACCCATGGTGAGTTAATTAAATTATATCTGACTACAGTAACCAGATAAATATTTCCAGAGCAAATACACTTGTTTAAGAATAGCCTTTCAGTGAAATAACTACTAGAGGTAAAGATTCTGGTAGCAATATCAACATTCAACTAAAAAACAAGGCAAAAGATTTTGAGGGGTTTTCCTTGGCTCGTGATGAGTTAACAGATATTAGGGACACTGCTTAACTGTTTTCTCAAGCTATTCCATGCTTGAAATCACTTAAGAGTCAACCTCTATGAAGAATCCGCATAGAATAATAGACAAAAATAGTTTCACATTTGAGAAAACATTAATTCAGTATAACCTGAAGTGGAATCTGCTAAGATGTATTACAACTAATGGTGGCAAAAATATATGAGGAACAGAAATAAGATTAGTTGAACAATTTACAAAGTTGAAAGCATAAGGTGTTTATAGCTTACAGGTCTTCATTCTATTACTCATCAATACGTTTTTTATGAGGAAAAATAATTTTTTTTTGAGACAGAGTCTCACTCTGCTGCCTGGGCTAGAATGCCATGGCATCAGCCTAGCTCACAGCAACCTCAAATTCCTGGGCTCAAGCGATCCTCCTGCCTCAGCCTCCTGAGTAGCTGGGACTACAGGCATGTGCCACCATGCTGGCTAAGTTTTTTTCTATATATTTTTAGCTGGCCAATTAATTTCTTTCTATTTTTAGTAGAGACGGGGTCTCGCTCAGGCTGGTTTTGAACTCCTGACCTCAAGCGATCCGCCTGCCTTTGCCTCCCAGAGTGCTAGTATTACAGGCATGAGCCACGACATCCAGCCAAGAAAAATTTTTAATCTATCATGTGTCATTGAATCAGTAGTGTAACCAGTGAATTTCATTTGTTCTCACAAACTTAACCATCATCAGTTCTGTGCATCTAGATCAGAAATAAAAACAAAGTATTCTGACTTGCCTTATTACACAGAAGTGTAACAGCTTAACAATTGTAAAGTTTCATTGTGATTTTTTTGAGTTCAAGGGCACAAGTGAAATTTTCTGAACAAAAAGAAATTCCTTCAACCACTATTATGGCTTTAGAAAGTAGGTTTTACTGCAGATTTTATAATGTTTCCTCATGAATCTGACCTTAAGGCAAAATAGCACTTATGAGAAACTTACACTACTGTAAAGTTATTTTGACAACACTGTTCCAATCATAAGTAACAATCTGCTTTACAAACTTCCTGCTGTCAAAAGTTAAAATAAGAACTCCATGCATACACAAATTTGCAAAAGATATATTTTGAAAACTCAAACTATAGTTCCAGCAGTGCTTTTCAGACCTCATTGCAAGTGTAAAGAAAATTTCTATATTTCAAAATCCATTTAACTATTTAATTGAGGAGCTCTCACCTAACCTTCAACTGGAAATGGTCAATCTGCAATGTAATAGCATGCCAAATGTCAACTATTAACAGAAGGAACTTTTTTTTTTTTAGATAGGGTCCATGTTATGGTGCCCAGGGTGGTCTCGAACTCCTGGCTCAAGCGATTCTTCTGCCTCAGTCTCCTAAAGTGCTGTGATTAAAGGCATGTACAGGCATGAGCCATCATGCCTGGCCAAGAATCTAAAAGCAGTCTATAAATGCCTTTTTGCAATGAATATGCTCATTAAGATCACATGCAATTGACGATACCTATCTGTATAAAAAAAAAAGCTTTAAAGATGAAATTCACAAAATGGCATTACAGATCTGCATTAACAAATGAACATCTGCAATCAATTCTGAAAGGATAACTCTGAATCTCAATTAAGTGAAATTTTATCTTCCCAAAAGAACTTCAATCTTTTCATTATGTACTATAATAATTTGTGTTCAGTTAATGCTATCATATTTTGAATTCAGTAAAAAAAAAATTGTGGATATGTGTTTTTTCTTATCTATTTTCTCTTCTTTATGTGTAATAGGCTTCATTTTGCCTTTTGGCCTGCAGAGCCTAAAATACTTACATCTGGCCCATCATGGAAAAAGTTGGTCAATCTCTGCTTGGTAATGATGTTATTCTCAATACAGCATCATCTGGGAATATCTTGACAATGCAAATCCTCAGCCTACTCCACACCTATTAAATCAGAATTTCTGAAGGTGGGCGCACTAATTTTTTTAAACAAGTTCTCTAGTTGATTCTTACGCAAGCTGAAGTTTGAGAACCACTACTCTAAATCAGGATTTTAGAGTATTAGTTGTCTCCCTGGATAACTAATTTAATTGTTTGAATCAGTAAAATGGGTATAGTGCACTCACGTCATAGAACTGCTGGAAAGATTAAAATTAAATTTTAAAAACTATGTAAAGTGTAGCATGATAACTGACATCAATAATTCATAATAAATGGTAATTATTAACTCAGTGGTGTACTGGAGACCCCTATCCTGGCCCATGAGATATGATTACTAAATTTTCAGAAATTTCATGAGGCAGTTATTAAAACAGCTGTTACTGAAATTAAATTACATAAATTTAAAATTAAATGAGTCATATTAAAACAGAGGTATTAATACTCAAAACCATCACTACTTAATCACTACATTTTACTATTATCCGTGCTCAAGAGGTTATTATGTGTGATATACTATATAATGACATGCTGCATATTATCTCTTCCCAACTCTGCATTTGGTGACACCATTTTAGTAACCTGAAACTGGCCATGGTAGGAGTATTTATACCACATGAAATTGACAACCACCACAAATCAGGGCTATTTTGGAGAAGGACTTTTGTTAAACATTACCAGCACCCCCTCATTATGATTATTAAAAATTATAAAATGAGTTCCATTTTGAAATCAATGAGTTTGAATTAACTATGCAGGTAGAGATATCTAATAATTTGCTCGATACAAAGACATAGCCCAGATACGTACATTTAGGTACCAACAACTACCGAAAAATCATTCTGTGAAAAAAATCATTTTATGAACAAAGAGTCAGAAAGACTTTGGAATTTACAAGTACAGTTGATCCTTGAACAATGCAGGGGTTAGGAACACTGACCCCTTGCATAGTCGGAATCCACGTATAACTGTTACGTCCCAAAACTTAACTAATAGCCTACTGTTGACCAGAAGTCTTACTAATAACAGTCGATTAACACATATTTTATATATTAATATGCATCATTTACTGTATTCTTACAATAAAGCTAGAGAAAAGAAAATGTCATTAAGAAAGCCATAGGGAAGAGAAAATATATTTACTATTCATTAAGTGGAAATGGATCACCATAAAGGTCTTCATCTTTGTAATTCACACTGAACAGGATGAGGAAGAGGAGGGGTTGGTCTTGACATCTGGGGTAGCAGAGGTGGTGAAAGGGGAGGAAGGAGAGGCAGGCACACTCAGTGTAACTTTATTGAAAAAAAAATCCACACATAAGTGGACCCACACGGTTCAAACCCTGTGTTGTTCAAGGGTTGATGATACAGCCAACCTTGGCCAGCAAATCAATTTAACCCCTTCCATTTATCACCATTCCAGTCCTTGGTTTCAACCCCTGATATGCTTCTAGTAACAAAAGTTGAATAAAAAGAAACATTGAGAGAATTATATTACTCTGCAATTTGAATCCAGTACCCATATCTTAGCCAGCATGGGAAATGGTTTTTTAGACCATTTATTGAGACAAAGCTAACAAATTGGTTCAAACTTTGAAGCTGCTACCTCAAGTAGATATTACTATTTGAACACTAACAAAAAACAAGTTACACAGAGATGAATATGAGATGTCAACCAAACTGAGTATATTTCAAACTTTAACTTCAAAGAAACATAGAACTTTAGAACCTAAATACACTTTATAATTGCCATGGCTTGAATGCTTCTGTCCACTCCAAAACTCATGTTGAAACTTAATCCCCAATGCAACAGTATTGGGAGGTGGGGCCTAATGGGAGGTGTTTGGATCATTAGGGCTCTGTCCTGATCAATGGATTAACAATGCTGCTAAAAAGGTTTCAGGTAATGAGTTCTCTCTTCTCTTTGGAGGATGCAGAAACTAAGTACCATCCTGGAACTGGGGTCCCAAGGTTTGATCTTGGAGTTCATTGACTCCACACTGTAAGAGAATAAATTTCTGCTCTTTATAAATTATCCAGTCTCAGGTATTCTGTTATAGCAGTACAAAATGGATTAAGACAATAATCTAATCTGGTATCTTCATTTATTATTGTTCTTCTCTCCATAAGAAAGAGCTATTTACCAAGTTAAACACCTAGGAAAGTACAGGTTGAGTATCCCTTATCTGAAATGCATGGAACCAGAAGTGTCTCAGATTTTGTAATATATGCATTATACTTACTGGTTCCGTATCCCTAATCTGAAAACCCAAAATCTAAAATGCTGCAATGAGCATTTCCTTTGAGCATCATATCTGTGCTCAAAAGTTTCAGATTTGGGAGCATTTCAGACTTGGGATTAGAGACACCCAACCTGTATTTTAAATTAATTTTTTTTCCTTATCAGTTATCTGAACATTTGGCTATTTAAAATTACATGAGGCTGGGCCCAGTGGCTCATGCCTGTAATCCTAGCACTCTGGGAGGCCGAGGCGGGCGGATTGCTCGAGGTCAGGAGTTCGAAACCAGCCTGAGCAAGAGCAAGACCCCGTATCTACTATATATAGAAAGAAATTAACTGGCCAACTAATATATATATAGAAAAAATTAGCCGAGCATGGTGGTGCATGCCTGTAGTCCCAGCTACTTGGGAGGCTAAGGCAGAAGGATCGCTTGAGCCCAGGAGATTGAGGTTGCTGTGAGCTAGGCTGACGCCATGGCACTCACTCTAGCCTGGGCAACAAAGCGGTACTCTGTCAAAAAAAAAAATTACATGAGGTTCCCAGAGCAGTGGATCTTCCTTCTCCATTCCTCCTGATGTTCATGGCTGGATATTAAAAATTTAGGTAATTCTAATAGCTCTTGCTGGCATAACCAATAATTCCAGAATTACCCAACTTCAAATTCAAATGATCAGGAATCTCTGGAGAAAGCAACGACACCTTTCCTCAAAGTTCCCTAAAAATTCCAAGATTCCACTATGAAAACAAAAACTCTTTGGTTATCAAAGTGAATTAATGCTGTTGTGGCTATCCAAATGTAGTTAGTACTTGAGACTTCAAAACACGACTCTAACAAGATAAAATTTAGCCATTTTCCCATATAAAAAAAATTGGACATATACAAAAACCAGGTACAATGCCAACATAAGAAAAATCATTGAACTTGTCAATCTATCATCTATATACTTTTAAAATTACAAATCTAGTAATTATCAGCTATCAAAAATATTTTATCATCCTACCTTGACTTGAAAAGAGCAAGTAAAACTAATATTTATTTATCCATGAAAAACATTCTCTAAGTCTACTTAGAAATAAAACAAAAGGAAAGACCATCTATAAATTTGATACATATCTACAGAGAAAACTACAACTCCAGGAATTAAGAGTATAATTAGAAGCATACATATAAACTAGAGAAGTCCCAAATTCACAAAGTCTAACAGTATATTTTAAATGATAAAACCATTCATTAGTAAAAAGTATTTTCTTTATGCAGAATTCTGTGCAAAATTATAAAATTATAAATTCTAAACTCACTCTGCATGACAGATATTACAAAAATAAAAATTTTACTACACTAAGTCACAAAGACAAAAAAAAGGAACATAAAAGAAAAATGTGAGACACTATGGTGAAATTACACATTATTCTCAGGCAAGAAAACAACATGTGTCATTCCATGTAAAATGCAACATTTAAAAACTATTTTTAAAAATCTATGCTTTCTTACAGATTTTTAAACAGGGCAAGAAATACAGCATGACTGTACCTAGTGAACTGTTTCCACTTACTCATTAGTCACTGAGCTTTTACAGCTGACCTCTACATCGCCTATATCTTTTAAAGTTGCATTTTTGGAAAATATACTGGGTAATACCCTAACCAAACCACATCAAGTTAGAGCCTTTTCTCAGTGCTACTGCTCTGAAGCAACAGATGTCATCAACCATTCACTCATTACTGAAACCAACCATATACCATTTTTAGTCTTTTGTTACTACCTATTTCTGTCTTTTTCAGCATCAAATCATGCCACTTCTTCTCCCTAATTATGGGAGCATTCCTCACAATTCTTACCTTAGACAAATTTTCTTTTTCTTTGTTGACTCTCCTCCTCTGATCTAACTTCAAATACCATCTCAAGATATTTGTGGATAACTTCCAGTTAGTTCAAATCCTAACTCTCCTGAGAGTTAAAATAATTGTTTAACTACTTTTGACCTAGTTTCAGTCAACAAATTTTTATTGTACAGCTGCTATGTGCCATTCGTGTTAGACATTAGTGTTAGATACGTACTCAAATCCTAATATGACAAAGCCCCTGTCATCAAGGAGCAGAGACTAAATGACATACCAAAAAGGTCAAACTCAACTGGTCCAAAAATTCAGTATTTGTTTCCTCTTCCAATGGATTGAATATATAAGTAACAGGTCTCCACATTCTCATTATCATCCAGGCTAAAACCTGTGACTCCTTTCTCAGTTCCACAATCAGGTAACAAGTAAACCCTGTTCTTTATTTGCAATATTCTATTCCCATTGCCACAATCTAGTTCAGGCTATTAAATATTTTCACTCAAACTGAAACCACCACCTTCTTAGGTGTTCTCCAGTTTCTCATCGAATCCATCTTGTACTCAAATGACAGATTAATTTTCCTATAGATGTAATCCGTTGCTTAAATGCATGAAAATGTTTAGTGGCCCCTCAATAGATAAACCCAAGTTCAAACTCTTCTTCAGCTTGGCATTTATGGTCCTCCACTATCTGGTCATTAACCATTACCACTGTATTACTTTTTCATGTCTGTCACCAACTATTTCCTTACCTTTTGCTCTAGCCCAATATGGCTATTCAATCATATCCTGGATACTCCTCAAATGTTCCCTATCTTCATTTATGTCATTTCTTCCCTTCTCCCAACCCCTTTCTGATTAACAGGCTCATTTCTACCTTTCAGTTTAACCAACCTTTGGTTCATATAACACCATTCTCTAAAACCGTCTCTTCATCCTCTGAATCTGTAATATATGTGAAGGTCTTTTATATCACTTACACATTTATTTCTATTATAGTTATTTGTGAATGTGTTACGCCATTCCTATTAAGATTATAAGCAACTGAAACATTAAACATCTTATTCATCTTTGTCCTCCCACAGTGCATTGATATTGTTGACATTCAATAAATATTAAATATGTTAAATTTATAATAAAACATATATATAAAATAATAGCTATGGTCCATAGGTTATAAAGAAATTTTACTTTACTTTCCTTAAAGAAAATCACTGCCGGCCGGGCGCGGTGGCTCACGCCTGTAATCCTAGCACTCTGGGAGGCTGAGGCGGGCGGATTGCTCGAGGTCAGGAGTTCGAAACCAGCCTGAGCAAGAGTGAGACCCCATCTCTACTATAAATAGAAAGAAATTAATTGGCCAACTAATATATCTAAAAAATTAGCCGGGCATGGTGGCACATGCCTGTAGTCCCAGCTACTCGGGAGGCTGAGGCAGAAGGATTACTTGAGCCCAGGAGTTTGAGGTTGCTGTGAGCTAGGCTGACGCCACGGCACTCACTAAGCCTGGGCAACAAGTGAGACTCTGTCTCCAAAAAAAAAAAAAAAAAAAAAAAAAAAAGGAAATCACTGCCATGCGAATATCTTTTTTTAAAAAATCACCTTATTTCTTGAGAAGACACATTAAAAAGTGCTTTTTTTCCCCCTACAATTAACCAGTATACCACCTACTTTCTTATGTGTATATCAATTATTACAATAATTTCCTTGGCTCAGATATAAATCTGTTTTCCAAAGTTTCAATTTTACATTATTATATGTACCTACTGATCATACATGAAACCACCTTACTATTGAAAAGAGCAGTTTAGAAGGAACTGGGTTACTTCAGGTTGACTGAAAACCCACACTTCAGAGACAACCCAGCTTTTTCTAAGGGAAAAGAAGCCATAGTTACTATGGCACTGTACAATTATACTTATTTGTTCCCGCATATGCCACACCGCCATAATATCTACCAACCCAAATGTTTGTTCAGAGCCCATGTTTTCAGGGTCAAGCTGCAAATAATAAATAGGTGTTAAGTTCAATTAATTCACTAAAGATTTAATGAATGCCTACTATGTGAAGGGAAATAATAAAACAATTTTAATTCTCTAGAACTCATGATTAAATATACAACACACACGCACACATACACACAAACAACTCCATTATAAGGTAGATTATGTAAGTGCTAAAAAGCTTCTGTCAAGGTACAAACAGTGCTATGAGGAGAGATTAACCAAAGAGTACAGGAGAAGGTTTCAAAATGAGAGATGAGTTTCTATTGTCTCCCATTTTTTATTTTTTTATTATTTATTTTTCTTATGTTCTTCCCAGTATAGACCCCCCTTTTTAAATCAAGCCATAGCATGAAGGATTTAAGATTATTTTAAGTAGATAATTTCATTTATTTTACGTATTTTTATTCACTAGAATTGCAACAGAATTGGATTTCTTCCCCCGAGAAAGTACTAATTCAATACGTAAGTTAAAATCTTAGTTAAATGGGCTAAGTAAGTGCACCTGAAACATGGGGAAATGTATTTTCCAGGCCATACCTGTAGCCTATAATTAAGAAAATCTGTGTATTTTCAAAGGAAAGACATGGTATATCTAACAATCTAATATTTATTTAAAATTCTACTTCTAGAGAAAGAGTAGGCACACATAAATGGGCCACCCTATTTTTACAGGAATTCGTTCAGCTTATCAATAGTACTCACATTAAAAGGCTGAAGCAAATGAACAACTGAAAATAAAATTCAGGACCCTGGATCATATTTCATTCAAACCACCACCTCCTCCAACACCGGCCTCTTCACAAAGTGGTCTGAATCAGAGCTTGGAGCAAATGAAAAAAATCATTTGCTTTTCCAGGAAGCTTCATCAACACCATTTCTCGATTTAGATACTTCCTTGAAGATTCTGAGTTGCCATGACCTAACTCTAGAAGTGTTGGGCGCTGCACTGACAGATGAAAGGACCACCCTCATCTCAAGCTTAAGATAACTCGCACAGAAGGGGTGGGAAAAGTCCAAGTTGACAGATGCCAACGGAGCAAATTTTAAAAAAAGAGGAAATTATGATAGACAGGAGTGGAAGCAAACCGGGGAGCATGCAGAAGTAGTGTATTCCAAGTTGCTACTATTAAAAGAAACTTTCGGGTTTTAATTACATTAACAGCATTCATCTGACGTTTTTGTGATTACCAAATGTAACAGCGAAGCAAGATAGAAAGATTTAGATTAAATTATATATAGTTTGATAAAACATATTTGCTTTTAAATCTGTTATTCAGACCAATCTCTCCAGATTAACTACAAATACAAAGGGACCAGAATCAGACAGTGCAGACGGAGGCAGGGAAGCTGGGAGGGAACAACCGGCATCAAGTTCGGCAACACCCGCTGCCGGGCGCAGCTTCCTGCTCGGGCAGGCAGGCGGAGGGCCGGGCAGACGGGCTGAGCGCGGGGACATCGCCCGTGCTGTCGCCAGCCCCGGCTCGCAGCTCGCGGCTCCGCCCGGCCTCACGCTCCTCGTGGCCTCCGGCAAGTCATCTTTCCGCCCTGAGGCCGTCCGCTCCCCCGCGGACAGCCATCTCCGCGCCGGCCGTAAGGTCGCCCTCACAAACTACCTGCCCGCACTTGCCGCCCGGGGGGCGGGCGCGGGCGAGCGGAGGTCGCGCGGGCTGAGGGGAGGTCGCGCGGGCTGAGGGGAGGTCGCCCGGGCTGAGGGGAGGTCGCGCCGACGGGGAAGAAGTTGGACCCGGCGGTCTCCCGCGGGGGAAGGAGGCGCGGCCTCCCGAGCGCGGCGGCCGGAGCGGAGGACGCGAGCCGGCGAGGCGGGCGCGGTGGAGGAGGGGACGGCGGCGCCGTGGCCCCGCGGCCGACCCCGCCCGCGCCGGCCCTCCCGCCGCACCTGGCGCGCCCCCGCGCGCCGCCGGCCCCGGAGGCAGAGCCGCCGCCTCGCTCCGCGGACCGGGGAAACCCGGCAACTTTGCGCGAGAAACGCTGCCCACCCGGCAGCACGCCGGGGAAGAGGAAAATGTCAGGCGATGACGGCGAGGAAGGATGACTTACCCATGGTCCTCCCGGGGTGCGGAGCCGGCGGGGCGAGGCGAAGGTCTCCGGCGCGGGCGGCGCGGCTCTGTGTCCTCCCTCTACCTCCGTCTCTCCCGCAGCCAGGGAGGGACCCGCGGGGGGCGGCCGCCGGGGAGGAGCAGCTAGAGCTGCTGCAGGCGGCGCGGCCGCGGCGGGGACGAGCGGCGGGGCGGGGCGGGGCGGGGCGGGGCGGGCGCAGCCTGCGGCGGGCGCGGCTCCGAGCGGGCGGGCGGGCGGCGGAGGCGCCGAGCCCGCCTGAGGAGCGCCGGCCCCGACGCGCGGCCCGGGTGCCCCGCCCTCCCCGCCGCGCATGCCCAGTGCGGTCTGTGCTCGCGTGTGCGGCTGAGCGTGCGGGTGGGCGTGTGTTTGCGGACGGGCTGCAGCTGCCGCGGAGCAGCCTGATGGCGGCCGTCTGAGGGGCGGATGCGGGCCCGGAGAGGGTCAGGGGTGGGCACGCCGAACTCAACCTGCTACCGTGGGACTCTCCCCGGGCTCGTCGCCCCGCCCGTCCCCGCCGACTCACTCCCGGAACGCGGGCCCGCGTTCCTGACAGGACGCCGGCTGCACAGGCGGGAATTGGCCGGAGGAGACGCCGGGCCGCCTCGGAGCCCGGAGGGCGCTGGGAAGCGAGCGGACTCCCGCGCCGACGCTGGGGAGGGCGCGCGGGCCGTCAGTCCGGCGCCTCCGGGGCCACCTGAGGACGCGTGCTGGGCGCGGCCGGGCGGCTGCCGGGAGGGCGCTCGCAGCGGCGCGGCTCGGGGCGGCCGGTCTAGGGACGGGGTCCCGCGGCCGGCTCGGGTGCCCGCCCGCAATTTCCTCGGCAGGTGTCCTCCCCTGGGGGAGCGCGGCCCCCGTTCCCCGGGGGCGCTAGAAAGGCCCTTAGGCAAGGAGCCGTCGGGCTCCACCCCGCTCCTGTGAACGCGGAAGCAGCGACATTCTCCGAAATCAGAACCGCGGCGGGGACCGGAGCAGGGCGCTCCCTGTGGAGGGCGCCCCCGGCCGGCACGCGCGAGGCCGGGGCTGGCTCGCGCCCTCTGCCCTCGGGGAGGAGGCCGGAGACACCCGCGACGGCCCGCACCCTCGCCCTGCCCCGCCCGCCCCTGTACGACGGGCGAGCAGCCCGGCCGCTCTCCCGAGACTGCAGCGCCCCAGGCCTGCCGGGGAGAGGGGCTCACTCGGTACAACCTGTGGGAGGAAGAATAGCTGAAATTGAGGGTTCTTTCCCGGTTCAACTTTTTCAATCCAATGTTGGTTCAGAAGGGGTTTCCTTTTTCTTTTTTTTTTTTTAATTCGTGTCCCACTCTCACAGATCAGTTTCTGTTTGTATGGCTAATATTACAAGCACCCAAGTCAGAAGGGGCCCTGTCATTTGCTGAACAGATTTTATGTGATTTTTATAAAACAGAAATGAAACACAATAAGTAAAAAGATAGGTTTGGTAAAACAGGAAAATGCAATTTAGAAGTCAAAGATAATGGACTTTTCTGATGCACGAGATAGGTGCCTCTATTCCAATATGAGGATGATTTTCCTGTTTGCCTCAAAATAATCTTACGCACCGAATTAGTTTCCTAAGGCTGCTGTAGCCATGTACCCACACACTGAGTGGCTCAGAGCAACGGAAATTATTGTCTCACAATTCTGGAGGCCAGAAGTCTGAAATTAATTTGTAGGCTGGGCTATGCTCCCTCTAAAGACCCTGGGAAAGGATCCCTTCCATGCCTCTCTACTGGCCCCTGGAAGTTCCTTGGCTGTGACAGCGTAACTCCCATCTTCCCATGGCTGTTCTCCCCGTGTACTTCCGTGTTCAAATTTCCCTTGTTTAAATAAGTGCTGGTCATGTTGGATTAGGAGCCAACCTTACTCTAGTTATGGCTTCATTAACATTAATTATATCTACATGACCTTATTTCCAAGTAAAATCACATTCTGAAGTCCTGGAGGTTAGCACTTCAACATATAAATTGGGAAGGGGGACACTATTCAACCCATAACGTCAGTGCAGTCTTAAACTATGAGTCCTCTATTGGGTGCACTCTTTGTACTAATTTATCCACTCATTTAGTTCAGAGATTTCTTGAGTGCCCGTTATGTATCAGGCACTATACTATGCACTAGGAATTTAAAAAAAAAAAAATCAAACTATGGCTCCTGCCTTCAAAAAGCTTATATATTAGAAAACTTGTTTTGATAATACTTCTAGTCATTGATCACAAAAATAGCTAGAATCTAATCTGATGTCAAGACTCCCAAAATCAGTCTACTAGTGTCCCTGCTGCAGGTTAAACAATGGTCAGAATTAGATTAGGCCTGCTACAAAATACAGAGGAAACTCTGGCCCAGTTCAGAGGTTTTCAAATTCTATCCAGGGAATATTATATTCACAAAGTATCACATTTATTTGAATAACAAGTTCTGTTGAAAATTGGTTTATGATTAGCTAAATAGCTGTTTTGGGGAGGTATCAAGGAAAATGTCTACCAGAAAAGATCAGAGCAGTACATTCTGACAAGGTTTCTAACATAACTTACCTCATTGATACATGTAACCTTAAAGAGGTTAGAAGGTGATTTAAATTATTTAAAGGAAATGTATTGGAAGGGGCAGTGCAAGAAGTAGAAAGGGAAGAAAGAGAATGTTCTTTAAAAAAATAATAGGAAACTGATTGCCTCTTCTTTGCCATGATGTTCTGAATATCATTTAAGGGAATCTCTGTGGAGCAGTTAACTGAATTTTGCAGTGATAAAAAGTGATTTGGCAGTGAACAGCCTTCTGCCTAAACTCTTTATTTTTAAAAGATTTCATTGGTAAGGTTAGGTTAGTCCAGGTTGAATAACTGAAATGTCTTAAGCTAACTGTAACCCCTGACTACCCACCACCATACCATTTACTATACTATATATTAACTATTTTCTAAATGTTGTAAAATCTAAATTTTTTTCATAGTCTGTCACCTCAAACTAATGACCACATATTTCAAACAACTATAGACCTAGATTATATAATTTTTTAGATGGGACATACCACTTTAAAATTAGTTAAGTAGTTATTGAGCCTCTTTTCTGAGCTCAGCACTGTGTTAGATGCCACCATAGTGATAGGTTCATATATAAACAGAGTAAGATGAGTATATTTTTAAAGTCTATTCCTATTAGAAAATCTCCTGGGTCTGTGAGTGTTAACATATAAAGACAATTAGTCAAAGAAATCAAAGACGGCTTCATAAAAAGAGGGTACTTGAAGGATGGATAGAATTTTTTTGGAGAGGTAATAGAAAGAAAGGAATCTACTCCGAGAGAGAGACAATAGGAGCAAAGGCCCGGATACACCATATTCATAAGACCACAAAAAAGGTGCATAGTGGGGCATATTGGGAAATAAGATTGGAAATTTAATATGAGGAACAGATTGTGAAAGGCTGAAAAATCCAGGCAGAGGGATTTCAACTTGATAAGATAGGAAATAAGGAACCACTGAAAGTTCCTGAGAAATGGAATAACATGGTGAAAACAGTATCAAAGGAAGAGAAGAAGTAGTGCATTAAAGAAAGTAATATTTATTGTTTTTCAGTAATTATTATAATTTAAATGTTAAAAATGTGTCATTCTGTCTAGGAAATAGGTACACTGGGTGAATAAGACATGGTTTTGGCCCTCACAGAGTATAGTGGTAGAGACAGACCAGTAAATAGTTAAAATGTGCTACAGTTACCACAATAAGGTAGTGTGGAAGAACATAGGTAGAACATTTAACCGTATCATGGAAAGCCTCCTGGAGAAGATTCTATTTAAGCAGAGACCGAAGGATAAATAGAAGTCAGCTAGGCAGGCTATATGTATACAAGGCCTGGGGGCAAGAGTTTGAATCTTTGAGGAACCTGCAAGCAGTTCTTTTTGGCTAGAGTGAGCTTTGCAAAGATGTGGGGAAAGAGAGTTCATGGGACAAGAGTGGACAACTTAAAGAGATCAAATCTTGTAGGGCCTGGATATCTGAGTCAAGGTATTAGACATTATCCTAAGGGCAGCAACAAGCCCTTAAAGGGTCTTAAGTTTGAAAGTAACATTGTTAAATTTATATTTTAGTAGTTGCAAAGTAGAAAATGGCTAAGCATGGGATCTAGACTGGAGGCTGAGGGACTACATAATATTCCAAGTGTGAGCTGAACTAAAATAAAGGCAGTGGGGTTAGAGAGTAATGGACAGTCTTGAGAAATATTAAGGAAGTAGTATTGGCTAGATGATTGATTAGAGATTGTATAGTTTTCTTTTCTTTAATAATATGATAGCAGTATGTATGAGGTATTATTATCTCAGCTTTACAAATGATGAAAATGTTCAGAGATTAAATAATTTAACTTGGGGTCTATAATAAGTAAAGGGAGCAGAAATAAAATCTAAGGCTCTCTGGCTCAAATCCTCACAGCAATACTACATAGATAAATGTGTTGAGGAAAAATGCCTTATATTTTTTATGACTTCCATAGATTAAAAAAGAATACAATGTTACAAAATATTTTTATTTGAAGCAAGAGTTTCATGTCTTTAAACTATGATTTTTTTTTGCTCCTGCATCTCTGAAATTTATAGGTATAAAAGACAGAACTGCTGCATTACTATCATATCATTTTATATATGTTTAACAGAGCTATTTTTGATTAGGATATAGGTTCAGTTATACTTAAAATAATAGCCTACTTTTATTTCAATCGGGTTTGCCATTCTGCCCAACTCAGTTTTTAAAGAGTTCTTTAGAGTGGTGTCAGTTCAGAGAAGAATAAGATCTCAGTTCAAAGAAGCTTTACTAAGTTTTCTCACCTTTTATATCCACATTTCATAATAATGAGAAAGTTGTGCCAAAGTATAATAAATAGGTGATTGACAACACCAAGAGACCTAACATTACCATAGAGGGAGAGTTCAAGCAATAAGAATACTGAGTCCCATTCCACTGCCAACTACCTCTGTGGCAGTTAATTTTATCTTTCTGAGCAGTTCACTTTGTCTCTGACTCTCATTTCCTCAAAATTGTGAATTATAATATCTGTCTCTCAAGGAGAGAAGTCATGAACTGTCTTTCAAATGTAAGGAATATCTTTCTCATGGAGCTTGGTTCTGGTAAAGGCATTTAGCTCTACTATCTAAAATTATCTCCACTTTCCACCCCACCCACCCACATGTACACATGCTCACAGACTCACTAAAGAAATGCTCCAAGTCTTAAAACATTGCATTCCTCCTACCCTGGACTGGCCTAAGGCAAAACTGGGAAGTGAAATTAGTTTTTGTTGCTCATATAATTGTTTATGTGTCAGGAAATCTCATTAAAAAGCACTTGAGTTAGGTAGTTTACAGATAAGGAAATGGAGAATCAAAATATTTTAATTCATTTGCTTAATGTCACATGACCAATAAATTTTGTAGAGTTGACATTTGAAACAGATCAGTTTGATTTCAAAATCCATGCTTCTTGCATTTCATCACACTGCCCCATGCAAATTTGTTCCTCACCCCCAAGCTCACCTCCATGATGACATTACATGAGAAAGAGATGCCTATATTTTGTCTTATTTACTTCTCCACACTGGCAAGGTTGCCTGTCTGGTTTAGTTTCTATCTAGGAATGCTTTCCTGTTCAAGTGATGGGAAGCTAACAAAGTAATCTCTGCCAATACGCTCCTAACCATCTTTTCCAAACCCTGAACAACATGGATCTGAACTGCTGCGGGGTCCACTTACAAGAGGATTTTCTTCCACCTCTGTCACTGCTAGACAGCAAGATCAACCCTCTTCCTCCTCCTAGGCTTACACAAGGTGAAGCTATAAGGACAAAGACCTTTACGATGATCTACTTCCATTTAATGGCTAATAATTTCCTCTTAGGATTTTCTTAACATTTTCTTCTCTCTAGCTTACTTTATTGTAAGAATACAGTATATAATGCATATAACACACAAAATATGTGTTAACCTACTGTTGGGGTTATTGGTAAGAGTTTGAATCTATAGTAGGTTATTAGTAGTTACGTTTTGGGGGGAGCCCCAAGTTATACGTGGATTTTTGACTACACAGAGATGGGTGAGTGGTGTTGGCACTCCTAATTCCTAAAGTGTTCAAAGATCAACTGTAATTCAAAACAGGTTCTGATGAGATTTTGCTTCCTTCATATACTTATCTGTAGCTCAAGTCACCAACAGTTACCCATTCTCCCTACTCTTAGGGTTTTTCCAGATACTCTTGAAATATCCACCATCTCCTTTTGAGGCATCTTGTTTCATCTACTTGAAGTTCAACTAAAGACTCACTTCCTTTAGAAGACATTTTCGAATTTAGTCTCATCCAGTCCTCATTAAGCAATGTTTAATGTTTATAAAGCTTCTGTAATAAAAGCTGGCTAATTTAGCCTTCTGAATAGAAAAGCCTCGTGAACCAGCATGTCTACTCAGCTACAATTCACTGACAATCGATTCTTACAGCGTGGATCCTCAGGGCCTGCAAGGTTCTGAAGTACTAAAGGCTGAATAAAGTTTGCTTAATGTAGTAGCGTGATATATATCACACTACTACATATAGTAAACTGACATGTATGTAGTAGTGTGATATATATTACGCTACTACATATATGTCAGTTTACTTTCTAAATTTATTAACTAGTTCTCTAATCATGCTGGAAAATAGACTTTTCTTACTTTTTATTATATATAATATATTTCATTGATATACATTTTTATCTTTTCATATATATCATAAATTTCTTTTGGATGTGTTTTTTTCCTTCCTAGAACCTAGTAAAAGTTTTATGTGTGTAATCAATAAACATTAAGTTGACCCCTATTTTCTTGAAATAAACAACTCTCTAAGGTATTTGCACGTCTGAAACTTGTTTTTTATGCTAAAAAGAAAAACATTTTCTGCTTTTGTGGGAACAAAACTATTATGTCAATATAAAAAACTCACATGGAAATCAATTGAAATAAACACTTTGAAATTATCAAGTCAGCAAACCAGGTATTAATTCTAAGTTGCTAGTTCCATGTCATCATTTATTCAACAACTACTTATTACCAGCCTACTATGATTCAAGCCCTGGGGTTACAGTAGTGAACAATAAAGACCTGTTCCCTCATTGAGTACATTTGGAAAGAGGAGGACAAACAATATGCACATAAATAAACCACGCAGAACAATGTGAGAAGTGCTGTGAGGAAAGCAGATAAGGAACCAGACAAGCATGGCAGTGGGGAAGGGCTTTATGTAACATTGTGTATGCGAAGGCCACTCTGGGAAAGTGATAATTAATTTAAGACCTGAAGATAAGGAGCCAGTTGTGCAAAAAGGAAAAGGAAGAGGAACTTTTCAGGCAGAGGGATCCCCAAGTACGAAGTGCAAGCAGGAAAATTTAGAACCAAGTGGGCCATGGAATTCTGGAATCAGTAGATGGGGACCTATAGCAGCTTCATTGCTGATGCTGCTGATTGGAGAGCTGTGGCCAAATGGGCTTCCTAATACCATTCCCACTGCCGTCGCCCTGAATAAATTTATCTCCCCTGTTGTCCTAGGCAGGGATGAACTGCAGGCTTTGCCCTCAAGGGCAGGCCAGTAAGTATCTGGCAGAAAATTAAGCCTTTCTTAAAAAAAAGAACCCTAGAACACGCTCAGTTTCTGCTCCCCATCTCACCAGTAGGATAAATCTTTCTTCCTCTCAGGGGAAGAAAGGAGTCCTAAGGGATGGCAGCAGATGAGGCAGTTATGAAGAGATACTAGGAATGTTTCCATGGTTTTCATCTGGTAGAGAAAAAGTTCTTTCTTTGCTATGAAATGCATGGAGTAGGGGGATAAATATTCCCCTTACACGTCCATCAGTTGGGGCTTAGAGGCCAGGGTTCCGAATTTGAATTTCGTTCTAAATACTAACAGAAAGTATTGAAAGGTTTGCAGCCGTGGAGATGCATGGACTGATTTATGATTTGGAAAGACCGCTCTGCCTTCTGTGGAGATCAATGGGACGAAGGGGGGAGATTCTGGGAGGCTGTCACAGTGACCAGGGTGAGACTCGCTGCAGCTGGCTGCACCCGAAGCCCCGGGTCATTTGGTGAAGAGGGAGAAAAGCCAGAGCATTAGAGTCCAAAGGCAGAAAGGCTGGGGTTTTGCTGATGAATTAGATTTTTAGGAGAGAGACAGAGTTCAGAGAGATGAGGCTAAGTGTGAGATTTCTGATGTAAATGACTGGATGGGCGGTGACGTCATGTATTGAAATGAGGAAAACTGGGAGAGAAATAAGATGGCAACAGAATCATACTCCTTGGGTTTGACAACGTGAAGATTGTTGATGATTCGGCAATGATAATTTTGTGAATACTGGGAAGGGAAGCCAAATTTAAAGCTTGAAGAAGAACTAGCAGGTGACTGCTTGTCAACATACTTCTTCAAAAGTTTTGCTATGGAAGTGATCAGAAGAATGGCATAATAAGGGAGATAGGAGATTTTAAAAGGCTTTTTTACACTACAGGGAATGATTCATTGGTGACACAGGGTAAACAGAATAACTGGAAGTACAAAATTTTTGGAAAGGCAAGAGTGTGTGAGGGCCTGAGAGGAGGACAGGAGTGAAGGCCATACAGATACAGTTGGTGGATTTGATGACAGGAAGATGGAAAGTCCTCACTGAATGACTTCAGTTTTATTTATGAAGCATGGGGGGGTGTCATAATGGAGGGTAAGAGGAGGGGCAGGGGAGAAAGGAGGTTTGAGTGGGGCAGTGAGCACGAAGCAGCTGTGTGCAAAATTACAAATGCAAATCTAAGGCAGAAATTAAGTCGTATGGCTGGGCAGTTTTTAATGTCCATTTAAGGTTTGTAATTATTAATGAAAAGTTTAATATATCAGCTTGGTTCTATTATTTTCTTATTCAACATTTCTTTGCTATTGGAGGTCCTGATATGGTCAAAGAATGGTTGCAGTGAACTGAAAGGGTAAAATGTTTAAAGTTTGTATTTCAGAGGCAATTCAGCTTATAAGTTCTAGGGTCTGACCATGGGAGCAGGAGGCTGAAGAGGAGTATAGGAAAAATTCAGAAGTCAAGGAACTGAGAGGAAGGTTAGAGGCTGAGTCATCACATGGATGCGAGCTATTGGCCCTGTAGCAGATGGGTGCGAGGGAAAAAGCAGATGTCATTTGAGAGGGCTCTAGGGTAAAATGATGTCCTCAAATGGAAAGATATTTTACAGTCAAATGATGGAAGACAAAGCTTCCAGAATGTAGTATGTAGGAGAGCGATTTTCAAATTCATTGCTGCTTAATTAACCACACTAAAACTCAATGTCTTAAAATAATGATTTTATTATTTCGTAAGATACTGTAAGTTGACTGGGCCCAGCTAGGTGTTCCTTATGATTCATGTGACATCAGATGGGGCTGAAATCATCTGGGGCTTTGACTGGGCTGGAACATCCAACCCACGACGGCTCATTTGCATATCTGGTGCCTTAGTGATGGTGGCTGGAAAGTTGGGCTCAGCTAGGATGGCCAGGTCATTCTCTCTCTCTCTTTTCAGCTCATCTCAAGGTCTTTCCCTCTCCACATGAATTTTCCTGCAGTGTAGCTGGACAGTTTACATGGCAGTTCAAGGTTCCCCAATATGCCAACATGGAAGCTGTCAGGACTTCTTAAGGCTTAGACCCAGGATGACACAGCATCTCTTCTGCCACATTCTCTGGATTAAAGTGAGGCAGAGGGACAGTCCAGATCCAGGGGCAGGGAGGGGGTGATAATCACCATGATGTCAATACCAGGAGATGTGATCCAACTTCTATGAAAATGATTTACAACAGGAAGTTTATTGATCCCAGACCCAGAATTCTTTGAAGGTAGAGTGGAAAGGCTGAAGTAGGAGTGGGATTTAGTTTAGAAGATTACAGAGCAGCATGGGAATGGGAGAGCAGGTTGTAATGGATGACAGAGGGAATTGTATTAATATCTCCAAAGATGACTGTGGTCAACAGGAATTTGTGACACGACAGCCTGGTACTGCTAAAGCAGTGATCTCCAAACGTCCTTTTGATCATGCACCCCTAACTAAAAAATGTTTGCACATTCCTCAAATATAATTCACAATTATTATATACTTAATAATATTCTACTATATAATGTACTTTGTAAGACAAACATAAAAGTAGAAATTAAGAATGATGCGATAAAGATAAACTAAGTAATAGTTTCAAATTATTTTATTTGGTTTATCAATGGTTTAATAACCTTTTGGGCCTTTTTGGTAAAAGCACTTCACTTAAAAAATGCCTCATCAATTTAAAAAATCTTGGTTTAACACCTTGTGATTCTAAGTTTAGTTTATTCCCTTGTTGGTTTTAATGGCTATTGTAGCTGAAAAGCTTTCTCATAACAATAAGTACAGCCAGACGGAAAAAGTGCACCATTAGTTGTGCTTGCTAAATTGTGATACTCGTTTTTCAATCCCATCCCCAATTATGTGAAGGGTTTTGGTGAAATTCAGCTAGCAAATGTATATCAACCCATCAGTCGGTTGTTCTTACAAACTAATCAGAAGTTATTGCATTTTTGTATTTTTAAGAAAGGGGTTCAAAACCCATAGAAATTACTCATTTGGGAGACCGTTAACATGGTTTTTAAAACTGTATTTCCAAGTTTTTAAGTGTGCAGATTTTAAGAGTTTCTTCATTTAAATAGTTTTCGGCAACAGAATTAGGTAACAATGGAACATTTCCAAGTGTCTATTTTTAAAATGCTCTCTCCATAGCACAAATGTCTTTAGAACAGCCTCACTTTCTCCTTCATTATTAAAAATGTCACCTTTACCTTGAAAAAACTGATTAACAGTATTATTCCAAAAAACTGACAGTTACTTGTTCACTTGTATTCATAGAAAAGGTCAGCATACTGGGAACACTTGTCAATTTTTTTTAAAAGATAAGTGTCACTCAGCTTTTAGTTGGACAGTCCTTTCTACAGAATAACCAATGAACTGGGTACTATGTGGTAGAAAGTTTTTCACAATCAGCTCTTCTCTTATTACAAAGTATTATAAAGGCTCTGTTATTATTTTAAAGATCTTATTTTATAAAAATTAACCACATTGACAACATTCTGTGTAGCACAGTGTAATATGTAGAAAGGAAATGAACTTAGGAGAGTTTTGCTGCCAAGTTCTACTAGGGCTCCTTCTATACTACGTGTTTGGCTTCTAGAACGACTGAAGACAACTGTGTTAGTACATTAAGCACTAGAAAAATGTAAATCCCTATACATTTTTTTAGATACAAAATAAATATAAGTCTAAAGTCTAATATTTTCTTCTTGCTCCACATTGTTTTGTTTTGCATGCCCCACGTTGGGAGCCACATTCTTTGAGGAGGACCAGGAGGGAGGTCACTTTGCTCTTGCAATATGGTCCTAAGTAAAACGGTAAAACAGTGACTTTAGGGTGACTATTCCTTCTGGAGGCACCTGGTGTTGTAGAGCTGCAGTCCCCAACCCCTGGGCCGCAGACTAGTACCAGGCAATGGCCTGATAGGAACTGGGCCACACGGGGGAAGGTGAGCAGTGGGCGAGTGAGCGAAGCTTCATCTGTGTTTATAGCCGTTCCCATTGCTCACATCACTGCCTGAGCTCCACCTCCTGTCAGATCAGCATGGGCCTTAGATCTGGAGTGTGAACCCTGCTGTGAACTGCGCATGCGAGGGTTCTAGGCTGCGTGCTCCTTGTGAGAATCTAATGCCTGGTGATCTGAGGTGGAGCTGAGGCGGTGATGCTAGCGCGGGGGAGCGGCTGCAATACAGATGATCGTTCATTAGGTTTGCCTGCACAATAAATGTAATATGCTTGAATCATCCCCAAACCATCCCCCACCACCCCTAGTCTGTGGAAAAATTGTCTTCCATGGAACTGGTCCCTGATGCCAAAAAGGTTGGGGACTGCTGTGGTAGAGGATAATGCCCAAAAGCCTCATTGTAGTACAATTATTAAGTACCAACTATATGCAGGCCATGGTTCTAACCATGGCTTTTACATTGAAAGATAGAAATTGGGCAGGAGAGAGAAGGATGAAGAAGTGATACTAGTGGTTCATTTTTCTCACACAAAATTCTGAAGCACTGAATCAGAGAGAATAAAAACTATTAGTATTTGACAAGACCTCTGGATGATAAAGAGATCTGGTCTAACTCCTAGTCTTCAGGTATATATCATATACTTTTATTAATTCACTCAACATTTTTTTCCCCAGAACTTTTGGCATTTAGAAGTAAGGTAAATAAGTTTCAAAGATTTACCAAATTTTACCATAGTAGTCAGTAACACAAAGCTAAGTACCCAAGTTTTCTATCTAAAAATACGTCTTTTAAGAAGCTCTTCAGACTGGGCCCGGTGGCTCATGCCTGTAATCCCAGCACTCTGGAAGGCCGAGGTGGGAGCATTGCTTGAGCTCAGGAGTTTGAGACCAGTCTGAGCAAGAGCGAGAACCCATCTCTGCTAAATATAGAAAAAAAAAAAATAGCCAGGCCTGGTGGCTCACACCTGTAGTCCCAGCTACTTGGGAGGCTGAGGCAGGAGGATTGCTTGTGCCCAAGAATTTGAGGTTGCTGTGAGCTAGGCTGATACCATGGCACTTTTGCCTGGGTGACAGAGCAAGACTCTGTCCCCCTCTCTCAAAAAGTAAAATTAAAAAAAAAAAAGAAGCTTTTCAAGTTATCAGGATATAATTTAATCAGGCATAAAATGCTAAGAACAAAACCAAAACACAGTGTCCCCCAAAACAAAAAAGCACAACAGGACTTGTGCCTTCAGGGAACAGCATGGACATCGGATGCTGAAGTCAGATAATGGTATGCTGAGTTCAGGAATGATGGGGGGTGGGGGTGGGGGGGATGGGGGGGTGCTAGCACAAGAAGTATCAGTCCAAAAAGGAAGTTGTTGGAAACAGTTGTCTTTTTAACAAACAAGCACATTGGACCAGCAGCTCACAGGCAAATCTTAGAATTTCTATAAACATAGAAGAAGAAAATCTTGCTGGCTTGGGAGCGATTATAAAATGGGTATTGGATGTAGGAGTCTGGAGCTTGGTGGAGAGGAAGAGTTCATTCTCTGCTTTTCCTCAGGGGCTCCTTCTCCTCTGTGGGCATCTAAATATTGGTGGGCCCTCTTCTCTTCTCTCCTCTACACACTCTCCTTGAATGTCTTCATTTAGTCCTAAGGCCATATGTCATCTCTTATCTTGACACTGAGCTCCAGAGATGTAGATCCAGCCACCTGCCATGATATTTCGTCTTGAGTGTCATCAACAATTCAAATTTTACATGACCAAAACAGAAATTCTGATTGTCTGCCCTCCCCCAGTCTGCTCCTTTCCCATTCTTTATCTTCTCATTTTGTTTAAATCAAAACACTGGAAGTCACTGTTGATTCTTCTCTTTCCTTCTCTGTCGACCCTGCATTTGATCCATCCAATTCTTCCTTGTTTCAGACATTTCACATCTGTCCACTTGTACCAGTTTACCACACGGGTCCAAGCCACCATCATCTCATTCCTAGACTTCTTCAGGAGCCTCCTGGCTGGTCTCCCTAATTTTTCTCTTTCCTCTTTTACAATCTGATCTCCACACAGCCACCAGAATCATCATTATAAAATGTAAATCAGATTTAGCAAGCTTAAAACCTTTCAAACTTCTTACTTTATTTTGGAGAACATCAAAATTCATTATCATATAAGACCTCAAGTGATCTACCCAATGTTTGCATTTTTGTCATCCTTTGAAACCCTTTTCTCCTTCCACTGTCTGTCTGTTTCCTAAACATGCCAGGCTTGTTCTTGCCTTGGCTATTCCCTCAGCCAGGAATGCCCTTTCCTCAGATATTTCCATTACTGCCTCCTTCTTGCCATTCAGGTCACAGACCAGGTATCTCCGAACTCACTCACCTCACTTCTACACAAACAAACAAATCTAAAATAGTCACTCTATCATGTCACCTTGTTTTATTTTTTTCATAGCCTTACTGATATTTTCTTCTTTTATTTATTTGTTTTTTCCCTGTACTAGAATGTGACGACACTGAGAACAAGGATTTTGTCTTTCTTGTTGACTGGCACTATTGGAACAGAGCCTGGCATGATTTTCTTTGAAACATCAATTGCACTCTCTAATTGACTGCAGTGGAAGAGAGAGCTTTAATGATGGAATATTATAAGCCTCATTAAAGTGTCTCATATCCAATACTATTTAATGGAACAAGGGGGTCATACCCAGCAACAGTTGTTTGGTACTGGGAGAAATGTCAAAAAGTCTTAATAGCTTCAGACTTCTGATTCAGGGAATGAATGTATAAGCTCAAGGAGCTCTTCTGAGCATATACTGTGCGGGTGACATTGATAGGATTATACAGGAGATAAGATTGTGGAAGGGAGCCAACTCATTTGTCCAGCTAATTATATTATGCGGGCTTAGGAGAAAAGAACACACAGAGAGAGATAATACTAAAATAGTAATAACAGGAGTTCCCTCTTATCCGCAGGGAATATGTCCCAACACCCCGAGTGCATGTCTGAAATCTCAGATAGTACTGAATCCTTTATATACTTGTACTATGTTGTTGTTTTTTCTGTATATATATATATATATATATATATATATATATATATATATACCCATGATAAAATTTAACTTATAAATTAGGCACAGTAAGAAATTAACAACTTGTATTTGGTATATATTTGGCTTCTCTTTGGCACATCTGAATTACCAGCATCACTACCCTTGCATTTTGGTGCCATTATTAATTGAACACAAGCACTTCATATTGGTATCCAAACAATCCACCTGATAACTGAGAGGGTTACAAAGAGGCTAATGGACATGTAGTGACTACAGCTGGAAAAGGGATGATTCAGGTCCTGAGTGGGATGCAGTGACATATCACGAGATTTCATCTTGCTAATCGGAATGGCACTCAATTTAAAACTGATTAATTTTTTGTTTCTGGAATTTTCCATTTTATATTTTCGAACCACAATTGACCACAGGTAACTGAAACCATGGAAAGTGAAACTGTGGATAAGAAAGGACTATGCATAGAAGAAATACAAGATAGAGCTGGATAGAATTCAGACAAATTGCATAAACAGAGATCAGTTAACTACAAAATATGATTTATGCTTTCAAGGAAATTTTCAATATAAAGGTAGAGGCAAACATAGTTAAATGGAATCCAAGTTCTTCTTGGACTTCTTGGACTCAATTCATGCATAGCTTCAGGCTAGACTACTCAGTTTTAGCCCTTAAATAAATCCAACTGTGAGAATATTGCTTAGAAATATAGACATCCTAAAGGTTTAATAGGAAAACAGAGGAGGGAGTCATATAGCAAAACAGCATAAAACTCTGAGCTTTCTGCAAAGTTTTTCTCATATAATTGCTTTATTCTTGCCAGTTCTTGCTGAGAATCTACTCAGCAGCCTTTATAACCACCTTGCTCAGGTTTCCTTTTCCCCTTCCCTCTTCCCCCTTCTCAAAATCTAGCCATCTTGCATGAGTTTGTTTATTAGCAAAGCAACCTAATCACCAACCAAACTATGACCGCCTGTTGTTCCAGTGCATTGTAGGATGGTCGGCATAGGAGTGCAGGTGGGGAAAATGGCTCGCCTAATATTACAGATATGTTTGGAAAATGGAAGATGATCCAATGTTGTTGGAGTTTAAGTTTTATGAAGGGGTTAATTGGAAATAAACCTGAAAACATAGCTCAGGGCATGATTAGCCTTGAAAGCTACTCCAACCTTTGGCTACCAGCCTCCTCTGCCCTACCTTTCCCCGTCTCTAGTAACCACTGTTCTACTTTCTACTTATAGGAGATCAACTATTTCAGCTTCCACATATGAGTGAGAACATATGATATTTATCCTTCTGTGCCTGGCTCATATGTTTCTAAAAAAGTATTCATTTTATCTAAGTTTTCATATTTGTTGGCATAAAGCTATCCATAATACTATATTTTCTTTTGTTTTTACTATAGCTATTTCCATAGACAGATATCCTGTTTTGAATTTAATGTACTCTATTTAAGCCTTTCCCCTCTCTTCCTCATAGCTCACACAATCAATTTGTCATATTTCATAAATTTCTTTTTCTTTCCAGGAAATATCTTTTGTAGTTGTTGATTTTCTCTATTATTTCATTTTTATTTTATTAGTTTCTGCTCTCATTATCTTATTCCTTTTACTTTTTAAAAGGTTTACAACATGGTTCTTTTCCTGGCTTCCTGAATCAACACATTTAAATTCAATCTTATTTGTTTTTAAATAAATACATTTAAATCTATAAATTACTTTACAATTATTGTTTCAGCTTTAAGTCATAGTTTGTTATATGGTATGTTTATTTTCATTTAATTCTGAATATTTCATCATTTCCATTTCTATTTATCCTTTGAAGAATTTAGGAGAGCAACCTTTAATTTACAAATATACATTTTTACTCTTATTATTGACTTATAATTTAATGCACACTATGATTATATTATGACTTAATAGATGCTCAATTTTTGTAAATGTTCTAAGCATACAAAGAAAGAATATATAAACCTATAGGGAGTAGGACTCTATCTATACATACATAACAGTTAATTTTATTGTTCAAATCTTCCATAACCTGAGTTTTTTACCTGCTTGTTGTTCCAATTTGTGATAAAGGGGTATTACAATCTTTTGTAATAATTATAGATTTTATTAATTCTTGCAATTCTATTTTGTATGTTTAATGGCTATTCTGTTAGAAGTATGCATGATCATAATTATTGCAACTTCCAGGTGGATCTTTTCTGCTACTATTTTGTCATATCATTTGTATGTCTATTAATGTTCTATTTTAACAGGCTTCATTTTTTTATATTTTCAAATATTATATTGCTAAAATAATTTTCCTCTGGTTAGTAATTGCATGGGATATCTTTTTTTTTTTTTTCTTTTTAAGAGACAAAGTCTTATTCTGTCTCCCAGGCTGGAGTGCAGTGGCTAATTTTTAAACTTTTTTTGTAGAGACAGAGTCTATGTTGCCCAGGCCAGTGTCAAACTCCTGGCCTCAAGCAATTCTCCGGACAGCCTACCAAAGTGCTGGGATTCCAGGTGTGAGCTACTGTGCCTGGCTGTCTTTTATTTTCACCTATGTTTGGTCTTTAGTTTAATGTATTATTAGTAGCACAGAGCAAGGTTTTATTGTTTTATCCAATCTAAATCTCATTTATGACTATTATATTTCTGGTAATTTGCACTGGTCTTTATCATCTTGTTTTACATTTTCTCCCTACCATTTTCTTTTTGGTACTGCTTTTTAGTTTTTTTTTTGTCTTCTTTAGGACTGAAAGTTTTCTATTTTCCTTTTCGTCTGCTGAGTCATTCATTACTGATTTTATATATATTTTAGTGGTAATCCTTAGTTTTTCCCATAATATTTAACTATAAATTTTTCTTATAGATTTTAAGTTATTTAGTATCTCAGTCCTTCTCCAAACATGTAAGTGATCTTAGAATGCTTGAATTATTAATTGATTATACACTCCCATCTTGTTATGAGTGTTTAGCATTTTATTTTATTTATTTATTTATTTATTTATTTTGAGACAGAGTCTCACTTTGTTGCCCAGGCTAGAGTGAGTGCCGTGGCGTCAGCCTAGCTCACAGCAACCTCACACTCCTGGGCTCAAGCAATCCTTCTGCCTCAGCCTCCCGAGTAGCTGGGGCTACAGGCATGTGCCACCATGCCCGGCTAATTTTTTCTATATATATATATTAGTTGGCCAATTAATTTCTTTCTGTTTATAGTAGAGACGGGGTCTCACTCTTGCTCAGGCTGGTTTTGAACTCCTGACCTCGATCAATCCACCCGCCTCAGCCTCCCAGAGTGCTAGGATTACAGGTGTGAGCCACCACGCCCGGCCAGCATTTTATTTTTTAATACAAAAGTAGTAGCTTTTTTTACAATCAATACTAATACTAATTAAATTTATTTTCATTAATTTTTGAAGACATCATTAAAAAAAGAATTTCAGGCATCTGTGCCAGTTTTATTTTATTTGTTGCTGAAGGCCATCCTTTATTAGTTCTTTTAGTAAGAATCCATGGGTAATAATGTTAGTCTTTCTGTATCTGAAAATGTATTTTGCCTCAAATGATAGTTTGGATATTAAATTTTAGCTTAACAATTATTTTTCCTCAATGCTTTAAAGCTGTTATTTCATTGCACTCTGGTACCTGTTAGTACTGAAGAGAGGCCGTGTTGGAGGTTAAAAATGTGTTACTTTTCTCTTTCTGGTAGCTTTTAATATTTTGTCTTTATTCCTTTTTTTAAAATTCAGGTTTATTGAGGTAGAGTTTACATACAGTGAAATTACTCTTTTTATGTGTATAGCTCTATAGAACATTTACACTGTCCCAAAAAGTTTTCTGATGCCCTTGTTATTTAATCCCTCCTCCACCTCCAATCTCTGACAACGATCTGATTACCATCCCTATGGATTTGCCTCATGTAATTGGAATCCCACAGAACTTTGTATTTGGCTCCTCTTATCATGATACTTTGGAAGTTGACCCATGTTGTATGTATTTGCACTTTGTGCCTTTTTTATCACTGAGCTGTGTTCCATTGTATGAATGTTCCACAATTTGTTTATCCATTCACTATTCACCAATTGGTGGAGCTCTGAGTTGTTTCCAGTGGGGGGGCCATTATAAATAGATATGCTACAAACATTCTCCTACAGGAATTTATGTAGACATATATTTTTATTGCCTTATTCAATGTTTAGGACTGTCATTGCTGGTTCATACAAGACGTGCTCGTTTTACTTTATAAGACATTGCAAAGATGTTTTCCAAAGTGGTTGTCCAATTCTGCTAATTCTCTCTTTGACTGTATCCATTCTGTCCTATCTAGAGCTTTCTTCTATTTATAGAGTTTTAAAAATCTCAATAGCTTTTTTTTAGTTTACACACAGTCTATGATTCTCATATTTATCTTTTTCTTCTTTTTTATCTGCTTTTGTTTCAATTTTTTTGAAAGAAAACTATACCTTCACTTATATCAATGGACTTACTAAATGGTTACTAAACTTATTAAAATTAATTAATTACTAAACTTATCAAAATATTTCTAGGGGCTGCCTGCACTTACGTGGATGGCTTTGAAACTGGAGACCGTTCCTCCATCTGCAAAGCCAGCAGCACAGCATCCTCAAGTCTCTCTCTCAGTGTGACCCTTCTGCCTTCCTCCTCCACTGATAAACACCCTTGTGATTACATTGGGCTCACCGGATAATCCAGGCTACTCCGCACATCACATCACAGGTCCGTCTGATTAACAACCTTAATCACATATGCTCATGGGCTGAGTGTGGTGGCTCACGCCTGTGATCCTAGCACTCTGGGAGGCTGAGGCAAGAGTATCGCCCAAGGTCAGGAGTTTGAAACCAGCCTGAGCAAGAGTGAGACCCCGTCTCTATTAAAAATAGAAAGAAATTAATTGGCCAACTAAAAATATATAGAAAAAATTAGCCGGGCATGGTAGTGGATGCCTGTAGTCCCAGCTACTCGGGAGGCTGAGGCAGGAGGATCTCTTGAGCCCAGGAATTTGAGGTTGCTGTGAGCCAGGCTGATGCCATGGGACTCTAGCCTAGGCAACAGAGTCAGACTCTGTCTCAAAAAAAAAAAAAAAAAATGAAATCAAAACATATGCTCATGGCTGCAATCTTAACTTCCCTTTGCCATGTGACCTAATATATTTACAGGTTCTGGGGATTAGGATGTGGACTTTTATGGTATAGGTCTTCTATCCACCACAGAAGGTATTACCATTTCAAGTCAGAGGGAGAAGGTGATTATAAAATGATATTGAATTAAGTGGCTAGCTAGCCACTTGGAAAATTAGAAATAAAGGCTGTCTGCTTTACTCTTAACAACATAATCAAAATAGCTGGATCAAAGGCTTCAGTTTTATTAAACAAAAAAGTATAAATGTATAAGAAGAAAATGTGGATAAATAAGGTAGACATTTTAAGGGATAACACAAAAATTAGAAGCTACTAGATGAACAATTCTAAAGTTACTGTATGAAGATTTGTATGAAAAAATAATCTCAAATATAGTAAACAATAATAAATCACAAACTAGGAAAAAATTTGCCACATATTTGCTAAACAAAGGACCAGTATTCATAAAGAAAGAGTTCTTAAAATCAATAATAAAAAGGCAACCAACCCAATAGCAAAATAGAAGTGGGTGAAGGCAGTTACAGAAGATGTGTGAATGGATACCAAACACACTTTTTTTTCCTTTTATTTGAGCATGTTTGATTTTATAATTCAGAAACAAATTTAAAATATAGGTTTCATAGTAGGTAACATTTAAGAGTCCTTCCTGTTCTATCAAGGATTCTAAATTTTTTAAGTACTCTGTGAGACTGCTATTTGTATCAGTGTACGAGGATAGTATATAAGTCCTGAATAATGCATAACAATTTTATCTACAGAAATTATCACAAGTTTTTACATCTTGCTAAGTTCATAGAACTAGATTTTTTATTGGATACATTAAAATGTAGAAAGAAATATCACTGTGGTTACTTTCTAATAGTAATTCAGAAGGTAGCCCAGATATCATAACATTTTAAACCATAAACTGAGATTAGGATGAGGATTCTTTAAATTTTATAAAACTACTTAAAAGTAAAAAGGTTTTTCCTATGTAAACTAGTAAATAGGAATATTATCATAATGGTTTTGTAGGTATTCAAGAATTATAATTTGGTAAAATGTTTTTAATTAAGTTGTCTCTACTTTATAATTTGCTTTATTTTTATGCAGTGGCAAAATGCAAATATTTCTCATAGGAACTTTAATATTCAAACTCATAAAAATATTCTCAAATCTTGTGGGATTTATTAAGAACATTAATCTTGCCTTAATATTTGAGGATGTGGCCAAAGTGGGAGCTATTTAAATTACTAAACTCTTAGGAGAGTCTTTTATTTTATTATTTTTATCAAGCCAAATGCTAACATGAAAACTACCATTTTTTTGAACCAAGATAGACAAAAGAACTATAGTTGTCAAGTTTCAGATAAAGCATGTATTCTTGAAAGTAATTACTACAATTCCCAAACAGAGAGAATTATTTAAAATGATAATGCAAAATAATTTTACTTTCATGATCCTATGTTGCTCTTTTAGTTTTACATTTTGGTTCAAATTCTTCAACACAATCCATTTGATATGCTTGTTTTGTAGATGTTCTTTTCCCTGGAGGATTTTTCAGAATATTTCATCAGCTTGTGTTTCCCAAGCTCCCATATCTGAGAATTTGAATAGAGACTCCCAGAGAGATTATGGCTAAGTGAGACCTCATTATCAAAATACATTTGGTTTGAACATATGCCCCAGGATTTGAGTCTATTTATCTTCATCCCTTTTCAGGCCTCAATTATCAAGGTAGTTTAATATTTTCCACAGTTTTCATTTTTAGTAACAGAAAGAAACCAGTTTTTTTTTCCGGCACATTATGGGGGTACAGATTTTAAGGTTTCAATAAATGCCCATTTCCCCCCTCCCCCCACAAGTCTGAGTCTCCATCATGACCATCCCCCAGATGGTGCACATCTCACTCATTATGTATGTATATACCCGCCCCCCTCCCCCCTGCCCAATATCCTATTACTGTAGTACCTATGTGACCACTTAGGTGCTGTTCAGTTAATACCAGTTTGCTGGTGAGTATATGTGGTGCTTGTTTTTCCATTCTTGGGAAACTTCACTTAATAGTATGGGTTCCAGCTCTAACCAGGATAATATTAGATGTGCTATGTCACCATTGAAGAAACCAGTTTTTTGAAAAGCATACCTCTCATTTCAGAAATACAACTAATTCTATCTTCATTGGAATTATAATTAAAATAGAATAATGGTGACTTGTGCTTATCTATTTATACAATCATGTGTATATAATACTACTTAAAAATACTTAGAATATTTTAGTACGTAATTTTCCACAATTTTCTAACTAGACATTAGCACAAATGAATTAATCTCCTGTAGCTGTTTCACAGACTCTGTCTACTCTACAAAGAGATGTAAGTGTCTATAGCCTTCAAATTGTCAACGATGACAGGAAATAGTATATTACAGATGCAAAACTGTCTCCATCTTTGGAAGCACCCCTCTTTAACTAATTAAGATTCCAAAAACTTTGTCACCTAGGTTTTCTTAATAGAACTATAACATGTTTGCCAGATGATTGGTGGCTTTATGAATTCATTATCTTTTAGCTCTGAGAAGATGTTTTTAAAATGCAGATAGATGTTAATGTTAAATTTGTTATTTTCACTATAGCCTGGAGTATAATATTTTAGATTTGTTCTATTAATTAAAAGTAGGGTGTGTGTTTGTGCGTGCGTTTGGGTCTTGGGGCAAAATTCAGATGTTTGCACAAATTTTGATTTTTCAAACTGTGATTCAGAAAGCAATAGTAACCTTATTAAAATTATATTTAAAGTGTGCTTTTGCAGTGAAATTAGCAGAACATGGAAAATATTTCTATTTCTCCTGTGTTGATGCTATGACTCCCTGCCAGTTCAATATTGAGTGATATGAAGACAGATGTTGTCAACATAGTTGGCCAGATTACAGGAAAAAGAAACTTAATTTATCTAGAGTCTTAAAACTCCACTTTATGTAAAGTCCACTTTATGTAACGCCTTCCCTTTTGTTCTGAGAGTCTCATTTAAGAAACTGCTGCATAGCTTTTTTTCACAAGATATAATTGAAGGAGATGGACTCCCCTGGGACACAGCCTCCTTTGGGGTTTGGGAAGTATTGGGTAATCTTCTCGGCCTTCCTGTGTGCTGGCGTGGACACTCACGAGTCTGACTGAGCACCTGATGATTTTGTCAAACTGCTCTGCAATTTTGCTAGATTGGCTTTTTACTTCTCTAGTCTTATAAAGATTGTTGGTCTCATACAATGTCTGAAAGAACCAGCTTTCTTGTAGGCTGCCCATGTGAATCAGGACGATAGAGGTGGAGTTTGAGAGGCAGGAAGACATTGCCAGGTGTACCTGACAATTCTCTGGCATGGGGATGCAGGTGTGAGGAGCCAGCCCCATGGTTGCGTATGAAACTTTAAAAAAGCCAGTTACCCTTCTGGTCCCACCAAGAGTTAAAGGTATTTGGTAATAAAGAGTCTGAATTTTGATGAGGAAGAATATTCTGTTTTATTTTTTCCCCCAGTGAGTTCAGCTGTGGCCACATTGTATCTATGGAAGATGGAACAGCTCTGTTCTCACCTGAAAGCCATGATGGATATTAAAGAAGTTTGCAGGCCTGGCTCAGAGATCACAAGACAATGGCTGAAAAAATGGAACAATAGGCCATTTCAATGTTTTTCAACCAGTGTCATACACTACCAGTGCAGAGGTATATAGAGAAATATGGTTGAGAAACTGGAGGGCATGGAATTTGCTGATGCCTCCCAGGCAAGAGCCAACTTGTTACTGCCCAGACTAATTAAATTGAACTTTCACAGGACATCACACTCTTTACCGCACGTATCACAACTTCACTAACTACAATTTTAATTAGATAATTACATGCATAATTATTGGTAAGTTTTCTCTCTTATTGGATGGTATGTTCCTTGAGAACAGAAACATGACTGTCTTACTCACTGCTACAAACTCAATACCAGCAAATAGTTGAAATGGATACTTGTTGAATGAATAAATGGTAGTAATTTGGGTGGAAGCAAAACTTCCCTGCAGCTCCTTCAAGCTATATATGTATGAAATTGAATTTAACTTATCTTCTACCCTCTTATCCTTCAAATCTGCTTTTCTTCCTGTGTTCATTAATATGGTTAATGGTATTATAATTTATCTGGTTTCCCAAATTAGAAAGCTCAGAGCCATCCTACATTCCTCTCTCTTCCCCAGTCTAATTGACCTTCAGTTTTTTTCATTTTGCTCCAGACTATCTCTGGATTTGGATCCTTCTCTCCCTTTCTTTATCTAGCTTTTATTATCCATTATCTGAAGCATTATAATAGCCTCTAAATGGGATTGGTAGCTGTTAATTTCCACCCATTTCACTCTATACAATGACATTGATGGTATCTTCCAAAACCTTGGTGTATGGACACCTTTCTGCTTGTAATTTTTTCACTGATCCTCTATTAACTAAAAAATAGTCTTACATCACTTATAGAGTAGTCTTCAATGGGAATGATACTGTTCCTTAGGGATATTTGATAATCTGTAGGTACAGGTTTCTTTTTCTTTTTTTGTCATAGAGATTGGAGGTACTATTGGCCTTTCTTGGGCAGGGACCTGGGAAGTTAGATGTTATGCAGGAACAGTCTTTCTCAACAAAAAATTGTTTCATCTGTTGCACAACTTTCAAATGTCTCCCGAGCAATTAACGTAGGTGAAACACCAGCTTGGGCATTTAAACAAGAGTTTTGCAGGAATGAAAGTATTGTGTAAACTGAGCGAAGTATGTACTTTGTTTTGTTCAGAATATTACAGAAGTTGGTTACCATTTTGGAGAATCATGCCACTGATCACTGTGGATGCTGTTTGGGGTATTTGAATTGCCAAAAACATACCTGCACTTATGGCTGTCACATTTATAGTGAGTCTGTATATAGATGCAAGCATCTGACTACTTCATGTTTTCCAATGCAGCTGTGGCTGAGCATTGAAATATTGAAATACATACTATTTTATCATAAATTACTTTCCTTTTATTTCTTTTATATATGACATCAAATATTATATTGAGTTTTTTGTAACCATGCATAGATCAGTTTTATCATCCATAAATTTCATTTCAGAAAAGTAATAGGAACAAATATTTGTTAGTAATAAGGATTGTTGGGTTTAAAATTGTACATGAAGTGGGGCCTCAGATTTATTCACACTATACTTAGGTGAGCAAAGAAAATGGAATCTTTTTATTTTCTCTAGGGCTGATCTGATATTTCCCATACTCCCTACTTAACTGTGTAGTGGGTAAAAGAAAATATAAATTTTAATCTAAACCTGTACACATAATCTGGTAAAATAATTTTAAACATCTTTTTGGGTAAATGTATAATTACTTAAGGGTAGAATATTTCAGGTTTCTTTTCTCACCACTATTCTTCTTCAAGAGACTTTGAGGTAGGAAGAGAAGTAGTTCACATGACCCCGTGGTGGTGAGGAAAGGAGTTCCTCACTCTCTAACTAGGTGACCTCATCTTAGAGAACGCTTGGCTTTGAATGCCATCTATATGCTGCAGATGACCTAGAGACTGACCTCCCATCTTCAACCTTCTCTAGACTTGTTTATCTGTCTCCAACTTGATATCTCTACTTGTATGTCTAATTGGCATCTCCAACAGAACACAGCCAAGACAAAACTCTTGATTTCCACTGTTTTCCAGATCCACTCATCTTCTACCAAGCTTTCTCCATATCAGTAAAGGCCACTGTACCCCATTGCTCAGACCAACAACTCAAACTATAGTCTCCATTCCTCTCCTTGCCTCACATTCCAATCAGATCCATTAGCAAGGCCTTTGGGCTCTACCTCCAAAATCGATGGAAAATCTGACAACATTCACTATCTCCACTGTTACAACTTTAAGCCTCTGTCACCTTGCACTTGGACCACTATAATAATCATTTCTTGACTGGCCTCCTTGTTTTCACTTTTGTCCCTTACAGCCCATTCTTCACATGACACCCAGAATTATCTTTCTAATGGGCAAATCAGACCATGCCACTCCCCTTCATGCAACCCTTTATGACTCTCCAATGTAATCAGAGTAGAATCCAAACTCTACCATGGACTGCAAGGCCCTGTGTCTTCCAGCCTCTGCCTGTCTCTTGACTTCATCTCCTGCCACTGTCCTCCTCATTCACAGTGTTCTACTTCACTTCAGATCTGGCCCCAAATCTTCATGTGCTGCCTCCTCACCACCTGGGGCTCAACCCTAAAATCACTGCATCAGAAAGCTCTGCCTGGCTTGTTCTGCTCTGTGTCTCCAGGTCAAAACATCTAGCGTCAGCTCACTGGCCAATCTCTTCCATGAAAAGGCTGGACGTGAATACTGCCTGCACTAGCAACCATCTAGTGCAGTTTTGCAGGTGATGTCGTAGCATCCGCTGCTGAAGAGTGGCCGTTTGCCCTAGGCCTTAAAGTTCCCTTCCAGAGGGTCCTTTCTAGTGAACCCAGACTGTGCTGGCCTGCTGGCATTCTCAGCACCTTTGACGTCCCTCCCTAAAGCACTCATGAACTTCTGGGATCCCTGTAGGATATGCATCAGCCATGAAGGGCCAGGAGAGGTGTCTCAGATATTTATGTGACACTTAACTATCCTTATCTCCACAGCATTGTTCCCAAGCCATGTTGGACACAGCGCTGAGTGAAGGGTGGGGTTCTTCTGGGCCTGTGGCCTCCCCAACACCGCTCCTAAGGAGTGAGCCCTAGATTCAGTGTCCATACCCTTTGCAATTCTTGTTTTGACTTTTCTAAGTGCCCTTCCCTGTCATGCCCCACCCTCTACCTCCAATCCCTCTGCTGACTAGAAGCATGAACTGGGAGGAGAGAGGAGACATCTTCCTGATGCTGCCCTCCCTACTCTCCCTACCTCTCTTCTTTCTACTATAATCCATGAAGACTGAAAGGGGCAGGCTCTTCCAGCTTAGCCCTCCTGTCTGGACTGTATCTCCCTTACACATGCTATATAGTCTGGCTTTTGAAATATTGAAGGGAGACATCAAGAAATTTAGCGGATCCTTTTCTCTCTCTCTTACAAAACCTGGCTCTCTCAGTTACTATAATGTCTTCCTGTAGAGATCAAATAAGTCTGTTTTGAGACTCAAAGCTAACCGAGGGCCTCTTTATTTTGTAGTGTTTCCCCTTCCCTGGAATGATAAATATCACGACTTGACTTCGGGAGTGAAAGAATACAAAGGAAAGTGCTTTAACTTTCCTTTAAATACTCAGTTAATGAGTATTTAGTGGAGTATTTAACTTTCCATTAAATACTTAGTTAATACATTATAATGTATTAACTGAGTATTGGTAAAATCTTATCCATACTACATGGATACAGCACAGCCTGACCCCAATCTGCTGTATCATCTCATCCTCGTTTCCTAGCCTGTCTCATCTGCTGCACAAACCCTGCTCTTCAGACACATACATTTCTTACCATTTTCTGAACACAGCATACTCCATGAATTAGCACAGCTGTTTATTTTGCCTAGAATATCCTTTTCCAACTTACCCTCTGCTTGGCAAAGCCTCTGATATCCTTCCAGATTTAGCTCAAATGTCACCTCCCAGGGAAGCCTACTCCAACCAGCTTCTCTTCTGTAATGTCACAGCAATATGGAAATATCACCACTCTAGCATGTATCACATTACAGGTATATTATAACTATTTCTTTACCACTCGTTTGCTCAGCACTTCAGCAGCGGGAACAGAGTTTTACCCATCTCTTTGCCATCAGCTCCTAGTATTCTGGCTAAACATACCTCCTCTGTTTTTATTATTCAATCTAGACAGTGAACAGAATTTATATTATGTAGGGAAAGGTTACTAAATTCCTGCAATAATGTAATTCATCCTTTAATTTGCTACATGAAAATGTGAAAGCAACAAAGATTAAGAAGAGAGATAGTTTTAAAATCTAAAATTATCTCTTTCCTATTTTTTTATGCAAAGAATAAAGAATTCATGTGAGGAGAAAACATTGTAATGAATTTTTTAAAAATCCACCATTTTGTGCATACTTCAAAAAGAATTATAAACTACTATTTTAAAAGTCCCATACTTTCCAGTCTACGTTAATAAACAATCAGAATGTTTTAGATAAAACAAAATGTTCCAATCATGCTTCAATGAATGAATATGCTAAACTAGAGAAAGAAAGGAAAAATCAAGATAATAACTAATTGTACAATTTGAACATCAATTAAAAACAAAATAAAAGGTCTTTGTTTTAGGAAGAGAAAGAGATAACATGCCTGTGGAATTATATCCTATCTTCTTTCCTTCGTTTCCTTCTTTCATAATGAAATAAAAGCAGGACTGCTCTATCACAAGCAGGGAAAGTTATGTCAAAAGAATCCATGTAAAAGACATCACTCAAGGGAAGGCTGAATTCTCAAGAGGTTAAAGCAAGAGCTTGGAGACTCTGACTTTTCTTTAATGTACTGTGTTGCTTTGTTCAACCAGAACATTTTTGCTCTGATCCACCACCATAGTAGCCTTGAGGCTGTTATTTTTCTATTTGAAATTCAGGATCAGAACATATTGCTGCTTCTTCACCTTGGCAAAACTCACTACTGTAAAGACGTGGCATTTTCTTTAAAAGACATGAGAGAATGGTCTATGAAATATTGAGGTTTGAATATTGTTCCCTGAAAATTTGTGTCCACCCAGAACCTCAGAATGTAACCTTATTTGGAAGTAGGGTCTTTGCAGATGTAATTAGTTAACAATCTCAAGATCATACTGCATTAGGTTAGGCCCCAATCGAATGACAGGTGTTTTATAAGAAGAGGTGAAGAGGCACAGCGACACATGGAGAAGGCTATATAAAAATGGAGACAGAGATTGGAGCAAAGCAACTACAAGCAGGGAATGCCATGGATTACTGGAAGTCACCAGAAGTTGAAAGAAGCAAGCAAGGATTGTTGACACCTTGATTTCAGACTTTTGGCCTCCAAAACTGTGAGAAAATAAATTTCTGTTGTTTTAAGCCATGAAGTTTGTGGCATTATTACAGCAGCCCTAAGAAATTAATATAGCATAGTAGACAATTTTTAGTACCTACGTTATCCCAGGAAGCAGAAAGGCCCCAGGATTTAGAGGGGAGAAGAGTCCTTCCTTCTGTGAACTTTCCCATCGCTGTTCATAGCATATAATCGTCTGGTTTTCCTCCTCTTACTATACGTAGCCACTATACGGGTGACTTAGCTGAGAAATTAGAGTGTCCTTGCAAAGCACCCCTGAAGTAACTTTAAACTAGGTAGTTTCTGAGGACTGAATAAATGGGGTTCCTTCAAGTTTTGTTCAATTGTTTGTTTAGAGACAGGGTCTCACTCTGTTGCCCAGGCTACAGTAGTGGCATCATCATAGCTCACTGCAACCCCAAACTCCTGGGCTCAAGCAGTCCTTCTGCCTCTGCCTCCTGAGTAGTTGGTATTACAGGCACCCCTGCTTGGCTAATTTTTCCATTTTTTTGGAGAGACAGGGTCTCGCTCTTGCTCAGGCTGGTCTCAAACTCCTGGCTTAAGCAATCCTCCCACCTTAGCTTCCCAAAGTGCTAGCATTACAGGCGTGAGCCACCATGCCAAGCCTTCTACTGTTTTCAAAGGTATGTATATGCTATAATCACAACTACTGTCTACAGTACCGTAGGTTGTATACTTCACAATTCTAGGGGTAGCATTCATATGAATGTCAATACTCAGAAGAGAGCACAATGTGAACAGACATATGACTGTTGTGATTTATAAAATATAATTTCATATAAAAGCATTATTGAATTAATAGCCAGTTGTTTGTTATGTATTTTTCTCCATCACTGGATTTTTAAATAACAGCTACTATTCTGTAAGTGGCTATGACTTTCTTAAAAAGAAGTCCTTACACAAAATATATTTAACTTTGCTACACTAATAAGCCCATAGCCTGCTAGTCTCTTTTATCTTTCCCTATCATTTGTCACCCATATAAATCAGTCCTAAACCTCTGCCCATCATTTCTTCACAATATTTCTTAAATACTGTCTGCCTTCTGAATAAAAACCACTTTATTCCAGGTGTTCAGGGCTTCCGGCTAGGATGACTATAAGCAGATTCCTGTTCCATTTTGTTTTCCATCTCTTGACTCCTGTTTATTTGTGACAGATTAATGTTTATAAAAATAATATTTTATTATGTCAATCCTTTGGTCAGGAACTCTCACCAACTTCCTTTTACATGTGGAATTAAATCCAAGTTTCTCCATCTTTCATTCAAACTTCTGTTTAGTTATTTTCTGTCTGATCTCTATCTTTTCTTACCACTTCCTATCACTATTGTTTTTTAAGTTGGAAAATTGACTCTACAATAATGTTAAATTACAACAGTGAAATTTTGATTTCCCTCTATTACTTCCCATTTCCATCTTTTGGCTTGGAAGTTCTAGAAAGAGAACATACATGAGCCATACAGAGGAAGAAGATCTGGCTCAAAATTATTCATTCATTTTTAGCTTTAGAGACTCTGCTTTATAAATTGTGTTTTGAAATAGATTTCAAGAAACTTTCCATACATATTGCAAATGCATGGATCTTAACCATAAAACCTATCTTAAACATTAAATACATTTTAATTTCTCATGTAATTATATTTTAGTTTTGAAAGGTTTATATAGCATTATTGTCACTTCCCAATAATTATATTATTAATAACAAGTAAAATTTCAGCCTTTTCCTTTTACATCTCACATGAAAATAGATCTTCACATTAAAAAGCAGTGGTAGCAGTCCTTCTAAGGTTAAACTTCTGTTGCTAATACCTCATACATTCTATACTAATAGTGAGGTTTATTATATATGAGCTGTTACAGTTGATGCCACTTATTACTTAATATGTGAAACTTACAAGCTTACAGAATTGACAAAATAGGGAGCTAATATATTATCTGAAGTTAAGAAGTCTTCATGAGGAATACATCATGTGTTAGTTATCTATCTGTTCAGGTCCGTTAACATATTTTAAAAGAACAAAAGGCAAGAGAATCCAAGGCAAAATAGAAATTCCTAGGGGTTTGCAATGGAAGGAAACAACAAACAAGCAAATAATGAAGTAGGGAACGTATTGCTAAGATCTGTCCAAATGTTCAGAAACCAAAGGCAAAAATGGCTGGTCGCTAGGTGCAATGGTCATCTGGCATGCTGTTATCTGACAATGCCCAGCAAACCACAGTAGTGATCACCATAGCAATCTTTTCCTTCCTGAAAGCTTTGGACTCAGGCAATTGGAGAATTTGTTTTCCATGGTAATATTTCTCCAATTCTATAATTAAAGTATCAAATAGGATTTTGCCAAATTAACTTTTCAGAATCCCATCTGTTCTTAAAGATTAGGGTACCTGAATAATCATTTTTATAATGTTCTAATACAACTGCTGGAAAAATAATAACTGTGTTTTGACTGCAGCAAGCCACATTTATTAATTGGAGCTGCAATACCACTACTGACATTGGCAGAGTGGGAAAAAACCCATATGTTATTTAGGCTGGTTCTGAATATCTGTTTTTTTTCCCCTTTAGTGGTGTTTATCCACACGGAGCTGAAGAAAGTATAAAGGCCAAGTGAAAATCTGATGGTTATTCAACCAGAAAATGTCAACAAATCAGGAATTTTTTTTTTAATCTAGAAAACTCTGCTTAGAAATAGATGTTAGAAATAAAGGCAAAAATAAAGGTTAGAAAAAGCATGAAATGAGTTTGGACATCAAATTTTGACATGTACACCTATATACATTGTTTTATTCCTTGTGAAAATGTCAAGAATGCCATCATTTATTATTGGCTACATGTTAACAGCTCAAAGCAACATATCATAATAGCAGAGATGAAAAGCACTCAGCCTAGACTTGGGAGTTGGGAATAATGGTCAAGAAAAGTGGTGTTTAAAAATGGTGAGAGAAAACCAATCACAGGGATGGGGAATGGGTAACAGACAGATGAGAAATGCTCCCTTGCAAACTACATATGACCCCAAGTCAATTTGAAACAATATTCCCATATATTCTCTGATCTGGGTGGCACCAAAAATGGGCCCATTGAAGGCCAGTAGGAAAAACAATTGCCAACTCCATCTACTGTCTTGCAATTATGTTTGTTACATGCTGTGAGTAAATCTTCTGAACTAAGCATGTGCCTGCTCACATAGCCCTAAATAATATAAAACCCATAATAATATTACCATTTCATAATAAAAGCATAACAACTACCCCCACTGTTTATCTTGAACTCTAAACTGGATGCAATATAGTTGTTCAGGATCATAGTGAAGTCTATTTCCATTAAATATTACAATAGCATTTCTTATATTATAGCGTTGCTTATACTCGGACATTTTGCAAAACTTTGGTCTTACCCCCTTATCCCCTCGAAGGCCAGAGTTGGGTGCTAGTTAAGCAGGCAGATGGACAGCAGGTTAGATCACATGAGGTGGTTACCTTGTGTGCTAGGAGGAACAGGAGCAGAGTAAAAGCAAATGGAGTCTTAGAGAATTAAGAATAAAAACCAAGGCCAGGTGTGGTGGCTCGTACCTGTAATCATAGCACTCTGGAAGGCCAAGGCGAGAGGATTCCTTGAGGTCAGGAGCTCAAGACCAGCCTCAGTAATAGTGAGCCACTGACTCTACAAAACAATAAAAAAAAAATTAGCTGGGCATGGTGGTGAGCACCTGTAGTTCCAGCTACTTGGGAGGCTGAGGTAGGAGGATCGCTTGAGCCCAGGAGTTTGAGGTTGCAGTGAACTATGATCACAGCACTGCACTCTAGCCAGGGTGACAGAGAGTGAGACTCTGTCTCAAAACCACCACCAACAACAAAAACCATAAAACAAAAACAAAAACAAAAAAATCCAGGAAAACCAAATTTGTTATCATGTCTAAGAGGTAATCCTAGACCAGGAATGGGAGACAGGCCCAGGAGACAGGAATTCAGAGCGTATAAAATAGCACTGGTACTCAAGAGGATTCTCTTGCTTTAATTTCGATTACTAATATGATGGAAAATATGCACATGATAAAAAATATTAAACAAGTACATAGAGGTGTAAAATGAAAAGTAAACTGTCCCACTCCCTTTACTTCTACTTCCACTTTCCAGACATAACAATTGTCAACAGCTTCTTTTTTTATTTAAACAAAATTTATAGCGTACACGTGTTTTTTCATTACATGGATGGATCGTATCATGCTGAAATCAGGGTTTTCAGTGTGCCTATCACCAGAAGAGTGTGCATTGTACCATAGAAGTAGATCTTTACTCCTCACTCCCCTTCCTCTCTTCCCCTCTTCTTGATTTTCAATGTCCATTACACCACTTTATGACCATATGTATCCCTCGTTTAACTCTCACTTGTAAGTGAGAACATGTGGTATTTGTTTTTCCATTCCTGAGATACTTCACTTACGATAATGGTCTCCAGTTGCATTCAAGTTGCTGCAAAAAACATCTTTATCCACTCATCAGTTGATAGGCACTTAGGTTGATTCCATATTTTTGCAACTATGGATTGTGCTGCAATAAACAGTTGGGTGCAGGTGTCTTTTTGATATAATGACTGCTTTTCCTTTGAGTAAATACTCAGTAGTGGGATTGCTGAATCGAATGGTAAGTGTACTTCTGGTTCTTTGAGGAATCTCCATACTGTTTTCCATAGCGATTGTACTAATAATTTACATTCCCCCCAACAGTGTTAAGTGTTCCCTTTTCACTGCATACATGCCAATATCTATTGGTTTTTTTTGACTTTTTAGTAATGGTCATCCTGACAGGGGTAAGGTGGTTATTTTATTGCAGTTTTAATTTGCATTTTCCTGATAATTAGTGATGTTGAGTATTTTTTCATATATTTGTTGGCCATTTGTCTATCTTCTTTTTAAAAACATCTCTTTGTGGCTTTTGCCCACTTTTTGATATGGTTATTTGTTTTTTTCTTGCTGATTTCTTTGAGTTCTTTCTAGATTCTGGATATTAGCCCTTTGTCAGATGAATGATTTGCAAATATTTTCTCCCATTCTGTAGATTTTCTATTTGGTTTGTTGCTTATTTCCTTTGCTGTGCAAAACTTTTAGTTTAATGAAGTCTCATTTATTTATTTTTCTTGTTGTGGTATTTGCTCTTGCGGTCTTAGTCATAAATTCTTTGCCTAGGCCAATATCCAGAAGAGTTTTTCTTACATTTTGTTCTAGAATTTTTAAGGTTTTGGGTCTTACAGTTAAGTCTTTATCTTGAGTTAATTTTTGTATATGGGGAGAGATAGGGATCTAGGTTCATCCTTCTGTATGTGGTTATTCAATTTCCCCCGCACTCTTTCCCCAGTGTATGTTTTTTTCTGCTTTGTCAATCAGTTGGTGTCAACAGTTTCCTATATATCCTTCCAGGATTTCTATAAAAACATAGAATTAAACATAAAACATAGATTTTTTAGTTTAAAAATCATTATATTTATTATGAAATTATGTTAAAATATAAGTGTAAGTCATGTAATAACTAAAAAAAAGCAGTTCCCAATGTAAATCTACAAAATAAGCAAAGTTCTGAAAAATCAGGCATTCAAGCAAAAGGAACCATTTTTACTAATCAGTTTTTATTATGTTTGGTGATAATTATAGGGAACAAACCAATTAATTGGAACTAGATATAAAGACAATGAATATTTTTAAGGCAAACACGTGTGCCTTTTAAATTCTTTTTTTTTTTGAGACAGAGTCTCACTTTGTTGCCCAGACTAGAGTGAGTGCCGTGGCGTCAGCCTGGCTCACAGCAACCTCAATCTCCAGGGCTCAGCGATCCTCCTGCCTCAGCCTCCCGAGTAGCTGGGACTACAGGCATGCGCCACCATGCCCGGTTAATTTTTTGTATATATATTTTTAGTTGGTCAATTAATTTATTTCTATTTTTGGTAGAGACGGGGTCTTGCTCAGGCTGGTTTCGAACTCCTGACCTTGAGCAATCCGCCCGCCTCGGCCTCCCAAAGTGCTAGGATTACAGGCGTGAGCCACCACGCCCGGCCTTAAATTCTTTTAAATAACAATGGAATCATAGCATAAGCTGTTTCTGTGCCTAGCTTTATTTTCTTAAACTAATAATATTTTTTGGAGACCTTTCCATATCAACCAATACAGATTTACCTTAAACTTCCTGATTACCGAACAGTTTCTGTCATATGGATTTGCTGTGATTTTTACAACCAGTCCGATATTAGTGAATGCTGAGCAAAATGCTAATTGCACTATTTCAAACAATGCTGCAATAAGTAATTTTATATGTTTTTGCACATTTGTGTGAGTATATCTGTATGTTAAGTTCATTTTAAATGCAATTACTATGCCAATTTTTATTACATTAAAATAAATTTTAATAAGTGTTGACAAATTGCCTTCCAAAGGAGTTGTACCAATTTACATCCATTAAAAGCAGAGGAACATGCCTGTTTCCCTGAGGATTCACCGTCACTGAGTATTTCCACTTTCTAATCTTTGCTAATGTCCTAAGTGAAAAGAGTGGTATATCAATTTTTCAAAGTCTTTTGAATTAATTACAGCTGAAGTTAATTATTTTTTCATAGGATTCTTAGCTATTTTTATTCCTTTTTTTTTTCTTTTAACATAAGATAGATCATATCAGTCTTCTCTCAAAACCCTCCTGTAGTTTTCCATTTTATCCAAAGTTCTTACTGTGCCCTATACAGACTCTAAAAGATTGGGCTCCGGGCTTCCTCTCTCACCTCATCTATCAATCCCTCTCTTTCTTCCTCTGCCCCAACTATGCTGTCTTTCTCACGTTGCCTCGGGCATGCCAGACATATTAATGTCTGGGGTTTTTGCTTTTGCTGTTCCCTCTGCCTGGAATTCTTTCCCCCCTACAGCAGCCCGGCTTACTCCAGCTCCCTGCTCAAATGTCACCTTTGCAGAGAGCTCTTACCTTACCACCCTACTGAAGTAACACATGCCTTCCTCCACCCTGTCTCTCCTCATCCAACTGTATTTTTCTTCATAACACTCTCCCTGAAATGTCAAGTGGTTGTCCACAGAGGGAGAGGTATTTGGCAACGTCTAGAAACATTTTGGGATGGCACAGCTGGGGAGGAGGGGATTGCTGGCGCTGGCATCTGGTGGGTAGATGTTAAACATCCTGTAATGCACAGAACAGCCCACCACACAAAGAATTCTCTGGTCTAAAATGTCAACACTGCAGAGGTTGAGAAACTCTGATATGCATTTTTATTGGTTTACTGTCTATCTTTCCCCTACTAGCAGAGATCCTATTTAAAATAGTTACATGGCCTGGAACGGCCATGGGAACTGAGTAATGAGATTGGGCAGAAGTCGTAAACAACTACTATGGCCAAACAAGTGTTGACCATCTTAATATCAGCCTTCCTACTAGAATTAACACACATGAAAGAGAGTTTGTTCTGTGCCTGCATCATTTCTTTGTTTAGTAAAATATTTTAAAATTGATCTGCACTGCAATAAACTATATCATTTTCAAATTTCTTTAACAGCTTTATTGAGGTATAATTTACATACTATAAAATTCACCTATTTCTTTTTTATTATTTATTTCAGAATATTACGGGGTATAAATGTTTTGGCTACATGCATTGCTTTTGTACAGTTTGAGTCAAAGTTATGAATGTGCCCATCACTCAGATAGTGTGCATTGTACCTGTTAGGTGTGATTTTACCCATCCCCTCCCCCCTGCACTTCAATTCCGTTGAATTTTATTTCCATATGTGTACATGAGTGCTAATCAGTTAGTTCCAATTTAATAGTGAGTACACATGGTGTTTGTTTCTCCATTCTTGTAATATTTCACTCAGGAGAATGGTCTCTAGTTCCATCCACATTGTTACAAAAGGTATTAATTCATTTTTTATAGCTGAGTAGTACTTCATGGTATGCATATAAAACATTTTATTAATTCACTTATGAATTGATGGGTACTTGGGTTGATTTCACATCTTTGCAATTGTGAATTGTGCTACAATAAACATTTGAGTACAAGTGTCCTTTTTTGTCTATGTGATTGCTTTTTTCTTATTGATTAGCAAGTCTCATTAATGTGTTAAAGAAATTAGGACTTTATTGTCATTTGTTGCAAATAGTTTTTTCTTCACGTAGTTGATTGTATTTTGTCTTTGTAGTAATTGTCGTTGTCTTACAGGATCTTTTAATTTTTATGCAGTCAAATGTAATCTATTCCTTAATGACTTTGGATTTTGGGGCTTCCTATAAAAGCCTCCTACTTGAAGAGTACAAAAAAATTCTCTCATCTTTTCTTTGTTTCTCTTATGATTTTATTTTTATAATGAAACATTTATATATTTGGAATTTATTTTGAGATCTTTCTAAATTGCTGGCCCAGTTTTCTAACATCATTTATTGAATAACTTATTTTTCCCTTAGTAATTTAAAGAGATATAATTAATAGACTAAATTCCTATTTCGTTTTGGGGCTAATTTCTAAATTCTCTTTAATTCACAGATCTAACTATTCTTTGGCTATTAATGATATTTATTAATATTGAATTTTTACACATATTAATACCTGTTTTCTCCATCATAATCTTCCCTTTAAGAAGTTTTCTGGCCATACATTTATTTTTATAGGTGAGCTGAACTATAGTATTTTTATAAATTCAAAAAGAAAAAAAACTTCCTGGAACCTTTCTTTTTTGGGAGGGATGACATTTTGTTTGAAATAACATTAAATTAATTTATTAAACTTTGGGAGAATTTTCATCTTTATGTTATTGAGTCTTTCTATACCAGATCAAAGCATATTTCCATTTATTTAAATTTTTAAAAATTCCTCAACTTTTCCCCCAAGTACATTATATATTTTTCTTTTTAAGTTTACTTCTAAGTGTTTTAATTATGAAATCTGATTTTGTAAATGAGATGAGTTCTTTCAATTTATTTGCTAACCATTTTTGTCCAGTCGTTTTTTTTTTTATTTTTTTATTTTTTTTATTGAGTGCCAGACACATAAGGAATGGAAGTGTGACTCGAGTTTAAAAGTACAGAGTTAAGACAAACAATTTCAGTTTCTGGGCTACATTTGGTCATATTTTTTTGCCAAGGTTGCCACCTGCCACCTCCCCATTTCAAACTAAGACTGCCTTCTCTTATCAGTGAGGCAACGTTGTGTCTTAGCATCTTACCCAGTTAGCCAACTCCCTGCTCTCCACCCTGAGATTTGCAAAACAGGCTGTTATAAATCTATATATGGTTTTCTATGTTGTAATTATTAAAAATCTTTTCTAGCATTTTGAGTTATGTGGGGTTTTAAAAAATACATTTATTAACTATATTTTTTTGCTCAATTTTTATATTCCCATGGAGGCAACAGAACTGTGATCTAGGTTTTAAAATATCTGTAGCTTATACTCAGAGATGTGGGAGTAGAGGGAGGCTGCTAAAATTCTGAAAGTGAGCAGAGCTGGAAACCACAACTTAATTCATCATTTTGGCATATATCAATTAGCAACCTCGTTCTCATATTTGCAGAAACGCCAATGTCTGCCTTCTGTGGCCTCCCCACAACAAACTAGCCAGGAAAAGAAATTAGGAGAGAGAACTAAAAAGTCTATGGAGGCTTTTAGCATCAGAGGTTTTCTGTTATTGCACTTGGTTTCTCTGCTGAACATCTGTTCTGCATGGTCTGAGGACACAGATTTATTACTGCTGCAATGCCACCTGTAGAAGGCTAAAACAGGACCCACACCTTTCACCTCTCACAAAAACCAACTCACGCTGGATAACAGACTTAAACCTAAGATATGAAACTATTAGAACTCTAGAGGAAAAAGTTGGAAACACTCTCCTAGACATCGGCCTGGGCAAAGAGTTTATGAAGAAGTCCCCAAAGGCAATCACAGCAGCAACAAAAATAAATAAATGGGACATGATCAAACTACAAAGCTTCTGCACAGCCAAAGAAATAGTCATGAAAGTAAACAGACAACCTACAGAATGGGAGAAAATTTTTGCATCCTATGCATCCGATAAGGGACTGATAACTAGAATATACTTAGAACTCACGAAACTCAGGAAGAAAAAATCAAATAACCCCATTAAAAAGTGGGCAAAGGACTTGAACAGAAATTTTTCTAAAGAAGACAGAAGAATGGCCAACAAACATATGAAGAAATGCTCAACATCTCTAATCATCAGGGAAATGCAAATCAAAACCACAATGAGATATCACTTAACCCCAGTGAGAATGGCCTTTATCAAAAAATCTCCAAACAATAAATGCTGGCGTGGTTGCGGAGAGAGAGGAACACTCCTACACTGCTGGTGGGACTGCAAACTAGTTCAACCTCTGTGGAAAGCAATATGGAGATACCTTAAAGCGATACAAGTGAATCTACCATTTGATCCAGCAATCCCATTGCTGGGCATCTACCCAAATGATCCAGTGACACTCTACATCACTGCACACTGCTGCCACAGCTAGGCTTTAAGTTTATGCTTACACACACTTAGCCACTGACTCCAAATCTTGACTTGGTGCTAGGTTGTTAGGAACCGAAGTAGCTTAGGAGCTTCCTACATCTCCCATGGGCTTTAACCAAAACCGTACTTGTTCTGGGTGGCTAGTTTCCTGACTTGGCTGGGTCTTAAGCCCAAACCATTGACGAAGAATTCTACTCCAAAACCTTTGGTGCCATTTTCAATTCAAAATTTTGGGCAAAACCACCTCAATCTGTCTGAAATTTTCTAACAATGTCAAACCTCCAAAAGGGAAGTTGTTCAGATCATGCTTCATTTCTTCTCCAAGTAGCTCCTTCATCAATATGCAATTTTTCCCATACCCTAACCTAGAGGCAATCTCTGTATAACAAGAAGTCTGGAGGAAAAACACCAGGTAATGAGACTTTTACCCAAGAGAACAGGTGCCTGAACATCTTACACAACTAAGAGCAAAACAGAGATCTCCAAAGGGACTGGCTACAGGTACCTAAACCAAGAAGTACTGCTAGCCTGTTACTCAGTGTTCTAAATTCAGCCTCAACTGGAACTCTGTTACACTTGCAGGCCATCAAAAACCAAAGCAGACCAGAAGGAGGTGTGAGAGTGTTAGGAGAGAGAAATAGAAAAGTGTGGACATAATTGCCTAAAACTTCTTTTGATGCTTTCAGTTTGCCTTTAGGGTGTGTGGACGGATCAGCCAGGTGTAAAAGATGACAGACGGAAGGAGAACTATTTAAATATAATAATACTTGGATGCAAATCTTTAAAACAGTCCACATAAGCTCTGTTATGATTGGAATCCAAATGCCATCTCTTTTCAACATTAACAAAATTATATTCTATCCTCACATGTTGCTTTAGGCATCTCATTTACCAACACACTTGGACATCAGATAGGCATAAATTAAAGTATATAATTTATAGTGCATAAAATCACAGAATGCTTATTGATTGCTAAATTAGGATAATATATTTTAGCTGGTGCAGTCATTTATCAATAAATCTTAATTGAATTTTCAAGCTAGAGCCTGCAGAGCAAATGCGCTCTAGTATTTTTTTAGGTTTTCAGAAACATTTAGCCCAAATGTTGTGAATATTCCCTGCCTAAATGTAACTGGATCATCTTGCAACAAAGATGATTCAATTCTCTTAACTTATTCAAATGAAAATCATTCACATATTCTAGATCTTAAACTACTCTATAAATGTAATTAGCTTTTCTTGTAAACTGCATTCCAACTGGGAGAATATTACTAAATATTACTCTTTCTCCTTTAAATACATTCTCAAATTTCAGTCCTACTTTCAGTACAATCACACATTAAACCTTTACCTCTGGGATAAACAGAAAGATGAATTGATATATTAAAAAGACTATTTCCTTTAGAGAATTTTGCCAATATTTTTGTAGAGAATAAATAATATATGCCAGCTAAAAACACTAATGGTGTAGAAAGTCATGGGACTAATCCTAACATTTAAAAAATAACATTCAGTAGTTTAGACCTTTGACTTCAAGAAAACAATGGTTGAGGCATTCACTTTAGAATTTTAGTTTTCAATGCCTCATTTTATCTGAGGCATTTTATCAAGGTTAATGTCTACAATTTTCATAAAATTGCACTTCCATTAATATGGTCTGTCTTCACTGGGTTCCCTCAAAACCACTCTGAAACAAGAGCTTAGGTGCAGATAGTATATTTGGGAAGTGATCCCACATGCAGGCAAATTGAGGAAGCCAAATTGAGATGGGGAAGCCAGAAAAGCCAGGAAAGAGTGCATTGATAAGCAAAGTATTAATATATAAGTGGGCAGCTGGGGCTTAATTGTGTTGGGAACTGCAAAGAAACTCTGTATGCCATATATGGAAATAAACGAAGACCAGAGACAGGCAAAGGCTATACTCAGAGCTTGCTATAGCAAGAGAGCCAGTCAGTTGTGTTTTGGCACAGGGAGGCAGAGGAGAGGGAAAGCTTTATAGTGGAAAAAAGGGGAGGCTTCATTCAGGTCTGCCTTGATTGGATGCTGTCAGCATGGGGAAGCCATAGGCAGGCTAACTACAAGTGAGGCATCTAATGTGATTGGGTGGGGGTGCTTATTTGGCTTTCTCTGGTTTGTCCTAAATTGGAAGCAGGGACAAAAATTAGGGAAGCTGTCAGATATTAATCAAGTACTGGCCATTTGGGGCCAATTGGTATAGGAATTTTTTTTTTTTTTACTTCCTGGACTGTTTGATAGAGATAGTGGTCTGACTTCCTACAGGTCTGACTTGTAGACAGTAGGCTGGCTTTGTGCAGATATGGGTTAGTTTCCCAGGGCAGTTGCTGCAGATTTTAGGTCTGGCCATTGTCTATGTATTCAGTCTCTCACATGCTTTAGAATGATCTTTCTGGAGGCTGGGAAGCCTGGGGCATTTGCCACCTATTTCCAGCCCCATTAGTGGTCATCGCATTGAATGACTTGAATACAGCAAACTCCCAAAGCCCCAGAGAAAAGCCTCAGGCAGGGAAGAGAGCATTTGAGGTAGGAAGCTGTCAGCACGTTGGAACTGTCTGTCTTCTGCAGTTGACCTCTTTGTAACTTGATTATATTTGCAAAGATCCTATTTTCAAATAAGGACACATTATAAAGTTCTAGGCAGATGTGAATTTTTGTGGGACATCATTCAATCCAGTTCAAGAGGTAAGAATTAACTTGCCCAAAACTGATTCCCTGAAGGCTGGTCTCTAAGAAAAAGGAGTTGGTCTTCTACAAAGCTCATGAAATATGGCCACAGCCAAACCTTAAGGCAGTCAATCCTAGTCAACCACCAATCCTACACTTGAGCTCCTGATCATGCCAGGGGAAGGACTCGTGCTTGCTGCAAATGTAAAAGCTAAGCTCAGAAATAGGCCTAGAGCCAAGCTTCTGCCATATCATCTTGTTATAGTATCCTAGTCTCTGCTTCCCTGGGGGTAGGGGTCAATGTTTCCCTGATCACGCATCTTAAAAGCCTGCAGACCAGGGAATAGGATCCCTCTCCCAGAATGTGACATCAGACCATGTTAATGCTCTGTGTTCTACCTCACAATACAACAGGGGACCTGCACACTTGTTTCTGCTCCTGTCTCTGTGACATTTTCCCCAATATACTTTGCTTTAATAGGTCAGGTTGTGTGTACTGTCTGGCCATTGGTTGTTTTTCGCATGACAGTATATTATTTTATTACAACACCACTCTCCGAGGTAAATACACAGTCATCTTTCCAAATCTCATGCAAGTGAAGTTAACTTCTTAAGCTGATTAAGCGGAAAAGGGAGTTTGTATAAAGGGCGTTGGTTAGCTCACAGAAGTGCATGGAGGCCTGGAGAACCAGACTTGAAGTTAACCTCCGAGGAGCAATTCTAGGAAGCACACAGCGGAGCTGGCCGCAGGAAGCAGCTGCTGCTCCCGTCGCTGTCCCACAGAGCACTGCGGAAGGGACTGCCAACTCGCAGCTACCGCCTAGGCCATTTCTGCGCCAGGACTGGACCTCGACATCTCTGTCCAGAAGAAGGCAGCGTCGTTGTCCCCGTGCCAGAAACATGGATTCTGGCTGGCGCCGCCTTCTCTCGTGGCTCACTGACGGCTCGGACCCTCGTGCGTCCCGGTCCGATAGCAGGAGCCAAAGCTGCCGCCGCGCCCCAGGCCCGGTTGCAAGGGAGGCTGGGAATTTTGTTTTCTGCGTTCTACTTGCGGCTGCAGGACTCTTAAGACTGGGAATCTTCCAATGCGGTAATGTGATTTCGAAAATATGCTCAGTAGTTAGAAAACATGACAAATATCCACATCCAACATAGTGAGCAAGCTTATTTTACCTGTGAGGAAACTGAAAATCAGGAAATTTCAATGACATGTTTAATGTCACACAACCAGAAGGGGTAGAGGAGTCAGGCTATAAATCCAGGTTGGTCTGACTTTAAATCCCACACCCTTAATTCACAGCTTCTTTTGTCCAAACCAAAAATGTATAGATGAGTACATACTATTATACATAGAATTCTCAGATAAGAACAGTTCTGTTATTGTTACCAGTGTTGACAGTGTGGTTCAAATGGGAATGTGTGGTGGGCATCTATTTTGTTTTTTCTGTGTGGGTTTTTTTGGGGAAGGGTCTGCTCATTATCTGTTCTCTCTTCTGGTAATAGCAACCCTTCCTTTCAAAAGCCAACCCTCTCCAAATACATGTGGACCCAGAGGGACTGTTGTTACAGCATTCTCATTCCCTCCTGCAAGAGTGGGCATGCAAATTAGGCTAGCCAATCCTTGACCTCATCCCCTTGGCCACAGCGATTGGCTCAGGGATGGGCATGTTACCTGAGCCAGGCCAATAAGAATTCTTAGGACTTTTGTGAAAGTCAGCATAAGAGACCCCCTCTGTGGTTGGCTGAGTAATGGGCCCTCCCAAAGATGTTGACATCTAGATTAAATTATAAGAAACTATCTTTATGGTCTTGAGGTAAATCATTATTTCTTAGATAAAACACAATGACCAGAATAAATACCATTAATAAATTAAACTTCATTAAAATTAAGAGCTTACATTCTTCGAAAGATACCATTAAGGAGTGAAAAGTAAGCCAAAGATCAGAAGAACATATTCATAAGACATAGATCCCCCAAAACACTGTTACCCACTAGAAAAATTAGAAAATAAAAAGACTGACTATACCAGAATGTTAGTAAGACTGTAGAGAAACTGGAACTCTCATACATTGCTGGTGGGAATGTTAATTGGTACAATTTCCCCTTGGAAATTTGTTTGGCAGTATCTATTGAAGTGTTTACCATGAGACCCAGCAATGTTATCTCTAGCATAATCAGTGCTTATGTCACCAAGTACATGTATAAGAAAGCCAACCCTCTCCAAATACATGTGTGTGTTCATAGTAGCTTTATTCATAACCACATATATCTGGAAACAACCTAAATCTACATCAATCTGATAATGGATAAACCAACTGTGGTATTTTCATACAATGGAATATTCAGAAAACTACCACTACATGCAACAAAATGGATGAATCTCACAGACATATGTTGCACAAAATAAACTAGGAACAACAGAGTATATATTGCATGAGTCTTTTAATATGAAGATGAAAAGTAAAAATTAGTTTATGGTTATAGAAGTCAGGATAGTATTCTCTTTGGGGAAGTATTGATTAGGAGATGCCTAAGGGAGACTTTTGTAGTGCTGAAAATATTCCATCTCTTGGTTTGGGTTGTGTTTATGTGAATATATTCATATGTAAAAATTCATTTAGATGTAATGAAAAACTTTCAGAAAAACAAAAATTGAGAGAATTAATCAATAGTAGGTATGCGCTAAAAAAAATAAAAAAGGGAGTTTTTCAGTCAAAAAGAAAATGATTCTAAATGGAAACAAGGAAATGCAGAAAGTGGTAAAGAGCAACAGAAAGGCCAAAAGTGAGTAAATATCAGCTGCATAAAACAATTATAGCAATGTCAAATGACATTTATAATTATAAAATTAAAATACTTGACAACAATAGCACAAAAGGAGGAAAGGAGTAGTTAACAGAGTTAAAGTGTTCTAAAGTGCTACTCGTTTGTTTGTTTTAAACATATTAAGTCCTAAAATCTAGCAAGTATTTTACCCTTTATAGCACATCTCAATTTGGGCCAGCCACATTTTAAGTGCTCACATATGGCTACTAGCTAACATGTTGGACAGCCCGGCTCTAGAGCAGTGGTTCTCAAGAGGGGGGGATATTGTCCCCGAAGGGGCATTTAGGAATGTCTGAAGACATTTTTGATTGTCATAACTGGGGGAGCGAGGGAGGTGCTAATGGTGGGTAATGAGTAGAAGCCATGGATGCTCTTAAACATCTTACAATAGACACAGAACAGCCTTCTCCATTCCCAGTAAAGACTAATTTAGTCTAAAATATCAATTATATTGTGGTTGAGATACCTTGCTTTAGAGTAACCTCTAAAATACTACTTAGAAAGTGTATAACCAGTAAGCAAATGGTGGTGGGAGAATGAATAGTAAAAATGATTTGGCTGATTCAAAAGAGTAAAATAATGGAAAGAAAAAAGGCATATAGAACAGGTGGGACAAATAGAAACGTATAGTAATATTAGTAAAATCACATTAAATATTAATGGATAAATATTCCAAGACTAAAATTTTCAGATGGAGGGAAAAGCTCCCGACTACACGCTGCAAAGGAAACATGTTGAATATAAGAAAACAGACAAGTTGAAGGTAAAATTGTTAAAAAGTCTAGACCATGCAAATTCTATCCAAAACAAAAGTGGTATAGCTATACCAATATCAAAATAGATTTTAGTATAAAATGTACTACTAGAAGCAAAGAAAGATATTTCATAATGATATAAAGGCCCTCTATTAGAGTGATAGAAGTGATTGATTTAAAATGCCAGGTGAACATATTACTTCACTGATATAAATCTTTCACTCTCCCCATTGACCTTGGATAAAGCTGGAGCTACAATTATGGCAGATGAGATGCTCCATGAATCACCTGCTTCACCCCTAACATCTTAAGTCATTTCTTTCCTCAAAATTTATGTTTACAGGTGTGTTGAAGAACATGCAATTACTTAAAATTACCGTATTGTTTTATGCTCTCAGTGCTTTTGCTCATATTAGTCCCTCTGGAATGCTTCTTCTTGTGGAAATTATCTGAAAAAATTCTATTTATCTTTCAGAGATATATTCTGCTATAGCCTATCTAAAGTTTTTCTGATTGGTTTCCACATATAATTCTTCACTCCTTGGTATACCTCATAAACATTTTAAAAATAATTTTTTGTACTACATTTGTTTATATATTCTGTCTTTTCTTCTAGCCAGCAGGAAGACATTAGGCCCTTATTAACTTTTATTGAACTTAATGTATTTGTGTTGGTAAATTGCAGTAGCCTTAGAGAAATACTTGCTATAAAATTGTCTAAAATTTTTACCATTGTATTTTGCCAAGAAATATATTTCTTTTAGATTCAGCTAACTTGTAAATTCTTTATATAATGATTTTAATTCATGTTTTTAAAACTAAAAGCTTATTATTCTTTTCTAATTTTATTAATTTTATACTTTGAATGGAATCATGTGGACAGTTAATATAATAGTTATTCCAGTACAATTTCTGAGAAGGTGTATTTATATTGCTTTTCTGTTACAGATTGCTTGATTTTTTGTCATGGCATTTTTAGTTTTTTAGACTGATCTAACCAAATTGTAATCAGTATATAAATTAACTTGAAAATTTTGCATTGTATGTATTTTTATAAAATAACATACTTTTTAATTAAAAAGTATGAATGCATAGTTTATGAGAATTTAGAGTAGAATTTTCAGAAATTATTCAATGCATTACTATCAGCCACAGTGCTATCATTAGGAAAAGCTGCAATGACAAGGTTTGAATTTTTGGATGGGTTTCAAAATGTATTCAGCTGATTCTACAGTTCTTTCTGCTAGGCTTACAAATTAAAATAGCCAAAGTAATTTCTTAGGTGAATTGATATATAAGCAGGCTAATGATGTTTGAATAATTTGAAAATAGAGGAATTTTAAATTTGTGTTTTAGTAGATTGGGTAAGGATGAAAACTTTGAATCAAACAGTCTGGATATGAATTCAAGCTTTCCATATCCTAGCTATAACCCTAAGCAATTCCCTTAACTTCCCTAAGACAGAGGTTTGTTCATCTGCAAAATGCAGATAATAATATTACCTATTTAATAGGTTATTTTGAGGTTTAAATAACTTAATTTAGATAAGACACTTAGCATGGTTCCCATTATATAGTAAATGCTCAATGAAAATGCTAATATAACAGATATAGCTAAGTAAAATCAATAAAGTTAATTTAAGGGCTATTTTACATCTATCATATATATCTAAGTACTACTAATAAAAGCTACCATTTAGTGAGCACTGTGCTAAATATTTTATATACATTATTTCATTTGAGTTGTACAATAACTTTGGGAGTTAGTATAATGTTCTTAATTTATGGATAAGTTAACTGAGGCTCTGAGAGTATATGCCTAAAGTTATATATTCAGGAAGAATATTTTGGGTGCTGGTCAGGTGTGGGGGGTAAACTCACAACTAATGGATGTGGAACACATTGTATGGGGGAAGGGCACACTTGTAGCCCTGGCTTGGGTGAAGCAAAGGCATTATATATAACCAAAATGTTTATACCCCTATAATATTCTGAAATTTAAAAAAAAGAATATTTTGACATGATCATATGAAGCAGACGTTTTAATGTCAGGTATATTTTGGTACAGCCTATAAAAACAAACCTTTAAACTTTCTGTTTTCCCCTGCCAAATGAAAATAGCTTTATTATGTTCTTTTCCAATTAAAAACAAAGAACACACATGTTGAAAACAATTCTGGCAATACAGGAGGATATAAGAATCACTTATCATTTTGCCACTCAAAAAGATAACCACAGTTAATATATTTGGTAAAATAAGTAGCAGACACTGCTAGTTGTCTATCAAATATCCATTCCACACTTATTTCTTAACAACGAACCCAAATTTTTGTTTGGATCAAGCTAAAATATCTCCCCAGACAAGCAGTGGCACTGTGAACCAGTTCTGGCCAAGGAGACTCAAGCAGAAATCGCTGTGTGGGCCCTGCTGGAAAGGTGACTGACTTGCCCGGCAGTCACCTTTTCCCTTTTCCTGCACGGAGTGCAAACATGCTAGGAGTAAAGCGATCATCTTTTGGCCTAAAAGAACAAAATCACATGCAGTCTGGCATAATGAAGCCTGAGTAGTCCCTGGTGGCTTTGTGGAGCCATTTTATCAGTCCTGAACTGCCTACTTTGGAAATTCTTGTTATAAGGAAAAACAACTTTTTGATTAATCCATGTTAATCTTTTTTCTGTAACGTGCAGCTAAGTGCAATCTTAACAGATACACTATCATTCTGGAATTTTCTTCCTATCCTATTACACTAAGCATTAAAAGGTAATCTTATGGCTGGGTGCGGTGGCTCACACCTGTAATCCTAGCACTCTAGGAGGCCAAGGTGGGTGGATTGCTCAAGGTCAGGAGTTCAGGACCAGCCTGAGGAAGAGTGAGACCCTGTCTCTACTATAAATAGAAAGAAATTAATTGGCCAACTAAATATATATATATATATATATATATATATATGTAAATTAGCCAGGCATGGTGGCGCACACCTGTAGTCCCAGCTACTTGGGAGGCTGAGGCAGGAGGATCACTTGAGCCCAGGAGTTTAAGGTTGCTGTGAGCTAAGCCAATGCCATGGCACTCTAGCCCGGGCAACCGAAGTGAGACTCCGTCTCAAAAAAAAATGGTAATCTTACTATAATGCTTATTATAAATAGGTAACATTATTATAATAGGTAACCTTATTATATAATTATAATTTTGCAATAAACAGTATTTATTTCACTATATGTCATTCAGGTAGACTCTGTTATCTGCCACACCCAACCACCCTTTCTCCTAAATTTTTGTTAACAGAATTCTAATTTTGTTCAGACGGCATTTTGTTCAGCCCTGGGGATAAATCTTGATTGGTGTATATGTTAATTATAGCTGTCTATTCTCTTTTGCCAATAATTTGTCTAGACATTACACTGTGATGTCATTCTGGCCAATGTTACCTAAGAGGAGGTCTACTGAAGACATGTGGGAAAGATTCACCCTCCTGAAAAGAGGCATGTGAGAAGAGCATTTTTTTTTCCTCCTTCACCATCTCTTCTGCTTGAGATTCTATTCCATGAAGATATAATGTTTAGAGCTACAGCAGCCATCTTGCAAAACTAAGGGGAAATATTATTGGCACTCTGGTGATTACACATTGCAGACAATCTGTGACACTAACTAGCTTTTCTTCTAACATAAACAATAAATGTATTTATGCTTTAAGCTTCTGTTGGTTTTTTTATTTGTAGACAAAAGCATTCCTAATGACACATTTATTAAAAAAACATCTATTGTGCATTATTTCAGGGAATATATCTGTAAACAAAATTGATTCTTTTGCCTTCATAGAGCTTACTTTTGAAGGGAGGGCCATATTACATAAATAAATTATATCATAGATAAGTAATATAGTAAGTTACATTGTATATTAGAAAGCAATAGAGGCTATGGAGAACAATAGGACAGAAACGGTACTTAGTGAGTATTGGTTGGTCAGGAAAGGTCCATTGAGAAAAATCACCCTTCAGCAATGACTTGGAGTTGGTAAAGGAGTTAGCTTTGTGGATTTCTGGACAAAGAGAGTTTCAGGCAGAGAGAGAAAGCCCTTCTGGTGGGAGAGTGCCTGGTATGTTCAAATAGTGCCAAGCAGGCCCCTATGGATAGACTGGAGTGAGTGACTGAGAATAGAAATTAGCCAGAGATCTGGGAGGACAAGATTGTGTAGGACCTTGGTAAGACTTTGGATTTTACTCTGAAGTAACTGAATGGTCATTCAAGAATTTTGCAGAGTAATAACATGATCCAACTAACATTTTAAAGAATCATGTGGCCTGCTGGTGCATCAGGTAGTACATTTCCCAAATGTGGATTATTCAACCTTGAAAAATGCCTTGTGGGAGACCATAGTACTACATTACATCCGCATAGGTCAAGCCTGTCAGCCTAGCTGCTTTGCAGTCTCTTGATGAAGTGGGAACCAACCTGCACGAACTTCTAGTTTTTGCTTTGTCTTCCTGACTTCTTATTTGAGTGACATAAACTCAGACACACACACACACACACACACACACACACACACACACACACAGAACTAGCAATAGTATATTGGTATAAATTTATCTCATTGGAAACTTTATCTGCTGCAAATATAGATTTTGCAAAAGATATGCTCCATTTACATTACAAACAGAACTCCTAATTTCTCAGTCTGAGGGGGTTTACTCTCTTTTAGTAGCTAGAAATTTACTGCACATTTGAATTCAGTAATTCTCAAAGGGGCCGCTTCTGGAGAGCACTTGGAATTTGTGAGAGGTGTTTTTATGTCACAATGATTGGGTGGCACTACCAGCATTTAGCTGTTTGGAGCTAGGCATGTTCAATATCCTGTACTGTGAGAAATGATCTCATTAAACACAGAACCGCTCCATGTCCTGCACCACTTTTAGATGTCTCACTGCATATTCATGAGTTGGAAAGTCTTCTTGTGATTTTCTGAGCCTCGAATCCAACACCATTTACCTATAAATAAAAGTATTTTCAGAAGGTTTTAATATGCTTGGAAGTTTTCAGGAATGTAGTCACTGGGGCAAATTTGGAGAAAACTGAGCTTTTTTTCTTCTTGTAAACCTTACCAAGAGTTGTTCACCATTTTGGAGAATCATGTCACTGACATCCAGCACTATTTGTGGTGTTTGAATTGCTAGTGTAACTTACTCTGATCGGTTTGCACTTATTGTCCATTGTATGGTGATTTCAAATGTTAAACAAATATAAAGAAAAGTATCAACAGTATTCAGCTGAATATTTTATTTCTTCTAATTGCCAAATATTCGTTGTAAGTAGGTGCACGAATTGCCTACTTTATATGTCTTCTTCTTTAGCTGTGCTCATGTATTCACAACAATAAAATGTTATTTTATTTTATACTAACTTCCTTTTTATTTCTCCTCTGTATTATAGTTAGGGCACTAGATTGCCTTTTTATGGTGAAATTATGTGTTTCTTGGTTATGCCACCAATGAATTGCATTTCAGGATGATAAAGTGGTCATTTCAAAGTATTAGTTTTAAAGAGAGGATGTTGCATCTAATAGGCTTGAGAACCATTGGTTTAAAGGACTGCTTTTCTTATTTCTAACAAGAGTTCTAAATAGTCTTAGTAACCATTTTCAACCTAGGATAATCTCATCATAAATGTAAAACATCTTAAGAAGTTTGCAATTTAGTTGGGAGGTAAAACAAGTAAATGGACATTAGAGAACAATGAGCAGATACTATCCAACACTTTCTCTAGTTTTTGGTTTACTTATTTTTTCTACAACTGTGGGCAGATGACTATGCAACATGCAAAAAACAAAATCTTGAAGGGATTTCATAAGCATCACAAGCACATGGAACTTACAAAAGTTAATTTGATAATACTTAATCATAATGCATAATTGTTACTGCCCTGAATGATAATTAGGAATCTGTAGTAACAATATTTTAATAACTGAAATTATATTACTGTTACAGAAATAAACCATTTTCTCCTCTTTTAAAACTTTTATTAATATTTTTGAATCTAAATGAATAATATTAAAAGTTTATCTGATCCTATAGGCAGTTTAAATCATACTCATACCAACACATTGAAAAATCCAAGATCATAGATTCCTGTTTTATAGATTTTTACGGATTAAATGGGTCAAGTTTATTTTGTTGAAGACAAATTATGTTCCTCAAACCTCTTCTATTTTTTTTTTTTTTTTTTTTTTTGAGACAGAGTCTCACTTTGTTGCCCAGGCTAGAGTGAGTGCCGTGGCGTCAGCCTGGCTCACAGCAACCTCAATCTCCAGGGCTCAGCGATCCTCCTGCCTCAGCCTCCCGAGTAGCTGGGACTACAGGCATGCGCCACCATGCCCGGCTAATTTTTTGTATATATATTTTTAGTTGGTCAATTAATTTATTTCTATTTTTGGTAGAGACGGGGTCTCGCTCAGGCTGGTTTCGAACTCCTAACCTTGAGCAATCCGCCCGCCTCGGCCTCCCAAAGTGCTAGGATTACAGGCGTGAGCCACCACGCCCGGCCCCTCTTCTATTTTTGAGGCAAGAGTCAGGACAGATAAGAACACACTGCTCCTCCTGTATTCCCTGCCATAGGTGCCCTTGTCACATGAAGAAAAGGAACACGGTGAACAGAGTGGCTGACGGGGAAGGTCCCGGGTTGGGAGATAATGCATTCAGGATTTTTATTCATTCCTTCATTCACAAATATTTGTGTGCCCTTCTTGCTGCTAGTGTTTAAGCATTTGGACAACATACCTGTTCTTTCTTTCCTTAAGGGCTTGCCTGAGAGTACAAGGCAGCACAGCAGGTGCTCTGAAGCTGTGGCTATATGCCCAAAGTTGGAATAACAGTCTGACTCAGCTTTTCACATAATGCAAGGCTAGCTATTGTTTTTAGTTGCCAAGTACACTGGCCAGATCACTGGCCAGCTCCTATCCCCTCTTCCCGTGACACAGTTTGTATCCTTGGGCATGTAGTGCAAACCAGGTCAAGAGAATACTTCTCTGGGGAGGCAGGTGATGTGACCCAAGTCCCACTAGTTCACCAGGATTGTTATAGATAGAGATAGCAAGGAAAGCCTTGCTTTTGCATACCAGAGTTAGAAGTTTATGAAAATAGGTGCCAGTGGTTTTATTTCTTAGTCTTGTGGAGAATGGTCCTTTGCAGTAGGAGATAATAAAATCATCAGAAAGGGTGGAGATTACAGAAAGGGGGAAAGAGAGAGAAGCATTGAATGCTGTTTCTAGGTCTGAGGCTCTAAAACCTGACACTCTTCTGGGTGTTAATTGATCACAGATTCCGGGCAGAGGAGCTGCTCCCTCAACTCTGAATCACACGGTCACCATCTGGAGCTCAAAGCAGCACTGTTCATGCCCAGGGCCCCGAATGTGTCTTATACAAACAGTTCCTTCAACCTCTGGCCCCCAGGGCCTTATCTGCTACCAGCAGTGTCCTCAACTTACATCTCCCAAAAAAAGCAACCATTTTCAGGTGTAGAGGAGTCTTAATCTCAGGGGAGACATTCCCTCAAGGGAATTAAATCTGTGGAAATGCAACTCTTGTCGAGCAAGTAAACAATCTTTTATATAATTAACAAAACCCTTCTTCTTCTAACTGTAATCTTTTCTATATATTTACATGACAAAATATGCAAGAGGTTTAATCAGAACAAAGGAGCCATTTGTCCCAAATCTGTTTCCATGCTTTTGTGAAACAAAAAACTGTTGGTAGCTTTGAAATGAGTTTTTTCAGCTCCTGTGTTTCTAAACCAAGGTGCCAAGACTCAGCCCAAGCTCAAGCTCAAAGTGGCCTGTGCCTTTCTTTCTCCTAGCATCCTGTGCAAGTTCTCAGCTTCTGTCCTACAAACGGGAACTGAGCCCATAGGGGTGGAAGTGCCGGTGACTTTCTTTTCCATTTTGCTCCAGATGTCACTATTGTTATATTTGAGATTCACAAGGCCGCAAGAGATTCACAACGCAGCAGGACAGAGAGACAGAGTCACTGAGGCTGTAATTACCAAAAGGAGTTTTATTGTCTAGCTCGAGCTAGGGTCCGAGCCCCCAGAGTGCCAGTGCAGTGGCCTCTTCTCCGGGCAGGGACCCTCCTTCGTGTGTTAGTCCCCTTTTATAACTTAGTTGTTTACACACTGGTCATGCATCTGCCCCCACAGTGATTCTTACTTCATCTTGCCCCTGATAGGCTCTAACCTGTTCCGGGTCCTAGCTGAGACACTCCGGTTTCCGTGTTGTCTTTTTCCTCTGCATCCCATAATGTACCCATAATGCCTTGCGGTTAGCAAACAAGCAGTAAACAGAAGCTGGAAGATGTCCATTGTCCTTATAGCCCAGCATCTTACAACTATAATGTTCCTGTGAAGATCATAAACATCTGAATGGGGTTGTTCTATGAGTAATTAGAAATGTAGTACTGAAACACAGTGAAATGCCAAGGAAAGAAATAGAAATTTAAAAGCAACTCCAATGGAGGGAAGAGTTGAATTAATTGGTCGTATGGTGGGGTTCAGGGTACTGTGCCTTTGAGAAAAACTGTGGCACATTCTTATGGACAGAGCCAGAGCCTCTAACAGGGACCAGGTTAGAGCACAATGAGGCCACCCAGCTCTATTTTGGTGTACTTAAGGCCTTCTAATCCCTTGCCCGACCTCTTCATATCATTGTCAAATAACAGCTGCAATCTTGATCAGCCCCTTTCAACTTGAGTTCTCACAGTAGCCCTCTCTCCTGAGTCTTGATGCTTTTGCCATTTGCCTGGGTTCCTGAAATATCCCTGCTGCTCTTTCTGCTTTTGCTATTGGTATTAATAGTGTAAAGGAGATTTGGGCATGATATATGACACAAGGCAGTTTTAATATTAGTTTAGTTTCTATTATGAAAAGGAATGGGCATTTAAAAGAAAAATCTGGCCAGGTGTGGTGGCTCATACCTGTAATACCAGTGCTTTGGGAGGCTGAGGCAAGAGGATTGCTGGAAGCTGGAAGTTCAAGACCAGCCTGGGCAACATAGCGAGACTGTGTCTACAAAATCAAAAAGAAAATTAGCTAGGGATGGTGCACATCTATTGTTCTAGCTATTTGGGAGGCTGAGGCAGGAGGATTGCTTAAGTCAGAAATTTAATGCTGCAATGAGCTATGATCAAGCCACTGCACCCCAGCCTGACTGACAGAGTAAAAAACCTTGTTTCTTAAAAAAAAAAATCCATATTCATAAGAACCATAATTAGGATTATGTTAAGAAGTCTCATTGGAAAGGAATCTTAACAAGGATCAGATTTTAGTTAGATAGTAAAAATTAATAATTAATTGGATTGGTCTCAGTCTCCCTCTAGCATCTTCCTGTTGCTCAGTTAGAGGCTAGAAGCACACACTGGGGAAGATTCAGGATTGGGTGTGATGCTGTAGGTCTATCGCATGGTGCATGGTTAGGAGAGTCCCGGGTGTTGAACTTCTGCTAGAGATGGCCTGTATTAAACATTACCATTTTGGAACGTTGGTGTGTTGGCTGTATGTTGGCTCACATGATGCCCATTCCACTCCCCACCTGCTGTTTTCTTTATTTGACTTGATTATAGTGACTATAAAACCTGAAAACTCAATTCCCCAGCCTCTCTTGAAACAAAGGTGGCCATGTGATGAGTTTCTGGCCAATTAAATATATAAACAGATGTGATATGGTACCATTACTTCCCCTCTCTTCTTTTTACCTGGTTTGTGGTTTTGAGGCCTACAGGCACGTGTCGTCTCAGCACATATATTCATATGTCTCAGCACACACATTCACATGTCTGAGCACACTTATTCAGCACACATATTCATATGCTAATGTGGGTAAAGGGACAAAGCTGCTTTGGATTGGAGACAATCTCTGCCTCAAGTAGCCACCCCAAGACTAAATGCTCAGCATCTCAACTTACTTTTAACCACTTATAGCACTGAAATGGTTTCTGTGTTAAGATGCTTTTAGCTATGCTTTCTCTTCTCTGAAGCTGAACATGTCACACACATGTTGGAATTTGAAGAGGTTCTTGGGGGGCAAGAAGGCAACTCTTCAGCTGAGAGATAGGGAATAGTTAGGTAACTGAAAGTCATGCTGAAGGCAAGGAGCAAGTTAGTCTTTGTGAGGCAAAAGCAGGAAATATGGAGTGTAAAAAAGAAATTCTGTTAAAAGAGAAGGATTTCTGATTTAACAAATCTGGGGGTTGGTCATCGTGACGAGAAGATGAAAGTGAAGGCTCGGCAGGTGCCTCGCCAATGGAATGGAGATGAAAGGCTGCAGAGTCAAGGAAGGAAAGAAATAGGACTAAAGGAACCGGAGCCGTGAGGTTCCCTTCGTATGAGAAGAGACTGGTGAGCAGGAAGAATGTGCTGTTGGGGCTGAAGGTGTTGAAGGAGAAGGAGGAGGTTTTGCTAGATGAGAGCTGTAATGCTGTGAAGTGGGGGGAGAGATTTAGACCGAGGATTTACATTTCAGATGACGAGGCTGGCAGGGAGGGTGCTGGCTCTGTCGGGAATCTAGGAGATTGGAAATCTAGAAGAAAAGCAATTCTGAGGAATAGACCCTGTTTTCCTTCTCCCACCCTTGTTGTACAACCACTCGTTCTCCTTGACCTTTTCCTGCTCCTCCTCCTCTGGTCGATTTAGGTCAGATTGCAACCCAGCAAATAAAATATGTAGATGGGTAGATTTCTCTGAACCATCTTCCCTGGTTATGATTAACACACTAAAAATAATAATTATTATAATTAATTATAATATAAATATATATTGTATAATACTTATAGACAATATAAGTATTACAGATAATACAATGTTCAACACATAATAGGTGTCTAACAGCATTCAAAGTGCTATAAATATATTAACTCATTTAATATTCATGAAAACCCAATTGATTTTGTGTTAAAGCAGCTTTGAGACATACGATGTGTGTAAAAGGCAAAGTACACTAGACAATTAAGGAGATGAATTTAATTTGGGCAATTGCAGCAGGGAATACATTTATTAATGAGGAATGATGAGCATCTGAAAGAACAGGAAGAGGCATGGGGTTTTATAGAGGCAGATAAACAAGGTGAGCCATGTAGGAGTTATGAGGAAGGATGGAGACACCTTGGAACTTGGGAGGCCAGGGTTGAGCTTTGTAGCTATCTATTTTCCAGGACACAAAAGGGTTCAGGGATTTCTTAACAATTGCTGCTCAGCACACAGGGCTCAGAACATTGCCGGGAAATGGAAAAATGAGAGGAGCATATGAATGGAACAAACAATTAAATGACAATTTTCAAACTCTATACTGTAACTCAAACCCTTTGACATGCATTAAGGGCCTATTATTCTACAAGTTATATAAAATTATCTACTATTAAATTTCAGCAGAATGGAAATTTAGGATCATCCTCGGTGCTACATTTTTAAGAAAAGCCTAATATACTTGGGAAGTGATTATTTATGATACAAATTGATTAAAGTTTTTAACAAGCTTCCCAATGATCTATTTTTGATAATAGTGTCAACAGTGAGAAGCCATTCAAGAACTTAACAATAAGAAAAATAAGATTGTCCTCTAAGAAAGTTATTCTTAGTGGCTTAAAAAAACAACAAAAAAACAGGGGCAGCATTATAACTGAGTCCAAGCTCGTACCACTCATGGCAGGACAGCCAATAAGTCAAGAGACAAGGTGTTGGGGAAAGGAAAGGGACTTTTATTTGGAGAGCAAGCAAACTGAGAAGACGGCGGATTAGTGTCCAAAAAACTATCTTAAGTTAGTAAGAACGTTAGGCTCCTTTTTATTATAAGGGAAGGGAGAAGGGGATTGCAAGAGGTCACTGAGGACTGCAGGCATTTGGGCGCTGGCAAGGTTCTGAGGAGGTTGTAAGACTTCTTTGTTCTTGGTCAGTTAACTTTGGAGGGTGTAGGTCAGGTCACAGTGTTCCTATCTTTAATGTAGCATTGTTACTTGCTTGTGTCCTTTCTTTATCTCCCTGGGAGTTAGTTTGGGGAAAAGACAGTCATCATCTTTCTTCTAGTTTACGTAGAGAGCTAAGCAGAAGCTTTTAACATAGAGGGTATTAGCACAGGGGGTCAGTAGCAAAATGGAGCTAATTATGTTAAGCCCCCTTCCACTGTTATGGTGTATGTCTCTAGCATCAAATAGTGCTTTGAATGGGGTTGGTACTCAACTACTTTTAAGTTAGTGACTTTGTAGGAATCAACTTGGAGACTAGGTAGAATTCAGGACTAAACAGTTTGGGAAACCCCAGACTTCAATCAAAATAACTGGGGTGGGCCAGGCATGGTGGCTCACACCTGTAATCCTAGCACTTTGGAAGGCTTAGGTGGGAGGATCACTTGAGTCCAGGAGTCTGAGATCAGCCTGAGCAACATAGTGAGAACTTATCTCTACACAAAATTTAAAAATTAGCTGGGTATGTTGGCACTTGCTTATAGTCCCACCTACTCAGGAAGTGGAGGCAGGAGGATCACTTGAACTCAGGAGTTTGAGGTTGCTGTGAGCTATGATAACCAATAGAGTGAGCCCCTACCTCAACAAAACAGAACAGAACAAAACGCAACACAAAAACAAAAAAACCTGGGTGCAATCTCAAGAGACAGATCTGGACTGTGATTACAATTTAATAAGCAAAACCCCAACCAGTGGTATTATGCTTTATTTAGAGAGACTGTGTAAACAAAAAGGTAAGTTCTCTTTGGAGTAAAGAAAATGGAAACCCAAAAGGAAAAGCTGCTAATGTCCATTCAAGCATCGTCAGGGCAGAGAATGCTCGGACTGATGAAAACGTCCTGAGGAGGTGAGAGCTCCAAGCTTCTCTAATCTGATTCCATTAACCATGTGAATTGTATAACTAATGTTCCTATTCTAATTCCATGCTTATTAAGCAACATTGTAATTCTAATTTGGCTTCTCCTGGCTGTCAGAGGAACAAAATCTTGGACTTAGTGAGATTTATATTGTCTCTAACCAGGGCAAAATTGAACTGCAGCCATGCACTTAGCTGTTTCTTTATAGATATGTCATTAACTATTCCACTCTGGAAACTGAGAGGCTGAGAAACTCAAGCATGAGAGTGGTAGAATTATATTTCAGATATACTACATATCTCAGGCTGCAGCGTAGAGACGGGATTTAAGAAATACAAGACTGGGATCCAGCAAACTAGTTAGAAGTGAATTATTGAGATTGTCCAGGCAGGAGACAATGAAGAACCGAATTAGGGGTGTGTAGGGATAAAGGACTGTAGAGATGAAAAAGGAAACATTTCTCTGCCTCCTCACCAGTCCTGGGTATTATTTTCTAAGTCTACTCATTTGATAGGTGAGTAATGTTATCTCATTGTTGAGACATTAATGTCTCATTACCAATAAAGATGCACATTTTTGACTTGATTAATTCTTTTGCTTAACTACTGTTTATTTTTTTTAATTTAATTTTTCTTTCATAAAATTCTTTAGACCTGAAGTATAAAAGAGATTTAAGCTACTGAGAATAGCCAACAATGGCAATAGGGGCATTGAAACTCACAAACCAAATAGAACAGATTGAAATGCAAAGCAATCCTATTTTACTTTAATGTAATGCATTAACTTTGGTCTGACCTTCAGCTTTGATTTACACAAAGTTTCCTGGGAGACAGAATTTACTGACTCAGCATAGACCAAAGGACTTGTGTTGTAAGAGTCCAAAAATTTAATTCTAAGGAATGGAGTAAGTTCCTCCAGAATTCAATCAGTTTTAAGGCTCAGGAAAATAATTTTAAAAATGAGATTAGAAGAGCAATCCAAAAGCAAACGCCACAGTAATATTTTTCTTCCTGGCATTTATTTATCATACAATAAGCAAAGATAATAGCAATAAAGGACTTTTGTTTTATTAAAGAAAGTTAAATCATCCACAATCTTATAACCATAACACAACTTAAAAAATTTTTTTTGTACTTTAGTTTTCGTGTTTGTGTAGTTGGTATGAGTTTGATGCCTTTAATAGTGTTTGGGAAGTCACTCAAATGGATTTCTTTCCTCTTATGTGGCTAACTTCTAGAGAAGGTGCTGGATTTTCTGGAGCAATAATAGCTAGATACCACAGCCCCTATTTGATTACCATGGCAGTGATATGCTGAGCAATTTCTTCCCATTGAGAAAAGACAATTTTACTTGAGGAATGCAAGCCCTTTTAAATCATTAGGCCCAGAGAGACATTAAAATGAGACAGCAATCACATCCTACTTTCCCCCCTTGAGCTATGTATTTATCTCTTGAAGCTGCTTGCTATTGCCACAAGTAGCTATAAATTAACCTACCAATGCCATACCGAACATTATAATCCTGTAGCTTAACAATGAATAGCCAATCACTAATCAATGTTACTTCTATAAACCAACGAGAATTCCTAACAAACAACTTTGTCTCGCCCACTCCCTATCCACCTTTATTGCCTTTAAAAATATGCTCATAATAAAGGTCAAACAGAACTCATATCCTAGGTTACTTGGGTCTGAATCTTGTGGACAGCTGTCCTCACTTTGGCTCAAGCGAATTCTTTACATTATATTTTGTGCCTCAGCATTTTCCTTTCAGGTTGACACCGTGGACCAAAGATTTTTACAACTCAAACTCAAATTTGAAAGATGTACAAATAGTGTCTTTTTAATCACTTTACAAATCATTTTGCCCTTAGTAGTTTTCTTTTCTTTTTTTACTCTCAAATATTTTTTAGTATAAAAGTAACATTTAAGCACTATAGCACTGTGAAAGAATTCTAGAATCAGATCTGGGCTTTTATCATAGCCCTGTAACTTATAAATCACACATTCACAGCAATTTTTTTGGACTTTAGTTTTCTCTTCTGTAAATATATTTTCATGTTTCTTCTAAGTATTAGATGGTGCCAAGTCATAGATTATGCACTTGGTGAATATTAATTCCCTCTAATGTACTCAGTGAATGTTAATTCTCTCGTATTCTATGAGTTGTTTTTAAATGTTATGCTCTTGAGCATATGTGAGGCTGCCCTTTGGTTCATGGCTGTAGTCAGTATCTGAAATGCTTTAACCATTTTTTTTCCATACTGCCTCCAACTCTTAGGGATGCTTGATTAATTACAAGGACGAAAAACAAAACAAAACAAGTTAAGCCTTATAACAAGCAAAGGGAATTTATGAAATTATAAAAATTCTGGAAAAATACAAGTACTAATTATGCCTAAAATTTCTTGATGTCTTATTTGTGTCATCTCCTCATTGTTTTTTAGCACCATGCTCTGCCTAACACACTAGATATAACTTGAATAACCAGGTAGATATTCTCCTCGATGCCCACCTCATGGAGAGAAAGGGTAAAGGACATTTGACATTATTTGAAAAACAGATGGTGGCAGACTGAGACAAATTCTGGGTTCCACTGTTGCTAGAACTGGCAGCGTCCCTAGTCCCTTGCAGACATGCCTTCTTTTCTCTCTGGCACAAACCACAGATGGGCTCCTTCTCAACCTTGGTCAGCATCATGCTGGCCCTGGTCACCTTGTTTATCCTTTTTTGATATACTTTAAGGCTCAAGGCATCTTAAACACTTTGCTTCTTCTGTTCTATTTGATTTGTATGAGGAATTTTCATTAACCAGTGGTATATATATGAGTTTGTTTTTCAGATGGAGTTTAACTATTTGAATTGTTCTAAACTAGTGTGTGGGCCTCTTCTCACTAATGACCACAGAGCCTATAATAGCAGCAGGTTCTTCCAAATTTGAAATGTTTGCTTCCTTTAAAATCTCTAACATATTCTCATTTTTGGTCTTTGGGAAGGAGTCCTGAAGTTTTCAACTCAGCTGTCTATTAGAGACAGATGATATACCATAAGTCCAAGGGGTCCCTGACTACTCCTCTTTGAATTATTCCTCTGCAATGAAAGTCAAAAATCTGTTATTAATCTGGGCATGAGGATAACTGCCTATAGTCCCAGTTACTTGGGAGGCTGGGGTGGAAGTATTGCTTGAGCCCAGGAGTTTGAGGCCAGCCTGAGCAGCATAGGAAGACCTTGTCTCAGAAACAAGTAAAAAAAAAAATCTACTCTTAGGTGACATCTGATTCAGATAATCAACTGGATGCTAAAACTATCCCATACAGAACAGGATGGGATAGTTTCAAAGTATCTAATCACAAATTACTAATTAATTATAAAAGAAAAACTAGTGATGTTACAGTGTAGACACCTGGCAGACACCACTTTAATTTAGTAATCAAAGTTAGTATCACCAATACTGGTACTGTTAATGGGAAAAAAAACCCAAACTCTGGAAAATAATTTAAAGAGGTTTATTCTGAGTCAAATATGTGTTACTATGGCCCAGGATACCATACCCAAGAAGTCCTGAGCAAGTGGTCCTGAAACAGTTGGATTACAGTTTGGTTTTTTACATTTTAGGGAGATAGGAATTGCAGGTAAAATCACAACTTAATATATGGAAGGTGTAAATTGGTTTGGAGCAAAAAGGCAGGACATCTCAAAGGTGAGGTGGGTTTACAGGCTATAGGTGGATTCAAAGATTCTTTGATTTGTAATTGGTTAAATACATAAAGCTTTGGCAATTTTTCATATATTCATTGGCCATTAGTCTATCTTCTTTTGAAAACCTTCTGTTCATGTCTTTTGTCCACTTTTTAATGGGATTATTTGATGTTTTCTTGTAGATTTACTTGAGTTGTTTGTAGATTCTGGTTATTAGCCCTTTATTGGACATATAGAATCCAAGTATTTTCTCCCGTTCTGTAGGTTGTCTATTCACTCTATTGATTGTGTCCTTGGCTGTGCAGAAGCTTTTAAATTTAATCAGGTCCCATTTATTTATTTTTGTTGTTGTTATGATTGCCTTTGGGGTCTTCTTCATAAATTATTTGCTTAGGCTGATATCTATGAGTTTTTCCAACCTCTTCTTCTAGGATTCTTATAGTTTCATGCCTTAGGTTTAAGTCTGTTATGCATCATGAGTTAATTTTTGTGAGCGGTGAGAGGTGCAGATCCTATTTTAGTCTTCTATATGTCACTATCCAGTTTTTCCAGCACCATTTATTAAATAGGGAATTTTTCCCCCAGTGTATGTTTTTGTTTGCTTTGTCAAAGATCAGATGACAATATGAAGTTTTATATCTGGATTCTCTGTTCTGATCCATTGATTTATGTCTCTATTCTTGTGCCCATATCATGCTGTTTTGGTTACTATCATAATATAGCTTGAAGTCTGATAAAGTGATGCCTCTTGATTTGTTCTTTTTGCCTAAGGTTGCTTTGGATATTCAGAGTCTTTTCTGGTTCGATACAAAGTGTAAAATTATTTTTTTCCAGATATGCAAAAATGACGTTGGTATTTTAATGGGTACTGCAATGAATCTGTAAATCACTTTGGGTATATAGATATTTTACCAATGTTGATTTTGCTTATCCATGAGCATTATATGTTTTTCCATTTGTTTACATCCTCTGTGAGTGTTTCATAGTTCTCCCTGTAGAGGTTTTTCCCCTCCTTGGTTAAACATATTACTAGGTATTTTATTTTCTTTGTTGCTATTGTGAAAGGTATAGAGTCTTTGATTTAAACCTCAGTTTGACTGTTGTTTGGATATAGGAATGCTACTGACTTGTGTACATTGATTTTGTAACCTGAGACTTTGCTGAATTTATTTATCAACTCTAGGAGTCTTTTGGGAAAATCCTTGGGGTTTTCTATATATAAGATAAAATCATCAGTAAAGAGTGATAATTTGACCTCCTCTTTCCTCATTTGGATACCCTTAATTTCCTTCTCTTGTCTGATCATTCTGGCTAGCACTTCCAGCAGCATGTGGAACAGAAGTGGTGACAGTGGACAATCTTGTCTGGCTCCAGTTCTAAGTGGGGAAGCTTTCAATTTTTCCCAATTTAGTATGATGTTGGTTGTGGGTTTGTCTTATATGGCTTTTATAATATTGAGGTATGTTCCATCTATGCCTATCTTGTTAAGAGTTCTTATCATAAAAGGGTGCTGAATTTTGTTGAATGCTTTTTCTGCATCCATTGAGAAGATCATATGGTCTTTGTTTTTGCTTCTATTTATGCAGTGAATCACAGTTATAGATTTGTGTATGTTGAACAATCCTTGAAGCTCTGGGATGAAGCCCACTTAATTGTGGTGGATTATTTTTTTGATGTTCAATTGAATTCAGTTTGATAGAATTTTATGGAGAAAATTTGTGTCTATATTAATAAGGGATATTGGCTTGTAGTTTTCTTGTATCCTTTCCTGGCTTTGGTATCAATGTGATATTGGCTTTGTAAAACCAGTTGGGGAGGATTCCTTCCTTCTCTATGTTTTGAATTAATTTCTGAAGTAAAGGTACCAGTTCTTCTTTGCAGGTCTGATAAAATTCAGCTGTGACATCATCTGGTTCTGGACTTTTTTTTGTTGGGTGATTTTTTTATATTGCTTCGATTTCATGACTTGATACTGGACTGTTTAGGAGGAGTTCTATTTCTTCCTGATTGAGCCTAGGGAGGTTGTATGTTTCCAAGAATTTATCTATTTCCTCACCATTGTCAAGTTTATGTGCATAGAGATTTTTATACTACTCCAAGATTATATTTTGTATTTTCATGGTATCAGTTGTAATATCTTCTTTTTCATTTCTGATTGAGCTTATTATGGTCCTTTCCTTTCTGTTTCTGGTTAATCTAGCGAAATGTCTCTAATCATCAGGGAAATTCAAGTCAAAACTACAATGAGATATCACTTAACTCCAATGAATATTACTTTTATCAAAAACTCCCAAAACAACAGGTGCTGTCGTGGATCTTGAGAGAACAGAACACTTATACACTGTTGGGGGAACTGCAAACTAGTACAACCTCTATGGAAAGTAGTATGGAGATAACTCAAAGAACTAAAAGCAGACCTACCATTAGATACAGCAATCCCACTACTGGGTATCAAAGGAAAAAAAGACATTTTATAAAAAAGACACTTGCACTCGAATGTTTATAGCAACATAATTCATAGTTGCAAAGATGTGGAATCAACCCAAGTGCCCATCAATACATGAGTGGATTAATAAAATGTGGTATATGTATACCATGGAGTATTAGCCATAAAAAATGGTTAATTAATATCTTTTGTAACAACCTGGATGGAACTGGAGACCATCCTTTTCAGTGCAGTATCAAAAGAATGGAAAAACAAAGATGACATGTACTGACTACTAAATTGGAACTAATTGATCAACATATATGGTGGTAAAATACAGTGGAAATCAGTAGGTGGGAAGGGGGAGGAGAGGATGGGTAAATTCACATCTAACAGGTACAGCGTACCCTATCTGAGTGATTGACATACTAATAACTTTGACTCAAACTGCACAAAAGCAATTCATGTAACCAAAACATTTGCACCCCTGTAATATTCTCAAAAAAAAATAAATAAATAAACAGAAATAAATCTTGGGCCAGGTACAGTGGGTCATACCAGTAATCTTAGCACTTTGGGAGGCAGGAGGATTGCTTGAATCCAGGAGTTTGAGACCAGCCTGAGCAAGAGCAAGACCTCATCTCTACAAAAAATAGAAAAATTAGCTGAGCATGGTGGCAGGGGCAACTGTAGTCCCAGCTTTTTAGGAGTCTCAGGCAGGAGAATCACTGGAGCCCAGGAGTGTGTGATTGCAGTGAGCTTTGATGACACCACTGCACTCTAGCCCAGGCAACAGAGTGAATGAAACCTTGTCTCCAAAAACAAAAAAAGAAAAGAAATAAAGCTTTGTTGAAAGACTTTGAGTTAGTGGGGAGGAGTGTTTGGGTAAAGAAGTCTGTTAATCACAGAACAAGCCACAATATACTGACTCAAAGTGATCTGTTAAGTAAATTGATGGGCTGCAGGTTTGACTTCACCTTTGTCTTGCATGGTCTTAGGGCCTGACTACAATTAGTCTAAACTCTAAAAGGGAGGAAGTTTAGTGAGGTGTGTTTGATCTCCCTCCCCTTCATGGCTGGAAATGCAGTTTTAAGGTTTTTCTGGGGTTTGCTTGGCCAAGAGGGGGCCCATTTAGTCAGCAGGGCTTAGGATTTTATTTTAGTGTACGGCACTTAGTAGATAAAACATGAACTATTTTTCCTCTGTTTTCACACCATAACACAGAATATTTCTGTGACCAGATTTGTGGGGTTTTCCCCCTACACGCCAAGCAATTCTGCAGCAGATACTAGCTAGGTGTCCTCCAATTCAATTCAATTCTGATACTATCTATCTGGAGATCCTACAGTTTGAGGGCCCAGTCCCCAAAACTGTCTCTTACCCTTAAGATGCCAATTACAAGCTCCATGTTGTTTCACCTGTGTTTCTGATTGGCTACAAATTGGGGTTCTTATGACTCCGTCCTTGGGTTCAACTAATTTGCTAGAGTGGCTCACAGAACTCAGGGAAACACATTTACTGGTTTATCATAAAGGATATCCTTGCGGCAATGTGTACAGCTAGGGTTACAGTTCTTGACCAGGGGAAAAAACCGAGTGGCACATGAAGAGTTGGAGAATAGCCTTTATTCCTCCCCAGCAGGCTTAGCACACCTAATGTTACAGATCTCCTCATGTTTTCCAACCTTCTGACCCTTCTGCCCCCCTTCCTGGTTCTCCTCCTGCTTTTATACCCTTGGTAGGGCTCAAAAAGCATCCAATCAACTACAAGCTTTAACATCCAATCAACACCAAGCTTTAACATCCAATCAACAACAAGCTTTAACATCCAATCAACAACAAGCTTTAGATCCAATCAACAACAAGATTTAACATCCAATCAAAAACAGTGGGATTCAAAAATTACCCAATCAGGATCACACAAGCAGCATGGCCAGAAACAGGCAGTGGCCTGCGGACCTGGGGGCATTCCAGCACTGGGGGCCCCATGTGGCTCTCTGCCATGGGGCTGGGCCCCAGCAGCGCCCTCCAACTGGCCGCGGGCAGCACTGGCCCATGGAGATGCGGAGCAATGGGGAGGCGGCAAGCAGCCGCAGTCCCGGCCACCGACATTTTCCATATCAATATTACAGAGGTTACAGATAAAGACATGCATAGGGTCAAGTGTGGGAAAGGACACGGAGCTTCCGTGTCCTCCCAATTGCACCACCCTCTGGGAACCTTGCGTTGGCTATCTGGAAGATCTCCAAACTCAGTTCTTTTGAGTTTGAATGGAAGCTCATTATGTAGGCACGATTGATTAAATCACTGGCCATTGCTGATCAATTAACCCTTCAGCCTCTCTCCCCTCCCTGGAGGTTAGGGGGAGGTTGGGCTGAAAGTTCCAACCCTCTAATGCTGCCTGGGTCTTTCTGATGACCAGCCCATCTCTGCAGCTACCTAGGGGCTGACAACTACCAGTCAACTAAGGAAGACTTTGTAGATTCTCAGAATTTTAGGAGTCATATGGGGTCAAAGACTAAATATTGTACATATTTTAGATTAATAATATCACAGTGACAAATAGATATGAAGTGCCTCCTGATGAGAAACACTGATGACAATGAAATAACACTTATGATATTCCTGCCCAAAACACATAAACTGAATCAGATCATGAGGAATCATCAGATAAATATAAAGTGAGGGATACACTACAAAATAACTGGCTTATATTCTTCAAAAATATTAGTAACATGAAAGACTAAAGAATTATTTCAGATTAAAGGAGATAAAACAGATGTAAAAACTTAAAGTGTGACTCAGACTGGATCGTGGACCAGATTTTTTTGCTATACAAGACATTATTGGAACAATTGGTAAAATTTAAATAATCTTCTGATTAGATAATATTATCCAAGGTTAACTTTCCTGATTTTGATCATTTTACTGTGGTTATGTAGGTGAATTCCCTTGTTAGGAAATATACACTGAAATATTCAAGGGTAAAGGCACATGATGTCTGCAACTTTCTTTCAAACGGTTCAGAAAAGTAGTATTGTGTGTATGTGTATACTTTCAAGTATATACTTTCAAATTTACAACATATAAATATACAATACTTTCAAAACCAAAAACTACAGACATAATTTCCATGAAGTGAGCATGAAAGCAACAAGTCATTAAACCAGGGATTAGTAAACTTTCTGTTAAGAGCCAAATAATAAATATTTTCGGCTTTGTAGGCAGTGTGATTTCTGTTGCTACTATGTAACTTTGTGGTTGTAGGTGGAAAGCACTCAACAACAACATGAAGACAAATGATAGTGGCTGTGTTACAATGAAACTGTATTGACGAAAACAGGCAGTGTAATGGATTTGACCTAAGAGTTGTGGTTTGCCTACCTCCTGCACTGAACTGTTAGATCCTTCACACTAAGGATGGTGTCTTCTTGTCTTTGTTTCTTTAGTTCCCCCAAGACTTAGCATCCAAGAGGTCCTCAACAAGGACCTGTTTGTCAGTTAAATGAAGATGGTCCCTCCCTACCTTAACCCTGGGTCCTTGATTCTCACAGGTAGGTGTAACCTTAACCAAATCACTTGCTACTTCTTTTGATGGCCTCACAATCTCCCCCTTAAATACTAACAGTAATATGATATAAGCTATCATATTATGCCTACTTTTAAGACTCTGTAAAAATCAGAATACACTATTCTTGCGAAGGCCAAATTTTTAGAAATTCCCACAAGGTCATGGGAAAGGGGACATTCTGCCTACTTGCTGGGAAACCTGTTGGAGTTTAGTTATAATCCCTTTTTAGGGCATGTGATGTTGAGAGTTTCTTTTTTATTATAATTTTACTAAGGATCCCTGACCAGAAGAAATTTGGTAACCTGGTTGGGAAGACAATACACAAATGAAAAAATTATAGAATAGTAGCTAATTATTCTATAAACCTAACAACTTTTATTTTCTAACTTTCTGCTTCAAGGCTTACATGTCATTGATTAATTAGAAATCATGTCATGTTTTTCCTTAATTCCCATGGTAATCTGTTGCTATGAATTATGTCCATGAATTATCTGTTGCAATGAATTATGTCCCCATTCATACATGTATGTTGGAACCTGTCTCCCACTGTGATTCTATTTGCAGATAGTGCTGCTTTTAGGAGATAAAGTTAAAGAAGGTCATAAGGTTGGGGTCTTAAAACAATAGGATTGGTGACCTTAGAAGAAAAGGAAGAGATCTCCCCCTCCTCCTGCTCTGCCCTTCCCTTCCTCCTTCTCATCTTCTCTACTCCTTCTCCTCACTCTCACTCGTTGCCAGGTGAGTATGCAGCAAGAAGGCAGCTGTCTACAAGCCAGGAGAAGAGCCATCACCAGGAACTGAATCACCTGGCACCTTTTTCTGGGACTTCCCAGCCTCCAGAACTGTGAGAAAATAAATTTCTGTTGTTAAAGGCACTGAGTTTATGATATTTTTTATGGAATTCTGAGCAGACTAATACCTTTGTTTATTATATCTTGAATTATAATAATTTCTGGGTATATATTTTCTTTATTCTTGCAGTGATTAAGTTTATGTGTCAACTTAAACTTATGTGTTTATGCCACAGTACCCAGATAAAACATTATTCTAAGTGTCTCTGTGAAGATATTGTTTGGATAAGATTAACATTCAAATCAATAGACTTTGAGTAAAGCAGATTACCCTCCATAATGTGGGTGGATCTCATCCAACCAGTTGCAAGCTTTAAGAGAAAAGGACTGAGGTCCCCCAGAGAAGAAGGAATTCTCCAGTGGACTGCCTTTGAACTGCAACTCTTCCTTGCAACGCTTTCCTTGGTTTATAGCCTGCTTGCCTATCCTGAAGATTTTGGAGGTACCAGGCCCCACAATTGTGTGAGCCAATTTCTTAAAATCTTTCTCTCTCTCTCTCTCTCCTACCTCTTTCTACACACACACACACACACACACACCCACACAGATTCTATTGGTTCTGTTTCTCTGGAGAACCCTAACTTAAACAGTTCTTCCAGCAGGAATAGCTTTGTCAGCAAGACAAACATATTTATCCCTGTGCTTGGGTGGGCTTGCCTGGGTGATTTCCCTTTTACTCTACTTCCATGGCCAATCAACACCTCCCTCTCCTTTTCATGGATACATTCATTCATTACCTATGTTAATATATTCAATAAGGTATAATCAAATCTTGCTGACTTGACTTGGCAGGAATTCTGTGTTTCAAGTGACTTTGCCTATAAATCGATTATATTTAAATATATAGTTTATATCTTCAAGTACAATCTTATTTACCCAATATTCAAATTCTGGTGAGACCACCCACTGCAGCACTCTGTACTGACAATTGCAGAAAGTAAATTAATGTTTTGCTAATAGCTGCATTTGAGGTTAGTGTCATCAGATATTTCCTGGACATCAGGAGCTATTTTGATTGTGTAAAAGGATGTCTTAGGAAATCTCTTAAGTATCATTCTTCCTTGTAATTATTTCACTTGAGTTTAGGTACCCTGCTGTTGCATTATTTCCATGTCCCCGTATTTGCATATTTCCATTGTGATAAACATCTGCACTCATCTTTACTTTCTTCCCTCCTGTCTCAGAAAATGAAGTGTCCCTCCTACTGCTCAACCCACTGCAATCTTGCTTCTGCCCAATCCCCAACCCCTTCACCTCAAGACTGAAATTGTCTTCACTGAAATAATGTATTAAAATTGCCAAATTCAGTGGAGCCCTTTAAGTATCATTATTATTATTTTTTTTGTGTGTGTGCGCTAAATCTCTCTTCTGATTGTTGGTGAAGCACCTCTCAAAACTCTATCCTTTCTGCTCTTGGCTTCCCGAACATTATTTATTCTAGCTCTAATCAAGTATGCCTATAGGCCTAACCAATTTTATTATTTTCCTTCATAAGCTCCTCTTCTTTGGCCTTCAGATCATTAATCATGATTTGTTTTGATATGCAGGCACTGGTTTTCTCTGTCTCCGCATGTCAGCTGACCATTAATATGGTTTTAATACCTCTTGTATACTGACTTCCTAATCTATACCTCAGCTTCAATATTTTCTGTATTTATATGTATTTAACTAGATACAAATTCCTAAGTATTGGCAATGTTTTAGCATTTCATACTATGAAAATAAAACATAACTTTTGTTGATCAAACTTTAAATTTCTTTTCTTTTCTTTTTTTGTGACAAAGTCTCACTCTCTTGCCTGGGCTAGAGTGCTGTGGCATCAGCCTAGCTCACAGCAACTTCAAACTCTTGGGCTCAAGCCATCTTCCTGCCTCAGCCTCCTGAGTAGCGGGGACTACAGGCACGCACCACCACCGTGCCTGGCTAATTTTTTTTCTATTTTTAGTTGTTTGGCTAATTTCTTTCTATTTATAGTAGAGATGGGGTTTTGCTCTTGCTCAGCCTGGTCTCCAACTCCTGAGCTCAAGCAATCCTCCAAGCTCAGCCTCCCAGAGTGCTAGGATAACACACGTGAGCCACTGTGCCTTTAAATTTCTTAACCATATTAACTGGTATTAGATAGAAATTTCTCATGTCATTACAGAGATAGTGTCCTTATAATCTTTTTCTGAATTTGCTCAATTTAATTAGATATGTGAATTAAAAAGGGAAGAAAATTAGACACATTCTTAAATTTGTGAGAAATTAAATAAATGTATAACTGCAGTGGGATACATTTAGATTTAAATCAGTTTCCCAAGATAAAGGGAATAATAATTTAATTCAAGCAAATATTGAGACTTGTCTTTAAGCATATTATTTTTAGAAAGTATCAACTTGGTATTATAGCAAAAACCTGAGAATACAATTAATGCAATGTGAGTAGTTAACAGTATCATTATTATAAAAGCAACTTCTTCTTTTCTCTTAAAAATCAAAGTTTCATAAATATAATATAATAAATTTATATATCACTAATTGGGCTGAAAACTCCTTTAGGGCAGAGGATGTGTCTTAGATAGTGTTATGTGTTGAATTGTGTCCTCCCCAAATTTATATATTGAAATCCTAACCCCCAGTACCTCAGAATATGACCTTATTTGGAGAGAGGGTCTTCACAGAGATAATCAAGTTAAAATAAGGTCATCAAGGGTCCCTAATCCAATATGATTGGGGTACTCAAAAGAAGAGGTTTGGACAGAGGCATGCATAGAGGGAAGATGACGTGGAGAGCCACAGGGAGAACGGGATCATCTATAAGCCAAGGAGAAAGGCCTGGGACAGATTATTCCCTCACATCCGTCAGAAGGAACCAACCCTGCTAGCACCTTGACTATGGACCTCTAGCCTCCAGAACTTTGAAACAATAAATTCTGTTGTTTCAGCCACCCAGGTTTTGGTTACTTTGCTGTATGTAGCAACCATAGCAAACTGACATAGATAGCTGGAGTACATACAGGACTCAGTTCTTGAAGCATAACAGATGCTTCATAATTGGTTATTTTTAACATTAAATATCTCTCTTTAATCTCAAAACAACTAGTGAATTCTTTAACATTTGAGTAAAGCAATCAGACCACATAATGGAAAAAATGATCAGTCAATGTACATTTGTCATATTAATTGTGTTGGTTGCAATATGTTTTTTATGACTTTAGGACATCATTTTATCTTTCTTTTAACATTGGAATTTGGTTTCTAACATAGCTCACACATAATATATAAAAATTGTGTCTTTTTCTGTTTTGTGTACTTTAATGATGAACCATATCTGAAAATCATATAATGATAAAATCCATTATTTGACTATAATATTCAATATTCTCAACATTTATCCTTACTATATCTTTCCCCTTTGCCCCTGGAAGTTCCTCTGAAAGATCAACTCACAATAAGGCAGATTACATGGGGAGAATCATAGTGATTACCCAACGGTGTCCAGATGTTTATGTACCCTCATTTTAGAAGGGAGGGAGAGATGAGGAATATAGGAAATTCTGTTTGGGGGCAATAAATGGTAACTAGGGAGGATGAATAGATACTTGGGAGAATGAATGGATGGGGGCAAGAGGGTGACTTGTAAATGATTCTCAGGGTTGGGCCTGGTCTGGTTGCATTCTTGATCTTTCCTGGATTATATTGAGATAACAGGGAGGGGAGGGAAAGGTAATTGTTCTTTTTTGATGGATCCTTCTGGTTTTATGCAGATAGAGAGAAAGCCCTTTCTAACTCCTATTGATCTCTTAGAGCCTTTAATTAAAAATAGTCTTTATACCAAGGAGTCATATTAATATTTTGGGGTGAAATTCCCTGAAGTCCTTTACTTTAAAGAAAAAACCCTTAAAGAAAACTTTCCCATTTTTCTTGATTAACTTTTTTCTTCCTTAACATATTTTCCTCTTTGGCTTTATATTTTATTTGGGATACTAACTTTATTGAATAATTACTGTATTTCAGACACTATGCTACATAATTTCATATTTCATATCATATTTAATCCTCACAATAACCCAGTGAGTTATTACTTCCACTTTTTAATTGAGGCCATAGAGGGTCATTGAAACTAGGTGACCTGCCCAAGGTTGTGTAGGTAGTAAATGACCAGATCACCAGATGATGATATTATCTCAAGTCTTTCATTTCAGTGCTCAGTGTTCTTTTACCTAATACTGTGTTTCTAGATGCAATTATACTAGTTATGTATCAATAAGCCCATCAGTTAAAATATTTTTTTCTGTAACAGAAATTCTGACCTAAAATGGTTTAAACACTAAAGAAATTTATTATCTCGGTATATCAGAAATACCAGAGGTAGAACGTGGTGGCTCATGCCTATATAATATAATCCTAGCACTCTGGGAGGCTGAGGTGGGAGGATCGCTCAAGGTCAGGAGTTCGGGACCAGCCTGAGCAAGAGTGAGACCCTGTCTCTACTAAAAAAATAGAAAGAAATTAGCTGGACAACCAAAAATATATAGGAAAAATTGGCTGGGCATGGTGGTACATGCCTGTAGTTGCAGCTACTTGGGAGGCTGAGGCAGGAGGATTGCTAGAGCCCAGGAGTTTGAGGTTGCTGTGGGCTAGGCTGACGCTATGGCACTCTAACCCAGGCAACAGAGTGATACTCTGTCTCAAAAAAACAAAACCAAAACAAACAAACAAACCAAAAAACCCCACAAGATTAGTATTTAAGAACAAAAAGATGGGGTTTTCTGTTTTCCCCATCATATCACGGTAAATAACCTTAAAAAGAGAGAGCTGATTAACTTGTTGAGCTGATGGATCTAACAGTAGCACTATGGCTACAATTTGGAGTTTCTTATAAATCTTTGTGTAAAACTTGTTAGTAGAATTATGGTAGATATACATAGAATATCGTTCCAGCTATTATAGGTAAGTTACCTTAGATGTCTGGGAATAACTTCCTATAAGAAACAACTGCCCACTTAGTATTATTAAGAAGCCATTTATGGACTAGTCACCTTTCAGTGGTCTCCACAGGCTGGCCATGTTGGCTCATGTTGTATTCCCCACACTTTGAGAGGCTGAGGCAAGAGGATTGCTTGAGGCCGGGAATTTCAGACCAGCCTGAGACCTCCTATCTACGAAAAAAAAGGAGCTGGGTGTGGTGGCATGAACCTGTAGTCCCAGCTATTTGGGAGGCTGAGGCAGGAGGATCACTTGAGCCCAGGAGTTTGAGGTTACATATTAATGAACATGCTGTATAGCCAGATTTCCCTTACACTTTAATAAATTATGTCGTGTGACCTGAGACAGTACAGCTAAGGTAGATGTCATTTTCCCTATTCTCTCTTCATGTGTGACCTTCCAGAAGCCATTACCTTTGCCCAAATGACAATCTTCCTTATTAAAGATAACTTTTCTTTAGGCAAAAATATCTCAGTAGGGGGCATTTCCCTCTTAAAACCTCTTAAGTAAGGATCTTCCATTTCTGATTGCACCGTCTGGCAGGAGTGTTCCCCAAATGATGGTTAGACAGGACTGCTCCATGAGCCGAGCCAGGGTCAGGACATGGTCTGAGTGTGGTGTACCTTCTGCTTGCTTGACTGATGTGCTATGTCTTACATGTTGAAATGTAGCTGAGAAGCTGAGAAGCTTTCTGAACTATAAATAATTCCAGAAAATGAAATGATTGCAAAAACATTGGACAGATCTGGGACTTTTGCTCTTAAGAAATAAAAAGTCAACTGGATGCTAAATTGAGTAGACCATAATCATTTTCTATTGCTTCTAGATCAACTTTTTCATTTTTAAGCATGAGGAAACTAAGGTCTAATTGGGTATAACTATCCTAAGGTAAGCAGTTAGTGAAACTAATTCAGATTTTTGAACTTAGCTTTCTATACCTGATTTTAAGCATTCAGAGACAATGGAGTCACCAGTCCACTTTATTATACTATAGAGTTTTATTATATATCAGTAGTAGTGCAAAATGTACATTTGATATAAATTAATATTTAATATTTATAAGTTTTGGTGTATTTCATTATAGATAGATAGATATTTCCTTTGGGTTACTTAAATTATTCATCCAGTGCTAGAATTCTGGCTACTGTGTTCATGAATAAGGACATAAAATATAGTATATTAGACATATTTTCAAGAACTTTTTATTGTTAGGTTTCCTATTAAATTATTTAGATGGAACAATAAAGCTAAATTATTTCATGTATGAATTAATAAAAGGATTCATGATTTTATTAGCATAAATTGGTGAAATTGTGCCATCTAGTGCCCTTCACTAAAAAGCAAAACAAAACAAAACAAGAAAACCCACTTTTTTTTAAGATTTATTTTTTAGTTCCTAGAATCTTAAATGTTGCAGATTAAAATAAGTCCATAAATTGATTTGTTCACCCCTAATACTACAGATAAGAAATACAAGAACAAAAATGAAAATCAGGACACATGTGACTGGAAAAGTGTATTCCAGGCACAGGGAAGAATGCTCACCACTCCCTCGGGATCATTCCAAGCATTTCCTAACATTTGTTTCTCCATCTAGTATAACATTCTCAGTGTGTATTAGTGAGGAGAAGAGTAAGAAGCCTTGTGATGAGGCTGAAGACCACTAAATAATGATATTCTTGGTGGCTGGTGGTGGGAGGGAGGGAGGATCCCTTGGAAGCTGAAGTTTCTTCTCCTCTTCCTTGCATTTCCCCTGTCCACTGTGTGGCCACCACAATCCCTATCCTGGGAACTGGAGGAATCAGAGTTGTGTGTATATGTGTGTGTGTGTTTTAATAAGAGGAGGAAAAGAGGAGTTACAGGTTACATTATGCTAAACAGGGGGAGTGTGAGGGAGAAGATAAAGAAAAAATATATATATATTTTTTAGTGTGCTGGTAGCTGATGTTAATTGATAGAAAGCTTTTGAGTCACATTTATCCAGATTTGGGTTTGTGTGATTTTGGAATTACATAATTACTTTTGGAGACTTAATTTTCATATGTTCATAAAAAGGTGGGGGTGGGAGCAAAGAAGGGTTAAGTTTGGGTATCTTATAAAATTGTTGGGTGAAAACCTAATGATTTACCTAGTAAGCTTCACTTAACTATTAACTATACATCATCTTGTGACTTTTATTTTCTTCACATTTCTTGTGTCTTGAATTGCTATTTAACTTATGCTTTTGGGATTTGTGTCAACAACTATATATCCATATTTACATGTCTATAAAAATGTTTTGCATAATTCTCAAAGTCTTGCTCATAGTAAGTAATTGACAGATATTTGTTACTTACTGGGCTTTGGTAGAATTTCCTTTACCATGTTTAAAGATATGTTGTTAACAAATCTTTTATATAACAATCATGGAAAAGAAGTATACATCATCAAACATCTGACATTTCATAAGCACTCATGTAACTTAAGGTAATTAGTTAATATTTTATTTTTAATTGTGGTAAAAACCACATAACATAAAATTTACAATTTTTAAGTGTATAGTTCACTACCATTAAAGTATAGTCATATTTTTGCGTAATGTATCTCCAGAACTTTTTCATCTTTTAAAATTCAAACTCTATACTACTTAAACAATAGTTCCCCATTTCCCCCTCCCTCCAGCCCCTGGTAACCACCATTCTAGTTTATGTTTCCATGAATTTGACTACTTTAGAAATTTCATAAGAGGAACAAGAGTGTATTCGTGTTTTTGTGACTGGCTTGTTTCACTTAGTAAAATGTCCTATAGATTCATACATGCTGCAGCATGTGACAGGGTTGCCCTTCTTTTTAAGGCTGAATATTATTCAAGGTCATTATTTTTAAAGTACTTAGACTGCAGTCAGAAGACTCAATCAATGAGAACTATAAGTCAATTTAATATGGTCTATATCCATAACAGAAAAATATAGCCACCAATAGTTAGTAAAACACTGTGTCATGCTGAGACAGAATTCCAAACAATTGAGAATCTTCTAAAACTATAATAAGCTCCTTTGGGACCATGATGCAAGACAGTAGCTTTTAAAAAATGCTATGTAAATATATTCTTAAATTTTTATCAACAATTCATAAGTTGAGTGAAATGAGATTTGAACCTCAATACTCACCTAGTTTCCATTTTTAACACATTTAAAGGATGAGAAGTGTCAAATTCATCAATTTCCAGTCTTTAAAAGCACATACCATATTTTAAAAAGACTTTGAATTTAGTTTTCATTTGTCTTTCTTAGAAGGAAAAGCAAAATGCTTTACTATCCATTTACACCTTTAAAAAGAAAGTATTTGTTATTTTCCTGCTATTAAAATAATAGTTTTTACCTTTTTAGATGGTTGAAAAACTTTTTTAGAGAGTAATATTTCATGACATGTGAAATTCAAATTTCAGTGCTTATAAAGTTTTATTGGAACACACACATAAGTAAACTACCAGTAAATTGTTAAGTGGAACTTTCCAACCTAGGAAGACCCAACCCATAATAACCTATGATAAGGCCAAGAGAGCAATTGAAAGACCAGGCTGCTGCATTTGCTTTGATCTCAGATCCAGTTTCTATAGGGCACAGAAGAATCAGCAGTTGCCACTTTTCCCAGGTAGATAATTTATTATATAAGTTGATTTTGGTCAAAGGCAAGGAAGACAGTATTTCAAAGATATTTCTGCACCCTCATGTGTACCACAGCACTATTCGCAATAGCCAAGATGTGGAATCAACGTAAGTGTTCAGTAACAGGTGAATGGATAAAGAAAATGTCGTATATATGCATATTGGAATACTACTCAGCTATAAAAAAGAATAAAATTCTGTCATTTGCAGTGACATGGATGAACCTGGAGGTCATTATGTTAAGTGAAATATAAGTCAGGAACAGAAAGATAAATATTGCATGTTCTCACTCATATGCAGAAGCTAAATAAATTGATCTCATAGATGTAGAGAGTAGGATAGTGGTTACTAGAGGCTGGGAAATGTAGAAAGGAGGGAGGAAGAAGGAGGCATACAAAATTACAGCCGGATAGAAATAAGTTTTAGTGTTCTATACAGCACCATAGGCTGTCTACAGTCAACAATAATTTAATACATATTCAGATAGCTAGAAGACAGGATATTGAGTGTTCCCAACACAAACAAATGATAAATGTTTGAGGTGAAGGAAATGCTAATTACCCTGATTTGATCACTATACATTCATTGTACGTATCAAAACTTACCCAATAAATATGTACATTTATTATGTGTCAATTAAAAAAAATAAAAATTTTGCTTCAATATATGTATAAATGCATAGATGTATATAATTTTATTATAGAGTTTATTTTTTAAGGATATATATGAGATATATAAGGGATATTCACAGATAACTTTCCAAGAAAGTGATAACTCACATTTTCGCCCTCTGTTATGAAATTGTATTTTCTTGCATCCTCCCAGAAAATAGGTCTTATTGGTCTTCTCAATCTTTGCCATTCTAGTGGGTAAAAAAGTGATATTTCAGACTGGGTGTGGTAGCTCATGCCTGCAATCCCAGCACTTTGGGAGGCTAAGGGGGGACAATCACTTTAGGTCAGGAGTTTGAGACCAGCCTGGGCAATATAGAGAGACCTGATCTTTACAAAAAATAAAAATAAAAAAATTAGCCAGGTGTGGTGGTACATACCTGTAGTCTTAGCTACTTGGGAGGCTGAGGTAGGAGGATCATTTGAGCTCAGGAGTTTGAGGCTGCAGTGAGCTATAATTGTGCCAGGGTACTCCAGTCTGGGCAACAGCAAAACTGTATCTGAAATATAAAAAAATTGATATATTTTTTTATTGTGATCATGATACAAATTTCCTCACTACTGTGGGCGTCAATAGGCATTTTTGGCTATTTCAACTAGTTCCTCTGTGAATATCTTCTTCATATCCCTTTCTATTTTTCTACTGTATTTCTTCATTTTCTTGATAATTTTAAAGACCATATGATATAGTATAGATATTCAATTTCTTTGTGTTTTCTGTATTGCACATATTTTCAAAGCTGTCACCTAGCTATTGATTTTTATTCATGGCATCTTATGTTACATAGTAGTTTTAAATTTTGATATTGTCATATAAAGGACTATCTTTTCTCTTAAAGTTTCTAAGTCTCTAGAGTTAAGAAGCTCTCTCGGCCATACATACTATTTTCTAGATTTTTACAAATAAATTTTATTGTTTTATTTGTTACATTTAAATGTTAAACATCTGGAAATTATTTTTCTAAATGTGCAACATAGGTATAAATTCTATTTTCTTTTAAATGGATAGTCAGTTGTGCCAGAATTATTAAAAAGTCCATCCTTTTCTCAATTAAAATATTATCTTATAAGATATTATAAAATTGTCTTAAATGTATACATATTATAGCAAACATTTCTAGTTCCCTTTATTTAGTTCTTCTATCTGTCTTTTCCATGCCAAAACCACATTGATTTGATTATAATAGCTTTTAGCCAGTATATCTTTTGATATTTGGAAATCAGAGTTATTCTTCACCATTCTTCTTTTTCACAGCTCTCTATTCCCCCATATTTTTATACCAAAAACCAAGTGGGATTTTAACTTGAATTATATATGATTATACACTAATTTTGGAAAAATTGCTATTTTATGGTGGTGTCTTCCCATTTAATTTTGATGTCTTTCCATTTGTTCATTTCTTCTTTATTTAGATTCTATGCTGTTCCTATGCATAATTCTGTGTCATTGTTTTTGTAATTATTGTAAATGGGATTTTTTTTCAATTTCTCTTTTAAGTACTTGTTAGGATAGATAAAAAACAATTGATTTTTATAGATTTAACTTGAGTATGGCCACTGCACTTAATTCTCTTAATTCTAGGGTAATTTTAACATATTTTCCTGTCTTATTTTGATATTCAAACACAACAAATCAAAATGAGAGTTTTTAAATCTTGCTTTCCAATTATTAGTAGTTATTTTATTTTGCTATATTCAATAGGCACACCATTCTTAAATAATAATTATGATAGAGGCATCTCTATTTGTTTTTAATTTTAATTGAAATAGTTTTAGTACTTTGCAGTTTAGGATAATATTTGCTGGTTTTAAATTTGTAAGTATTCTTTACTATATTTAAATTGTATTCTTCAATTTAGAATGTAGACTTCTCATTAGGAATAGCTCTTTAGTTTTATCAAATGCTTTTCTGGATCTGTTGATATGAACTCATATTATTTTCTCTGATAATTTGTTAATGTAGAAGTTTATGTTATTGGTTGTCTGAAACTGAATCATCCTTGCAATCATAGAATATACTTATTTCATCTTAATGTATTATTCTTTAAAAGCATTGTTAGATTCTATTTGCTATTATTTGATTTGATTTTTTGTTATATATTAATGATAGAGATTAATTGCTTTATTCTTTTTTGGTAGAATCTTGATCATATTTTGGTATTAAAGTTATATAGTTTTATGAAATGAAAGGAAAGAATCTATATCTATGATACAAAATATTTTTAATAACATTGGAATTATTTGTTTTAGGTTACATAACACTTAGCTGTAATTTTCATCTGGTATTCATGCCTTTTTATAAATAAAATTTTTATTTGGAACAGTTTTAGATTTTCAGGAAATTATGAAGTACAGAGAAATACTCTGCCTATACCCCACACCCAGTTTCTCCTATTTTAACATTTTATATTAGCATGATACATTTGCTATAATTAATAAAGCAATATTGATACATTATTATTAAATAAATTCTACTTTATTTGGATTTCTGTATCCTTTTTGCTGTTCCTCATTGCAGCTAACATGTTCAATAAAGAATCAATTTAATTTCTTGAACTTTGTTTTTGTTCAAGCTTCATCTGAAAGTTTTTTCTGGTATGAGAGGGAAATTGAAAGAACCGAAATTTTTAAGTCGAATAAATCTTAGTTCAAACATAGGTTCTATTTCTTACTAACACTGTGGAAATGGTCATATAGTGGGGTTAATTAGCATTAAAATGGTTTTGCAGGAATTGAAAAATGCTGAATCAAATTCTTCATTTTGTGTTTATATGTAATTATAATTTTGTGTTAATATATTTTTTTAGCAGCACATTCACTCCAGACTACTGACTCTTCAAGAAATATTTGCTATAATGAAAGATAATAAAAAAGATTTATTCCTCTCACTTAAAAATATTTCCCAATCTTGAAATACTGTGTACCATTCTTGTTACTGAACCAGAAGAAGGAAATAATAGCTGGGAAATATGCAGAGAAGAGCAGCCACAGTGATCACAGAAATAGATTTTCATACTAAAAACTTTTTAACACATTAACTGCCCTGTGAGTTATATTTAACTCATGCTAATTTTGAGCCCAGAGCCTTGTGAAGCATATATAACTCATATCTCTTCACCTTGGCAACCGCATGAACTATTTTCCAAGTTGCATATAATTCACACACAGAAAACAATAAAAAATAACAAATTTTTCATTAAATTAGGATTGTTTTGTTTTCAAAGTTTTTATTCTATTTTAATAATAAAACACTGTGGCCCCAAAGAAAAAGTTTTTTTTCTAATGTAGCAGTCAATGTGTTAAAGAGTTTTTGTTAAGAATGTAGAATTCTGAGAGACCAAATATTACAAAATTATGAAGAGTCTATAAGTTGTACTTCACTATGGTGGTATGATATTCATACTATATTCAGATAGCATCTGGCCAGAAAACCCAAAAACACTGGAGTCCTGCCATTGATCAACTACCCCTCTCTGTGAAGTCCTTGAGGAAAGAACATTCACAGAGGAGGCAGCAAAGGCAAAGGAACACTGTATTCCTAGCTGGTACTTGAGACACAAACTTCTCTTTCAAGGTTTGTAAATGAGCTAGGAGAGACCCTATAAAGAATTGCTTTTATCTAGGGGGTTTAGTGGCTAAAAATCATATCAGCCAGAAAGCATATAAAACTTGCATTACCACTTCCATTTCCAATCTCAAACCCAAATATGTATATACGAGGAAAGAGCAGGCTGCGATAGGTATGCATGGCCAAAGGAGGGGGTGGGAGTTTGCATCAGTATCTACAGCAACCATGGCCTAGACCTGAATTTGCTCTCTGAGTTGATCCCCTTGTTTGGATCATTAAGGGCAAATGATGTCCTTAAGGAATGTTCAAATAGGAGCCAAATTTATAAGCATCACTTGATCATTCTCCAAAGCATATGGTTTTTTCTCTTTTTACCTTTATGACTTTTTTCTTCCCTATTATGTCATAGTAAATGTATTCTAGGTTTTCTGAATAGGTATTGGTAACAGCTTAGAAAATAAAGTTAAAATAACATTGAGAAAACTATGAGGGTTTCTCAAAGAATGCAGGGAGAATTAAAGTCAGTGAGAAAGGATCACCGATCAGAATCTAGTTTCTGAGACTTAGAAAGAGGAGATTTCATCCAAACAATAAATGCTGGCGTGGATGCGGAGAAAGAGGAACACTCCTACACTGCTGGTGGGACTGCAAACTAGTTCAACCTCTGTGGAAAGCAATATGGAGATACCTTAAAGCAATACAAGTGAATCTACCATTTGATCCAGCAATCCCACTACTGGGCATCTACCCAAAAGATCCAATGACACTCTACAAAAAAGACACCTGCACTCGAATGTTTATAGCAGCACAATTCATAATTGCAAGGCTGTGGAAACAGCCCAAGTGCCCATCAATCCTAGAATGGATTAATAAAATGTGGTATATGTATACCATGGAGTACTATTCAGCTCTAAGAAACAACGGTGATATAGCACATCTTATATTTTCCTGGTTAGAGCTGGATCCCATACTATTAAGTGAAGTTTCCCAAGAATGGAAAAACAAGCACCACATATACTCACCAGCAAATTGGTATTAACTGAGCAGCACCTAAGTGGACACACAGGTACTACAGTAATAGGGTACTGGGCAGGTGGGAGGGGGGCGGGTATATACATACATAATGAGTGAGATGTGCACCATCTGGGGGATGGTCATGCTGGAGACTCAGACTTGTGGGGGGAGGAGGGAATAGGCATTTATTGAAACTTTAAAATCTGTACCCCATAATATGCCGAAATAAAAAAAAAAGAGGAGATTTCCAAAATACTGCGATATTTGTTTTCTTACCATTTTATGCATCTTACTTGTCACCTCCTTTTGGAGTATATTAATATATGTCTCTTTCCCCATTACATAGAGAATAGCTGAGGACAGAGACTTTCTTGTATCTTTGTATTCCCAAAACTTAGCCGGGTATGGAACCTACAGTGTACATCAATAAGTGTTTTTTAAGTGAATAATTATTCAGGTAGCTAGTGAATAGAAAAAAAAGTATTGTATTACAGATACATATTTGGGAAGCCTATAGCCTTGTATGGAGAGTATTCTAACATATATAACACAATTAAGCCACAGTAATTGATGCACAAAATGCAGTGGCAGATTGTGTATGTATTACAGAGTGTAAATACTACAAAAACTTGTAGTAGGGACACATTAAAGTTCATTTGGGGGCTAGACGTGGTCAACGTAGGATTTGCCTAAGCCTTTAAGGATGTTTAGAATCTGGATAGGATTCTTGCTGGGAAAAACAGCCTGAGACAAGGAGACGTGGATTCTGACACAAACTCCTTAAGACCTAAGGAGAAGCCAAGTTCCTTTTGGCTCAAGGTTAAGAGACCCATTGTTTGAGGGGGTGGACTGCACTTTCTCGATGTCTTTGCTTTGTAAACGAAGAGACAAATCAATATTGCCATTGCCCGGCATCTGCCAACAGAAACAGCTTTTTAGTCACTTACACTTGCTTGGCTTCAGCTGGTGAGCTGCTCGGCTCGGTCCCCTGGTCCCCCATTTCTTGTCAGCGCCCCAGCCCTGGGTTTCTCGCGCGAGTTTGGATTATCTGTGGGGTAAGATCAGAGGTGCTTTTGCTCTGTGGGTGCACGTGTGGCTGTAGCTTAGTGTCCTCAGTCTCCTGACCCCTTCGAGTGCGTTTTCTAGGGCTCACCTGCACAGGGAAAAAAACCCGGGACCTAAAGCAGTTCCCGCAGTGAAAATACTCCCGCCTCCTTCTACAGGGCGCGGGGGGCGGGGCGCGGGGGAGGGGGACGGGAGTGAGTGAGGGACGGCGCGAGGCTCGGTGCGCGCATGCTCAGAGAGCCCGGCGCCAAAGGTAGCTTCGAGACTGTCTCCCAGAGCCAGGGCCCGCTTTCTCCTCAGGAATCCGGCGCGGAAGGAAATGGGCGGGGCCAGGGCCGGAAGCGCAGGGACGGGCGCCTGCCCCCTAATCTTCCACGGAGGGGCGTCTGAGCTCCGTGCTGGTGAAGTGATGACTGTGAGGGAGGTCTAACGTCTGGTCTCCTTTCCATTTTACCTCGGGGCTGGAAAACTTGAGGGAAATCCGATACCAAGGAGCGAGTGGGGAGATAACCCCGTACGCCAGTTCCAGTATTTAGGGAAGTTCTGCGCGGGTCTCCTCAGACCTGTGTCTGGTTCCTTTTGCTCCACACGTCCTGTGTCCTGTTATTTTCCCTTTTCAGCACCTGTGCCCCTCCTAGCGGCCTCCGACGTTATGTATGACCGGGCTCCCCGCCTGCTCAGGTTGGTTGAAGGTGACGGCACTGAGGCCCATGTGGGACCTGGGTCCTACCAGGTTCCTTTCGAGAAGCAGCAGGCGACAGGTAAGACGTAGGGGACGGCAAGCGGCCCGTGACAGCACCTCGTGTTCAGCCTGCTCCACCTGTGTGCCTCTGAGTTAGACATAAAGTGAACAGTACCTCGCTGTACGTGTGATAAAACAGGAAGCAGGCAGGGAAAACACAATCCTTGTTTTACAGACGAGAACTGATAATATCACTTGTCCCATTTCACAAGCATATGACTAGGGCTTTTGATTCAACAATGGTTGTCTACGTCATAATTTTGATTTACAGTTTAGATCTAGGATTTTGATTTCCTGACTCGTTGACTATATGAGTTTCCAAATCCTGTGCATTTCTTACCTCCTGATGTCTCTTTTCTTTGTAATTCTGTCCGCCTTACAAACTTTTCCTCCCATTAACCAGAGAAACGTTTATTTACCAAGATATAACTTAAATTTCTATTTTGTAATACCATTTAAAAAACATAGTCCCATCTATTTTTCAGTCAGATGCTTCTTATCTTACCATCCCCATTTCTCTTTGAACATATACTTCGTGAGAGCCTCTTTCCCCCACATTTTGTAAAGAAAAGCCATATGCTTGAAAATTGTAGTGGAGATAGATAATTTAAATAATTATTTGCACTCATTTGTTTGCAATTAGTGACTTAGTCAAAACTTTTAATAAATACTTCAAATTTGCTTTCTAATTTTTCTATTTTGATGATTTTCTGGAGCTGAATACCATCCAAATGACAGTTTTTCTTAACCTGAATTTTCCTGTACCTATACTATGTATTTTTAAACAAATGCTAGGATCTATTATTCTGTTGATATAACAGATCATGGCATCTGCAACAACATTTTTTCTTGGTTCTTTTTCCAACTATTGTCTTGGAAGAGTATGACACAGGGTTGGGACCTATCAAACATTTGTTAAGTGCTAAGTCAGGGAATCATTTTCATCCCCTCTCCAAAAAATCATTCATAGTCTTCTTTAAATGTTTTCATTTTCCAAACACCTTGTAAATGTTTATATACCATACTTAATATCTTTTGCTTGTTGTTGCTTTTCTCATGTGTACTTTCTCATTCATATCTGTAGCTTCAATTACAATCCAGATTCTGATTCCAGTAACTCTCAGAAGAAAGTCTATAGAGATATAGATGATTTATGTCTCTAAGATGAGCTTTCTCCTGATTTATAGACCTTCAGCATTGCCAATTACTTTTTTGGATATCTCTACCTGGATGGTCTTTGGTATCTGAAGTTCTAAGTGTCTGAACTTATAATTTTCCCCAGCAATACTGGCCCCTTTAAAAAAATTCCCTATTAGTCAATCATAAACTTTAAGCTTTGGAATTATTCTCTAGTCTTTTCTCCCTGACTGCTCTCTCTGATCATTAAGACCCAATGATCTAGCCTCTCAATGTCTCTCTAATTGGTCTGCCTTTTCCATTTAACTGCTCTTGACTTAGTTCAAACCCTCATTAATTCTTTTCTGAATTAAACTAATAAAATATAACTTGTTTCCCTTTATATCAGTCTCCCATCTATCTTCTGTCTTGTGGTTAGAGTGATATTTCTAAGATTTAATTATTTATTAAAAACAAACAGAAAAATCCTTTGTAACATTAAGGTTGAAATCTGAACTCCTTGATGTGGTGCATAACGTTCTTTCATGTTCTAATCCCTGACATGGTCTCCTGTATTACCTGATCTTTCTGGGCACCCACATTTCCACCTACACTTGACCTACATTTCAGCAATCCTAGCTTTACAGTTTTCCCAAGTTCATGCTCACTCACGTCTATGCCTTTGAACCTGCTGGTCCCTCTGCTCAGTATGCTGTCTTCCTTTTTTACCTACCTCCAATTTATTCTTTGAGACTCAGCTAAAGTATGTTGTTCTCTGACTTTAGTCTTTTTCAGGTTTTTTATCTCTGACTCTTTAATGACCCTTTTTTAGCACTTTGATCCTATATTGTAATTAATGTTAATTATCTGGCAGCCCCAGTAAAATGTGAACAGCTTGAAGGCAGTAGCCATGATCTTTATTATTCTCAGTTTTTAGCTCAATACCATAACACATAAGTGCTCTACTAAAAACAAACAGTAATCTTGAAATAAAGTTAAAATCTAATGAGCCATATATAACAGAATTTAAAACTCATAACTTGTGTTAGTTCTGCTTAGAAGGAGTTACTAAGGTGTGGCAAGGCCTTTTTTTTTTTTTCTTCTATTTTATAGAATTGTGTCTTGTTGACCTATGAGAGAAACTAGGAAATTTCATGCTCGGTAAATTTGAGCCACTGTGTATTATAGATCCCTGTTTTAGCAATACTGATAATCAATAGAAGGAACAGTTGTCTCTTTAGTGATTACTACATTTCTTTGGTAAGATAATTTAAAAGTAGCTAGCGTCTTTTTCCTAGGTACATTCTACCTCACTAGTCTTTAAGACCAGTAACATTAGACTATACAAAAGTATATAGAGTTGTTTAAATTAAGGGCCAGGTACATTTTAATAGAGTATGATGTGGGAAGAGCAGATGTTGTGACTTTATATAACTTACTTGTTATCTGGAACTTCACAAGAAGAGAGAAACTTAGACCCCTAGATGCAGATACTCTTTATTCCCAAGCTTTGTCTGTCCTAACCACCACTCTCCTCTTACTGTATAGCCTGCTTGGTTAATACTCCAGTGCACTGTTCTTGCATTTTCCTTAGGAAATTCTTTCCACATTAATTTTAAACCCCATGTCTTTGGCCTTAGGCCATTTGATCAGGGAGAATCTCTTCTACTGTATCCCTGCAAACTGAAAGGGATGGGCCTACACTGCTCTGCTTTCTGCTCTCACAAAGTGGGAGAGATAATGGATACTCAGATTCCAGATTAGTGAGAGTGAGAGCTGTGCCTGATTTTCTCACAATTATCTGAGAAGCAAACATCTCTTATCAAAATTTCCCCAGAGACAACCAGCCTGGTATAATGTGATAAAAACTTATTCCTTTTAATGTGACCGCTCCTGTCATTACTGTGCTAAGTAGTATTTCATTGCTTTTTGAACTTATCTGCATAATAAATGACACCCCACATTAGCCATATATTGGTTATCTATATTGGTTCTCTATTAGTTATATAAGCCGGGTGACATCATCTTCTAATTATATTCTTTCCCAAATTTTTTCTTCAATGGGGAGTCGTTAGCTTTATCTGCCACAGAAGAATTAGTTATCCACAGTCTTGTATATATGCCTATGTGCTTATGCCAACAATGACGATTTTATCTTATTAGCCAATCAGAATATAGGAAGGTTGCATCAGGGAATGCAATCTATCTTTATTTAAGTTTAAATAAATGATATGTATGTGATTACTATATATGTTGATATACCTGAAGATGAGTACATGTTTCAAAAACCTAGTTATTGCTTATATGTGAAAAATGCCCTTTTCTTTGTATTGAACTTGTCCTTTAATCACATAGTGTCTACCTTCTTTCTCAGAATGGACTGACTTTTATTGCTTCATGCCAGTTTGATTTATCATCTGCAGTGGGCACCTCAAACTCAATATATCCCAAACTGAACTCATTTCTTTCTTCTCACATCTTTTCCTCTTCTATATTCTTAATTTCTTTTGTCAGTTTGACTTATCATTTGTAGTTGGCACTTCACATGTCAACATATCCAAGTGTCCCAAATCAAACTCTACCAACCTTAATTCCCCAGAATACTCTTTTTCTATATTTTATGTCAAAATTATTAGGAGTGCTTTTCGTAGTATAATAATTGTTTGTTTGTCTGGCTTCCCCACTATTTGAGCCCAAGGTCTTATCTTGTTCATCATTATATCTTCACTGACTATCATATGTACAAATCTGCCATACATAAGAAAGTCATATTAATAAATGACTAAAGGTGCAGTTTAGAATATCACTTGTTAATTCTATATTTATTGTTTACTATGCAGGGCACTATGATAGGGTGACCCATCTTCCTCATTTGTCTGAGGCTGTCCTAGTACTAAAAGTCCTATGTCCTGGGCAAACTTGGATGGTTGGTCCCCCTAACTATAAACATAAGGCATACAGCTCTGAATACAACAGATAAGTCCCTTTTCTCATGGACCTTATCATTATAAACATTTTAATTTTTTAAAAAATGGTTTCATTTATTTATTAACATTTTTTTTTATAAAGACAAGGTCTCACTGTATTGCCTCGGCTGGTAACAAACTCCTGGCCTCAAGTGATCCTTCAACTTTTGCCCCCCAAAGTGCCAAGGGATATAGATGTGAGTCACCGTGTGTGGCCCATTTTAATTTGTTTGTGGTTTTCTTGTGCTCAAAATTTCACATATACTTTAATCTTATTGACAAATGAGTCTATATCTTTAATTTTGGAAAATTTCAATGAAGACTGTATGAGTGCTGGCTTTCTTGACTCTTTTTGTTGCCCAAGTCTTTCATATATATTATATATATTAACATACATATATAGTAACATCAATAATATGTTGAATACATGGGCTATTTTATATGTGTGTTTGTTTCATTTTTATATGAATTGCAGTACTCTGCTATTAACTTTACATTTGTTTGGGTAGTTTCATTTAGGGGCTCTGCCATGTTCTGATGGCAGCTACCTCAGAAGTAGCCTGAGTTTAGCTTTCTTAGTGTTCATATCTGTTTATCTCACCTTAATATCTATATGAACCTAAGCTTAAAAAACCTCCTTTAGTTATGAGATATAATATTAATACTTAAATAGAAAATCACATAAAATATAAATTTAGATGTTGAAAAGGAGGTCAAGAAATAGAACATAATCAAAATATCCTTTTTAATCGTGACCTTTCCCTTCTTTCATAGGTGTTATCCTGATTTTTATGGTAATCAATTCATTGTTTTTCTTAATGAAATTGTTAAATCCTCTTGATGAAATGACTCTTTTATTATTATTAAATGTCTCTCTTATTCTTGGTATTCCTTGTTCTAAAGTCTGCTTTGTCTGGTTTTAATATAGTCACTCTAGCTTTCTTTGATTCATGGATGTATGGCATGTCTTTTTCCATCCTGTTGTTTTTAACCTTTGTATTCTTATGTTTTAAGAGTTTCTTATAGATAGCATAAAGTTGGGTCTTGCTTTTTTATCCCATCTGACAATCTCTGACTTTTAATTGAGGTGTTTAGAACTTTTACATTTAGCTTTATTATTAATCTTGTTGGGTTTAAATTTGCTCTCTTGCTATTTGGTTTCTATTTATTCTATCTGTTCTTTGTTTCTCTTTTCCTCTTTCCTTACTTTTGTTGCATAAGTAGTTTCTTTAAAGTAATTCTTTTTCTATGTCCAACATTGGTTTATTTGCTACACCTCTTTGTTTTATTTTTAAATGGTTGCCTAGGGTTTACAATATGTATTTCTAATTTATCAGTCTACCTTCAAATAATATCACACCATTTCATATGTAGTATATGAGCCTCACAAAGAGTGCTTCCATTTCCCTGATTCATCCTTTGTGTGACTGTAGTTATATATTTTACTTCTACATCTGCTATAATGCCACAATAAATTGAGATTATTTTTGCTTTGAGCAGTCAATTGCAGACAATCCTTTACTTACAATGATTCTACTTATAATTTTTTGACTTTACAATGGCACAAAAGCCATTTTTACTGAATGTATACATTATGTATACTGTATACATTCAGTACAAACCATACTTACAGTATCCATACAACCATTCTGTTTTTCACTTTTAGTACAATAAATTACATGAGCTATTCATCATTTTATTATAAAATAGTTTTTATGTTAGATGATTTTGTCCAAATTTAAGCTAATGTACATGTTCTTAACATTGTTTAAAGTCTGTTAGGCTAAGCTATGATGTTCAGTAGGTTAGGTGTATTAAATGCAATTTTGACTATGATTTTCAAATTATGATGGGTTTATTTGGAAGTAACCCCACCATAAGTTAAGGAGAATCTGTGTTTTTTAAAGGGACTAAGAATGGAGAAAAAATGTCTTGTGTTAGCCCACATAAAACTTATTGTTTATCACATCAGTGTGTTTTTTTTGTTTTTTTTTTTTTGAGACTGAGTCTCCCTGGGTTGCCCAGGCTAGAGTGCTGTGGCATCAGCCTAGCTCACAGCAACCTCAAACTCCTGAGCTCAAGCAATCCTTCTGCCTCAGCCTCCTGAGTAGCTGGGACTACAGGCATGTGCTACCATGCTTGCTAAGTTTTACATCAGTGTATTTTTTATTTCAGAAATTTGATTTGGGTTTTTTAACCCAAATCAAATTTCTGGGGTTTTTTTAACCCTTTATCTTCTCATGATGTTCATCTTTCTTCTACCTTGTTGAATATAAGAAGAATATTTCTAATAAATATTTAAATACTCTTATCTGCTGATTTCATCATCTCATTTCTAAATCCATTTCTTTTCATTGACTTTTCTCCTGTTTAGGGATCATATTTTCATGTCTCTTTCATCATATTTTCAGGGTCACTCTCTGATAAGTCATATGATTCACTTTATATGATCTGTAGCTTAGTGTATATATATTTATATGTGTGTTTTGAATGGAATCCGTATCTTGTTTTCTGGCTACATAACCTGATTTGGAATGCTTCATTGGCGTCCTTGGTTTCTTAGCTCTACCAGACAACTATTGCCTTTTGAAAATGAACCTTGGCTTACTTTTAAGGATTTATGTTTTTTGTAGTCTTTGTTACTTATCCACAGATGTTTCTTTCTTTTCTTTTCTTTCTCTTTTTATCCCCCCCTCTCCCCTACCCTTTCTCTTTCTTTCTTTCTCTCTTTCTCTCTCCCTCCCTTCCTTCCCTTCCCTTCTCTTTCCCCCTTTCTCTTCCCCTCTTCCCCTTCCCTCCTTCCCCTTCCCCTTCTTTCCCCCTTTCTTCTTCTCTTCTCCTCTCTTCCCCTTCTTTCCCCTTTTCTTCCTCTCCTCTCCTCTCTTCCCCTTCCCTCCCCCTTCTCTTCCTCTCCTCTCCTCTTTTCCCCTTCTCTTCCTCTTCTCTCCTCTCCTCTCTTCCACTTCTCTTCCTCTCCTCTCCTCTCCTCTCCCCTTCTCTTCCTCTCCACTCCCCTTCTCTTCCCCTTGTCTTCCCCTTCTCCCCTCCCCTCCCCTCCCCACCTCTCTCCTCCCCTCCCCTCTCCTTCTCTCCTCCCCTCCCTTCCCCTCTCCTCCCCTCTCCTTTCTTTTTCCCCTGCTTTGGGGGTGCCATCTTAAACCATCAATTACTAGTAATAAATTAACATTTAAAGAGTTTTAACATCATCTACGAAGATTTTCATAATAACCTCGATATGGATGAGAAATTTCCTTCTTTTTGAATTTCTGAGCATTTGTCTTTTGTTATGGTATTAGAGATTTTTTTCTTGTTTAAAATTATTTTAATTTTTTTTAATGTTTCAAGACTTTTTAAAAACTATAATGTCTATATTTTACTTACCTCTTTTATGTTATAATACCTAACCCAAATAAATAATTCTTGATTTCAGTTGCATTTTAATATATGGGAGCCTTAAAAGAAACATAATATTTCTAGTTTTAAATAGAGTATATTTTATTATTAGTTTAGATTATCAAGATTTTTGCTATAGTAATTGTCACCATAAGTTCTTACAGTTGTACACATTTCCTTCTAGTGTACAAAATTTAGGGTGTAAGTTTTGAGTCTTTACTTTCATTCTTTTATTACCTGTTGAATATATCTGTTCTATTTTCTTCCATCTCTTCTTTAATATCTATCCATGTTGCTTAAACTGTAAAATTTTCTCAATATTGTTCTTCAGTTTTTTTGTTTTCTTTCAGTAGACTACCCAAGTTTATATAATCTTACAATTGCTTGTTCCAGTGAAATTTGTGTCTTGGATTTGTAAGCCTTTGGTTAGGGTCAGGAAATCAAGAAATATTTACTAAATACCAACTATGTGTCAAGGAAAGGAGACATTATCAATTACCTGATGTAAACCCACTTTAAATTCTTTCCATCTAGGCTGTCTTTACAAGTTTATAGATGCTGTTTTCTACAAATAATATATGATATTTCAAAATCTAAAACAGTGGTCTTCTGAGGATGAAATGTTTTGTTAGTTATATAACTGCCATTTTCATTCCAACCAAGCATGATTAGAAGACAAAAGGCTTTTATTTTGTTTTTTTATTTTCTTTAGGTATTTTTTTCTGTTGTTCAGTAAGTCCAGTTCTGTAGGTTCTTATATTTAATATATATTAATAAAAGTTCTGATCTTATATCAGATTTTGAGAAATATAATAACTTCTATGGGTAGCCCTTAGTTCTGAAAATATAGTTTCAACAATTGAGAGTACTACATGATTATATATATTTTGAGTGTGTTTTTCTCTGAAATCCTTAGAATCCTTCTTATCTGCCAGTGATACGATTTTATTTTTGTAGGTAGTTATGCACCATTTCTTTCTTTGACTACCAGAGAAGGTGCTGGTGCTGTTGCCTCTAACATTGATAAAGCTGTTCCAGGTCCAGGACACTATAATATTTCAAAAGCACAACAGGTAAATTTGTAAAGATATTATAAATATGTGAGTTAATAAAAATCATCTTTTCTTCCTCTATAGACTAAAATGGCATTTGTCATATTTTTCTCCTCATATTATCTTCCTTTGCTTTTCAATCTGTATTTTTTAATTTGAATAATAGAAAGCAAGCGTATTTGATGTTGGTTGCATGAGTAGGTATTTTCATTATCTGTATATAAAATACAAACCATCAGCATCAGCATCAGCCTAGCTCACAGCAACCTCAGACTCCTGGGCTCAAGGAATCTTCCTGCCTCAGCCTCCCGAGTAGCTGGGACTACAGGCATGCGCCACCATGCCCAGCTAATTTTTTTCTATATGTATTAGTTGGCCAATTAATTTCTTTCTATTTATAGTAGAGACGGGGTCTCACTCTTGCTTAGGCTGGTTTCGAACATCTGACCTCGAGCAATCTGCCTGCCTCGGCCTCCCAGAGTGCTAGGATTACAGGTGTGAGCCACCACGCCTGGCCATCTATGTCTTATTTCTGCACAGTCTTAAGAGTCTGTGACCAGAATATCTCCAATGGTCCATTCATGTTTACAAATAGTGGATAGAACTCCAATATCTTCATAGTTTTGAATATCATTTTTTATGATTTTCACACAAATTTTGCATTCATACATATTGGCTCCTAGCAGACCTTTAACTCCTCTGTTGGAGGCCCAGATAGTCTTCATTATAAATTCAAATTGCAGTTTGATTCATATGATCATAGAACATACAGTGATGGCTCTATGAAAATTGGAAAAGGTCTTCTCTTTTCACCTAATTTTATTTTTGTCCAATTTTTTAATATTTTTGCAAAATAAATCAGTAAAGTATATTTTTATAGATCCAAAGGCTTTAAACATAGGAATTCTGAGCTTATTAAAATAGTAATCAAGTAGTGAATTGGTTATCTAAAAATAAAATTGAAAAAGAAGACTTCCTTTGTGTATTTCTTAAAAGCCGAATGAAACTGAAGATGCACAATAGAAATAGGCTCTGTTAAATTTATAGGTGGAAAGGGCTGTTGGTAAATAAATTACTTTTGAAAGAAATCTTAGCTGATTAATCAACTACCAACTACTATTATTATGATTAACTTTTGAAATGATTGCCTTATACTTGTTTATAAGAATGTGTATTATGGAATTGTAGCTGAATTAACTGGCTATTAATTGATAATTTTCTGATTCTGGAGAATCCTGACATGTGGCATGGAGAGCCATGGATGATTTTTCCCAGTGTTTTCTCTGCAATAAACAATGTATAAAATTAATCTGCACATAAAACCAAGCTGTTGCCAATAGCCTATGTAAACTTCTCTGGAAATAACTAAAATGTTATCTGTGAAAATAATTTATCCCAAACCAGTTTGGAAGATTTGCTTTTTCCGTGCATTGTGTATGCCAGCATCTTTTAAAGTTTATTTCAGGAATACAGATTTTCCAGGGGCCTGAAAAACATCTTCTTTACTCTTGTTCTACAGTTTTGGGAATTCCTGTTTTAAAACTGAGTTTTCTTGCATTCTCTTACAGTGTTCTAAGTACAGTAAATTTTAGTTTGGGTTCAAAGTTAAAACCATTCTAAGTACAGTAAATTTTAGTTTGGGTTCAAAGTTAAAACCGACAACTATAATTATCATCCTCTCTTAATATCCTCTTTCACTAGAACTATGTCTTCAAGGGTCTTAACTTTCTCAGGTTGGGTTTCAAAACTATTTGTTCGTTATAATTAATATTATTGAATAGAAATCAATTATAAAGTCCCTCTTTTAATTGTTTCATAAGTTTTTTTCTCTTTAACTTAGTATAATATAAAAGGAGGCCATAGTCTACAAAACCGGGAGAAACGTTTTAAGAAGTTTATGTCAAATAATCCAGGACCAGCAAGCTATGATCAATCTTATGCTAGAACAATAGATATCATGAACAGAAAAGTACTAGAGGCCAAAAAGCATCTTAAATCAGTACGTGGCTATTTTATATTATCCTTCTAATAATATTTCTTTTAGTTAAAATAGGAAAAGAAACAGAAATAGAAAAAGTTTAGTATTTTATGTGATAAGTACATTTAAAAAGCTTTACTATAAATGTAGATTTGTTGGTATCTATATTGTAGCTAGGTTATAATTAAATAAACTTTAGTTTTTAACTGTGTTAGCATCTAACTTCATTTTTGCTTTTAATAAATCTGTAATGTCCAATGTCTATAGTGAATAGGCAGTAAGGAAAATTATAAAACCACCTGAGTGGTTTACCTATGTAGAGAGAAGACTGTGTTAAGTACTATTAATAATACAATGAAATTAAAAACATGATTCCTGAAATTAAACAGCTTAAAATTTAGATGGGAGAGAGACATATAGGTAGCTACGAATGCAAGACAAACTGTAACAGGTGCTAAATGAATGATCATGTAATTAAATGCCATAGGAATTTAAAAGAGGACTTCTATATTATGCAAAGGTATAATATATAGAGGATTTATAGAGAAGGTTGGTCTTGAGATAGGCTTTGAAAAATAGGATTGGAATATGCATTCCAATCATGGAGTGTTATATGAATGGAGATACAGAAGTCGGATTTTATAGAAGGCAATGATAAGATTATTTTAACTAGAGTGAAGAATTTATGTAGAAGACTATTAGATGATGTGTTTGGAAAGGTACATTGGTGTTATATAATTAATAATGTTTACACCAAATGCCTACTCCTTTGAAATAAATATTATCATCTAGTGGACTTTGGTCATTGTTTATTTAGAGTATCCCTTCTTCTCTTGCCATAATGTCTTCACATAGCTCTTATTAATTACATTTTAATCAGTTTTTTGTTTAGGAGGACATAATTTAGGGCAAAGTACTCAACTGAATAATGTCAATGCAATGACAATGGGGTTAAGTCTTACAAGTATATTTAAATATATGATATTTCATGTGTGAGAACAAAATAAATGTTCATTTAATCATGCAAGGATTTATCACTTACTGAGTGACTATGTGTGCCATGCATGATGCTAGATCCTGGTAATACATAGCAAACAAATCACAGCTTCCTGAGTTCTATAATTTTAATAGGGAGGTAATGAATGAAATTCAGTACAATATAGTTCATGAAATGATATATTAGATTCATAATACAGTGTTCACTAGTAGCCCAGTAGAGAGTCTTTGGAGGGACTAGGGGAAATGTTAAACTTAATCTTGAAGAAGAATTCACTAAATAGTTAAAAAGAAGGGGAAAAAACATTCCAGGCAGAGAAAACCACATAAGTAAAGACATTGAGGTGTTTAGTAACATGGTATGTTTAGGGAAGAACAAAGTTCTTTGGGATATTTGGAGTACAGAATCTACAAAGGCAGAGTATTAAGGATAGAAGCTGAAGAAGGAGGTAGGGGCTATATTTTTGAAAGCCTTGACAGTATGCAAATACTTTTTAAAGTATTGAATGGAAAAGAAGCCATTCAATGCTTTCTTGTTTTAATTTGGTAATTAATGTCCTAAGCATCACTGGAACTACTTAATAGCTGTCTTTAAGTGATAAAAAACAAAATTCTACCAGCAGTAGTATGTTTATAACATAATTTTCCAGATAACTAAATCTTTTAAATGCCAATATTTTTTTTTATTTTTTATTTTGTTTGTTTGTTTGTTTTCCTTTTGAAACAGGATCTTGCTTTGTTGCCTGGGCTAGAGTACAGTAGCTCACTGTAACCTCAAACTCCTGGGCTCAAGTGATCCTTCTGCCTCAGCCTCCCTAGTAGCTAGGACTACAGGCATGTGCCACCACACCCAGCTAATTTTTTAAAAATTGTTTGTAGATTATTTTAACTTGGATCTTGTTATGTTGCCCAGGCTAGTCTCGAATTCCTTGCCTCAAGCCATCCTCCTGCCTTGGCCTCCCAAAATACTAGGATTATAAGTGTGAGCCACCGTACCTGGTCCATTTGATAGGTGTTATGTTAGTGTTTCTAATATGTTTACTCCTTTGTGTTTTTATTTAAATTATAAAAAATTTTACATTAAGCAAACTTTGAAAAAAGGATAATCATCCTAAAACTTCGAACTCTTAACATTAATATTCTGTTAATTTTTGCATAGTTCTTTTAGTATTAAATCATATGTCTATGATTTTATACATTTATATATAACTTCCCATAGCTCACATAGCTATATTCATAATTCAATTTTATATTTTGCTATTTCCATTTAGCATTATATCATAGACATTTTCCTGCTACAAAGTCTGTAATTAGATATTTATACATGATAATATGGAAACAGGTCAGGAGCTGCAAAAAAATGAAGCCAGGAAATGTTACTGAAAAATATAAAGTTTGTTTTTGCATGGCAGAACTATAATAGTATGATTGTTGATATGGCCATTGTATTGCCTATTTTCAGAATCAGTAATAATATGGCTTTACTGAGCAAGATAAATAACAAACCCAAATGAGAGAGAATCCTTGCTTCTTATAGTGGCTTTAATAGTAATGGTATATATTCTCTTGGTTTATAAGATGAAATGAGAATTGAATTCACTCCTTTTATAAAACAAACATTGTTGGTTTATATTATGAAACTTGTTAAGTCAATATTTAATAGTTGCCTTTTAGTAAATTTTAATATTTGGTTCTTCATTTCCTCTTCTTTTGCCTTGAGTAAATAATATAAAATGTTTTCCTTACAGAAAATTTCAAAAGCACCTATAATTGCCAGAAGTCTTGATATTCCTTCAATTCCTTCTTGTGCGAAGACATGTGGTTATCATATTCATGAGGATGACAGTATTACAAAATGTTTTCTACCTGTTAGTGATAGTACACTAGGTCCAGCCTATTACAAACCTCAATTTGTAAGTATAATGCATTTCATATCGACAATTGGAAGATTGTTAATGATTGTACATGTTTTAGTTAATGTAATACTAACTGCAGTAACAAATAGACCCCCAAATTTCAGAGACTTAATACAATAGAATTTTTTCCCTCTCATTTATGTGAGCATTTCTTCTGGATAAATGACATTCCTCCTTGTAGAGATTTAGGGACGCAGGCTTATTCCATTTGTGTCTTTATCATCCCCTATGGCCTTGTTGTCATCTGCATCCAGTGGCAGAAGAGGATGAAGGATTATGAGTAGAGAGTTGCTGTAAGCCAGGCCTGGAGCTAAAGCTCAGTCACCTGGTCATTCTTAACTACCAGGGAGGCTGAGAAATAGAGTCTGTCTATCTAGAAAGAAGAAATAGGTGTAAATGACTAGAAGTCTGTGCCACAATGTATAATCATATGTAATACATAGATATTCTTTTTCTGAATTTGAAAGAAAAAATATTTATTCCATGATTGTAAAACAAAAGGGTTTCTCTTTGATTGAAATATCAAACGTAATATAGCCAATCCATCTCATCTGGAGTTCAAATTTCAAACCTGGCCATAGTTGAGTCAAGATTTCATTCAGCCAGTTGAAATATGTGAGTTATCGATGAATACAGATAATGAATATAGATGGTATGTCTGGCTTTATTCACTCACAAGCCAGAAGGACATAGTACTTTGAATCTGTTGTATGTTTAAACTTTTATGAGATCTGGAAGAGGTAAACCTAGTGAGGAAAAGGCAAAAATTAAGCATGGATTTAAGGAAAGGACGAAGAGACATGCTAGGCAAAGAAAGGTATTCTCAGTATTTTGCTTGACCCGTTATTCCCAATATTCTACAGTTATTTGTTTGTATTTATCTCCATCTTTGAGCTTAGCCTTATACACCTTCAAAAAGCATTTGGTTTGTGGCAATATGTATACTGGGAAGTTCTGAGGGTCTTAAATCCTTTGAATTGTTAATACCTTTTTCTCAAAATATTTTAATTATAATTTATATAATATGTCAAACACATAGGTAGTATGAAAATAATAGTAGATATTCATGTATCCATCACCCAGATATAACACATGTTAAAATTTTGTCATACTTGAATTAGCTATATTTTAAAAGATATGTTATTACAGTTTTTACCCCATTCCCCTCTTTACATCCATTTCCTTTTGTCAAAATAAACATTAAACCTTTATTACATACTTGTACACTAATAATATATATTTTTATGATTTTAAAAATTTAAGTAAATATTATACAGTATGTATGTTGCTAGCTTTTTTACTTAATGTTGTATTTTTCATATTTAATCAGGCTAGAGGACAGTGGTGTGATCATAGATCATGTTGAGCTCCTGGCCTCAAGAGATTCTCCCACCTCAGCTAAGACTACAGGCACATGCCCCTATGCCTGGCTAATTTTTCTTATTATTTGTAGAGATGGGGCCTTGCTATGTTGCTCAGGCTGGTCTTGAACTCTTGGCCTCAAGCAATCTTCTCACCTCCTCCTCCCAAGTGTGAGCCACCACAGCTGGCCTCTTGACCATTTAGATATGTTAGATCTAATTTATTTATCGTTCCCATTAGATAAATTTCTTTTTAAAAAGAAAATTTAAAATGTTAAAATAGGCTGGGCATGGTGGCTCATGCCTTTAATCCTAGCACTTTGGGAGGCCAAGGTAGCAGGATTGCTTGAGGCCATGAGTTTAAGACCAACCTGAGCAAGAGCAAGACCCTGTCTCTACAAAAAACAGAAAAAAAAATTAGCTGGGCATGGTGGTGTGCACCTGTAGTCCCAGCTACTCGGGGGGCTGAGGTAGGAGGATCATTTACATGCAGCAATTTGAGGCTGCTGTGAACTATGGTGATACCCACTGGACTCTAGCCCGGGTGACAGAGCAGGAGCCTGTCTCAAACAAACAAAAAACCCCCAAAACCAAAATAAAAAAAAAAAAAGCTGAAAATCATAGCTTTTATGGAGGAAAAAGGAAGCAGGCAAAGAAAAAAAATTTGAAATAGTTACAGATTTATGGAAAAAAGTTGCAATAATAATAATAATCCTTATGTACCCGCTGTCCAGATCCTGCAGTTGTTAACGTGTTATCACATTTGCTTTCTCATTTTTTTCTCCCCATATATTTATATTATTATTTTTAATAAGTCATTTAACAATACATTTTTTTTTTTTTTTTTTGAGACAGAGTCTCACTTTGTTGTCCAGGCTAGAGTGAGTGCCGTGGCGTCAGCCTAGCTCACAGCAACCTCAAACTCCTGGGCTCGAGTGATCCTTCTGCCTCAGCCTCCCGAGTAGCTGGGACTACAGGCATGCGCCACTATGCCCGGATAATTTTTTTTTATATATATATCAGTTGGCCAATTAATTTCTTTCTGTTTATAGTAGAGACGGGGTCTCGCTCTTGCTCAGGCTGGTTTTGAACTCCTGACCTTGAGCAATCCGCCCGCCTCGGCCTCCCAAGAGCTAGGATTACAGGCGTGAGCCACAGCGCCCGGCCTAACAATACATTTTTGACATAAAGCCTATTTACTCCTAAATAATTGAATGTTAGTATCCTAAGAACAAGGCATTCTCTTTTATATCCACAATGCAATTATCAACATTAGGATATTTCATTTATATAGTATTATTATCTAATCTATAGATCTTTAAAAAATATTGCTAATTATCTCAATTATATCCTTTATAGAGAAAAAATTTTTGGTTCAGAGTCCCATCTGATATTACATGATGCATTTAGTTGTCATGTCTCTTTAGGTTCCTTTAATTTGGACTAATTCTGTAGTCTTTCATTATGTTTAATAATCTTTACTTTTTGGGACAGTATAGGTTAGTTATTTTGTAGAATATGCCTCAGTTACGGGTTTGTATATGTTTTCTTATGACTATAAATTCAATATTTTTGGAGAGTTACCTTAAGACTAAATAGATATCCTATTCCTCATCAAATTCTCACCTATTAGTTTTAACATCCATTGATGATGCCTGACTCAGTTTTACTGTGATATTTATGAAATGGTGATTTTTTTAACTGTCTTTTTAAAAAAACATTTATTTGTTGGCACTTTAAGAAAGAGCTTTGTCTTCTTTCCCATTTGTGTTTATAGCAATATCGATTTATGAATGCATATTTTACTCCAAGTGTTATAATTTGTTACTCTTATTATTTATTTTGAGGCTTCAGTGATCCCAGATTTGACCATTGGGAGCCCCTCGAGCCATTTCTTGTGTCCTTTCAACATGTTCCTGTTATTCTTTGAGCATAATTTTCTGGTGTAATAAGAAATTCCAAGTTCATCTTGTTCTTTTCCCTGCTCTAGCTTTGAAATCAGATTTTTAAAGAGCCAATTTCAATAGTAGAAAATTGTTTTTCAAAAGGAGATCTTTATATCAGGTACATGCATTGCTACTGAGGTGTCATTGCCTCTAGGTTATCTCAATGGACAGAGTTAGAAATCTATACTTATTTCTTATCTGTCTGCCTATTAAAAACTTTGAGTTTATAACGATACCTCCAATTTCAGTCTAACACCACAGGTTTATTCCAGTCTTTTCCTTTCCATATTTGAGCTCACCTTTTCCACAGTGAAAAGCCTAGCTGCCGTTATCCTCAGTCATGTACTTATTTGCTTAATCTGTCATACACTGAAGGTAGTTTTAGAATTGGTAATCAATCACTGCACAAAACAGACTTAAGAATGTACGAGCTCTTACCTTGAGGTGATCTTCAAGCTCTACACAAGCAGGAAGTAAGGGTTAAGACAGACTTGTAAACTGACTGCTTGAGCATTGAAGATGTGCTCCAACACATGCATAGAGCACTTTTGTAAAAGTTGGAGACTTACTTGTTCAACACTTTTAACACATTAACTGCCATGTGAGTCATATTTAACTCATGCTAGTTTTGAGTCCAGGGCCCGGTGAAGCATATGTAAGTCACACATATCTTCACCTTGGGAGCTGTGAGAACTATATTTCAAGTTGCATATAACTCATACACAGAAAACAATTTTAAAAAATCCATTTTTTCATTAAATTAGAAAGGATTATATTGTTTTTGAAGTTTTTTTTTCTATTTTTGTAATAAAACACTGTAGCCCCAAGGAAAAATTTTTTTCTAGTGTGGAAAAAATGTGTTAAGGAAACATTTGTCCAATAATTACTTGACCACCCAGCTAATAAGGCTGACACACATGAAAAAGGATATAGTTTAGAGAATTAGTCCAGGTAAATCACTAAACAAACAAACCTGGGAGGAGGAATTCTGATTTTCAGAGTTGTCACATTATGTTATATAAAATATCCAGTTTCAATAAAAAATTAAGAGACATGTAAAGAATATAAAACATATGGCACATACACAGAAAATAAACTGTTCTTGAGGAAGTCAAGGCATTGGATTTACTAGATAAAATCTTTAAATCAGCCATTTTAAATATGTTCAAAGAAATAAAGGAAGCTGTGTTTGAAGAACTAAAGGAATGCATGAGAACAGTGTCTCACCTAATAGAGAATATCAATAAAGAGATAGAGATTTTAGGAAAAAACCCAAGTAGAAATTCTGAAATTGAAAAATAAAATAATGGAAATTAAAAATTTACTAGAAGAATCCAGCAGCAGATTTGAACTGGCAGAATTTAAAAAAATCAGTGAACCTGAATACATGTCAATTGATATTGTGCAATTTGATGAACAAAAAGAAAATAGGTCTAAGAAAACTAAATATAGTTCAGAGCCTGTGGGATACCAACAAACATCTCAACATATGCATAATCGGGATCCTAGAAGGCAAGGAGAAAGAGAAAGGGGTAGAGAGAATATGTGAAGACATAAGGGATAAAAACATCCCAAATTTGATGGAAAACATTAATGTACACAAAGAAGAAGTTCAACAAACTCTAAGTAGGATAAATGCAAAGAGATGCACACCAAGACACTTCATAGTTGTTGAAAGCCAAAGACAGAATTTTGAGAGGAGCAAGAGAAAAATGACAAAGTTACATATCATATACAAGGAATCCTCAAAAAGATTAACAGATGACTTATCAGAAACCATGGAGACCAGAAGGCAGTGGAATGACATATTCTGATTGCTGGGAAGAAAAAAACAAAACTTCCAATCAAAGATTCTATAATCAGCAAAACTATTCCTTGACAATGAAGGAGAAATTAAGATATTTGAGATAAGTGGAAACTGACAGAATTTGTTGCTAGCATATCCCTTAAAAGAAATACTAAAGGAAGTTCTTCAGGCTGAAATGAAAGATTATTAGACAATAACTCAAATTCACACAAAGAATTAAAGAACGATGGTAAAGGTAAATACATATGCCATTATTATTTAATTTTTGATTCGTAACTCCTTTTGTGATTACTGTTGATTATGGAATAAACTAAAAATGATACATTTTCTATCCAAATACAAATATCAGTAGGCTGATATTTTAAGACCTGATGCATTGCTTCATGCTATAAAACTTATGAAGAACCAGTTACTTCTGGTAAAAAGGAGAGTAAGGATATTATAAATTATATGTTTCCTGTTCTTACCCTGAGAATTCTCATTTCTTCTGGCCATGGGGCTTTTGTCTCGAGAATATTCCACTCTTCCTTTTTATACCATAATCTTTCAGGCCTTGACTATTCTGTCTTTCTGTTAATAGTAATGATAATGTAATAATTAGTCATCATTAACAGACAAGTACCTTAAATATTTGAGTAAGACATTCTTAGCAGGACAGTGAATTTCAATTCTGTAAAAATTATAGTGAAATTGATGAAAGTCTTATGGTCTGATATTAGGATATTCTCTGCAAGATGAAGGGATAAGTTGTGAGAGGTACTGTAATGGAGCAAGTCTTCATGGGTTTGTTTCCTGACTCTACCATTTAATAGTTATTTGTCTTTGGCCAATATCTTGAGAAAAAGTATACTCTACTGTATTATATAGAATTAGTATTTCCTTTTCACAATAGTCATAGGTCTTTGGACTTAGCTTAAATAATTCTTTGATGTTTCTTGAATCTCAAAATGTAATTCTTGCTTTAAAATGTTATTTTCTATATAAACTACTTCTTCATTTGGAATAATGTATCATCTATTGGAAGGCCAAATAATGTCTCCAAGCTTCCCTAGGTATATAAAACCTTTTCCCACATGAATAAACGTTATGTTGACATATAAAACTTGATTTCTTTCTGGCTAAATTGTTATTCATAGAAAGTGGAAAGAAGGAGATGAAGATTCATTCCATGGTTTTAATAGGTCTAATTTATTGGATGAGCTATTGCAATAATTATTGAGTCAATACAACTTATATTTATTAGAATAAAAATCTAGATCTAATTAAACATATTATATAAAAACATAGATTTACATATAAGTTAATATTCAAGAAGATTCAGCAAAGTTTAATTTGAACTGAATTGTGATATTTTGTGGAATCCCCATCTTGAAATTGAGAAAACTAGAGGTAGGGTGACAAAGATCAGTGAAGGTTATATTTTCTTCTGTTTCTCCTGCAGAAAAACACAAGTTCTTCACAGGCTACTCCCAAAGTGATACTGTAAAAATATTAATTCAAATTGTATTCAAATTTCTGATAATTTTATGTAACTCTTTAGTTGCTGTTTGAGATAACACTATATATGGGCTCAGTCAGTTTCCAGATGTGAATATTAATAGAACATCAAGAAAATAATTCAACAGATGGGTAATTATTGTGCTTCTTCCTCAACTGGTGAATCACATCTGCTGAAGGTATTTAATAAAAGCTTGAATATAGAATTAAGACTTGTAAAGGACTCTAGCTGACAAAACTTTAGCTAAATTTAATCTTAAAGAGCAATTCTACTAAGAATTATTTTGTATAACATTTTGAATGATAAAATTTAACTTTCCTTTTTTTTTTTTTTTTTTTTTTTTTTTTAGAAGAGCCCAGGTAACCATTAGAAATCTCTTTTTCAGAGGTGGATTTCACAAACAAAGTGTGTGATTGGAATTATGATACTGACATATTTGCTAATGATAACATGCTGGGAACTACCTGTGTGTTGCCACTCTGGAAAGCAGTCCATTAGTGTTTGAACTGATGCACTTTGGACTTTTAATTCTTTGCAAATTCTATTTCCATATTTAATTATGGTAGGACATGGGGGAAAAGTTGAATAGCCTTGTCTTCATTTAATTGTCAATGAGAGTGGCAGTTAGTAATTCTTCTTCCAGTTACATTATAGCATTCACTTAAAATAATGCTGCTCCATGCTGAGTTTGCTTCAATTAAGTCATATTTTATTTGCTAATGACTTCCAAGTTGACAGTGACCTTGACATTGCTATTGTCAACTTCTTGACATAAAAGGAAGTATGATTTAGAGTTAAGAGTGCACCAATTTATTCTTTGTTTTCTGTCTGTATTTTAAAAGGCTTTTACATTAAATTTCAGATTGAACATTTACCTGAGGCTAATGAGTTAAGTAATTGTCAATTTGCATGGTTTAAATGAAATAAATTCTATCCTATACAAAGGAAAAGGATTTTGCTAATGTCTTGAATTGTGTGTGTGTGTGTGTACGTGTGTAGGTGTGTGTATATGCCTGCATGTATAATCTTTCATTCCAGTGGAGTACCTTTAGAATTGTTAAATAATTGAATCATAAAATCTCAATAATGTGAATTCACTTGAAGAAAGCTTCTTGGACATAATTCTGCTCAAGGTCTTGAATTGCTGTATTTAAAGAATTAATATAAAACTTTAACATGATTTTTAGCCTATAAACATGCGAGGTAAAAGATGACATCAAAATGCCTTTTTTTTTTTTTTTTTTTTTGGTGAGACAGGGTCTCATTCTGTCACCCAGGCTGGAGTGTGGTGACCTCATCACAGCTCACTGCAGCCTCAAACTCAACCGATCCTCCTGCCTCAGGCTCCTGAGTTGTGGGGGAACACAGGTGTGTGTCATCATGCCCAGCTAATTTTTTTTCTATTTTTTGTAGAGATGAGGTATCACATTTGCTCAGGCTGGTCTTGAACTCCTGGCCTCAAGTGATCCTCCGCCTCAGTCTCCCAAAGTGCTAGGATTACAGGTGTGAACCACCACACCCAACCAAAATGATTTTTTTTAAATATTTATTTTATGGCTGAGTAGTACTCCATGGTATACATACACCACATTTTATTAATCCACTCATATATTGATGAGCAGTTGGGTTGTTTCCACATCTTTGCAATTGTGAATTGGTGCTGTAGTAAACATTTGAGTACAGATGTCTTTTTTATAGACTGTCTTTTTTTCCTTTGGGTAGACACCCAGTAGTGGAATTGCTGGATCAAATGGTAGTTCTACTTGTAGTTCTTTGAGGTATCTCCATACTACTTTCCATAGAGGTTGTACTGATTTGCAGTTCCACCAGCAGTGTATGCGTGTTCCTATCTCTCTGCATCCACACCAACATTTGTTGTCTTGGGACTTTTTCATAAAAGCCATTTTCACTGGAGAGCCCATTTTTCGAAGTGAGGTATCACAGGAATGGAAAAACGAACACCACATGTACTCACCATTAAATTGGTACTAAGTGATCAGTACTAATGTGCACATATGGGAAGTAACATTCATAGGGTGTTGGGCAGCTGGGATGGGGGAGGAGGAGATGGGTAAAGTCACACCTAAGGGATGTGGTGTGCGCTTTCTGGGGGATGGGCATGCTTGTAGCTCTGACCTGGGCAGTACTAAGGCAATTTATATAGCCAAAACCTTTGTACCCCTATAACACTCTGAAATTAAAAAAAAAAAAAAGAAAATGAAATCACTGTGGGTTGAAATAGTTTGAAAAGTTTAATGGCAGAAGTACAATTTAAAATGCAAGATTGATAAAATGTTTATCAGGGATGCCTGCTATACACTTTTATAGTACCTCATATTATTATTGACAGCACACAATTTGTAATATTTATAAGATTTTTGACAAAACTGGAAGTTTTTTTAGTGGTAATGATCACCCCTCCATTATATGACAGCTCCTATCAAACAGACTAGAACATGAAATTATTTTTTAAATTAATGACTACAATAAAATTCCACTCTCCAACTCTTAATGATGGAACCAGTTGAGTATCTCCAATCCAAAAATATAAACTTTGAAATGCTGCAAAATCCAAAACTTTTGAAATGTCAACATGACACCGCAAGTGGAAAATTTCACACCTGATCTCATGTGATGGGTAGTAGTAAAAATGTGAGTGCACAACACACTTTATTCAGCCTCTCCAAGGGAAAAAAGACCCTTGTACCCTCCTCCCCCAACCCCAGCAGTTATGTATCCTTTTCATGCACGCCCAGATTCCCCCATGCAAGCACACCCATAAAGGCTAATACCCGGCATGGTTGTTGGAGCCTTGCCATTGCTGTTTAACAGATGACACAGGTATTCTGGTGATGCTACTGTGTGGCTTAGTTACCCTGAACACATTTTTTTTTCACTGTATTAATGGTGTGTTATAGTTTTTACTGTTAAGCATCTATGTGTAAATAAGTGTAAAAATTCATATAAATTCAGAGTCAGGAATGGCGGTTACGCCAAACAACCACAGGTGGTCCACACAGATGGCTGAGATAGTGACACCTTTGCTTTCTGATGTTTAATGTATATAAACTTCGTTTCGTGCACAAAATTATTAAAACTATTGTATAAAATTAAAAAATAAAATGCAAGATTGATCATTTAATTTTGATAGAATAAAAAATATTTCATCAAAAAATCAAGTAGGTAGAAGGGGGGAGGAGAGGATGGGTAAATTCACACCTATTGGGTATAATGCACACTATCTAGGGGATGGGCACACTTATAACTTTGATTCAAACAGTGCCATACCAATTTTTGTAACCAAAATATTTGTACCTTCATAATATTCTGAAAAATATAATAAGTTTCAGAGATAGGAAAAAAAAATAGAAGTGGGGCCTTTAAAAGGTGATTAGGTTGTCAGGGCTTTGCCCTCATGAACAGATTAATGTTGTCATAATGTCAGTAGGTTAGTTATTGCAGGAGTTCAGCCTCTTTTTTCTCTTTCTGTCTCATGCACAATTCCTTGACATGTGATGCTCTTCTGCTTGGTTATGACACAGCAGGAAGGACCTCACCAGATACACCCCCTTGATCTTGGACTTCCCAGCCTTCAGAACTATGAGCCAAATAAACTTCATTTCTTTATAAATTAAAAAAAAATACTGATTTTTTGACACATTTGTGGGATATAATAAATCAACATAATCAACATATTAGATATGCCTCTGCATAAAATATATAAAATATCTAATATGTCCAGAATGGCTATATTATATTAGAATGTAGGTCTACATTTTTTGCTTCGCTGTTTATTATGGTCATCATATGGTAGAACAAATCTGCACAATTATGGCATTTTTTATTTCTAAGTAAAAATAAAGTACAACATAAATGGGAAATTTTATTCTTTCTGCCATAAAAACTGCCAATGTACTTTAAAATCCATGGCTCTATTTGGGTGATTCCATTTGAAAGATGGTCTCAACACTTACTTTTGCAAAATAAAGGGTTGTGTGGCTGAGCCCTCTCTTTTCCTGAAGCTCAGTTGGGTGTAGAAGTCTTGGGAGTTACCACTGACCATATCAGGACAGGCTGCATTTCAGCTACTCTAGTGGTGTTATGGTTTCTCCCAGTGCTCCCTTACTGGTACCTGCTTCTCTGCTGGGCATGTCAGGCTCTGCCACTTGTCTATGCTATTCTGCTAGGTGTTATAGCGTTTGTCTCTGCACCCTCAGACTCAATACCTCTGGATGGTGCTATACTTGGGGAGTCCCAGAGTTGTGTATATATATATATATCCTGTGTATATATATCCTATGAGATTGGTGGGATCTCTCTTTTGATTTTTATTCATTGTCTTGTTCCTTTAAGGATGTGACAAGGACCTTGGTTTTGGAATTGTGTATGAAATTAGAATCTTCACTTGTAATGATAATGATGCTATTAATAATATCTTATTTTGATATAGTACTTTATAGGACTGTGTCACTCATCACTCATAGTGTTAAAGTTGAACTTCCATAGTGAAAAAAGAAAAATGCCTCTCTGCTTTATGTCACAATTCAATAGAAGGAATCTGCAGGTCAATCATCCAAAAATATTGAGACCGCTTACAGTGCTATAAATATTCCTAGAGCATTTATTGAAACCTTAAAATCTGTACCCCAATAATATGCCAAAATAAAAAAAAATGTCAAAAAAATATTCCTAGAGAAAATATGGATTAATCTTTTTATTTATGTAATACAAGTTTCTCTAGTCTTCATTGGACTGCATATACTAATGAGAGTCACAATAATGTTAATAACTCAAATATCAGTGATTTTTGTCTCCACCTACCAACGTAGAGGATATCTAGCCTTTTGCAAAGTTACTCTTCCTAGGCATTTCTAGCAGTTCTCAGGGCTGTTTCATCTGTGCTCTTGAACAAGTCTGTTTCCACTGAGTATAGCTGCTCCTCTACCAGGTACTTCAGTCTCTTGCCAGATGGTGTGCTCTGCTGGGTATTTCCACCAGTGTTCTTGTTCACTGCTAAAGCTACATGATGAGCTGGGGTGAAGGGGTTAATTTGCTGGGGGAGGGGGTTAATTTTCTTTTCTCTTTATGTTATGTTCTATCAGAAGGGTCCAAAAGCACTGATTTTTACTGATGTTTTATTTATTTATTTATTTATTTAATTTTTATTTTTTTTAATTTATTTTATTTTATTTTTTTTGAGACAGAGTCTCGCTTTGTTGTCCAGGCTAGAGTGAGTGCCGTGGCATCAGCCTAGCTCACAGCAACCTCAAACTCCTGGGCTCGAGCGATCCTTCTGCCTCAGCCTCCCGAGTAGCTGAGACTACAGGCATGCGCCACCATGCCCGGCTAATTTTTTTTTTTATATATATATATATCAGTTGGCCAATTAATTTCTTTCTATTTATAGTAGAGACGGGGTCTCGCTCTTGCTCAGGCTGGTTTTGAACTCCTGACCTTGAGCAATCCGCCCGCCTTGGCCTCCCAGAGAGCTAGGATTACAGGCGTGAGCCACCGCGCCCGGCCTTTACTGATGTTTTAATGAAACAATTCTTTTAGATTTTTATTGTAGCTTTTGCACTCCACAGGACCAGGCATAAATCTATTGAGGATTTATGTGTGACATATGTGTATGTTAGGAGTCCAATTCAACAATAGAAAATACTTAGTATTTAGCATCGACAGTCTTTGGACACTAAGTTTTTTTTACTGGGTGAGGGTCATCATGATTAGCTCTTTTCTATTAGATTAGCTTTTACATTTGCCTTTTGGTTGTTTTGCTCTATTAGTTCCTTGGAACTGCCAAAAGATGTCTGAATCCTACCTGGACATAGCTAATGACTTCCTGTTTCTCCATTGTCAGTTATGAACATTCTCCATCACCCCAAGAAAGGAACAAACATGACTATTTACTAAAATCTAAGCAGGAGAGATCTTAAAAAAATCTATAATTAAGGGTCTCTAAAAGATTGCATTTATTAAAAAGCAATCAACATAGGTCTTATTTCACTTCATGCAAACATTGAAGTTAGGTCAGAGAGTGTGTTAGTCCATATAGTCAGGGTTCTGCTGAGAAGAAGAACCAATACATATACAGGCAATTATCACTTAATGATGAGGATATCTTCTGAGAAATGCATTGTTAGGTGATTTTTTTCACTGCATGAATATCATAGAGTATACTTACAAAAACCTAGATGGTATAGGGCTACCACCTGTATAACATGTTATTATACTGAATGGTACAGATTACACAGATACAGATATACAATGATATTTGTGTATTAAACATAGAAAATGTTGTATATGTGGTCCATTGTTGATGGAAATGCTATTATGCAGTGCATAACTTGCGTAACTATATGAAAGGGGTTTTATTATGGGAATTGGCTCACAGTATTACAGATTCTGAGAAGTCCCTCAATATGCTGTCTTTATGCTGGAGAACTAGGGGAGCTATTTCTCATAGCTCCAAAAGCCTGAGAACCGGGGGAGCCAATGGTGTAACTCAGGGGTGGGGAACCTATGGCCTTAAGGCCACATGTGGCCTTCTAGATCCTTAAGTGTGGCCTTCACATAGTAGGGAATTTTAGTGCTGTGCTATCTTCTTTTTAGAATTTGTTGTGGCATCCCAAAGCTTTCTAGATTGGTGCCTCTCTAACTGTAAAGTCATTAGAGGCCAGAGATAGTGCTTCCAAATTATTTTCAACAACTCATGCCTAGAATAAAGTCAGGGTTAGCATTCTCCTCATCACTTCATGTAATGGCACTGTTGCAAATCCCAAAAGGTCCTAGTGACTTTGAGAATTGCTCCCTACTCACTACTCAAGAGTTCATCCCTATTTCCAGTTTCTTTCTTTCTAGGGATGTTAATAGGGCTCAGCTGAGGCTCTTTTCACATGTAGCGAGGTCATTTTCTGGTTCTAGTCTCTGCTGTGCTCTATCTTCAAGAAGTTCATTAAAGCTTCTGGCATGTGAATGATACCTTCTCGTTTCTAGCGCTGATAACTTGTGTCCATATACTTTTTTTGAAGTTTGGGGGTAGGGTGGGTATGGGTTCGATTCACCATTTTGAACCAAAATTATGCATTTTATTACTAATATTGCTATTTATTTCATTAATATTATTTGTAATGGTAATTGAGAAAGGTTGATTCCACTGGTCTAGAATAGTAATAGCCATGTAGAACAATTGACATAGTTTTATACAGTTAAACTATACATGTATGTGATAGGAATTATATTTTTATATATAAAACCATATATATAATACTATATATAGCTCTAGATATATAATTTTGATACTCCAAACTTGTTTTAAAATGATAATTTTATAAATGTGAATTGAAAATCAGTAAACTAGAATTTACCTTCTACCATCAGCTAAAAGAATAAGTTTTTAAAAATTTTTAAATGATTGCTCAATTAACAATATGTTAGGTGAAGAGGAGAGAATTCCTGTAAGAAAAGCTACTGTTATTGTGTTATACCTATCTATTATTTTAGTTTCTGATGAAACCAGGTTTTTAAAATTTTTATGGTTCATGCTTAATTTCGACATTTATTATAATGGGTGTAAAGGAAAAATGATTGTTGATTTCTCATGTCACAGATAATTTATTTGTTGTTAAAGGACTAATCCTGTCCTTAACAATATTGTTAAGTATTAACAATAAAATGAACTGGGATGGTGGTTAATTTATTGTTAACTATTTGTTACTATTTGAAAATATTACATTGATATGTTTTTAAATACCAGGCAATTAGAAATTATCTAATGACTGTTGGTGATGTTTGCATTTTTCAATCTGTTTATGGTAATTTTTAATAGGTTTTTCCATTCCCTCAATAATACCTTCCCCTCTTCCTCTTTGTAAGTGATTAGGAGCTAATTTTCATTGTCTGTAAGGTTTTAGATATGAGTGGATTGCCAAGAGCAAAGCTGTATATTGATTGAGAATATGCTAATGTCAGAGGTACTTCTTTGGGAATCCTAGCTGACCGAGGATTGGTATAGGGCACAGCAGTGACAATTTAAATTGGAATCTATCAAAGAACATTGTAGCATTTACCAGCGAGACCCCCTTGACTGAGGCTATTCTTGTTTTAGATTGAGACTTAAGCAAAGCTAAACATTGTTTCCTGACTTATTTAAACGATGTCTCATCTTCACTTTTTTTTTTTCCAGGATGCTTCCAGTGCAACTTTGAAATACAAAGGTATACATTTTGGCAACTCTTCAGGAAGAAGAGAGTTACCTAAAAAGCCAGGTCCTGGTCCTGGACAGTATGATATCGACCCGTAAGTAAAAAGGAAAAAAGTATACCTTTAATGTAGTTCTTGACTATAAAATATTCCAATAATTCAGACTAGGTTATGCTGTTAAAAAGGAAAAATTAGTATGAAAAATTCCAAGAAGCATTATATTTAACCTATATGAGACCTATTGCTTTTTATATGAGGCAGATCCTATGCCACCTACTATTTATATGCATTACCTCCTTTACTCTTCACAAGTGTCTGGGTAGTTACTGTTGTTATACTGTTGTTATTTTATCAGTGAAGAATCCAAGAGTCAGAGAGGGTAAACAACATGTTCAAAATCATGTGGCTATTAAGTGGCAGAGCTAGACTTTAACTGAGACCTGTTTGATTACACAGCCCATGTATTTATGTATTAAAATATACAGACCTTAATTATAAAGTAGACAAAAGATCAGATAAACTATAAAAGAAGGTGACCCAGTATTCTCCATTTTATCCCTGGCTGTCATCTCCATTCTTCTGACTATGTGGTGGATTTAGTAGGCATTTTCAGTCAGTGTGAATCAGAGCTACAATATTAGGTTGGAGGTAATAACGAAGTTTAACTAGTAATTAATTACATTTCTGGTAAAATAGTTCCTGTCTTTATTTTCTCCTACTCCTACATTAAGGGCTTAGATATGAATACATGGAAGGCAAAACTGAGTAACAAGTACAGTTTATGCGGTTTATGTAGATCTTCAAAACCCAAGATATTGTCATCAGATTCTACTACCTCTTCTCATAATTAATTTTTTAAAAGAATCCAGCTTATTTGGCTGAGTCTTTCTTTCTTATCGCATAGGTTTTCTCCCAACAAGTCTCAGAGTGATACTTGATAGGTTTGCTAGACAGATTCAGATGTATCTGTATACTAGCAGTGGACATAGCTTAGGCTCTTACTTGGACTCCCATGCTATTTTTGTTTATTCACTGAACAGACATTGTTTGAGTTCTTGGTGTGTGCTAGTATGGAACTTAATAACTGAGAATTAAAAGAATAAAAAATTGTCCTTGTGCTTTTGGAATTTATATTCTAATCCATTGTCCTTTTCATTTTTTCACTCTGCTAATGTGGAAGATGCATCTTTGTATTTTTATTCTTTTAGTAGTTATGCTAGAACCTTAAATGCATATTTAGTTTAATGAAATCTATACTTAATATTATTATTGTTCTTCCAGACAAAACAAGGTCTATAGAATGCTCTAACTCTGATCATTCTATCTTGACATATGCTTTTGTTGTTCAGTATTTTAGTTCTATCTTTTCCTTCTTCCAGATTGATTGGTTTGCACTTTCTCTCACATCAGTTTTATTGAAATTTAAATAACATAAAACAACATTTCATCTTTTTAAAGGTATATTGTTCTGTGATGATTGTTTTCCACCCATTCTACTATACTTTTGACTGAGTACCCCATGCATAACCAGGACTCTCTCTAATTAGTGTTCAGTCTGATTTTGCATGGTAGTTTTTCCTACCAGTCCTTTTCTATTTCCAAACTTTGTCCTACTCCCATCCTTCCCCTATATTATATGCTGTTCCTTTGATCTTTGTTATTTCTCCTGTTTTTCCTTTCCTTCTATTTGCATTTTAACTTTTGCTTGCAGGAATGGATTAATACTGATTGCATTCCTAATTTCTTCAGTTATTTCATGATTTTCATAATTTGTTTGCTCTTTGGTTTGTCTACGTTCACTGTATCTTTTATTTGGAGTTGTCTTGGTTCCTTCTGGCAGTTGATATTTTCTGCTATTTTCTTTTTTTTCCCTTGACTTTTTGTTTTGTTTATTGAGTCACAATTATTCTGGGAGACTTGCTTCAGTACAAAAGTGGAGATATTTGGCCATCCTAAATGGAAAGATAAGCTTATAGGTCTCTTTTTGGGAAAGATATAGACCTAAATGATACATGATACTTTTGATATCCCAAATATAAATTTGTCTTTGAAGTTTTGAAAACAAGTTCATTTGTTGAATTTTGTACAAATAAAAATCAGTGAAGAAGTGAGCATTTAACAGTGAGCTGGAATGGTAAAATGGTAAATGCATATTTGAAACATAGCACTGCTGAACAAACACAATAATGGCAATTATGTAACAAAGTTTTTAAAAATGTTTTTCTATTGTCTATTTTTAAATCTGCATATGTTCGGTGTCATTTGTTGACAATATTCAGTATCAGATTTCTTTGAAATTATGTTTTGAGATATAGAAAAAATGGTAGTGTAGTTCATATAGGCTGTTTAGATGTAATTATTGTAACAGTAATAGCTAATAGTAATTCTGTAGTTATAACCAGCCATGTATGGCACTATGCACTTTGTGTATATATTTTTTAACTGTTGCAACCTTGCAATTAGTTATTACTACTTCCAATTATAGGTGACAAATCTGAAGAGAAGTTAGGTGGTTTGTATAAGGTCACACAACTAGTAGGTAGCAATGTTGGGATTTTCTTAGGCTTTCTGATTCTAAGGCTTGGGCTCTTAATCACTACTTATTTAGTTTTTTTCTTTCTTGTGGTTGTATAAATTTCAATGAAAATGAGCTTCCCTTTCATTTTCAAAGATCTTTCTTTCTTTTTTTTTTTGTTATTTTCTCCTCCTCACAGATAATCAAAGATCTTTCTTTATGCTCCCTTCCTGATTATTTTATGATTTAAATAGCATAGAACTATTTTCCCCTTATTGTAGTAATATTTGAAATGCCCAGGGGGTTGGAATTTTAAAGATTTTTTAATGGTAAGTAGAACACACAGGGAACTTACTGGTAGCTTTTTATTTCAATTAATGATATAAGTCTCAAATCCTATATTCTTTTGGGAATGATTATTAGAATAGGTTTATAATAATGCTCTGAATTGGAAAAAAGCACAACTAACTAACAAAATAAATATATTTTACAAAATTTTGAATATATTGGTCTAATACACTTAGATGATCTTATTATCTCATACATACTTTTAAAGCAGGAAGTGTTGCTGAAAAAATATTCTCTTTGCTTATAGAAACATTTATAGATTTAAAATCAAGAGCTCTTAATTTCTATCTGAATTTTCTAAAGGAAAAAGACATATTGTGAAAATATTAACATCAAGAAAGATCAACAGGAAAATTGTTGCTCATTTCTCCCACGATTATATGAAGTAATAGTATTACAGGAGAAAAAAAAGGTAAGTTGAAATGTGGCAATTGCATCTAGATTTTAAGATCATTGAATCCTATTATCACAAGGTTAGTGTATTTTTAGATCTACTGTGCCTGATAGCTATCACTCAATGAATATTATAGAAGGAACTATATTTAATATCTCTGTGAAGTTGTCGTCTCTACCTGAACACCTGTTGTCATCAAGAATGCATGACTCCTAAGGTTTCTTGTTTTAGTAGTAGACAGTTCTCTTTTTAAAATGCCCTTCATCTGATCTAAATTTTCCTGCCTCCTGCTTACTTATTTTATTCTCTCTTTTCCTAATTTCTTTTCAATCTCCCTTGAAATCTTTTCTAGTAAGGATAAATGTTCCGAGTACGGTTAATTGTTATTATTATTTAACTTCAAGGTCACTTATTTTCCTTTGAAGTCACCTAGGGACCTTCTTTAGTTTGTGAATATCTTTCTCTCTCTTTCTTTTTAAATATGGTATCTAGAACTAAGCCTAATATTCTAGGTCTAGTCTGATTGCACATAGTAAGATTGTTATTTTAATTCTTCTGGATAGTGTATATTATTAATATAAAACCCATAATTCCATTTTTTTTGTAGTACACTTCAGTTTACTCATTGGAACTTACAGGCAAACAAAACTGTGGATTTTTTTCATTTAAGTTTTTTTTTTTTTTTTTTTTTTTGAGACAGAGTCTCGCTTTGTTGCCCAGGCTAGAGTGAGTGCCGTGGCGTCAGCCTAGCTCACAGCAACCTCAAACTCCTGGGCTCAAGCAATCCTCCTGCCTCAGCCTCCCGAGTAGCTGGGACTACAGGCACGCGCCACCATGCCCGGCTAATTTTTATATATATATATTTGTTGGCCAATTAATTTCTTTCTATTTTTATAGTAGAGACAGGGTCTCGCTCAGGCTGGTTTTGAACTCCTGACCTTGAGCAATCCGCCTGCCTCGGCCTCCCAGAGTGCTAGGATTACAAGCGTGAGCCACCACGCCCGGCCCTCATTTAAATTTAAAGTTTGAAGAGTATAGGATGGAAATTTAAAAATGGATACATTTAGAATAAGGATAAATGATTCTTCATTGAAAAGTCAGCAACTATCTCAATAAGAATTTTCTCTAGCATTTGATTTTCTTGTCTTCCTCTGAATATTTATCAGCAATGAAAAATATTGTTTATAGAAATATTAGAAAAAGATATAATGGAATACTATGATACAATTGTTTTCATAGAATAACAATTATAAATCTCAAAGCAGATAAAAAGTATTAATTTAGAATCTGTAGAATCTAATGGATATACTTATTTTAAAATATACTCAGGAAAAGGTGAAGAAAGCCTTTGGTTTGTCATTGAGGTTTTTTCATCAGTGGAATTTATTTATAGGTAATATTTTTCTTTGAATGTCAATAAAAATGTACAAAAACTAAAGTAAGAAAATATTTTCTGCTTAAGTCTTTTGTGGAAAACATTCTCTTAGATATTTAGAGATCTTAGTAGTATGCCATATTATTTATTTTTTGTTTTACTGAGCCTGTTCATCTGCTCTAATAGTATGTTATTTTAAAAAGCCACCTTTCATACTGCTATGCTGCATTTTTTGAAAGGAGAAAGAAATTTATATGAGATGACTTTTAAATTAATATCGAGGTACTTATATCATTGCATTAACTTTTCTGCTGAGGTTACTATGGTCTGAGATAATTTGTTTTTGAAATCGTGGGATGGCTAATATAACAACATGAAGAATTATAATTGATAGCAGTGGATTAAATTTTATTTATTTACATATTAGCATTAGGGGTTTTCTTAAAATTGTTTTCTTATTAACTATAAAATCTTAACTTGACTTTATATCCTGAGCATGGGGTCTATGTATTATTTACCATCGTGCCTTTAGTATTTAGCACAGTGCCTAGAGCATGGTAGGACTCAGTTAGTATTTATTTACTAACTACAAATAGGAACTAAAACTTCTTGTTTTTTTAAAACATCAACATAATTTTGTATTTTATAGGGACACAAGTTTTTTAAATATATTGTTTTTTGTATTGTACAAAAATAGTAATATTTTGATAACTTTTTAGTTTACTTTCAGGAAAATAAATTTTGAAACTAATAGTCTTTTTCGTCTTTAGATTCCTCTACCACTACCATGCTGCTTTCCTCCTACATTCTTTTCCATTTAAAATTATTGTATTTTCAAGATGGCTGACTAGAGTCAAGGCTTGTCAGACCTTCCTGGTGGAGGAGTTGAGGGTTGGACTGAGGGGAGCAGAGGGTGATTGCTGATTGGGAGTGGACCACAGGGACTGACACTAGTATCACCCAGGACACCACCAGCGGGGACTGAGCAGCTGAGAGAAAGGAGGATAGAAGGGAGAAACCAGCATGAACCAAATCAAGGGTGTTCCCGAGCCCAGGGCAAGAGTAAGGATTTATCTCCCCTTCCCCACCCTGGGGCCTGAGGCCTAAAATGGGACACAGTGCTCTTATCCTAAGGGGAAGTGCCACAGGGGACCAGAGAGCTGGCATCCCTGCATCCGGATGCCCTCTCCTTTGCACTGTCTCCACTCCTGGCATCCCAGGAAGTATTTTTGTCTCACGTTGCTCATGGCTGTGTGACTGTACCTACCGCATAGCAACAGCCAGAGCACCTTTCTCTGAGTGACTGAGCCTGCCTTGGGCAACCGGGAGTGCACTCCCAGCCCCGCCCGCCTGGGTTGGCGTGGTGCCGCTGTGGCTTGGAGAGGAGAGCAGTTGTGGTTCTGTAGCTGCAGCTCAGGGAGGAGGAGGGCGGACCGGTGCTCCCCCTCCAACTCCAGAGTGGTACAGGAAGACTGGGGCCCCTTCCCTCTCAGTTTAGCAGCTGCTGGAGTTCTCTGTGCTGAGTGGCCCCCTTTCAGTGCCGAGGGCATGTTTCTGTTCCAAGCCGGCAGGGCAACCTCAGTTTGTGATCTTCCTCCTCACAGGCATTTGACGCACCCGCCTGCTGATGGCACAGGTGGTCTGTTGGGCAAGCATGGGGGAGGGGTCCTGGTTCCAGGGTTGGATGGCTCAGGTGGCAAGTGGGAGCCCATGCCCATTGGGAGGTGTGGAGGAGCACAGGAGAGCAGGGGTCTGTAAGTGTGCCCCTCCCCCCTTTCCTGGAGAACCGCCATATTGGAGTTTGCTGAACCACTGAGACTCAATTACTATAAGTGCTGGTTCCCATGGCAACTTAATGCCTCAGCATGAATTGGAGCACCTGTGCCCCCCCCAACCACTCACTTTAATAGGGAGTTCAGCTTGATCCAAGAGTTCATTGAGCTGCCCCTATTCCCCTGGTGTTGTCTTCTGGGGATAGAGCGTCCCATCCACCTTGCCTTGGGGTCTAGTGGTGGAAAAGAAGCACAGAATTAGAGATCCCCCTATCTGCCAGCATCTCATGGAAATGCATACCAATGGACAGACACATGAAGTATGGGGAAGCTTGAGAGCCCATCCTTGGCAGAGAGGAAACACAAGTGGACCATTCCGAGGGGAAAGTGCTTGGGTTTGTGGACAGGAATGGATAAAGAATGGCCTTTATCAAAAAGTTCCCAAACAACAAATGTTAGCGTGGATAGGGAGAGATAGGAACACTCATACACTGCTGGTGGGAAGGCAAACTAGTACAACCTCTGTGGAAAGTAATATGGAGATACCTCAAAGAGCTAAAAGTAGAAATACCCTTTTATCCAGCAGTCCTACTAGTCAGTATTTACCCAAAGGAAAAAAAGACATTCTATAAAAAAGACATCTGCACTCGAATGTTTATAGCAGCACAATTCACAACTGCAAAGATGTGGAAACAATCCAAGTACCCATCAATACATGAGTGAATTGATAAAATGCGGTACATGTATATGATGGAGTACTAGTCAGCCATAAAAAATGTGAACTAATACCTCGTATATTATCCTCGATGGATATGGAGCCCATTCTTCGAAGTGAAGTATCACAAGATTGGAAAAACAAGAACTACATGTGCTCACCATTAAATTGGCACTAACTGATCAACACTTATGTGGATGTATAGTAGTAACGTTCATCAGGAGTTGGGCAGGTGGGAGGGGGCAGGAGGATATGGGTAGATTCACACCTAAGGGGTGTGGTGTGCACCATCTGGGGGATGGGCACACTTATAACTCTGACTCTGGTAGTGCAAAGGCAATATATGTTACCAAAGTGTTTGTACCCCTGTAATATTCTGAAATGAAACAAAAATTGTAAATTATATGCAAAAATATTATCTATTATCTTTTTTTACATCACTGTTATTTGCTACGTGTGGAAAAACTAGAAGGTAATGAATGATAATATAGAAATCTTGGTGTGTTTGGGAAGCAGGTGGGGGAAGATGTTCTAAAGAGCTGAAGATTTTATTACTTCTTGGTGTGTTCTTTTCTAGTGAGATCTAATATACAGTTTAAATTTGCCCATGTTTAAGGATAATTTACCTCTAATTATTTATGTGCTTTGAAATACATGTTCAAAATTGAGTTTACCCAGAGGCTTGTTTATCTATTGTAACTGTATAATGTGACGCCTTTTCTTTCAAAAATGAACTCTGAAAAAATCTGATAAAATAAGATTTCGAGGTATCAGAGAGCATTAATAAATCAGACAGCGTGAAAGTATTGACAGTTTCTTTGCATATTTAGTCTAATATAAAGCTAATAAGTGTTTTGCTCAAAGTAAAGATTTGTACCAACCACTTTTTCTAACAGAACATTATGAAACTAGAGAAATAAAAATAATCACTGTTTATTTCTTTACTGTATAAGTAATCAAAAGAATAGGAATTAAATTGAATGAGCTAGTTGGGACTGTATTGTATAGGGCATTTTCTCATTGCTTGAATGTCATAGCAAATATTTGTTCCTAAGATGTAAAAATTTTTAATTTTAATTTTGAGGTAATGAGGGAAGATGAACCCTTTTCCATACCCTAAATTCCAAATTTTTCAGCTCATATGATGCTAAATAGTAGTTTCCCAATGATTATTATGACATGGAATCATATTTTCCATTATTTTGTTATATTCATAACTAAATGCTAATACTGATCTGTGTATGAGAGTGTGTATGTGTGCGTGTGTATGTATATGTATAGAGACAAGCAAGTAGTAAAAGGCAGGGGTGACTTATAAGTGTTCAGTTAGGGTGGCCATGTTACTAGCAGAGGTGGTAACCACAGTAGGTGCTCATTATGATGAGCAGTTGATAAGTTCAGTTTTAGACAATTGAATTTGGAGAAAAATTACCAACAGACAGTAGAAATTTGAAAATAGAATTTGTAATACTAATTATGGGTAGAGATTCAGACTTGGGGGTCATTCTCATGAAGTTGATAACTGAAGTGATGAAGTGATGAAGTACAGAAGGGATACACAGATGAGAAGAAAATTCAGAACAGGTCTTTGGGAGTGAGGCATGGTAGAAGAGCCAGAGGAGAGATAATTAGTGGAGTAGGAAGTGAGTTAGGGAATTTAGATTCCAAGGAAGCATAGAGATTCGAAAAGGAGAGGTGTAGAAATATATTTATTTTTATAGAAAGATGAATGATAAATTATTAAATTAAAGAAGATTGTAAAATTTGCATAGTTATTTGTAGGGGTATTAATAAATATATATACCTGTATTATTAGTAAAATATTATATTGTTTTCAACAAAGTTATGAGATTATGAGTGACTTTAATTTCTCTTATTTGCTTAGTTTAATTTTCTATTTTATATAAGGAACATGTAACATCATTTAAAAAGATATAATGAGGCCGGGCGTGGTGGCTCACGCCTGTAATCCTAGTACTCCGGGAGGCCGAGGCGGGCAGATTGCTCAAGGTCAGGAGTTCGAAACCAGCCTGAGCAAGAGCAAGACCCCGTCTCTACTATAAATAGAAAGAAATTAATTGGCCAACTAATATATATAGAAAAAATTAGCCGGGCATGGTGGCACATGCCTGTAGTCCCAGCTACTCGGGAGGCTGAGGCAGTAGGATCGCTTGAGCCCAGGAGTTTGAGGTTGCTGTGAGCTAGGCTGACGCCACGGCACTCACTCTAGCCTGGGCAACAAAGTGAGACCCTGTCTCAAAAAAAAAAAAAAATAAAAAAAATAAAAAGATATAATGAAATTGCAGTAAGTTTTTTAAAGGAAGAATTGATGGAGAAAAATGCAGGGCAACAGCGAGGTTTTGTATTTAGTTAATAAAAGGTATTGAGAGAGTAAGTATTTTAAGTATTGCAAGTATTGAGAGAACAATTTTGGTAGCAGATGAAAGTTATTAAAAGATTCCATGAATAAGGGAAATGGGGCCAGGTGTTAGAACTTTGGATATATCTATATTCATATATTCTTCCACTTTCTACCACCAGAACCTTGGTGGTAAAGGGAAGAAGAAAAATTAGTTGGTAGATTGAGAGGACAGAAGAATAGGGATGTTTATTTTTGGAGGGATGCATATTTTTGGAATAGTTGATGGAAAGAGAGGAGCTGCGGAAATACACAGTAGAGATAATATAGTCAAGTCTAGGAGAAGATAATAAGCAAAGGGATACAAAGCATAAACAGCTGGTTCATATTGAAGAGCAAGAAAAATACCTCCTCTGTGAACAGAAAGAATGTCTCTTATTCTGTATATCTTTCATAGTCTCAGCTGCCCAAATGCCACTGAATAGAAATGAGAGTATGGGAAGGAATTTCAGTGGTAGAGTGCTGCAGAATTTTCAATAGCTGTTATGAAGCAAGAAAGTATCTCGTATGCCAACTGCAGAAATATCTTAATCTTGAGATCCAAGGGATGGGGAAAAGGGCAAAAATAAGTAATCAGGGGTCGAGAGACTTTTTCTGTAAAAGGACCAGGTAGGAAATATTAAGGGTTTGTGGGTTACCTACTCTCACAGCTCTCAAATGCTGTCGTACCACAAAAGGAGCCATAGACAATGTGTGTGTAAAGGAATAATTTTCTAGTAAAACTGTCATTTACAAAAGTAGACAGTAGGCTGGATTTGGGTGGCAGGCCATGGTTTGCTAACTCCTGAAAGAGAAATATTGAGATGTATAGGAGATAGATTCAGTAATTTTATTTGGATGGCCTATATCGTTTTGGTGGTATATGCAACAAGGTCCTCTCCACAGGGCACGGGGAGGTAGGCATTCAGTGCTTGAGAAATATGGTGTATATGCTGTGAGGAATATGACAAAGGGTAAAATTAGATAAAATGGTTGCAAGTCAATAGAACAAGGACCAATTTAATAGAGGTCAGCACAAGTTCATTATTGGCATGGGGATTAGAAATCTGTATTGTATTGTTATACATCGTTGAGGATTGGAGCTATAAATATGGTTAAATAACAAGGGTTTGGGAGAGTCAGAGTTTCTGAGGCCTGTATGGCTGATCTTGGAATCAAGGCTAAGTGGGGGGATAAAAGAAATATAAGAGGCTTTATGGGCTTTACGAATAGAGAGGGATTGAGAATTGGGAGATAAAAATGACAGTCAACAGGAGGTAGGTAGGAGAGAGGGAATGAAAGAGGTGAAAAGACAGGAGATTATGGTCATTGAAGATAAACTTCAGAGTTCAGTATCATGGAGAAGAAATTGTTTCTAGTGACCACAAAATCTTGAGTGTCTTGTGCCAATAGATACCTGAAGTGGAGATTAATTTAGTGATCAGGTGATAAGAGAATTGTGAAATTTTTTAGTTCCATCTGTTTAGAAAGCACTCTCAGGAATTGCTACTCTACAGATCTTGCATTATGCTGGGCTTAAAGTTGGGTGGATCCTATGGCTTGCTCTTCTCCTGGCTACTGCCTAGGAAATGAGGCTCAAGTTTTTTATCTGAATACCAAGCCCATCTGGGAGGTATAGATCATTCCTTCCCACCTCTAAACTTAGCACTTAGCCTTAGGATGGGGAAGTATAGAACTCAAGGCCCATTCTCAGACACACATGACTAAAATCTTTTGCTTTTCTTCTAATTCCCTTACTTACAGGATCTTCCTCTAGGCAAGGAGAGAAAATGCCTGGGAAAAATGACTTTCTCATGGTATTTTCTTCTTCTTTTGGAATAATGCTTGATCCTTAACTTTATATCATGATAGAAAATTGTCTCTTACTCTGTATCTTTCATAGTCTCAGCTACCCAAATGCCACTGAATAGAAATGAGACTATGGGAAGGAATTTCAGTGGCAGAGTGCTACAGCATTTTTAATAGCTGTTATGAAGAAAGAAAGTATCTAGGACAGCGACTGGAGAAATATCTTAATCTTGGGGTCCAAGGGATAGGGAAAAAGGCAAAAATAAGTAATCACCTTAAAAAGCCTCAGGAAAATAACACTTTCAAGTCCCTGTCCTGTACATTAGGAATAGCTGAAGGAGGTACAACTTGGGAAAGTTAGTAAATTTGGTGTGGGATAGCTGAAGAGCTTCACTCCATTTCTTGGCTCCTTAAATTCAGCAGATGCACCAACTTCTACAATAGATAGTACATAAAAATAAATTATAGGTAGTGATTTCTTGAAATTGTCTTTGAATGCACTTTCCTTGTATCGAACCCATTGCACTTTCTCTTGTTTCCTAGGATTTCAGATTTTTGGCTTGTATTGGTCCTTATTGCTTAATGGTCCTTTTGTCTGAACTCATAATAATTTGTCTGAACTTATGATTAATTTGAATAATATTTCTTGCATATGGAATCTTTGTTTGGATATGTTTATCTTATGTCCCCAATTAAACCATAGTTCTCAAAGGACAGGAATCTTGCATTCTATTTTATCTTTGATATACCCATAGTCAGTGAGTGAGGTATATATGTTTAGTAATGTTTTCTGAATGAATTACAGATCTGAAATAGGAGCAGTTTTATTGTAAAATTTGAATTTAAAGGAATAATTTTTAGGTTTTCTTTTTCCTCCCATTTTATCCTATTGCCTTAGCAGTATGAGATTTGAAGCAATAAAATAATTTAAAAAGTAAATGTTATAGTACTACCTTTGGATTTAAACATTTTCTGGTGTTACAACAAAACATGTAATAATATGAATATAATATTTTAATGAATGATTTTTGACTTTTTAATTATCATAACTATCCTTGAGATCCATTTAATTCTTACATGCACAGTGTTGTATCAGTACACTTTTTGAATATATGTCACATTCTACTGAGAACTTCTGTTAAACAATACAGATTTTAACTTTTATTCAACCTGAATATTTTATTCAGGAATATGTCTTGTTTTTGGCAATGAAAAAGAATTTTCAGCATCTTCCTTAGTATTAATAAAGTCTTTAAGAGAACTCTTTTTTTGGTTTCATCCTGCATTAGACAAGTTTTCTACTTCATTTTGATTAAGAAATGCTTTCAGTTCAATGCCCTAAGAAAAGTTAATTTTCTTGTCTAGGAGAAGATGTTTTCAAAAATTTTGCTATACATTTCGTGGTCTATCCTGCTGGGCTCGAGAACTCTTTACTAGGCACAAACATTTAACAGTTGTTTCTGTTGAAGTTCTTTGATTTGGTAATACAAAATTTACGAAGTTGCTAAATTAGCTTCATATTAGTTCTAATAACTGACTAAAATTTCACTAGGTGGCGCCAATACTTTGGGTCTTTATTGATATATTTATTCATTCATTTCTCATATTCATTAAAACAAATATTTAAAAATTATATGGCAGGGTTTGAAAATTTGCTGTTCATTTGTGCAAAACTAAATTGGAAATTTCAGTTCTTTTGGAAGTTCTGCCCAATGGAAATAGCTTGGGATTATTTTAAAATGTTAAATTTTAGTTGTAAACTAAGTTATTTCTATTCATTTATCTATATAAATTTATCAAAATTATTAGAATTTTAAAAGTTGTATTTTAAAGATATATTTTATAAAATAGCTTTTTCTCTTATACTAATGTATAAGATTGCATGAAATAATTTTTACTATTATAGATCTTAAATAGGAAGTTTTAGTTTCAAATAAGTAAAATTATGCTAAAAAGGTTAACATAACAGGAACTTGGAAATTTATTACAGTTAATAATATGTAGTGGTGGTCCCAAAAGAACTTAGATTTGAGGATGAACAAAGATTTAAGAAGAACTTGCACAAAATTAAACATGCTTTTTTCCCCAAACACAAATTAGTTGTCATGTTACAGTTGCTATATCCAAAAGTCTGATGGTTCACTCTTCTGATTTTTTAAGAAAACTTTACCAATTTTAAAATTACGAGCTTTAAAGAAGAGGAAAAAGATCTCAATAAAGATGAGAGGAAAGGATTGAATCATTAAAAGATAAATGGGCCAAATTATATGTGAGGAAAGGAGTGAGAAAGAGGTTGAAAGTGTTTAGTTATTGCTTAAACAATGATTCAGTATCCTTTCGAAGAGCACCTGATGTCTTTAAGTCTAATTGTAAAATAGTTTATACTGCAGGCAGTGAGCTTTATGTACTGAAATTATACTCATTCATGGTGAAATATTAATGACTATGTAATACAAATAAAGCCTTCTTGGATTTATCCATCTTTAGTGGTAAGGAGTTCAATCTTTGGAATCACACTGCATTAAATTTCCCTCACATACTAGCAGTGTGACCTTAGGCAAGTTATTTTGCCATTCTAAGCCTTGATTTTTCTTCCTTCTATAGCTCTAAAATATGAATAATAATATCTACAAAAGGTTGTTTTGAGAATCCAATGAAATCTGAACACACACACCCTATGCTTGACACAGTGTCTGACACTTGTTAATGTTCAGTAAGTAATATCTATATTTGTTACTCATTTAATGAACAATTAATTGAACATTTATATGTTGTTTGAACACTTATATGCTATGGATAGAAAGAAGATGAATAGGGCAAAGCTTCCTGAATCAAGGAGTTCACACTCCTTGACGAAAGATAAAATTATGTAAATAATTGCACAGTGAGATCCAAATAAGGTGCAATAGGACTTTAGAGGAGAAACTCATTGATTCTGTTTGGAAGATGACAGAAGTCAGGAATGGATTCTAGACTATGTTTGAGTTGTATTTTGAAGGACAAGAAGGTGTTTGTCAGATGGAGTAGAACATTCCAGGCAATGAGGATTTAGAAAGCCATGAAGGTATGAAAAAAGCAATTTTAATTTTTATCTATAGGTGATGATGGGCTAGTAAATATTTTAAGCAGGTGATTGATGAACAGATTTGTAATCTCAGGATAGAACAGGCACCTATAAGTCAAATGGATGAGATTTAGGGAAATGAAAGAGAGGGATAAATCATGAGGTGATGTGTAGTTGTTCACGTGGTGAATGCTTGTATAACATAGTGACACAAGACTGGAGTGAGGGGAAAGTGACAAATACTTAGGTGTTAGCATTGATTTTATCTAGTGATTAATTTGATGTGGGGGGATGAGTGAGAAGGAAGTACTGATGATGACTCCTACACTTCTCACTTAGAATCCTAGGTAAGTGGTGTGGAGAATTGGAGAGAGAGGGGGGGGAGAGAGAGAGAGAGTGAGAGAGAGAGAGAGAGAGAATAAAGGAAATGTGCCACATTTTGTGTATGAGTGTGTGTGCAGCACTAGGGAATCAAATTATTTTAAGCATCTATTTGTTACACAGGCAGATATGTGTTGAAGGCTGTCAGAACACTGAGAAAAAAATATGGACTGGAGATTTAGAAACCAGTCTTTGTCTTAAATTATGTAGTCCATAGGGAGTGAAGATTGGATCTGGGATATTGGTAGCATTTAATGATCTGTGGAGGAAGGGCAATCTAAAAAAGAAACAAGGATTAAAAATAGAATGAGGAAGGAGTGATTTCATGGGTACTGGAGGAGGATTGAATTTCAAGAAAGTTGTCAGCACCTGTGTAATATAATATACTTTGGGTAGGTTGATAAAGATGAGAACTAAAAATTATCCAATGAACTTTGCAGAATTTTAAGATCATTGGTTACTTCGGCAAAGAAATTCTGATGGACTGGGTTGATAGCAGATGGCAGTGATTTGAAGAAAGGATGGATGGTAGAGAAAAGGATCTTATAAATAGAGATAGGTTCTTCTTTCAGGGAACTTGCCTGAAATGGAAGGCAGAGAATAAGCTTTCAAATGGCTAGAGTTTTTCCCCCCACAAAAGAGAGACTTTATAGATAGACCATACCAGTTTAATTTTCTACCTGTGTTATTCACCTTTTCCTAGGTAAATAATAAAATCTAGGTTAATGATTTGAAATAACATAATAATTAAGTTATTAACATTTCGATTGAAGGAGAATTTATTGAATTGAATATTGTGTGTTCAGCATACACTAGTTGCATAGGGCTTCAGAAGTTAAAAAAAAAAAACCCCTGTTTTTTTATTTGCCATCTAACTGGAGACACAAATCACATAAAGGAAACAATTAGAGAAAATAATTGGTGTCTCTAACATTTGCTGAATATATGAATGAATGACATAAACCTAGAAGAGTTAAAAATAGCATGCATGTGAGCTATAGGGATATATTGAGTGAGATGGGCTTTAGTCAGAGAATACTTCTCTTTTTTAATTTTAAAATTTATATTTTTTAAAGCACCTGAGACCAAAGGAAAGAGAATGCTTCGTAGTATACCTATGTACATACAAAGCTATGAAATCTGGCCCATAACTACCTCTCCAACTTCATGTTTCACTATTCTTCTGTATGAATCCTAGATGTAGTCATATTGAACAACCTTCATTTTCATGAACTTACCATTCTTCCCCCTCAACCCCAGTCCACTTTCTCTGCATAAACCAGTCTATCCCCTGGGATGCCCCGTTTTTTGTCAGGTGCCTGACTCCCCATTCATTCACTGAGATTCAACTTCTGGTACTCTGTGTATGTCAATCATGGCATTTATCGTGCTATATTATCATTGTCTATTTCCTTGTCGGTTTCTGCCACCATTCTATTATTGAAGCTAGGGATTATGTTGTATTGATTTTAAATCCTGAACACATAGTGGATTTATTGAATTGAACACATAGTGGAATTGAACTCATAGTGGAATTATTGAATGAAGGAATAAAATTCTATTGAGCAGGCTTTTAAAGGAACTATTGGATTGATGAAGAGAATAAATGAGGGCATTTTGAGTAGAAATAGAAAACGTAAGATGTGTGTAGCTGGTAGGCTAATCTAGCTGGCCAGCGGGACTGTCTTGGTGAATACTGAGAATCGTGATATAGAAACAATGGAGGTCTTTTAATGGAAGCTGGACATGTTCAAATTCCATATAAATAGTACTAGTCATTCTTAAGCAGGAAGATGAGAAGTTTTTTAGGTTATTTATTCCGGTAGTTGTTCATTTTACAGTGCTCTCTTGTTCAAATCAAATACATTCCTGAAAACATATTGGATAGCAAATTTTTAGATAACAGGAATGTGTATTGTGTTATTTTAAGTGAGAAAATAATAATGTATCTAGCCCTTGCAAAGTGCTCGATTAATTTCCCAAATAAAACACTCTTACATGTCTATGTAACAGTTGCCCAAGGATTTCTGCAAAGTATTTAAAACGTGTTACTTAATTTTTCAAAAACATTTATTGGGCGCATTAGTATGTTTGTGTGCAGTTGACAATGACACTGTTCTATATCGGATATTACTTTGTAATTTGCAAGAAATTATGTTCTGTAGTGTAAATAAACAGTGAAATATTAATAGTATGGTGTAGATACTGAAAGCATCCAAATAGTCTGGGTTGATTGTGTGCTCCTCCACTTGGCAAGAGCAACAGCTGGGACCAATGAAGCACTAAACCTGGGGAGCAGGGGGCATGCAAAGTGGGAAGGTGGTACGATGGCGACTGCAGCAATGGGCTGCACGTAAATAAAACCAGTAGAGGCTTCATCAGGACAACCTCTGAGAGAAGCCAGAAAACCATTCTATATTTCCTGCTTACATTTGTGCAGGGCACATTTTTTTGTGGGCATGCATCTGCAAATTCATCGTATCAGGTTTCTATTTGTATGTTGAATTTTGGGTAAGATCTTTGGCAAGTCATTATTTAAATATTTGGATTCAAGTTGTGAGAGTTGGGATACTGATGGAGACCTATATTTAATTATGTTTTTTAAAAAAGGAAATGAATTGTTATTTGCGGCATTTTTTATTTGCTGAATCCTGTTATTCTTTATGTGTGTGCGTGTGTGTATGTATATGTATATAAGGCAGAGAGTTCTTTCTTGCTATATTTTAAAATAGTACTTTTCCCCCTTCTTTTTGGTTCAAAGCTATAAATACTAAAAAGCTATAGCATGGATTTTGTGAAAGTCAGATTTTAGTTTGAGTTCTGCTCTAAGGTTAGCTAGCTGTGGGCCCTTGGGCAAATGATTTAATTTCTATAAGCTTTTTTATAAAATGAGAGGTATCCTGTAGCTTGTTGTGAGAATTAATTTAAGTAAGTTAGGGGATGTGCATATTATAGTGTTCATTATAGTGGTAACTACATAATACTCAATAGTTTATATTTTCTATAATTCTGAAAATATAGCAATTTTAAATTCATGGTATGTATAAAACTTTTCTTTTGGATTGAAGTCCACCAATACACATTTATTTAACTTAACTAAGTGCAAGTGATATACTTGGTTTCTTTCAGGTTTTAATTTTTTTCTTTGTTCATTTGAGCCATTGCCTACTCTGACCCAAAACGATTTCATCTTTATACTGGGGCAAAATATTTATAAAAGGAACATGAGAACTGTGGTAACCTCTGATTATGACTGATCAATTTGTGTTGATTTGATAATTTTAACACCCTTGAAGAACTCATATTTCAGACCCATTTCCTTGGGTCCCCCTTTTACTTTAATCTAATGAAATAAAATAAGATGAGTGCCTTGAAAAAAGCTATTAGAAGTAAGTAAGTTTAGGAAGGTCACACAATACAAGGTTAACATAGAAAAATAAATTGCATTACAATATTATAGTAATGAAAAAAATTAAAATAAAGACACCATTTAAAGTAGCACCCTAAAATGTAAAATACTTAGTAAAAAATTTGTGAAAATATGAGCAATGCATATATACTAAAACTGTAAAACATTGCTGAATTTTAAAAAGACCTAAAAGAAATTTAAGATATATGCATTATTTATGGATTAAAAGACTCAATATTATTAAGATCTTAGTTCTCCCCAAATAGATCTATAGATTCACCACAATTCTATCAACCCATAGTGTACAATGTGATATTTAGATATGTGTATACATTGTGGAGTGGCTAAATCAAACTAACATATGTACTACCTTATATATTTATTTTTTGTGGTTAGAACACTTAAGATCTGTTCTGTTAGCAATTTTGAAGTATGTAATGTATTATTATTGACTATAGTCATCATGTTGTATAATAGATATTTTGAACTTATTTCTCCTAATTGAAATTCTGTACCTTTTGGCCAACATCTCCCCAATACCTTCCTCTCCTTGCCAACCTCTGGTAACCACCCATTCTACTTTCTGGTTTTATAAGTTTGTCTTTTATTTAAGATTCCATATATAAGATCATGCAGTATTTGTTTTTGTGCCTAGCTTATTTCATATAACATAATATCCTTCAGCTTCATCCAGGTAGTATGATGGGATTTCCTTCTTTTTATCTGATCTTAATTAAACTGGAATCCCACATACATCAGGATGGACCTTCATTCCTGGTGAACCTTTGACTTTGTGGGCACATTTAATCACTGACAGTCCACAAAGCCCATGTCTTACCCTAGTCAGAGAAGAGGGCAGGGGTTGGTGACACAGGGAACAGTGATGTCAGGTATTAGGCACCTTGAATATATTGCAGAGCAAAAGCCAGGGCAAGTCTAGATGAGCCATTTAAAGTAGCTTTGGACCAGAAAAGGACTTTTGGCAGGAATAGATTGCTCTCAGATTTATTACTGTGTTCTGATCTCTCAAGCCTTGGCTAGCTGGTTTTGATACCATGCCCTCTCTATACTTTTTGTCCCTGTTCCACTCACAGCACACTCTATTAGACTACACACTGATCCTGCCATTAAATTTGTGATTTTTAATAGAGAACTTGTAGTTTCATTTTTTGGAAGGATTATATGGGGCACTAAAACATTATTAGGTTTGGAAATACAACATAAGCAAGTAGGAGTCGAATGAACTTGACTATAAGAAAATATGAAATATTAATTTTTTTGCCTATGAGATATATATTATACTTAGAGGTACCTTTTGTTCTTTGTCTGTTTTATATATCTAAGAAAGCTGAATAAATGGCTCCTAGGTAAGTGTAATGTTGCTGTAAAATAAGGTGCAGTTATGGTGAAATCAAGTAGATCTCACTTTAAACTTTGAAATATAGGGACAAAAAGACCATGGTAATTATGAATTAGAAACTATGATTGTGAACACCACCCCCCTTTGAGCACCATATTGAAGATCAGTCAGTACCAATGTGACGGCGAGTACATATGGAGCTCATCCCTTTGATTTTGTGTCACCTCACTTTGGATAATGGGCTCAAGCTCAATTCAGGATAAGATAAGCGGTGTTAGCTTGCTGTCACTTCTTAGAATTGAGTAATATTCCATTGTAAACATATACCAAATTTTAATTATCCAGTCATGAATTGATGGGCACTTGGGTTGTTTCTATGTCCTTGCAATAGTGAATCATGCTGCCAAAAACATTCAGGTGCAGATGTCTTTATAATAGAATGATTTATACTCTTTTGGGTAGATGCCTAATAATGCTATTACTGGGTCAAATGGTATTTCTATTTTTAGCTGTTTGAGGTATCTCCAAATTCTTTTCCATAATGGTTGCACTAATTTGCAGTCCCACCAGCAGTGTAAGAGTGTTCCTGTCTCTCTGCATCCTCGCCAGCATTTATTGCTTTGGGATTTCTTGATACGGGCAATCTCACTGGGGTTAGGTGATATCTCATTGTGGTTTTGATTTGCATTTCTCTAATGATTAGAGATGTTGAGAATTTTTTTTATATGTTTGCTGGCCATTATTCTGTCTTCTTTGGAAAAGTTTCAGTTCATTTCCGTTGCCCATTTCTCGATGGGGTTGTTTGATTTTTTCTTGTTAAATCTTTTGAGTTCTAGATAGATTCTTGTTATCAGGCCTTTATCGGAGGAGTAGAGTGCAAATATTTTCTCCCATTCTGTAGGTTGTCTATTCGCTCTAACGATGGTTTCTTTGGCCAAGCAGAAGCTTCTCAGTTTGATCAGATCCCATTTGTTTATTTTTGTTGCTGCGGTGATTGCTTTGGGAGTCTTCTTCAAAAATTCTTTGCCTAGACCAATGTCAGAGAGGGTTTTCCTGACATCTTCTTCTAGGCTTCTTAGAGTTTCATGCCTTAGGTTTAAGTCTGTTATCCATCTTGAGTGAATGTTTGTGAGAGGTGAAAGGTGGGGATCCTGATTCATTCTTCTGCATGTAGGTATTCAGCTTTCCCAGCACCATTTATTGAAGATAGATTCTTTCCCCCAATGTATATTTTGTCTGCTTTATCAAAGGTTAGGTTACCACATGCAGATGGTTTCATCTCTGGAATCTCAGACCAATTCCAAACATCAATGCTTCTGTTCTTATGCCAGTACCAAGCTGATTTAATTATTATTGTTTTATAGTACAGCTTGAAGTCAGGAAGACTGATGCCTCCCAATTTTGGGGGCGTAGGGGGAGAGATCCACATCTGAGAGATGTGCTGAACAGTGTGGAGGGGAAGGGCATATCTCTAACCTTTGCTAAGTAAAGGCAAAACTATAAAATCTAACCAAAATGTTATAAAAACAAAACAAGACAAAACCAAAAAACATATATCGGGTGTCAGGCAGGTGGGGGTGGAGGGGATGGGTATATATATATATATATATATATATATATATATATGTGTATATATATATATATATATATATATATATATACAAGTGCATTGTGCATTGTCGGGGGCATGGACATACTTGAAGCTCTGACTCGAGGGGGTAGGGAATGCAATAGTAATGTATGTAACCTTAACATTTGTACCCCCTTATGCTGAAATAAAAAATATATATATATAAATAAAAAAATTTGAATCTAACCAATAGAATGCTGACTATTTAGCTAATAATAAAAGGCTTTTCCCCAAAAGTTTCCAAAGACAAGCCAAGAAGTTACAAAGTCTTTTGAAAGTGGCATTAAGGACGCACAAACAATTCTATTTGCTGTTACCTGATTTCTTTATTTCGAGCAAATATAGTTCCTAACTAGTAAAAACTCACAGTGGGCTGCTCCTTCAAACTTTGGGGGCAAGATCCAAAATTGGAGCTAATAGGAATCAATTATATTTGGAGGATATTAGCCACTCAAAGATTTATCCCACCATAAGAAATAATTTGAAACTCTTCCTCCTCCCTCCTCCCACCAAGTTCTGTGGAGATGGTCTGGGTAATTCCCAGGAAACTGCAAACAGAAAGTAATAGATGCTGTACTTTGCTGTGCTGTCTTAACAGAATGGTTTTATGGAGTTAAAGCAGAGAAAAAGTGCATGCTTTTCATTGTGTCTGGTCCACTGGGGAAGGTTTGACATGCCAGCAAGGCGAGTGATCCCTAACATCCTTAGCTGCAACCTGGCTGAAAATTAGGATAATCTGAAGGGTTTCTTAACAGAAATGCCTGAGAACTACACCAATCAAATTAAATCAGAACCTCTGAAGGTGCAGACCTAGGATCAGTGATTATACTTCACAGCCAAGGTTGGTAACACGGCACGGGTATGCTCCTTCAGATGGGCTCATAAAACTTGATGGCTTTCTAATATGATTACTTAAACTTCCTTTGCTGTGGTCCCATGATTATCAAGCAACCTTTCTTATTTAATTTTCTACTATTTTCATACGGGCTAAAAGAAGGTGATGAACTAACCCAAGACGTCTGTCTGCTTGCCAGTATGGTTCTCATTTTAAATCAATAAGAGGGACTTCTCATTTGTCAAAAACAAAAACAAAAACAAAAAAAAGAAAAAGAAAAGGAAAATATGATTGTGAAAACTTGCTCCATTTCTTATTATTTAGTGTGGATGTTAAAAAGTAACTTACTCTCTCTGAGCTTTTTTATTTATAAAATGGAAGTTATGATAATTCCTACTTCATAGGATTGTATAATAAATGAAAAAAGACATGTGAAAGCACTTATTGCATTCAAGGTATTGCATAAATATTAATTGTTGCTGTTTGAAAAAAATCCATATCTACTTTTCTCATGATGATTTGACTGACAGAGGCAGCCATGTGTAATTCATCTTTGTACATTGTTTTGGAGATAGGAGTTGTGATAACTGCATCATAGCTTGTATACAAATAAAACTAATATTTTGCTGCATTTCATAATGTAATTATTTTGATGCTGTGGTTAGAATTGTACTTTGAATTTGCCTGATTTAAAATTATTTTAGTGATCCTATTCTCTTTTCTTTTCAAAAATTCACATTGAATTTTTTCTTGAATATTTTAGATTTATTATGCTAAAGGAACACCTTTTCTCTTTAAAAATAGTTACTGGGGTAGTATGTGTGTGTACATATATATATGTTGTATGTATGTGTTCACGTGACTTGTGACTGTTAATTATTGCCAAGTAATCTTAATGAAGTTCATTCATTGTTATCTGCTACAGTAAACTGAATTGCTATAAGAATTAAGAAACAATGGTGATATAGCACCTCTTGTATTTTCCTGGATAGAGCTGGAACCCATTCTACTAAGTGAAGTATCCCAAGAATGGAAAAACAAGCAACACATGTACTCGCCAGCAAATTGGTATTAACTGATCAACACCTAAGTGTACATATAGGAATAACATTCATCGGGTGTCAGGCAGGTGGGAGGGGGGAGGAGGGGATGGGTATATACATACATAATGAGTGTGATGAGCACCGTCTGGGAGATGGACATACTTGAAGCTTGGACTTGTGGGGAAAGGGGGCCAAGGGCAATATACATAACCTAAACATTTGTACCCCCATAATATGCTGAAATTAAAAAAAAAAGAATAAATAGTCCATTTGTGACTGAAGCAACAACAGGTTATCTTAAATCTCTATATAGAAAGTGAAATTTTTAACAATATAGTTTATAAACTATAGAAACTTCTTCAAACTTAATTAAAATTATTTTACATTAATCAATATTTCTCATAGTTTTATTTATACATGAAATGTGCATATGTTCTTTATAAGTTGTAAGTTTTTACTTTTAGATTGTATATAATTACTTTTTTATGTACCAATTTTTTTGAGAACCTATTTCAACAACATTAGATTTTCTTTAAGAGCTTAGTTGTAATGTAATACATATTTTATCCTGAAAAATAAACTGCCTAAATTATGATTCTTAAATATTACCCACAGCACCTTTCAGAAAGTAAAATGACCATCTCCATAAATTTTTTATAAATACATAAATATTTCATAAATTGTTCTCTATAAGTGAATATATCTTTTGGAATAGAGTGAAATAATTTTATTTCAAAAAAGCTATTGACATTTAATAATATTTTAAAATTAACATTTTAGATAAACTGATATTAATTATAGAATTACATGTAAATGTGCCTAAAGGATTTTATGACAGGAAAATATTACTTTTTGTGTTTCTCATATGTAGTATTGCTATATCACATTATGGAGTTGATATCTTGTGAGTCAGCAGAGAAGTTTAGGAGGAATTAATTTCTCAAAAGTGCTAACAAGTTTATTTTTAAAGATTGAGTGTAACAAATACTAGTAATATTTTCTAAGAATTGATAAAGACAAGTAGTAATGAGTGAGTATGAAAGAGAAAGTGAAAGCAATGTGTTGGTAAGACTAATGAGTACCTGAAATACTCCTTTTTGCTTTTCAAATTAAACCTTTTAGGTCATCAATCAGTCAAGAGTGGCAGGTAGTGACCATTAGGTAGATTCATTAACACCCTGCAGTCTGCTTGTACTGGGTGACCCACATCTGTCTTCATTAGAAGTTTTGTAGTTGCCAGTGGTGAACAGATGGATCATTATTGCCAACACTGCCCTCTGGGGCTATCTAGAGGACATGCAAAGTCATCCTACACAGGACACATACCCACGTTTACCTACTATGGAGTGAGAAAATATTTTGAATAAATGGTGATATATTAATTTTTTTTAAAACAACATGCTGCCATGTAGATTAATATTTATAAACAGTTTATGCAAAATATTATTTTGGGGGAGAAAGAAATTATTTAAATGTATAAAAAATATTAAAAAATAGTTATAAAAATATAACTATTGTGCACATCTGGAAAAGCTAGGATATAATTGAATTGTTAGTTAGGCATAGGTTGATTATAAATTTTCATTCAGATTATTGAATTTAATAGTATTTTGAAAGACTTTAGTAGAAACATATAATAAATATGGTTATTACCGATGATGCTTCTATATCATAAATATAATATATTTTAAGATTTATTTTTGTTTATCTAATAGACTTCAAATATGACTAAACCTTATAACATAGGATGTTAAATTCCAAATTTAAAATATTACAAGCTTAGGGATATGTATATATAATCAGTCTGATTTAAATGAAGGAAAATCACACTTGTAGTCTTAAAGTATGCAATTTTAGCACTAAATTATATCTTTAAAAGACTGTACTTGTCTTTCAATGGTAGCAAGCACTTTTTTAAAGGGTAGATTAATTACATTCATTGTAACATCCTTGGTGTAAATGATGCGAAGATATTGATTGTGCACATTTATCTTTGCACACCTGCTTCTCTTTTTTCTCCTTTGAGATGTTTTGTTTATTAACGTTCAGGGTCACCTCAAGTGCCAACAACTTGTATATACTTAAAACACTGAGATTGTTGAAAACTGTTCTGTGACATAGTTACTCTTAACATAATACTGTAGAAGAGTGTTTTGAATCTAGTACTTTTTATTCAGACATCAGGCTGGGGTCTTGGGGAATTGGAATATTTAGCAATTCAAGAAATTTATTTTTTCCTTAAATATCATCAGCTACCTAGTGGCAAATTTATTTTTTTTCATGTAAGTTTTTAAGAGAAATATATTATGAGGACTCCCAAATTATGATAATAATAATAGCAAAGGACTAGAATTCTCTTTATAATATTCTTAGGTGAAGATATTCTTTAAGTAGTCCAATAAGGGTATATTAAAAACACAGCGCTTGACTTACTTTTTGTTAAAAAGTGTGTGTTTTCTTCATGAATTTTTTTTTTTTTGCTAGTTGTAAAGAGAAACAAAGATTTTTAAAGATCATACTTGAAATGACATTTAACTTGTGTCTGACATAAAATTTGTTTCATTTTGGGGAAACTCTCTTTGTATTTATTGAGTTTCAAACTATCCAGGGAACAAAGAGGATAAAAGAATTAGGAATATGTTGTGGGGAACTTGCACAATATATTTCTTCTCCCATTGTGATTCTTACTGAAATAGCTAAAAGTGACAGAAGATCACATTATTAACATAAAAATGTTTAGTCCTGTGAGGGTAGGAATTTTATATATATGATATATTTGATATAGTTGGAAATTTAGGATTTATCAATAAAACATTTAACAATTTTTTACTGTTTTTATCTTGTGTGAGATTTTCATTTCTCTGTACATAGCAACATTTCTTTGTTTTATCATTTTATCCTAAATTTATCTTTTAGATTGTGGGGCACTAGTTCTCAAACTTTTGGGCCCCAGGACCTCTTTATAGTCTTAAAACTATTGAGGACCCCAAAGACCTCTTATGTGGATTATATCTAATGATACTTATTATATTAGAAATTGAAACTGAGAAATGTTTAAAATGCAAGAATACACAAGTGTTTGTGAGAAAACGAGTCAAATAGGCAAAGTCTTAATATTAATATGAAAATAATTTTGATTTTGAGGATTTTCTACAAGAATATCAGGGAATCTCCAGGGGTCACTGGAACAAACTTTGAGAAACATGATTGAAGGGTCTTTGAAGTTAGAAATAGCATCATTTTGTTTGTTGATTAAATGCCTAGACCAGCAAGTCCTTAATATGTATTAGCTAATAGTAGCAAAAATTCTATTATCATATGTGTTATAAAGTTGTGTGTTTTAATAGAAATGTTTTTTAGTTAAAAAGGTAGAATTGTACTCTTTCTTTAAAAATATAGTGAAGTTGTAATTTGGAATGAGAATAGCATTTCTAACTATACCTGTTAAAATTATAGTGACCTTTAGAGATATTGCTGGCATTTGCTACTCTTATATCAAATGTCTTCCAACATTATACTGTCAGCAGGGAACATGAGGATTGACTAGTTTGAAATGGCAGTCTCAGGGAAAGACATAAACTTTGAAATACCCATAACTGCTTTAATGTCAAAAATCACACATGGCCAATCTCAACATTTATTTTAATGCTTCTAAAATCTCCCAAAATTTAAAAAATTATCATTTTAAGGAGCATCTTCTTACTTGAATTTCCATCAAATGTTTATATGGAAACAAACATATTGACATTTTCAATTGTGATTAAAAATATGAGCCAGAAAACAGCAAGCTATTTATGAGATTAAGGTTATATCAGTTTTAATAAAAATTTAAAGGACTTTTCTGTTACAAATTACACTTGTTTGGGTTTTTATTTTTTTCAATTTTTCATGTTAGATTATTAGGATGCATTACTATTCATTTGCTTTTTTAACATCTTTAAAAATTGTACAGTCTTTCCTTCTTGAGGATTTTATAAGTGCCCTTGAGGGTTTCAGACTTCATAGTTAAATTTTCAGAAAAATATAAGGGTTTATGTGATATTCTGAAGGACAGAGGAGTTACTTTTCATAATCTACAGAATATATTCCTGTTATTGAAGTTGTATTTCATTATTACAGGACTAATTTTTCTTTCTCATTTAATACTATTCATTTCCATATTTAAGTATCTTAAGAAGAATAGTGAAGATTTCTGTTTCTGGCTGTACTGGAGTAACTTGTATCAGACCAAATATCCTCTTGAGAACAACTATAGAAGCTAGATAAATTATATGATTGCCAAATAGTTGAAGGCAGCAGACAGCAATCAAAGGAGATAAGACTGAAAAGATAAAGATTCCAAAGAGGATGGGGAGTACATTGATGTTAACCTGGGACTTTTTCTGTTAGAGCATCTTTTGATTTGTAAGTGGTAGAGGAATACTGACTAAGATGCTAAACAGAAATGACTGATAAAAACTTTCAGCAGTCTCACAGAGTTAGGAAAACAAAAATTGAAATTAAGTCAGTGATTCAGGAACCAAGTGTAGCAGTAAAGGGAATCACAGAAAAGCAATCCTGGAATTCTGTGCTGCTTTCCCCTCCAGGGATCTTTGTTGATTTATAAACTATGCAGGTAGGAAGCCAGGAATACAAGTAGAGAGTGCCAGCTTAAAATGTAGGCTAAATTAGGCAGTCTCAAGGTGCTAGCTAGGGAGCCAGAAAAATGAGACAAGGTATTAGCCAGGAAGGGGGGGGTCCCAGTAAACTCTTCAGATTTTCAGGAGTAAGGACAAATAGAAAATATGTTAGATTCACAAAGATTTAAACTCAGCTTCAAAATTTTTCTCCCTGATTGACCCAAGATATTATGCCCTTTTAACTGCAAGACAGAAAAACAGCAGATCCTCTCTGGAGTTAGATAATATCATTCAGAATTTATACATTTTTCCATATTAATGTCTAACATTCAATTATAATCCAAGAAGACATCAGACCCCCTAGTTGATCAAGATATTTAACTTCTAAGACTTGAAGATAATTGTGATTAATATGGTGAAGAGTGAGGAATGAGATGAAGAATTTAATAGAGAACTGAGTTTATAAAAAAAGCAAGTGAAGGCTTCAGTAGTAAAAATAAAATACATGAAATAAAGAACTCAGTTGATGGTTTTAACAGGAAATTAGAGCTGTAGACCTCTCCGTTATTTCACTAATCCTAGAGCAAAAGAGACAGGTAGGATACTTGGGGGCTACTTTAGTAGTAAGTATTCAGACTGAAAAAACAGAGAATAAAAGAATAGAAGCTACAGAATAGAGTGCAAGAGACATATGAACATATGTGTAATTGGAGTCCCAGAAGGAAAGAGAGGAGAGAATAGGGAAGAAGCACTATGTGAAAAGATAGTGGGTGAGAATTTTCCAAAAGGGTTGGAAAACATCAACCTGTAGATTCAAGAAGGTCTATAAACTTTAAGCAGCATAAACACAAAGTAAACCATATCAAGGCACAGCATGTTAAAATTGCTGAAAACCAAATACAAAAAGGAGTTCTTAAAAGTGGTCAGAGAAAAGACAGCTACCCTCAAAGGAGAAAATATAACTTTCAGATAATTATTGAATGGAAATGATGCTATATTTTGGTTTGTTTGACCCCTCCAAATTTCATGTTGAAATCTGACTTCTAATGTTAGAGGTGGGGCCTAATGGCAGGTGTTTGGTTCATGGGAGCAGATCCCTCATAAATGGCTTGGTGCCAAGGACAGTAATGAGTGAGTTCTCCCTCTATTAGTTCCCGCAAGAGCTGGTTGCTAAAAAGAGCCTTGCACATTCCCCCTTTATTTTCTTCTCTTACCGTGTGATCTCTGCACATGCTGGATTTCCTTTCCCTTCTTTCATTAGTGGAAGCAACCTGAAGCCTTCATCAAAAGCAGATGCTAGCACCATGCTTCTTGTATAGGTGTAGAGCTGTGAGCCAAATATACCTCTTTTCTTTATAAATTACCAACCCTCAGGTATTCCTTTATAGCAACACAAATGAACTAAGACAGTTGACTTGCAAGTCTTCCATAGATTTTGCTAGTAAGGAGACAACAAGCCCAAATGAGTTTAGACAGTTTAATACTTAAAGCATTTGTAACATGTTGGCTCTGGTTCCCTGGTGTCTTAGACTCATGGGGCAACATGAATGGGCAACTGTTGCCTGCACACACAATTGGGGGTGCATTACAGGAGAGAAACCCTGAAATTAGTAGACTCTAATTTTATATGAGTGCTGCTGGCAAACATGCCCATCATTACCTCCAGATAAACACAGATTATTAGCTTGGAATGTAGCAATTATACCCCTGGAAGAAGAGGTTGACATTTCTACTTTTATTGCCTTTAAATGCCTTTGGGGAAAGAGGATGTCTCTGTATTTACTGTCTGAGAACATAAATAAATGTTCTCCAGAAGTTACTGTCTTCATCATCCTAGGGCTTATACAAATCTTGAAAAGATAGTACTGGAGCATATTGACTATTAATATCTAGATGTATGTGGAAGTGTGAGAGCTTCATGGAGAATTGTCTTTCAACAGCTGGAACTCAAATTTTGTTCTATAAGTACTAGATGTTTTTAGTCACTACTTTTCATGCTTTTTTTTTTTTTTTTTTTTGGCTAAGAGGGATCCTTAGAACTTATTGTTCTTACTTTAGGCACCTGTCAACAAACTTCCTGCTATGATATTCCAGCCCACAGAAAATTAAAAGAGTTTATTAGGGTCATACTTATTGCAACAAGTCATGGTGACAGATAAGGAAAAGGTAAAACTTAATAAAGAGCATGTACAAAATTACAATATATTCTTTAGAACGGAGTCTTGAGCTCAGATCCCAAGGAGAACATAAAACAGAGGAAGAAGTAAGGAAAGTGTATTCCAGGCAGGGGGAACATCAAAGGCCTTGTGGTGGGAAGGGGCATATGATAGTCAAAGGAGCAGAACAGCCTATTTGTTTCTTGACATATATATACGTAAGATGTACAAAAGATTATGAGTTACTTTGTAAAACCAATACCTCTTTGTGAAATAAAGATTAGATTTAGACAATGTAGGTCTTCTAGGCCAGCGGTCCCCAACCTTTTTGGCATCAGGGACTGTTTTCATGGAAGACAATTTTTCCATTGACTGAGGTGGGGGGTGGATGGTTTTGGGATGATTCAAGTGCTTGACATTTATTGTGAACTTTATTTCTATTATTATTACATTGTAATATATTATGAAATAATTATACAACTCACCATAGGTTGGGTACCCCTGTTCTAGGGCACATGATGAAGGAAACTTATCAGTGGAGTGAGAATTAAAAAACCTGGTTTTGCTTTCTTCTGACTCAAAGATAAATGACAGAAGGGATTTGGGATGATGATAGAAAAAATATATTACTGTATAGGCTTAAGAACAAGAGGATTTTTTCATAACTAATAAAGCACAATATTAACAAGGCTTCAACCATCAAAACTAAGTTAAAAGATACAAGTTTTGGGGGAAACTCCTTTTGTTTCAGTGCTTATTGTTTAAACCTTTCTGAAATATATTAGCTCTATACTTCATCTCTTTTAAACTTATACCTAATAATTTAGTACAAGTAATAAATTATGTGAGTGTGGGTTCTTTCAAGATATAAAATAAGATGTCAAATACATTTTCCATATTGATATTACCCTCTTTTTTTGCTCTCAAAACTTCATGAGGCAAAGGAATCCTTTTGGTATTATTGGCTGGAATACTATTAAGACATTAACTTATTTTAATATCAGAAGCACAGGCCTGGCCGGGCGCGGTGGCTCATGCCTGTAATCCTAGCACTCTGGGAGGCCGAAGCGGGCAGATTGCTCGAGGTCAGGAGTTCGAAACCAACCTGAGCAAGAGCGAGACCCCCGTCTCTACTATAAATAGAAAAATTAATTGGCCAACTAATATATGTAGAAAAAATTAGCTGGGCATGATGGCACATGCCTGTAGTCCCAGCTACTTGGGAGGCTGAGGCAGTAGGATTCCTTGAGCCCAGGAGTTTGAGGTTGCTGTGAGCTAGGCTGACGCCATGGCACTCACACTAGCCTGGGCAACAAAGTGAGACTCTGTCTCAAAAAAAAAAAAAAAAAAAAAAAAGAAGCACAGGCCCTTTGGCTTCCAGATGTATAATAACAAGCAGTACTATTTAAAAGGTTAAGTCATTTAATTTAATTATTTATTTTTAACAGTTAAATAACCTTGGTTGCCTCATTGGATTGAAAATTATTTCTTTAACATTGAATATATAAAGAGCTATATCAATAATTTAGTTTAGGGTGAAATAATTTCTTTAGTGTTTACATTATGGAATTTCAGACTTTTGTCAATCACTCATCTGAGGTAAAGTTCCAGAATTGCTTTCTATTATAAAAAGCCTATCTTTTATCAAAAAGTCTCCAAATAACAAATGCTGGCGTGGATGCGGAGAGAGAGGAACACTCCTACACTGCTGGTGGGACTGCAAACTAGTTCAACCTCTGTTGAAAGCAATTTGGAGATACCTTAAAGCGATACAAGTGAATCTACCATTTGATCCAGCAATCCCATTGCTGGGCATCTACCCAAAAGATCCAATGACACTCTACAAAAAAGACACCTGCACTCGAATGTTTATAGCAGCACAATTCATAATTGCAAGGCTGTGGAAACAGCCCAAGTGCCCATCAATCCAAGAGTGGATTAATAAAATGTGGTATATGTATACCATGGAGTACTATTCAACTCTAAGAAACAATGGTGATATAGCACATCTTATATTTTCCTGGTTAGAGCTGGAACCCATACTACTAAGTGAAGTATCCCAAGAATGGAAAAACAACCACCACATATATTCATCAGCAAACTAGTATTAACTGAGCAGCACCTAAGTGGACACATAGGTACTACAGTAATAGGGTATTGGGCAGGGGGGAGGTGGGAGGGGGGCTGGTATATACATACATAATGAGCGAGATGTGCACCATCTGGGGGATGGTCATGCTGGAAACTCAGACTTGTGTGTGGGGGGAAAGGGCATTTATTGAAACCTTAAAATCTGTACCCTGATAATATGCCGAAATAAAAAATTTAAAAAAAGCCTATCTTTTTAATAGCCAAATATATAGTTTTAATCTGTTGTATAAATGTTTTTATATGAGGAGAATGATGAACTCTTAGAGAACTAGAGTAATGGTTTAGATTCCTAAAAAGGAGAGAGGTGAGAGGAGACATTTCCTCAATGTTTTGTTGTAATTGATGAGGCCATGTTTGAATGTTGAGTCTTTTGACATCCATAAATTTTAACCTCTTAAAAAACGAATTGGATTTCTTCATGTTTCTGAATACATATTATACATTTAATGAAAAGAACCATTGCTGATATTGATTGTCAGAAATAATAAGCTTGTGAATAAATAAAGCAGTCACTTGTACAGGTACAGGTAGGGAGAATGAATTAGGCAATTTGAGTACATGCAATACACTTAATAGTGAAAGTGATTTATGGATATTACATCTTCCTGACTTATGAATGGTAACATTAGTAGTTGGCCTAGTAGAAAGGGGTATATATATCACTGCCATTTCTCTTATCTTTTATCAGTGTTTCTACAGATAAAGATGTATTTTCTTGTTAGACATGGGTAAGGGAGTGTGACATAAGCTCTTTTCCAAATAGAGTAATATTAAAATGTGACTTTTTCTTTACATTTTGACAAATAATGTCTGCATTAATACATAAATATCTCATACTGAATCCACCCTTTTTGAGAGTCAGGTTGGATTATATTTTCTACCAAATGTGTAATTTTGCAAAATTGTTAGCCACTAAAGTAATTTACATATGCAGGTAGGTTATGTATTTATATGTATTAGAAACAATAACAACGATGGTCTTCTGAGTGCATCCCTGTTTAAACTCTGTATTGTCTTGTTGTGACTAAATAGCAGAAATAAGCTAGAGATTGGGAGATTTGGGCAGTTATTTAGACAAAGTGGCTCAGTGTTGTTGAAATGAAAGATTGGTGGTGAGGGAGTATCTGATTTATATATATTGTTAGATAGAATTATTCCAATATTTATTTACTGAATAATTATATAAAATAAAATATTTTTTCTATATCACTTGCACCGAGTTATATGTTATAATTATTAAAAAATAGATTTCTTTCACAATTACTCAGCCCTATATTAGTTGTATGAACAAGTGTGTGCCTCCTTGTAGATATATACTTTTCTTGGTAGGTGTATGAAGTGACAACAAACTGAACTCAGTCTGTCTTAAATAGAAAAGAAATTTATTGGTAAATTGTTGAATAGATTTAGCTCAGGTACTATTGGAGGCTCCACTGATGCCATCAGGATCTGGTTTCACTCTTTCATTTCTGGGAACACCTTCTTCTGTCCTTGTTTTTCACAGATCATGCTTTTGCCTTATAACTGCAAGCTGGTTGTGGCAGCAATAGCCTCACAGTCTCTATTGTTCAAGTGTAATGGAAAAAGAGTGATTCTGGCTCCTGGATAATTCAAACAAAAGTCAATTTTGAATTATCTAATATCATAATGGTTTTTGATGTTCACTTATCATGTATTAAATTCTAATATATATTAGGATGAGTTCGTGGGCTATTTAGATTGTTCATACAGCAATTGCCTCCTACTTTTAAAAAATTTTGTTTCAATTAGAATACAATTAAGGTCCATACATTGTAATTCTTAATTAATATACATGCTTCCTCTTTATCTCTTTGTATATTATTGAAAAATGTAGATTATTTTTCTCTTGAATATACAATAGTCTAATTTTTCTGAATATTTCCTTTAATGTGTCCTTTAATGTGTTCTTTTGTCTCTTATATATTCTACAAATTAGTAGTTAGACCTAGAGTCATAATCGGATAAATGTTCAATCCTTTCAGCAAGACTAGGCATATGATGTCTATTCCCTCTCTTTTTGTCATATTGTTAGCCATTGATGATCATAATCTAGATCTAATTATTTACTAGGGGTTGCAAAATGGTGATATTCTATAATTTTCTGTTATGTATAAATACAACTATTTAGTTACTGTTGGAACTGTGGTATAGTTCACATACAAAAGGCAAGATAAATGCTTGATTTTTAAAAAAATTATTGCTTTTCAAGATAATACATTGTTGCTTAGCATCTTCCAATGATGACCATTGATTTTTTACAACTATCATTATAGACTGATGGAATTAAACATATTATGTGTGTTTTAACCAACATTTTTATTGCTGCCCAACATATTCTAATTTTACAGTTGGGAGCCTATTTGACTTTGACTCCTGAGACTTTATTATACAAACCCAGTAATCTTTGATTCCTTCTTTGCTTTCTCATATAATAAAATGTCTAGTGTTATTCTTAGTATTTACCATTATTTTAAAGCTGAGAAAACTCAAGTTTATATAGGTTAAGTAACTCAACCAAAGTTTTACAGTTAGTAAACAATGAGCCTGATATTCTCACCCAGATACATATTATTCCAAAACTTCGAGTCAACTATCCATTAGAGACTCTTCTACTCTACAAATTTAATTCTTATTTAGCATTAACTAATTCAAGTTTCAACAAATTCTGCTTTAAGGGAAAAAAGGATCTCAAAAATTTTATATTTGTACTTTCTTTTGCTTTATACATGAAAAAGTCTACATGTAACTTTAACTGCTCTTTCCATTTTCAGTTTAAGATAAACTTTGCACTTCAACTAGGATTAATTGCTTTACTGCTATATCTAATTATATGAACTCTTGTTCAGGATAGTGTCTTATTATTCTTGGGAATCTGGAGTTCTTATGTACATTCTTGTACCTATTTTATCTTCTTTTATCTCGTGAAGTAAGAGAGAAAGCCAAGAGAAATTGGGCCAGTCTATAATATATTACTTTATCCTTTCCAACCTTGAAAGTTATTACTGCTGCCTTTTTGATCTGTGCATTCCCCAGAGAGGTTGTTTTTAACATAGGATGTGTATTAGAATAGCACTTAAAAAAAAATATATATATATACTTTTGCCCCTAGCATCTGTGTCAGTAGGCATGGTAGGAGAACTCACTAGTATATTTTTAGAGTTCTTCTGGTGATCATGATACTACAATTAATTGAGAAGTACCATTGCAGTGGTCCATAATCTCTGTGAGAGTTTTCTCCTAATCAGGAAAAACTGTCTAATCTACATTTATATATCACATACCCATTCATTTTTGAGCTCATGCTTAATTTATGCTTCATTAACATTTTAAAATATCAGAATAAATTTTTGAGTACTTTGTGTTGCAGAAAAATGTAAAACATGATGTAACTAATGTCTCTGTATTTAAAATACAGTATTTTCCTTTGGCTGTTTTTAAAATACAAGACCTACTATCTCCCTGTGGTTGGCTCCAGTGATAAAATCAGGTTTCCAGCTTCTCTCTGGAAGAAGTTTATCCAGACATTAGCACCCCAGCTTTTAAAGCTCTTATGTGAGGGACTGGCTCCTGAATCACCTAGCTGTGGGAGCTGACTAGGGCTTGGCATTTTGGGGTTCCCTGGGACCACGTAGAACAAAGAAGGGTTTAACTGGGTGTATTAGCATATCCAGGGGTTATTGCCCTTGGCTCCTTCTTGTATAGTAAGAGGGCAATAACACTCAGCTCCCAATTTCTCCCTGGAATGGGTTTGACTGCACACCTAGTGTCCTGACATTCCTAGCCACTGCCTATGGGTCAGGCCTTTAATTAGCTTGCATCTGACAGCTGATGGAGCAGGCTATCAGTAGTTCTCTGGGAATATGAATGCAGGAGAGGTAAATAACTGCAGCTCCTCCCCATGACTCGATCCACAGATAGAATCAAACTCACAGCTATCCCACCTGTCTCTGAGAGCAGATGGAAGCCAGTGGGTAACAAAGAACAAAGCAATGGGTTGAAAGAGTGTGTGCCATGAATGAGAGTACAGGCATCTGCCACAGATTCTCTCTATAGTTTAGTGCAGACTGAATGAGAGAGGAAAATCTAGCTTTCAGTTTCTTCCTGAGGGGAGAAGGAGCTGCAACAAACCTCTAACACCTCAACTTTCTCAGCAATGTCTTGAAGGATTTGCTTCCTCACTGACTGTCTTTGGGTCACTGACTGGACTTGGCACACCCTAATTCTTAGGGACCACTGAGAACAAAGTTGACAATTTGAATAAGCACAATGATTTGAAATGGGCCCAGAATCTCTGGCTCAGGCTAATTGGTTTATCTCTTATGCATGGCCAGTCAGAGAAGACTAGAAGAGTGACAGTCTTATCTAATGGGAAGAAACCAATAATGAGTGTAAAGGAAAATGAGGAAACATGCTCTAAATTAAATAACAAGCTAAATCTCCAGAAACTGGCCCTAATGAAATTGAGATAAATGATTAACCTGACAAAGAATCCAAAATAATGATCATAAAAATATTGATGTTTAAGGTCAGTTATCAAAATATACCTCTATTACATACTCTTATCTCCACTAGCTTGTAAAGATTCTTTTATTATATACACATTGTAATAGTAAAAAGATTAATATATATTTGTGTCTATTTGTGAGATCTCTGTTTGGTTCTACTGATTCATTTCTAATCTCAAACCAAAACCACACTATTTTAAGATAGACAGTTTAACAAATCTTGTGTCTGATGGAATAAGATTTCCTCCATGCTGCCCTCATCTTTAATTCTTCCATATCAAATATTTTTTTGGGTTGGCTCTCTTTGTTTCTATTTCAGAATATTATGGGGATACAAATGTTTTAGTTACATGGATTGCTTTTGTACTGCTTGAGTCAAAGTTATAAGTGTGCCCATCATGCAGATAGTGTACATTGTGCCTGTTAGGTATGATATCACCCATCCCCACTCCCTCTCCTACCTGATTTCTGTTGAATTGTACTTCCATCTGTGCACATGAGCGCTGATCAGTTAGTTCCAATTTAATATTTAGTGTATGTGGTGTTTATTTTTCCATTCTTGTGATACTTTACTTAGGATGGTCTCCAATTCCATCCAGATTGTTGCAAAAGATATTAATTCATTTTATATGGCTGAGTAATACTCCATGGTATACATATACCACATTTTATTAATCCACTCATTAGTTGATGGGCATTTGGGTTGATTCCACATCTTAGCAATTGTGAATTGTGCTGCAATAAACATTCTAGTACAAGTGTTTTTTTGATAAAATAACTTTTTTCCTTTGGATAAATACCCACTAGTGGGATTGCTGGATCAAATGGGAAGTCTACTTTTAATTCTTTGAGGAATCTCCATACTATTTTCCTTAGAGGTTGCACTAGATATCAGCATAGGCAAAGAATTTATGAAGACCCCAAGGGCAATCACAGCAGCAAAAATAAATCAATAAATGGGACTTGATTAAATTTAAAAGCTTCTGCACAGCCAAGGAAACAAGCAACAGAGCAAATAGACAACATAAAGAATGGGAGAAAATATTTTCATGCTGTACATTTGATAAAGGGCTAATAACCAGAATCTACTAAAAACTCAAATCAGCAAGAAAAAAAATCAAGCAACCCCATTAAAAAGTGGGCAAAAGTCATGAATAGAAGCTTTTCAAAAGAAGATAGACTAATGGCCAATAAACATATGAAAAAATGCTGAGCATCACTAATCACCAGAGAAATGCAAATCAGAACCACAATGAGATATCACCTAACCCCAGTGAGAATAGCTTTTATCAAAAAGTTGTAAAACAATAAATATTGGCATGTATGCGGAGAGAAAGGAACACTTACACACTGTTGGTGGGACTCCATATTAAATTTGAAATCTGTTTGTCTCAGTCTGAAAAACAAAAGCTAAAACAAAAGCTTCATTGAGATCATATTCATTATACAATCTTTCTACTCAAAATCATGCTACATCTCTCTATTTAGGTCTACTTTTATCTCTTTTCATGATTTTACAAATTTTTCCACAAAGGTCTTATACATCTTTGTTAAATTTATTCCTAGACACTACATAGGCTTTTATTTGCTATTGTAAATGTGTATTTTTCTAATGAATTATTGCTATGTAAGAACAATGTTGATTTATAAATTTTGTTCTCAGATTCAGCAGTTCTGTTTAACTTACTTATGGTTTTTCTATAGGAAGACCCTCTTAAAATTTTAAAATAATGATAACTTTGACTTCTTTTTTCAGTCTTTTTCTTATCATTCCCTCCTCCCTTCTTCTATTCCTCATTCACTTTTTTTTCCCTTTTATTACATTTGCTAAGATGTACTATGTTGGTGAGTATCAGTGATAGACATCTTTCCCTCCTTTTTATCCTGTATGGAAAAATTAGTATAAAAATGGAGATTTTCTTCCTTGAAGTCTTGGTAGAAATTATTTATAAAATTACCTGGGCCTGGGTATTTCTTTGTAGGGGAGATTTTTGTCTATTAGTTAAACTTCTTTAATCAATACTAATTTATTTAGGTTTTCTTTTTTTTGAGTTAATTTTGTTAATTATCGCTTGCATAAAATTGTCCATTTTGCTAAGTTTTAAAACTTTTTGGCTTAAAAGTTTGCTATTTTTTTATGACTATAAAAACTGTATTTTTATTGTGCTGATTTTTTTATTCTTAAAATTGTTTCTTTTTATCTCTACTCTTTGTTTCTGTAAAACTTATTAAAATCTGTTTTATTGATCTATCCAAAAGCCAGCTTTTGGTTTTGTTGATAATTTCAAATGTTTTCCCTAAAATAAGTTTCCTTTAAAAAAAAAACTTGAGTTCATTATGTTGTGAATTTTCCTGGTAATTTCTTTATAAAATATTTTAAATTAAACATTTTTTGAATAGACAATACATTTTACATAGTTCAAATGCACACAGTGTAAGGTCTACTTCCCATCTCTTTCCCTCTCTGTCCATAACCCACCCCAATAAGTGAATCACTTATGTTTGTTTCCAGTATTTATTTCTTGGAACTATTTATGCACATGCCAGTTATACAAATACACATTTTTATTTTTTTTGTCTTTGTTTTTCCCCACATGGTAGCAGATTGTAAATTCTTTTCTGAGGCTTTAAAAAAAATTAACAATAAATGTAGGAGATCTTGCCATGTCAGTTCACAGAGTATCCTTTTTTAAAAGCTATAGTATTGCATCATACATATTTATCATGATTTATTTAGCCAGTTCCATACTGATGCAAAATCATGTTGCTTTCAGTCTTTTTCTCTTTCAAACAATGCTGAAATTAATTCCCTTTTATATTTACTTCTTCACACGTGTGTGATTCTATCTGTAGGATAATCCCTAAATTTTGAATTGCTGTTTTAAAAGGTAAATGCATTTTTAATTATGGTAGAGATTTCCAAATTGCCCTTCATGGAAGTTGTATTAATTTATCTCTCACTAGAAATATATGAGCCCTTTTCTGTTTTCCCCATGGTCAGTAAAGTTGTATGTATCCATTTTTTGGCTTGTTGTTAATCTTATGGGTAAAAATGATGTCTTGGAGTAATTTTAAAGTTCATTTCTCTTATGTGAAATCATGCAGCTTTTCATTTATATTTACTTTTTGGTATTCTGTCATTTTAAAAATAGGCTTTCATTTTTACAGTTTTGTAAGAATTTTGTGTACCTATAGCAGGGTTTATCCCTTTGTTATTGAGTTGCAAATATTACTCCCAGTTTATTATTTGACTTTTGACTTTGTTTATGATAATTTTTGTGATATAGATATTTTTGATGTTTATATGGTCAAATTTATTAGTGTTCTCATTTATGGTCTTTGAGTTTTTATCATAATCTAAAATGCTTTCCATATTGTCATATTATAAAATACTTCTCACATGGTTTCTTCTAATACTTTTATGGCTTTACTAAAATATATATATATTTGATTCATTTACAGGAAAGCTTTAGTTTTTTCCCCCTAGAAGGCCAAATCAAACATTTATTAATCTATTTTTCCCACTATTTTCAGATGCTAGCTTCATCATATATTACCTATTACTGTAGGTTTTGGGTCTATTTCTAGGATGACACATGTTCCATTTAGCACATTCTTACTTTACAACTATAATTCTAGTGTCCCATCCCTGTTTATTAATATGTGTTTTTAAGACTGTGTGTTTTCTTCTGCTTTGCTTAGCTATGTGCAATAGATCCTGACAAAAGGTATTTCATCTTTCTCTTGGATGGTGAGAGGTGAATCAAAATGTCTTTCAATTTGTCTTTGTAGTTCCAGTAGCTTAGCTCCAAAGCAAGGTATATTCTACAGGGCTTCCCTTTTTGGTTTCATGTGCCAATTTTATATTTTTTGCTTCTCAGCTCCAAACCTACCTTTCTCTGTCCTGCTTTCTGGAGTTGAATTAGTAAACATTTTAGTTGAATTCAACACTGTAGTTGAATACTGTAGTTGAATTAGTAAACATTTCTTCTTTGACAGCTGGCACAGTGTTAGATATTGTCAATAGATGGCACTGCAGGGACACAGCAGGGAATAGCAGAGTAAGTGGCTTCTTTTTCTGGTTCTGATGTACATGCTTTTCATTCTATGGCACAGTTGCCAGCAGTGTGCAAGAAGACTAGTGGTGCTCACTCTTCAGCTAACTTCTTAGGCACCCAGCAGGCTAAGAACCAGCCTTAGCCTACTGATGCCCCAGTAGACAGCTTCCTGCAGACCAGCTTTAGCTCACCCACACCCCGGGTAGTAGTTTCTGGAGGACCCATGCTGGACTACCAGTGCACCAGTGGGCAGTTCCTGATGAACCAGACTGAGCTTTCTGGCACTCCAGTATACTTCTCGACTCTCTAGTGGGCTACAGAAACACCTTCAATTATGTCAAAATATCAACCTTAGTTTGTGGGGGTTCTCTCTTTTAAATTTTTAGTTCCTTCCCATGTTTACTGTCTCCCAACTCTAGAGGTAATAAGTGCTTCTTCCACTAGCAATTACTGCATTTCTTAGAGTCCTCTTTTCCTGTTTTTAGCAGTTAAATACCTTCTACTAGTAATAACTCTTTGTTATTAAAGAGTTATTATATTTTAGTAATATATTCCCTGTTCAAATTATTAACATGGTTTCTGTTTCCCAGCTGGACCCTGAATGATTTAGAATTGATACCAGGAGATGGTTTCCAATGAACTACTCTCAAAGCTGGGATTTTGGGATTAGTTTGGCCATACGGTTAGGCTTGAGCACAGTGCTGATTTCCTTGCAATTGGAAGTGATATGTTAGTAATTCATGGCCTGCAGTAGCATCACAATTAATTGAGCTCTTGCTTCTGGATGATTGTGATTGAGTGCCAACTGAAGCAAGTGCCTCGAGAGCTCCCCTGAGGAAGGGCCCAACAACATTACCACAAATATATACTATAAATCCTCTTCGAGCCTTCCACAATGGCACTTGAGTCCAATTACTCAGGTGACTATACCCTAGGGAAAAGGAAATTATGGGGAATATCAGAAGCTGTCTCTGAAGTGAGGCTACTTCCTAGGGCCTTAAAATGCCACTCTGGTCTAACAACATATGGGTTATGGTGGTCAGTTGACAGATTGCATTACCCCAAATTAGACTCATAGTGGACCAGTTTTACCACCATTTACCTTGTACTAATAGTTACAGCTTTTCTGTTCTTAAAAGTATAATTAGAATAAATATACTTAGAAACTGGCAGTATCTCCAGTGTCTCTGACATATAGGATAAGGGCCATTATGGTAGGAAGGGCTAAGTGGAAATTCCCTTCCCTGGGAATTAGTATGTAAGCCTGATGTAATACTGAATTCCTGGGCAATTGCAGAGATTAGTGCCACCATCAAAGACTTGGAAGATTTGGGAGTATTGGTACTTATCACATCTCTATGTAACTTGCCTATGTGACCTGTACAGAAGTCAGATGAATTTTGGAGAATGATGGTGGATCATCATAGACTTAAATCAGGTGGTGATGCAGATTGCGGTTATTATCCCAGATATAGTAGTATCTTTACTGGAGCAAAACAAAATGGTCTGGTATATTGATAGCGTTATACTGATTAGATTTGATGAGAGGAAACAGGAAAAGATCTTAGGAACCTTAGGAAGACATATGCAAACCACATAGTGAAATTTTAGGGGCCTCCTACCTTGGGTGAAGTTTCTGGGGTCCAGTGGTCTGGATCATGTCAAGATATCTTCTCCAGGGTGAAAGACAAGTTGCTTTTACTTCTACCACCTATGATGAAAAAGAGGTACAAATCTTGGCAGGTCTTACTGGATTTGGGGAATAATATCTACCACAGTTGAGTATGTTACTTTAGCTTATCTACTGAGATACTGATAAATCTGCCAGTTTTCAGTGGGAACCAGAGCAAGAGAAAGCCCTACAGCAAGCTACTTTTTCACTCAGGCCTTATGATTCAGGAGATCCAATAATGCTTGAAGTTTCTCTTGCAAACTGAGGTGCTATAGAAAGCCTCTGACAAGTACCAATATGAGAATAAGAGCACACATCTTTAGGATTTTGCAGTACTTCTATTTCCTCTTCTATAGATAACTATTTTCTTTATGGGAAACAGCTTCTGGCCTGCTACTGGGCTTTGATAGAAACTGAATGCCTAATCATGTGACATCAGATAACTGCATGACCTAAGCTTGTCATCATGAACTAGATGCTTTCTGACCAACTAGCTGTGAGATTTAAAGTGTATAGCAGTAATCTATCATTAAGTGAAAATGGTATATAAGATATCAGACTCAGTCATAACCAGAAGATACAAATATTTCACATGAGTTCAGACTTCCTTGGGACTGATTCCTACTATACCAGAAATGGTAAATATATAAATAAATATCAATGATATTTCAAGTTTTTAATTTCTTTAAAGATATTTGACTATCTGAAGCAAAGCTAATTATAATGTTTAAGGACTTTATGCTATGTATAGAATCAAAATCTATGACAACAGTAAATCAAGGGACTAGAGGAAGTAATTGGATGTACTGCTGTAACATTCTTATGCTATATGTAAGTGGCATATTATTATTTGAAGGTAGGCTGTGACGTTAAATACATCTAGAGCAGCCACTGACAAGAAATAAAAGGGGAATAACTAATAAGACAGTATTGGAGATAAAGTGGAATCATAAAAATATTCAGTGTATCAAAAGAAGTCAGGAAAGGAGGAAAAAAAACAAAAGGTAGATGGCACAAATGGAGAATCTAGAAGAATGTGTATGCATATATCAGTAATATATCAACATGTCAATAATTACATTTATATGCAAATGGTCCAGATATTTCAATTAAAATGGAGAGATCATCAAATGGGATATAAAAGCAAGATTCAAATGTGCTATTTCTAAGGAATAGACTTTGAATATATAGAGATGTGTAGGTTAAAAGTAAAGGAATGGAAAATGATATACCATGCAACCATCAATAAAAAATGCTATAGTAGCTTTAATATCGGACAAAGTAGATATAAGAACAAAGAATATTACCAGAGATAAAAAAGGACATTTAATAATGAAAAAGAAAGAGGTCATTAAAAAGACACAGTAATTTTAAAGGTATATGCATGTATAAATGGGACTCAGAATACATGAGGGGAAAATTGACAGATGAGAATGGAGAAATAAAGAATTCACAATTATAGCTAGATATTTCACTACTCTGGTCTCAACAATTGACAGAACAAGGAGACAAAATCAGTGAGGTTATATAAGACTTGAGCAGGACTATCAGCCAATTTTGACCTAATAGACATTTGTAGAACGTGCCACCCAATATATAGAAATATACAGAATATACGTATTTCCACATGCACATAGAATATTCACCAAGATAGAACATATTCTGGGCAAAAAAACAAGTTTTAGTGTATTTAAAGTTTTGAAATAATAGAAAATATACTCTCTTTTATAACCAATCACAAAAATATAGCTGGAAAATATATATTTGAAAATTATGCAAAACGTTTCTAAATAAACTATGGGTGAAAGAAGAAGTTATGAGGAAAATCAGAAAATATTTTGAGCTGAATGAAAATGAAAACACAGCATATCAATAACTGTGGGATGGAGATAACATGGTACTTAGTAGTTAATATATAAAATTAATGCTTATATTATAAAAGAAGAAGCATTTAAAATCAATGTACTAGGCTTTCACTCTTAGAAAATAGAAAAAAAAATAGCAAATTAAACTCCAAACAAGGAGATGAAATAACAAAGAATAGAAATAGGTGAAATAAAATTATGCAACTCTATTCTCCACAAGAAAAATTGGGTTTAAAATACCTGCTGTAAAAATTAAGACAAATTTATCATTATCTTTATAATGTAATTTTTTCCCCTTCTCACTAGGTGTGTAACCTGAGCAATTTGTTCAACCTATTTAATGCTCAGATTTCTCATTCTTAATGGGGGGAAATAATAAATTTCAGGTCATAGGTCAAGAAAATTAAGAAACACATTACCTAAACACAAATTACCTAAATTGATGATCTCCATGTGCACTGATTACTATTAAGGAGTATACAGGTGCTAAACTTTAAGAAACACTATATTTGAAGTTAACAGACAATGAGTTGTCTTCATCTTGAGTAGTAAATGTCTTGTTTGTTTTAGTGCTCTTAGGTAATTACAGGTAGCCTCAATTTAGGGAATCAGAATTTTCCCATCATCTTCTTGATGCTCATCCATGTGAGGCCCATATTGACATTCCACCACAGATTCAGAGCAAGTTCTGATTCTGGTACTTTTCACTACTTGATGGCTTAATCTACAGCCTTGTTCATCTGTTCAGGAAGGTGTCTATAATCTGGCCAGTTGAGCCTACCTTCACACTTTATTTTCTGATTGCCATCAACCCATCCTCTATACACTTCATAGAGGAGAAGATGTAGAAAATTCTAATTTATTGTGTTCACTAACTTGTGAATATAATAGGAAGTTAGATATTCTGTCTCACAATAATGAGAATCGTGAAGACAAAAATCAGCCTCTTCATGGTATCAGGCAATGTTTGATGTGACTAACTTGCAGTGATGTCATATTATCACTGCAAAATAATCATTAATAGTTAAAGTAAATATAAGTAATTGGGCTTTTTCCTACATAGCATTTCAGAGATTACTTCAGACCTGCTCAATCCTAGTTTCAGAACCATCACTGTGTGTAGCAGGGATACATCAGATTGAGTTTCTGCTGACCACTTTTAGATAGAACATTATAATTTCATCATGGTAATACTATAACTAGGCATAGAAAACTCCAACTCATTTATTGAACCTCTTTTAGACTTTGATTTAATAAGATCTGTAGCTAATATGCAGGAATTTATACATGGAGGTTTTTTTTTTTATATATTTATACTTAGACTAAAATATTAAGTAGCAGATTGTGGAATATAGTGGCCTATCCACTGTTTAATCCATAAATGAATTTTTATGGCCTATTCATAGTTTTTAAAAATTGAATTAGTTGCCAATGTTTGTAACATATGGGATTTCATATACAAATTCAGCTTTTCAGCTTTTCTTAAAAGTGAAAAAAAATCTAACCACAATCATTTGGGAATGATTAAATGCAGACCCTGGGGGGTGAGGGTGAGTGATTTCCAGTCCACCATTTTCCATTCAGCACTTATTTGCCCTCCTCACCCCAGTAGGCATTTGAATTCTCTATGTTTGTGAGTGTAATATTAATTAATTTTATATGGGTCTTTTAGCTTCATTTAAGATTTGTAACCCTTAAAACTATTTTATTTGGATGTGTTTAATTGTGTATTATTTGTTAAATGATAATGTTTATTTTCTCTTTTAAAAGAGGACTTTGGGTTTGTAAAGAGCATGAAGAATATTCTCATACAAGTAACTCTATGTGGAAGTTCATGTTGCATTGCACAGTAATAAATGTTAATGAACTCTGAGCATTTACATGGCACTAATATACCAAAATAAGCATTATAAATCTTGACTGCTACTAGATAATATACCACATAGGATATAATACCTACAGGAAAACTCTATAAACTATTTGTATATGTTTCCTCTTGGAGAAAAATTTTGAGTGCAAAAATATTATGTAATTCTTGATAATTGTGCTAAGATTTTAAGCATGGCCACATTTACTTATATTTACTTTATCTCAGAACTTGGCAGTATGACTTTAGACTTGGTATATTACATTTTTGACTAAGGCCAGTGTTGCCATGAACTGTTATTCAGCAGATGTATTATGGAATCTAAGTAGCTTTTCATCAATTTTACTCAATTTCATTTTTGGTTAAAACTGCATAAGACAATCCTGTACTCCAAAGCAATACTGATATATAGCCAAACCTAGTAGCTTACATTTAAATTCCACTTCTCCTGATTTACTTGCCTAGATTTACATGGATAAATTATATTTTTTTCTGTTACCAAACATTTGGTCAACTAACTATTAATGTATATGATTTATCCTACAAAGTACTTCCTGTCACTGATTAAATTTTCTCATTTGAATGGCGTATAATCTAAGTGCTGCATGTGAGAGACCCAGTGACACTTACAATGCTATTATTAATTGATACAGTTACTTTTCAAATTGTTTTTGTTCACTTAGAGTTTTTTACCATGTTTATTTGATTTCGTTCTGTTTAAATTTAATTAGTTACGAAAACCACATAGAGCATATTTGTGTCCTTAGATCAGAAACAAAGATGCATTATGTTTTCTAAATGAATCAAAATTTATGTTGCAATTATGCAAATGAATGTAATAGACACATGTTCTTTTCTACAGTCCCGAATCAAATTATATATTTCAGTTATATATTATACCATTCAATCAATCATAAGCATTAAGTCACTTAAAGAGTTAACTGTATCTGGGACATATTTTAAAAATAAATTTCAATTTAAAATAAAAGAGGTATTTTCTTTGATTGAGGAGATAGTGTCAAGTATAAGCATTTGGCAAAAATTAGGTTGCTATAAGCATTATAAGATGCAAACTATCATTTTAAATTGCTTATAATTTTTTTCCTCCATATTATAAGATGACATAACAGAAAAAGATGCTGAATGTCTTCTTGTGTTTAGGAATTAGAATAGATGCATTTTAATTAGCTCTGGAAAATGGAATAATTATCAATCTGATATTCCAATCTAAAGATTAGAATGATTCATAGAGTCATATGGGCCATTTAGAAGAGATGAATGATATTAACAATATAGTATTAAAATTAATATAACACTGAGAATCACATAAATATTACATAATATTTTTAGCTCTTGTCTCTTCTTTTTCTACACAATTTCCCTAGAAACAACATTTAGTTTCATGGCCACATATGTACTGACCACTTCCAAATACAGAGATCACTTCCAGTATGCATTTGTAGCTCTGACCTCTAATTATTGTATTATCATTACCTGTCTACTCTCTAGTCAAAGAAAGCATTGTTTTTTGCTTGGATTTTTGAAATAGTCTTCTAACTTGTATCTCCACTTCCAATCTTACTCTCTTCTTTATTCTTCATAGACAGTTAGATTTACCTTCTTAAAATGTACTCTGATAACCCAATTAACCCAATTAAAAAGATAACCCAGTTAAAAAATAGGCAAAGGACTTGGATAGACAGTACTCCAGAGAAGATATGGTTGAAGTATATATAAAGCATAAGACTTAAATTTAACTTTATTATTTTTTACTATGCAAGGTACTTTATCAAGGTAATTAAAATATTTGATGAATAAATAGAAGTTTTTGATATATATTAAATATTTAATCTGTATTACTAAAATGATAAAGAGCTGATTCTCAGGGTTTACTGAATTAATTATTTTTAATGTCTTATAAAGCTTTAATGTCTTATAAGCTTAATGTCTTTATAAACGTAACATTTGTAGTTGAAATACTTCCTAAAGCCTATTGTTGGAAAAAATAGTAGGCTATTGATTAAAAGAAATTTAAAAAGACAGTAAAATGCAGTTTTAGAGAAAGCTAGTTGCATACTTTTAAATGGAAGCACTATAGAAGTCATTTTTATTCATTTTAATATTTAACCATGTGAAGAGCTAGATTATTTTTTCTGAGCTTTATCAGTAGAGGGCAGCAAAGTCACAGGTAGAGTGAGTTCTCAGGTTCAAGGGAAGCTTTGCTAAGGAAAATTTTCTTTTTTGCTGCTGTTAAGAAGTTTGTTCTGGCTTGCATTTTAATGAAGCTCTTTGATAATATTATATGGGAATTCATTAAAAACTCTGTAGCTTTGGTTCAGATATTTAGCTAAATCTTCCCTTATGTGTTGTAGATCTTGTCTTAATAAGAATATGTATTTTTTCCTTTTGTAATTTAGGGAGTACCAGGCCCTGGAAGATATGACATTAAAAGTCAGTTTCAAAAGAAAGAATGTGTGGCACCAAACGCTAATTATGCATCTCCTGCTTTTCTTTCTCATTCCCAGGTAATGGTCTACCATGATTTTCATACATAGAGTCTAATAGGCTGAGTGTGAGGCCAGCAAATCTGATGGTGTTTATGGAGATTATGAAAGAAAGGTGGTGTTTAAGTAAATTGGAAACAGACAGGGTTGGTCAAAACATATTGCCAAAATATATGGGTAAAATAAGATTAGAATATTAACAATAACAGATGAATGTTTGAATTGGAACCATCTATTAAACATTTTCTATTAAGAAAAATTTGCATATGTGAATGTTCAATTCAGTTTATAGGAAATGTGTATTTTAGTCTGTTTTAAAATCTCTTTTGCCAGTGAATATGTGGGCTATTAACAAGTAACTTATGAGGACATGCATATCTTCCCCAAAGGTTCTGAAGGTGTTCAAGGAGCCTGGCCATAGGTCATATCTGTAACTACCACTGAGACCTTCTTTAGTGATGTAACAGTCATAGAATATCTTTCACAGTAACCATTAAACATTCTCCAAGGAATATACTAAGTAAGGGGACTTGAGGTTATCAAAGATATTTCTAAGGAAAGATGATCATAATACTAGCAAACTTTATAATGTGGCAGTCTCCAGACCAAAGTAGTTGTGATATTTATTCCCCTAAGCCATGTACAGCTCTGATTATCTTATTTAACTTGGAAGGTTATTAACCTTCAGGTGACTACAGATGACTACTTTGGTTTGATTGTACTTAAGAGACACCTCCTTGGAGACAATTGCAGGTATATTTTGGAGATATAATTAACATGACTTTTTAATCGGTTAGATGTTTTAGTGAGGGACTGGGAAGAATCAAGAATGAATATCAGGTTTCTGCCTTGAGCAACTTAATGGTACTTAAGGTACTATATAAGATAGATGTGTGGAGGACAGGATATTTTGTGTGCTTGTGCATGTGTGTGTATGCATGTATGTGTGCCCTTAATTTTTTAAATATAATTTTTACAACTAGAACTCTCAGTTTTTATCCTATTTCTATTCATGTGACATATAGCCCTAACTTTATATCACTTGTCACCAATCATATTTTAAATATATTTTCAGAAATGGAAAAGAAACATTATATCAATTTGGTTTACGGGGATGATGGAGAAAAGAATAATGGTTCCTGGGTGAAAGATATGGAGGAGTTAAAACCAAACAGGATAGCCTACTAGTGACAGTGTTAGTGTTTTGTTGAATATGAACAGATATTCTACTGATCATGATAGAAAATCATAGATAAAATGCAATTAACAAGGTATACTTAGAACACAGAATTTCTGGCTTATAGGAAAAGAGAAAAATGTTTCTGGGACACTTATTTTAGTTATCGATTTAAAGAGTTGGTTGGTATTTTTTCTAAATGTGTTGAATTGTCTTATGTCTTCAATTATTAATTTTAAAAATGTAATATATCCTTCATAACAATGGTTCTCAATCCTGGGTGCATATTAGAAACACCTGGAGGATTTAAATAAATTCTGATACCCAGGTGACAACTTTCCCTTCTACTTTTCCTCCCAAAGATTGGGCCAGAATAGAACCCAGGCACCAGTATTTTTTTTTTTTTTTTAACTCCTCAAGTGATTCTAATGTCCAGCCAGGGTTGAGAATTATCATTTTATAAACATTGTACTCAGCATCTAAACAATAAGACAGTATTTAGAAAAAATTGAGAATACTCTTTGGTACTTCTAGTAATAAATTATTATTTTGGTAGTGTTAATATTTACCTAATTTACAAAGTACAAAAGAATATATACACTTTTTTTATGGAAGGAAGAAGGGAAAATGGTAAAACATATACTTAACTGCTTGTCTTCATATACTACAGCAAGGATAAACCAGAAACAATGACATTGGTTACCTATAAGAGATGGTGAGGTGATAGAGTGGAATCCTGAAGCTTATTTGTATTGGCTTGTAAGAGCCAGTTACTTTTCCAGGAGTTCTGTAAGCTGATTGATGTCATGTTGGTAGTGTGAAACTAGCCACTGCTGTGGGTGTATTTACACCATGGAAAGTGGCAAATGTTACAAATTGAGACCTTTTTCCCCTTAGTGGTATAGCATCGGACAAGGTGGAAGGGAAGTGGAGGGGTAACATTTTTTAAACTACATTAAAAAATACATATTTTGTCTTTTGGAAGCATGGCAATGTTTCATATTTTCAAAAATAAAAATAAATCAGTAAGCATGGGAAGGGTTAAGGAAACTGCTAAAACGAAAAGCAAATAGACACAAAGGAGTAGTTATATTTGAAATGAATGTCCTTAACCACAATGAAGGGAATAAAGAAGGAATAATATAGGTAACCATAATATTTGACTATATCAGTCATAGATGGGATTGGGGGTAGGTGGGTAGTAAATGTAAGAATGGAAAACAAATGTTGAATTATTTTTAGAGGGTTGGTTTACTGGAGTCAATGTAAGAATGGAAAACAAATTTTGAATTATTTTTAGAAGGTTGGTTTATTGGAGTGGTATATGTGAAGCAATCACAAAACTATTTTAGATATGTTATATGTTTGAGCAAAAAAGTTGATATTGTCAGACAGCATTTTTACTGTGGAAGAAGGTACATACAAATATGGGTTGGAGAAGGTGAGAGAGGACCTCATGGAATGGTTTCGAAGTGAACTCGTGATTTTTAATATATACGTATATATGTAGGTGTATATGCATATCTGTGTTTGTGTACTGTCCACACACACACACACACACACACACACACACACACACACACACACACACTTCCTAGCTCTGTTTGCTAAATAAGCCAAGAAAAAAAGATACCCCATATCAAGGAGCACATCTAGTACCCAGATCTTCATCTCAAATCCCATTTCCTACTAAGAGGAACAGGATGCCTCAGAGAAATAACTGAATCCAGGATAGGTGGAAGAAGAACCTGTAGAATCTGAAATAAGAATTAAGTTCTAAAAAAAAAATGATGAAAGCATATCTTAGGGACATAGGAACCAATGTGAAATGCCCCCTCCTTGTAGAAAGTTTGGTAATTAATTATAAAAATTATTAAAACTTGCATTTATGAGTCTATATAGATAATAAATAGATAACTAAGTATAGTTGACACTTGAATAATGTGGGGATTGTGGTGTTGGCCCCTATGCATTTGAAAATTCTTGTATAACTTTTGTCTTACCCAAAACTTAACTAATAATAGGCTACTATTGACTGGAAACCTTATGGATAACATAAATAATACATTAATACATGCTGTGTATGTTGTATGTGTTATATACTGTGTTTTTACAATAAAGTAAGCTAGATAAAAGAAAATGTTATTAAGAAAATCACTAGGAAGAGAAAATTTATTTACTATTTAATAAGTGTAAGTAGATTAACATAAAGGTCTTCATCCTTGTCATCTTCACATGGAGTAGGTTGTAGGGGGAAGAAGAAGGGTTGGTCTTGCTGTCTCAGATGGCAGAGGTGGAAGAAATTCTGCATATAAGTGGACTCACATGGTTCAAACTTGTATCGTTCAAGGGTTAATTTTATATAGACAGATGGATAGCTAAATAATGAAATAAATAATTGAAGAAGGGAGAGCTCTTGCTTACAGTAGAGTGTCGAGTGTTTAATATAGAGTGAGTATTAGACAGGACGTCATGTGCCTCCAGATATGATACCCTGAGAAAGCCACAACATCACCTATTTATATTCTGTCCATAAATGTATAACCTGGTTGTAATCATGAGGAAGCATCAGATAAACCCCAAATAAGAAAGGTTCTATTATACACAAGGGGGGGTGTGATATTCTTCCAAAATGTCAAAGTCACAAAACACAAAGGAAGGCTTTGGAAATGTTCCTACATTAAAGGAGACTAAAGAGACATGATGACTAAAAGCAATATCTGATCCTGAACTGCATTATGTACTGAAGGTGACAAGTATAATAGAGGCATTATTAGATCAGCTGACAAATTGGGAATACAAATGGGAAAGTATTATATCATTGATACATTTATTGAAGTTGATAAATATACTGTGAATATGTTAGAAAATATCTTTTTTAAAAAATAAATACATAGTGAAGTATTTAGGGATAAAGAGTCATGACATAGGTAACTTTCCATTAAGTAATTATATTTGTGTGTGCATATATACAGTAGAAAGACAGAGAAAGGGAGAGATGGACAGGCAGACAGGGACAGAGACAGAATTGGAAAACAAAAAAAGCAAATGAGGGAACATGATAATGATAGGTGAATCTGGGTAAAGATTATACAAGTGTTAAGAATTCTAGAAGAAGATGTTGGGAAGACCCTTTCAGATGTTGGCCTAGGCAAAGAATTTTTGAAGAAGACCCCCAAAGCAATCACTGCAGCAACAAAAATAAATAAATGGGATCTGATCAAATTAAAAAGCTTTTGCACTGCCAAGGAAACTGTCATTAGAGTGAATAGACAGGCTACAGAATGGGAGAAAATATTTGCTCTCTGTACATCTGATAAAGGGCTGGTAAGAATCTATCTAGAACTTAAAAAAATGAACAAGAAAAAAAATCAAACAATCCCATCACTAAATGGGCAATGAAAATGAACAGAAACTTCTCAGAAGAAGACAGAATAATGTCCAGCAAACATATACAAAATGCTCAAGATCTCTAATCATTAGAGAAATGCAAATCAAAATCACAATGAGATATCACCTAACCCCAGTGAGATTGGCATCTATCAAAAAATCCCCAAACAACAAATGCTGGTGAGGATATGGAGAGACAGGAACACTCTTACACTGCTGGTGCGACTGCAAATTAGTGCAACCTCGTTGGAAAAGAAGTTGGAAATACCTCAAAGAGCTAAAAAGAGAAATACCATTCAATCCAGCAACAGCACTATTAGGCATCTACCCAAAAGAGCAAAAGACATTCTGTTATAAAGACATCTGCACTTGAATGTTTATGGCAACACAATTCACTATTGCAAGGATGTGGAAACAACCCAAGTGTCTGTCAGTTCATGAGTGGATTATTAAAATTTGGCATATGTATACAATGGAATATTCTTATATTTTCCTGGATTCAGCTTGAGCCCTTTATCCGAAGTGAAGTATCACAAGATCGGAAAAATAGGCTCCACTTGTACTCGCCATCAAATTGGTACTGACTGGTCAACACTATGGTGCTCACATGGTAGCGATATTCTCCAGGGATTAGAGGGTTGCCGGGGAATGGGGTGGGGGGTAAGTTCACAACTAAGGGACACGGTCAGCATCATAGAGGGGAAGGGCATGCCTCTAACCCTCGCTAGGGTGCGGCAAAGACATAAAATGTAACCAAAATGTTTGGACCATCATAATACTCTGAACTAAAAAAAAGAGCAAATTGCAGAAAATAAGTTAATTAAATACGAAAAAAAACCCTGCATGGTGGAAACACTGTATGTGTAACCGTGTATCTCCTGCCAGCTACACATTGAGTGTCCTCTGCAGTTTGAAATGGGCTGGTGGGAGAATTTTTCACACAGAAATCAGCAAATACTACAAATAAGCTTTTTGTTTTTTACAGAGAGCTGGCTGTTAACATTTATCAGCACACCACTAACCAGGCGTATCATAAGCATTCAACAAATAGTCTCTGAATAAATGAATTGATCTTTTATATGTAAACAAAAAAAAAGATTATACAGGTGTTTTCTGTATTATGTTTATTCATGCAACTTTTCTGTAAATTTGCAATTATTTTCAAATAAAAAGTTAAAAAGTAAGATTATAAATGCTGTATTTCTTAAAAGTTTATTGTATAAATAGACATATTTAATATTAATAAGCTTATAAATTAAACTGGATTTATAAACTACTTGAATCTAAGATTTTATTCTTCTTAAGGTATTTAATAATATTGTTGAGTTAATTGAATATATTAGTACGTTAAGAAATTTGTGAATTAATTTATTTTGCTTACATAAAAGAAATTATTTAGATCATAAAGTTATTTACTTATTATCTTAACTTGAAGGGTATTTTAAGTGTGAAAATTGTCCATACACTGTCATCTAGAATCTTATGTTGAGATTATTTCCTTCTAAAAGTCTATTTGCCTTAGTAAGGCACATAATGTATTACTATATTAGTATATAGATGATTTTGCTAAAAGCTATATATTTTATGTTTTGATGAGTACAAGATCTTAATTCACCTACGTTTCCTTCACTCCATTAAGAAATAAATTAAACTGTAGATCTTATATTACTTAGAAGGCAGCTTTTAACTCATGAAATAGCAAAATGTACTATAGTTTCTCACTGGCATATTCTCCTGTTCTTCACTAGAGATTCTTACCTATAAAATCAATCACCCCAGCTCCGGGCACATATCATGAATCTCGAACTGCTTTCATGTCCTTGAATAAAATATCAGGACCGAAAAATATCCCATTTGGTCAAAGTACTGCTCGATTCACAGAGGACTTCAGGACAATGGAAATGCCAGGTTAGCAATTAATCTGCATATTTCTACTCTTTAGCTTTATGTAACTTAATGTTCTTAACAAGGTGGATACACCAGAGTATACATTTTCTTTTTTGTCCTATGGCTGGTGGAGTCATTTTAAGTCAACATTGTTTTTAAGGCATCAAGTATGTACCACACACAGAGCAAAATAATATACAGTTTTAATATGATTTCAATTTAACATGTTATGCATCTTAATTATAATTTTCTATTGTTTTACTTTATTCAGTAAATTTCCTAATTTTTCTCTTGGTGGGTGAGCAAATGTAATATATTAACTGTGGTCGCTACTAGTAATATAATTTATGACATTCACTTTCATTAAACTTTTATTTCATGGATGTTCAGTCACATATTCTCATATTTTCAGTGGGTATTCCAGTATGCAGAGCTAAAAATATAGACTCACAATAACTTATAAAGTTGCTAACATATAGTTTTGGTTATCTATCACTGTGTAACAAATTTAGTGGCTTAAAACAACAGACTCTTTTTATCTCCTTATTTTGTGCGATGGCTAGAGGCAGGGCTCAGATGAGACTGTCATTAAAAGTGTAGATATAGCTCCAGCATGTCTGCATCAGGGATGTCTGACTTTCACATGGTGTCTCAGGGGTCCATAAGACCTGGCAAGATGCTGCAAGACTTTTTGTGACCCACCCACAGAACTCTGAGGACATCACTTCTTCTGCATTCTGTGAGTTAATCAAGTCACTCAGGGTAGCACACGTTGAAAAGAAGGCCATGAAACTTTTCTTTCAATGACACAGGAAGCAAAGAATTGATGGTCATCTTTCATTTACTACATTGTCTACTCTCTGGTCATAAAATATTTACATTCTTCCTACATGCACCCATTCCTTCTCAAGGACCCTAAAGTTTCATGTAGTTATGGTATAATCTCAAAGTCTTGGATCTTGTCATCTAAGTCAGCTGTAGGTACAGGTGAGGATTCTTGAATGTGGTTTTAAGATACAGTTTATTTTCTATCGGAGGAACTATAAACCAAAGAGAGCAGTTGGTTCCTCCAACATACAATGGTGGGAGAGAGATAGGATAATCAGTCTAGACACTCCTCTTCAAAAACAGGGAAAATTGGAGGCCCAGAGTAGTAGTCACAGAGCCATAGCAATTTTGAAATGCAGCCAGGTACATGTTGCCATTTCCTTGCCATTAGGGTCCAGTTAGGCTTTTGGGGAATGACTTTCTGTGGTTCTTTATTCTACCTTATTCTACCTTGGTTCTATACTCTGAGTCATCTGTCATTCTTATTCTGTTTGAAACAGTCTATATTTGCAGCTGAAGCTTTCTCAGACTGCTTCCTGCCAATAGAAGTTGGGCTATCAGTAAGCTACTTTTCATTTTGTACTGTAACTGTCCTTTTAATTCCAAGTTGGTACAATTCTTATAAAAACTTTGTGAGCCTCTTATTGTATTACTTTATAATTAAATCCACTAGATAAAAGCCACACCTGCATTTTCTTCTTAGAAAAACCTTTGTCTATTTAGAATTACCTTTGAAGTTGCCATTAACACCCTTAATTCTTAGAAGCACTGTTGTCTTAGGCAAGGGAATCTAGGATATAAGACCTTCGGATTCTTAGAGGCTCTTTTATTAATTGAGAGGTTCTATGAGACACCAGTACCCTAAATCTTTCTGAAAATTTAACAAATGTTCTTATGGCCCAATCCTGCTTATGATCTTTGTCCACAATCCACTTCTTACTATGAGACGTTTTTATTGTCTGGATAGAGTGGGAATGAAAACATTTTATTTTCAAATCCAGAAAATCCTAGTCCTTTTTATTTCCTATAAATCTGCTTGAAAATGGAACACTTTAATTTATTTCTTTCTATCTATAGCTTCTCACACATGGATACAAAGAGCTAATTGGTACTTCAGAATTCAGCCTGGAAATTTCCTTAGTTAGAATCTACTAATTCATGAAGTATTTTCTTCATTACCTCAAGTGTCAGTTTTGCTAAAATTTCTGCCATTGCATAATACAAGTTATTGTTTCTTCAGTCCCTAATAACGTTTTCCTCACTGTCTTCAAGTAATCACCAACAGTATACTTAAGGCCTTTTTTTTTTTTTTTTTTTTGAGACAGAGTCTCACTTTGTTGTCCAGGCTAGAGTGAGTGCCGTGGCATCAGCCTAGCTCACAGCAACCTCAAACTCCTGGGCTTGAGTGATCCTTCTGCCTCAGCCTCCCGAGTAGCTGGGACTACAGGCATGTGCCACTATGCCCGGCTAATTTTTTATATATATATATCAGTTGGCAAATTAATTTCTTTCTGTTTATAGTAGAGACGGGGTCTTGCTCTTGCTCAGGCTGGTTTTGAACTCCTGACCTTGAGCAATCCGCCCGCCTCGGCCTCCCAAGAGCTAGGATTACAGGCGTGAGCCACAGCGCCCGGCCTTTAAGGCCTTTTTTATAAGCCTTTAGGTTGCTCTAGCTTCTGACCCATTGCCTGAATTAAAAGTGGTTGCTTACAAATTTTAGAATTTTGTTATGGTAGTGCTCTACTCCTGGGACAGTTGCTTGCTACTCATTCCATAGAGAGGTTGAGTCTCACTCTTGCCCTGCAGTCTTGGCTCGCCTTGGTGGCTTTCTTGGCCAATGCATGCAATGGAAATTATATTCAAGCACTTCTCAGGCAAAGTAATAAGCTTTATAGCATCCACCTGGGCCTCTTGAACATTTGGTCTTGGAGCCCTGAACCTCTATGTAGAAGGCTAACTATTTTAAGACTGCCATTCCTGAGAGGTCATGCATAGGTGTTCTAGGCACTAGCCCCAGTTGAGCCCAGCTCAGTAGTGCTCATCTTAAATCTGGAATCCAAATTATTTCTAAATATTAATTTATTGAGTGACCTAATTGCTTTAAGATTGGATCTTACTTTCAGTTTGATGGTCCAGTATATTACAAATAAAGTAGTATAAATTCTTAAAAGGTTAGTTTATTTATAAAGGGCAAGTTAAATTAAGAATGACCTCTAAAATCTAATCCAGAATCTCACATGTTTTAAAGATTAGTAAGAATGGCCTACATGGAAGTTTGGCCTCTTTCCATGTAGTTATTGGGTGTCAACCTAAAGGAAAAAACTGAGGAAAACTTAATGTAAGTAGAGAGTTTATTTGGGCCAAGTTTGAGGGCTGCAACACATGGGCAGATTCAGGTTGCCCAGAATATTAATACATACTCTGATTAGCAGTTTTTAAAGGAAAAGAAGAGGCAGTTCCTAAGTTGTTTATCAATAATTTGTCTTAAAACCACATAAGCTATTGATTGGCTATGCATTGTTCTTTGTATCACAAACTCCAGCAACATGGAGATAATGAGTGAGGCAGCCAATCAGGAACAAAATACCTTTAAACAGTTGCCCCTGAGTATGGGTGCGGGGCTGCATGACTGAAGTCCCATACTCATGTTTCTCTGGGCCTGATAAATTTCTCATGCCTCACATAGCTCAAGCCATTTTTCTTGAGCTATTTTTTTTCCCCATAGGATACAGTAATGAATTGGGCCTGTCAACTAGGGATAGTGCAGATATGACCACCTAATGTAGAGCTCCAAAATGGTAGCAAGTTACTGTTAGAAGGTACCACTAAACCTTCTAGATTTCCCTTAGCAGTTATGATCTGGGGTTCCTGGGCATTTCTACACTTAAGGACTGGAAAATGAATGTGAAAACCTTTTAATGTGAGTGGATCATGATGAGAATGGCTTTCTAAGTTAGAAACTTAATAAGGTAATACCTGAGATGTATGCCTGTGATGTCTCTAGTCCTGAGACCATGCAATATTAAGTACTTACATCAGGTTTTAAACTGAAATTTTGGTTCTTAGCATGCTCATGGCTAAAGAATGACCAGACACGCCAGTGTTAGGCTAACATAGAAATGAAGTTTATTGAGGCAAGAGAGATAGGATTATAGGGCAAGAGCAAGATACAGGTTTACAGAGCAGGATACATATACTGCAGATGATAACTGTACCCATTGTCAAAGCAGGAAAAGAACAAAAGGAAGGGTGCAAAAAAAGGGACTTGTTATAGTCTGTCTTGTTTTATAGTGCCTGGATTGGGACCTCCCTAGTGGCTCATATGTCACCATGGAACCACTTTAATTGGACAGTTGGGAGTTGCATTACTACACATGTGGGTTGTTCTAGGTCTATTTCCAGACTTTCTGGTACCTATGCTGCTTGGCCCGTGGGCTAGAGAGTGCTTTGCATTGTTTTGCAGCTGGCACACTAATTTGATTGGCAGATTCGTAGGGTATTCCCTCCTCTCCAGGTATGGCTGTCACTTGTGAGATTAGGGTGGGGCAGGACCATAATGGGGGCCTTCTTCCCAGCTGGGGCAATTGCACCAAAGCAACAGTACCCACTTTGGTACTTCGGAGACCTGGAATCCTTGCTATCTACCAAACATTTAAACTCATCTATAAAGTGTTATATTGTACTATTGTGCCAGAAGGGAGATAGATCTGACATATAGTTACTTGTCTTTTAAGTACCCTTAGGTGGTGGCTAAAATAATTTTTATTACACTTTCTGTTTATCTTCTTCCTAAACATTACCAGTGGAAGAATGAAGACAGCATGAATGACACATATTAACACTTAGGTTTTCTGAGAGTTGACACAACTGCATTTTGATAGAGACTTTTAGGGAATAGACTAGAACTGGAATATTTGGAAAATTGGAAAGAGTTTGTGTTCTTTTTGAGAAAAACCTTGTATGTATAAGGAGTATGAATAATTAATAACTTTTAGATCTGGAATGAACCAAAGTATCTTTTAGGCTATTGCTACCCAGAGTGCCCTTTGCCAACTGTTTGTTTCCTGTCTATGATGAGAAAAGAGAATTTACACCAGAATGTGAATCAACACAAAGATTATACACAATAAAAATCATTCATTTTGAGTGTGCAATTTGATGTACATGTAAACGTACAACTTGATGAGTTTTGGTAAATGTATATAGTCAGGCAGCCACCATTACAATAAAGTTTTGGAGCATTTCCTCTCATAAAGTTTCCTCATTACCCCTATCCAGTTACTCTCCACTGCCTACATCAAGTACTAGGCAATTGTTCTTATGCTATGATTTTTACTTTTTCTAGAATTTCATATAAATGGAATCATATATTATTCAGAATTTTACCATTGCCTTCTTTCACTTAGCATGCTATTTTAGAGATTCATTCATATTGTGTGTTTATCTTTCCTTTTTATTGCTGAGTGATATTCCATTATTTGGGAATACTATATTTTGTTAATATATTCATCAGCTGGTAGACATTTGGGTTCTTGTCATTTCTTTTCAGAAAATACCTAGGAATAGAATTTCTAGGTCATATGGTAAGTATATGTTTAACTTTATAAGACTTTGACAAACTGTATTTTAAAGTGACCATACCATTTTGCATTCCTGCCAGCAATGTATAACAGTTCTTTCTAAAAAATATACTTAATTTAACATAACTGAGTTCAAAAGAAGCAATTAAAAGCATGTTTATCCTTACATATATGATTTTTAAAATAATTTTAGGTCCTGCGTTTTATAATGTCCTGAATAATACGATAATTGCCAATGTTAGAAATATCTGCTTGAAGAAAAAAATGAAAGGTGCTTTTGGGTCTTCTCTTCCTCGTTCTTTCTTCCTGGTTCAGAAAGAAGCTTGGACTCATCCTGGGCCTGCTGATTATCAGGTAATACATTAACAGTGAAATATTATCCTTTATATTGAATACCAACCTTTTAGAGTTCTCTTATAATTACATGTGGTAGTAGAATTAATATTCAAGAACATAAATAGTTATCATAAGTACATTACATATATTAAGGAAAGTAGAAAGATTGAGCATATTAAATGATAGGGATATGCCAGAAATTAAAAAAAAAAGACAAATTGAAGTTCTAGAGATGACAAAATATTTGAAAAAATGTGCACTAGGGATATGTTGAGGGGAGGGTAATCAGAATAGTTAAGGCATGCAGTTTCAAACTGTGTGGCAGGAGAAACATTTGAAAGAAATGTAGATGTTTAATACAGGGTTCACTTCACTAAGGGAGAATAAAACGCATAACTAGTTTTGAAATGAAAAGTTTTCTAATATGGAAAAGGGTTTGGTGTTATATAAGGCATACAATCAAGATCAATTTCTGATACATGAAACCTCCTATGTTTTATTATATATAAAATTTGTATTTATGGGATTAATTTTTATAATTTACACAAGACTTTTTACAGGTTTCTAATTTTTATTGAAACATTTTTTAGAGACTTGCTTTTTAATATAAACATCCCTAAAGAAGCTTGTTTTCTAATGTAAACTCCTATTTTTGTTTTCCATTTTTTTAGTACACACTTATAGGGTATAAGTAGAATTTTGTTACATGTATAGATTGTGAAGTGGAAAAGTCAGGGCTTTTATGTATCCATCTCCCGAATAATGTACATTGTACCACTAAGTAATTTTTCATCATCCAACCCTCCCCACTCCTTCACCCTCCCAAGTCTCCACTGTCTATCATTCCACACTCTACGTCCATGTGTAGACATTATTTACCTCCTATTTGTGAGAACATGCAGTATTTGTCATTCCATGTCTGTGCTGTTTCACTTAAGGTAATGGCCTCCAGTTCCATCTATGTTGCTGCAAAAGACATGATTTCATTCTTTCTTATGGCTGAATAATATTTCATTGTCTATATATACCATATTTTCTTTATTCAGTCCTTTGCTAATGGCTTCTTAGGTTGATTCTATATCTTTGCTGTTGTGATTAGTGCTATGTTAAGCATACTGTATCCTTTCCATATATTGATTTCTTTTCTTTTCTTTGGGGTAGATACCCAGGAATGGGATTGCTAGATTTACTGGTAGTTCTATTTTTAGTTCTTTGAGAGATCTTCATACTGTTTTCCAGAGAGGTTGTACTAGTTTGTATTCCATCTAGGAGTATAGGAGTTCTTTTCTTCACATCCTCACCAATATCTATTACTTTTTTGTCTTTTCAATGATAGCCATTCTAACTAGTGTAAGAGAACTTACTATGGTTTCAATTTGCATTTATCTGATGATTAGTAATGCTGAGTATTTTTTTATATACCTCTTGGCATTTGTATGTATTCTTTTGAAAAATGTCTATTTATGTCTTTTGCCCACTTTTTAATGGGATTATTTGTGTTTTTTTCTCTCCAATTGTTGAGTTGTTTGAATTCCTTACAAATTCTGGATATTAGTCCCCTATTAGATGCATAGTTTGGAAATATTTTCTCCCATTCTGGAGGTTGTATGTCCATTCTGTTGATTATTTCTTTTGCTGTGCAGAAGCTTTTTAGTTTAATAAAGTCCCATGTGTTTATTTTTGTTGTTGTTGTTACCTGTGCTTTTGAGGTCTTACTCATGAGCAATGTGCACAAAGTGTTCTCTAAGTTTTCTTCTAGTATTTTTATAGTTTCAGGACTTGCACTTAAGTCTTTAATTCATATTGAGTTGATTTTTTTATAGGGTGAGAGATATGGGTCCAAAAGTTATTATTCTGCATATGGCAATCTAATTTTCTAAGCAGCATTTTATTGAAAAGCATGCCCTTTCCCTAGTGTGTGTTCTGGTTGACTTTGTCAAAGATCAGTTGGCTGTAAATATGTGGCTTTATTTCTGGCTTCTCTGTGTGGTTCAATTGATCTATGTGTCTATTTTTATACCATCACCATGCTATTTTGGTTAATATAGCCTTGTAGTCTAATTTGAAGTCAAGTGATGCTTCCAGCTTTGTTCTCTTTGCTCAAGATTGCTGTGGCTATTTGGGCTCTTTTTGATTCTCTATGAATTTTAAGATTGTTTTTTCTAATTATGTGAAAAATGACATTGGTATTTTAGTAGAGATTGTATCAAATCTGTAGATCACGTTGGGCAGTATGGCCATTTTTACAATATTAATTCTACCAATCCATGATCATGGGATGTTTTTCCATTTGTATGTGCAATGTATAGTTTCTTTCCTCAGTTTCCTCATAGTTCTCCTTGTAGAGATCTTTCACCTCTTTGGTTATATTTATTCCTGGGTATTTTCTTTTTTCATAGCAATCGTAAATGGGATTACCTTCTTGATTTACTTTTCAGCTAGATCACAGTGGTTCCATATCTTTGCAATTATGAATTGTGATGTGATAAGCATACAGGGGAAGGTGTCTATTTTTATAAAATAAATTCTTTTCCTTTGGGTAGATCCCCAGAAGTAGGACTGCTGGATTGAACAGCAAATCTCCTTTTTGTTCTTTGAAAAATTTCCATCCTTTTTTCCATAGAGGTTGTACACATCAGTATGTAAGTATTGAATTTTCACCACATCCATAACAACATCTATTGTTTTTTTACTTATTAATAATGTCCATTCTGACAGTGTAAGGTGGTATCTCATCCTGCTTTTAATTTGCATTTCTTTGATGATTAATGATGTTGAGCATTTTTTCATATGTTTATTGGCCATTTGTACATCTTTCAAAAAATGTCTGTTCATGTCTTTTTCCCATTTTATAATGGGGTTATTTGTTTTTTTCTTGCATATTTCTTTGAGTTCTTTGTAGATTCTGGAGATTAGTCTTTTGTCAGATATATAGGTTGTGAATATTTTCCCCCATTCTGTAGGTTATCTATTTTCTATGTTGATTACTTTTTCTGTGCAGAAAATTTTTAGTTTAATTAAGTGCCATTTATTTATTTTTGTTTTCTTGTATTTGCTTTTGGGGTTTTCATCATAAATTCTTTCATAGGCCAATGTCCAGAAGAAATTTTCCTATGTTTTCTTCTAGAATTGTTATGGTGTCAGGTCCTATATTTAATCTTTAATCTATCTTGAGTTAATTTTTATGCATGGTGAGAGATAGGAATCCAGATTATTCTTCTGTATGTGGCTCTCCCATTTTACCAGCACCATTTATTGAATCAGTTGTCCTTTCCCTGTGTGTGTTTTTCTCTGTTTTGTTGGATATCATTTGGTTGTAGACATATGGTTTTACTTCTGGATTCTCTATACTATTGCATTGATCTTTTATAGCAGTACAATGCTGTTTTGGTTACTGTAGCCTTGTGGTATAATTTGAAGCCTGATAATGTGATGCCTATAGATTTTTTCTTTTTACTTAAGATTGGTTTGGCTGGTCAGGCTCTTCTTTGATTCCACATGATATTTAGAATTGTTTTTTCTAACTGTGAAAAATGGTATTGGTATTTTGTTGAGAATTGCATTGAATTACTTTGGGCATTATGGGTATTTTAACAATATTGGTTCTTCCAATCAGTGAGCATGGGATGTTTCTCAATTTGTTTGTGTCATCAGTGATTTCTTTCATTAGTGTTTTGTAGCTCTCCTTGTAGAGATCTTTCACCTCTTTGGTTATGTATATGCCTAGGTGTTTTATTTATTTAATTATTGCAGCTGTTGTAAATGGGATTGAGTTATTGATTTGATTCTCAGCTTGGCTGTTATTATACAGAAATGCTACTGACTTATACATATTAATTTTGTGACCTGAGACTTTGCTGAATTTATTAGTTCTAGGAATTAAAAAAAATTGTTTTTAAATTTTATTTATTTATTTTCTTTATTATTATTTTTTTATTTCAGCATACTATGGGGATACAAATGTCAAGGTTACATACATTGCTTTTGCCTTCTCTCTCCCCTTGAGTCAGAGCTTCAAGCATGTCCATCCCCCTGACAATGCACATCACACTTACAATGTATATATATACCCGTCCTCTTAATTCTAGGAATTTTGAGGAATTTTGGGGATATTCTAGATATAAGATAATATCATTGGCAAACAGGGATGGTTTGACCTCCACTTTTCCAGTTTGGATGCCCATTATTTCATTCTCTTGTCTAACTGATCTGGCTAAGACTTCCAGTACTATGTTGGATAAAAATGATAAAAGTGGGCATCTTTGTCTTACTCAATTTCTTAGGGAGAATGCTTTCAACTTTACTCCATTCAGTATTTTGTTTGCTGTGGGTTTATCATTCATATATGGCTTTTATCATGAAAAGCTTCTGGATTTTATCAAATGCTTTTTCTGCATCTATTGAGATGATCATATGTTTTTTGTTTTTAATTTTTAATTCTGTTTATGTGGTGAATCACATTTATTGATATGAATATGTTGAACCATCCTTGCATTCCCTGGGATGAAACTCACTTGATTATGGTGAATTATTTTTTTGGATGTGCCGTTGAATTCAATTTGCTAGTATTTTGTTGAGGATTTTTGCATTTATGTTCATGAGTGATATTGATCCATCATTTGCTTATTTTATCGTGTCCTTTCCTGATTTGGGTATCAAGGTGATACTAGCTTGGTAGAATGAGTTAGGAAGCATTCTCTCCTTCTCAAAGTTATGGAAAAGTTTCAGTAGGATAGGTAGTAATTGTCCTTGGTAGGTCTGATAGAATTTGACTGTGAATGCCTCTAAACCTGGGCTTTTTTTATTGTGAGTTTTTTTTTTTATTACTGATTTAATCTCCCTACCTGATATTGGTCTGTTTCTGTTTCTTTCTGATTCAAGTTTAGGAGGTTGTGTGTTTCCAAAAATTAATCCACTTCCTCTAGTTTTTCTACTTTGTGTGAGTAGAAGTTTGCATAGTAGTTATGGATTATCTATTATATTTCTGTGGTATCAATGGTAATGTCTCCATTTTGATTTCTGATTGAGTGTATTTGAATCCTCTTTCTTCTTTTCTTATTTAATCTAGCTAGTAGTCTGTCCATTTTTTTTTTTATCTTTTCACAGAACCACCCTTTCATTCCCTTGATCCTTTGCATTGTTTTCTTGGTTTCAAATTTGTTTAATTCTGCTTTGATGTTTGATATTTATTTCCCTCTGGTGACTGTAGGTTTGGCTCCTGGTAGTGTGAAACCATTAGGTTATTATGTGTAAATCTGTGATCTTTCTGTAGTAGGCATATAATGCTATGAACTTCCTTCTTAGCATGACTTTTGCTATATCTCAGAGATTTTGATGTCTTGTGGTGCAATTGTCATTTAATTTGAAATTTTTTAAAATTTCCATCTTGATTTTATGATTGTCTCAAAGATTGTTCACCAGCAGGTTGTTTAGCTCCCATGTTTTTGTACAGTTTTGAGAATTCCTCTTAGAGGTGATTTCTAGTTTTATTCTACTTTTGTCTGAGAAGATACATGGTTTGATAGGGATTTTTAAAAATTGCTAAGACTTGTTCTGTGGCCTAACATATGGTCTATCTTGGAAAATGTTCCATGTGCTGATGAGAAGAATTTATATTTTGTCATTTTTGGGTAGAATGTTCTGTAAATTTCTGTTAGGTCCATTTGTTCTAGAGTCCTGTTTAAGTCTAGTATTTCTTTATTGATTTTCTGCCTTGATGATCTTTCTGGGTATGTCAGTGGAGTGTTGAAGTCTCCTACTATCATTATGTTATTGTTTATTTCATTTCTTTGGTCTAGCAATATTCATTTTATAAATCTGTAAGCTTTGGTGTTAGGTGCATATATATTTAGGATTGTTATATTTTCTTATTGAATTGATTCCTTCATCATTATATAATGAACAACTTTATCTTTTTTCCTTGTTGTTAATTTAAAGTCAATTTTATGTGGTATAAGAATAGCTACTCTTGCTCACTTTTGGTTTTCATTTGCTTGCAATATTTTTTTACACTCTTTTACCTTGAGTCTATGCGACTCTGTATGAGTTAAATGGTTTTCTTGGAGACAACAGATGTTTTGCGTTGTGTTTTACATCCATTTTGTCAATCTGTATCTTTTAAGTGGGGAATTAAAGCCATTTACATCCAATATTAATATTGAAAAGGGAGGTGCTGTTTGAGTCATCATGTTGATTGCTACCTGTTTGCTTCCTTTTGTATAATTTCAAAATATTACAGGAGTACAAATATTTTTGGTTATCTGCATCAATTTTGCTAGGCTTCAGTCAGGGTTATGAGTGTGCTCATCACTCAGATACTGTTCATTGTACTTGTTAGGTAGGTTTTTGCCCATTCCCCCTCCCTGCTTGATTTACACTGAGTTTTACTTCTCTCTGTGGACACGTGTGCTCATCAGTTAGTTCTGCTTGTTTTCTTTCAGGTGACTAGGTTGGAATAATATCATGAGAAAAATAGTGGACAAGTGCCAACTTTGGCATTTATGGTAAAGAGGCAGAGAGTTTGACAGATACAGTATTCTTTTTAGTAAATTAATGTTACAAAAAATGAACATAGGAAGATATATAATTAATTTCTACTATGTGTCAAATTCTGAAATATTAACTGTAAATATCAAATTCTGAAATAAGAACAGTGAAGCATGTAAAAATGAGAAAGTATATCCTTATCCCTTTTGTATAATACAATGTTGCTATTGTTTATACAGTTTAAATTATTAAATGAATACAAATGAATAAATTGTATGATAAATCAGAATGTCACAAGAATTAATTAATTGCTAATTAAAATTTTAGATTACCAGACTCCTCTAGCCTATTAATTTACATCTTCAATGCATATGAGCAATTATCATATTTAAGAGAGTGTGGGTCCTTTTGCTTAGAAAATATATTAATCTAAATTGCCACATAATTAAATAGTTATTGCTAATATATTTTTTATTTCATGTATATTTTTTATTTCATGTATCAACAACAGTGTTAACAAATAATATCATATTATTGTCTTAATCCCTTATACTCATATATTATTGAGATTACAACCTGCTGGTTATTAAATAAAACAAGAATTGATGCCTGCATTTGACAGTAGAGTAGACCTAATAACTCACCCCTAATATATTTAAACAATGTATGCAGATCCATCATACTTACCTAGATATTCATATAATCTACTCTTTTTAGATTTTAATATTTCATTTGCTTAAAGCTTTTTACTTTTATATTGCATTTGAAAATTTTACTTTTTTATGAATATATATTTATCTCAAATGACAAAGTAATATTGATGAGCTTCATTGCAAACCTGTTATTTATAGTGCCACTTGTATTGATAAAAATAAATGAAATACTTTTTTGTAACCTCTTGTTTCAACATGTTTTTGGAATTCACAGGTCGATAGAATGTCTGATGAATTACCTAATTTGACTAACACATATGCTGTTTTCCTGTCAAGAGTAGAAAGAACTTTTAAAGTGCCAGATTTGGTAAGAAGACTCCTATAATTAAACCTATTTGTAATCTAGGAATTATGAGGAGACTGTATAACTTAAACATTATATTAGGACCTGAGGGAGGTAACTGGTAGCCTACTGTACCATCTTTGGCTAACTTGATACTTGCATATTTTTAAGGTTCAACAAAATTCTTGAAGCTAAGCAGAAGTTCAACATTGCTCTATGAGAGACTATTACATGGAATATCACTTGTAGGGTTAGAGAACAGTCATTTTTAGTACATACATGAAAGCTGAACTCATTGTGTTGTATGTAGAGTGGAAGATTTACTTTAGGTACAACTCATTTTACTAATACTGTAAATTTTTTCCCATTTCAATTTGAATCTATCTTAAAATCTAAGACTCCTCAGTGATTTTTTTCACTCCTGTTAACTTGTATGTTGAATTGTATTGCTATACATTTTTCTGAGTTTCCATTTTTATAAAGGCTAATACTGAACAAGTGAAGCAGATTAAATTTAAATATGAATAGTTAACTATTTCATTCAGATTGAATTTATAAAAATACCAAGTATCACACCTATAATTCCAGCACTTTGGGAGGCTGAGGTGGGAGGATAGCCTGAGGCCAGGAGTTTGAGACCAGCCTAGGCAGCATAGCGAGACCCTATCTCTACAAAATATAAAAAAATTAGCCAGATGTTGTGGCATGTGCCTTAGTCGTAGCTACTTGGGAGGCTGAGGCAGGAGGATCACTTGAGCCCAGGAGTTTGAGGTTATAGTGTGCTATGATTGTGCTGCCACTGCACTCCAGGCTGGATGACATAGTGAGACCCTGTATCAAAAAACAAAACCAAAGTAAAATTTAGAGTTAAAACGTTAGACCCAATGCTAACATTGCTGTGGTCTGAATGTTTGTGTCCCCTCAAAATTCATATGCTGAACTTCTAATCCCCAAAATGATGGTATTAGGAGGTAGGCCCTTCTGGGAGGTGATTAGATCATAAAGGTGGAGCCCTTATTAATGGAATTAGTACCTTTATAAAATAGGGCCAAGGGAGCTTGTTTGACCTTCTACCATGTGAGGACAGAGTATGATGTCTATGAAGAGGCAAGCCCTCACTGGAAACCGAATCTAGTTGTGCTTCATCTTGGGATTCCCAGCTTCCAGAATTGTGAGAAATAAATGTCTGGTCTTTATAAGCTATCCAATTTATGATATTTTGTTATAGGAGCCCAAACAGACAAAGACAAATGTCATAAAATAGCCTTGTGTGAACAAGGTGTTGTTAAAAATTTTTTTTTTTTTTGTAGAAACTGGACCATTTTTGCAAGTATTATTAATAGCAAATTACTAAAACAGGATCATTAACCAGGGTTTAAAATGTAGCTAGTCAACCAAAGGAAAGCATTGCTTGGAGGAAATAAAATTCTGCTCGGTAAAATAATGCCAAGAATTGATTTATAATGTTTTCAACGGTGAAATAACTGGTACAAAGTCAGGATGAACTAATGTAAGGAAAGGACAAATGCCATGTTAGTTAACACAACTGTGAATGTCTAGGAAATTATAGGAATTATATTAATTTGGTGAGAGACATTCAGGAATAGACTTATTTTTTTTCCTGAGGCATTAATTGACTGAATCTGAGATATCGTCAAAGTTAGCATCAGGTTCCATGAGTTTTTTTCTAAGTATAAATTAAAAAGACAGTTTAAAATCATCTAGCATTATTCTTGACATTCTCAGTAGATTCTCAGTAATTATTAAATAAACACACTGTTTCAATAGATCATTTCTTCCTTTTGAGGATTTTTAGGTTTTAGTTGTATTTCTCAAGTGAGTCATGGTCATGTATACCTTAGCATCTGCCATGAAGTATATACCATAAGTAATTTATTACTAATACAAATCTTTTAAACTTAGGAATATTTAGAATATAATCAAAGTTATATCTATGATAATATTAGTAATACAGGTATTACAATGGAATAAACAATGGAAATCACTGAAGGCGTCCATAGGAATGCATATATGTATGTGTTGTACTATATCTTTATATTGAAAGAAGATGGTGCACATTTGCTTTAAAGGAAGATGAGTTGCTCTACAAATTGCTTTTACTTTACTGACATTTTTCTTTCTTAGTTTTGCCTCTCTTTGGATCAGAAAACTCCTTTTTTGTGTGGCCTTTTCTGGCATTAAGCAGTCGCAATCAAAAGTATTGCGTGGGACTCTGGTTACCCAAGAATCATAATATTTTAGTCATATAGAAAACTTTGGTTTTTCAATCCCTTCTGCAAATGGCAATACACTTCAACCAGGTGGGTGTATCATATATATGAATGAAAAATCCAAATTATTGCTCTCAAAACAAAATCAAAATACTATTTCAAATGTATGAAGTAATGCAGGGATCCTCAAACTACCTCTTGTGGGCCACATGCGGCCCGCCGAGGACATTTATCTGGCCCTCCGGTGTTTTTGCTGCCCTCTGCCTGTCCTGCTTAGCAGCCGACTTGTCTTGGGCCCACAGTGCGCATGTGTGGAATGTGCGCTGCACTCTCCAACGGCCCTCCAACGGTCTGAGGGACAGTGAGCTGGCCCCCTGTTTAAAAATTTTGAGGACCCCTGATTAGTAATGAAATTAATTTTATAATTTCAATTAAATACAAATATTAAAAAATTTATCTTCTAGATATTTTATGTGTGGATATGCTACAGTCTTGAAAAAGCATATGATAGTTTAATTTTCCAAGTTATATTTTTACATAACATTAAAAAAATCTGACTTCTGGTTTTATTCGAAAGACTGAACCTATATATACGCTTCCCCTTCTTTTACAAGGCCCAATGTTTTCCTATTTTCAAAATCTTTTCTTGTCATAGCACTTTATTTTTCTTGTAAGCTGTTTCATCTTTGCTTTGTTGAGTTTGACTCAGTATACCGATTCTTTTTTATTGGTATGATGGGCCACTATAACACTATAATTTCTAAAAATTTAAAGCGACACTAAATTATATGCCTAAACAACAACATATAATTTCAATTGAAATTATATGTCAGATTAGTTGTGTTCACCTTGATAAGAATTCCTAGGAAAATATAATGAGCATCAATTTAACTTAAGAGAAGAATTTGCCATCAGTTAAAGATTACTCTGAAAACAATTCTGTATATGGAGGTTTTCTTGCTTGTTGGTGCCAAGAATTGTATATGTCCAGTTCAGATAAATTATTTCACAGATTTGATTATGTTGCATGTATAGATATTTTATAATTGTTATATATTTTGGAAATTTTATTTTTAGTGCCTTGTCCTGAAAGTATAGCTTTGATTTGATTTTGAATGTTCTCGAGATTTGCAATTATAATGTTATGTTATTTTTGATTAAAATAAACATTCAAAATCAGGATGTACTCTAAAAATTTCATTATTATAAATATTAAAATTTGTCTTCAACTTGCTCTTTTAAATTTGCTTATTAGATTTAAAATATTCACACTTAAATTTCAAATTTAGCATCAGATTTTATAGAATACTTTGGCATTTAAGAATGTACTAGAAAGTTTTTAAATTTGAAATTCATTGATTTTGATATTTGTTGTATTTAGCAAAATGATGAAGCCCCTGTATAGAATGAGGATTTTGATTATTTATTCCATAATGTATAGGTGTGTGGTTCAATATTAATGACCCTTGGGAATATCACCAAACTTGGAATTAGCTGTCATTATATACTATAATCTTAACTGATAATTTAAGTTACACTCATCATTATACCCCCAAGGAGGAGGAGCTGTTCTATAGGTCAAAGACCCAGTAGGTCATCTATGTCCACAGTCTACCCCCTCTGTTTACTTCAGACATATATCCAAGTGCCCTCTGATATCTCTGCTTGGGTTACTAATTGTTATTTCTAATTTTAAGGCATCCAAAACTAATTCTTTCTCATAATTTCTTTATTGGCTCTAATTACAAATAGTATGCAAGTATAATAAAATACAGCTCCACTGATTAATTTAGGCAGAGAAAGTTTTTGAAGTAAGTAAACTTTGAGCTGGTTCTTAAAGTTAAATGTAGTGATTTATAGAAATGAAGAAAAATAGAATTAATTATTTCTTAAGACAGGTATCTATTGTCTTTCATTTCCTTTTCCTGTTTCTGTCATGAGTGTCTGAATTTTTCTTGAGGCTGAAATTGTACAAATTCCTTTCAGGATGAAGCTGAATTTTAGCACCATTATAAAATACCTGTTGTGTTTTCAGTATTCTTGGAAGGTAGATACCAATGTGAATTTGTTTTCCTGAAAGAGGTTTCTGTTACAAATCGTGAGCTCCTTCCATGCTTCATCTTAGATAAAGGCCCCCTTTTCTCTTTAGAATTGTATTATATGGTCATTATTAGAACTAGATTTCTCTGTTTGACGGTAGATCCAAAATTATATGTCAATTGTTTAGGCATATAATTTAGTGTCGCTTTAAATTTTTAGCCAGTGTTTTTTTAGCCCTGTCTAAAACAGCTTCTTAGAATCATCTAGAGAGCTTTACAAAATGCCAATGGCAAGTCCCCAACCCCAGATATTACAAATTAATTGCTGTGAGATGGAGGCCAGATATCCATATATTTTATAGCTTTTGGAAAATGTTAAGACAAGTGCATATTCAAAAACACTTGAGTCAGAATGTCCTATAATTTATACTATATTGAATATTAGCCTTCTCTTACTCTCTAATTAGTTTAATTTCAAGCATTTGTCCAATCTGTTCCATTCATTCATTCAGACTTTCAGCAGATACTACTATGAGTAATTCTAGGTGCTTGAAGCATAAAGGTGAGTAAGACCTCTACGGTCTTTGCCCTCACCTTACTAACTTTTTAGTGTAAAGGGGAAAGGAGGCCTGAAGTAAAAAGTGAAATAAGCTAGTGATTTTTTGTTGGTGATGTGCATCAGGAAAATGATAATCAGGGCTCTGTGAAAGAGGAATGACAGAGATATGGGATGGGTTGATAGTTTTGATAGGAAAATTCAAGAAATTTTCTTTGTTGAAGTGACATTTGAGTGAAGATCCAAATAGTGAGAAGCCAATGATGAGAAGAAGCTAAGGAAGATTGATTCAGACAGAAGGACCATCAAGCATTAGAGATCTGAAGAAAGAAAGACATGACACGTTTAAGGAACAGAAAAGAAACCAAATGAATGGTTTTTAGATGAGAAAAAAAATCAGTTCTCATCTGACTTATTAATGTTCCCCAAAAGGCAGCGTGTTATTTTTCTTTTTTTAAATTTTATTTATTTTATTTCAGGGTATTATGAGGGTACATTTTGGTTACATGTTATGACTTTGCCACACCCAAACCATGATTTGAGGTGTGCCTTTTCCCCCCTGCCATTGTTGGGGGGAACAATGGCTGATTTTCTTTGGCTGATTTCAAGAATTATTTTTTGTCTTTAATTTTTTAGAAATTTGATTATGACATGTCTGGGTATGGATTTACTTGAGTTTATCTTTTTAAAGTTCGTAAATCTGTGGGCTTATATCTTTTATCAAATTTGGAAAGCTTTACCTACAGAATGGGAGAAAATTTTTGCATCCTATGCATCCGATAAGGGACTGATAACTAGAATATACTTAGAACTCACGAAAATCAGGAAGAAAAAATCAAATAACCCCATTAAAAAGTGGGCAAAGGACTTGAACAGAAATTTTTCTAAAGAAGACAGAAGAATGGCCAACAAACATATGAAGAAATGCTCAACATCTCTAATCATCAGGGAAATGCAAATCAAAACCACAATGAGATATCACTTAACCCCAGTGAGAATGGCCTTTATCAAAAAATCTCCAAACAATAAATGCTGGCGTGGTTGCGGAGAGAGAGGAACACTCCTACACTGCTGGTGGGACTGCAAACTAGTTCAACCTCTGTGGAAAGCAATTTGGAGATACCTTAAAGCGATACAAGTGAATCTACCATTTGATCCAGCAATCCCATTGCTGGGCATCTACCCAAATGATCCAGTGACACTCTACAAAAAAGACACCTGCACTCGAATGTTTATAGCAGCACAATTCATAATTGCAAGGCTGTGGAAACAGCCCAAGTGCCCATCAATCCATGAATGGATTAATAAAATGTGGTATATGTATACCATGGAGTACTATTCAGCTCTAAGAAACAATGGTGATATAGCACATCTTATATTTTCCTGGTTAGAGCTGGAACCCATACTACTAAGTGAAGTATCCCAAGAATGGAAAAACAAGCACCAGATATATTCTCCAGAAAACTGGTATTAACTGAGCAGCACCTAAGTGGACACATAGGTACTACAGTAATAGGGTATTGGGCAGGTGGGAGGGGGGAGGAGGGTGGGTATATACATACATAATGAGTGAGATGTGCACCATCTGGGGGATGGTCATGATGGAGACTCAGACTTTTGGGGGGAGGGGGGGAAATGGGCATTTATTGAAACCTTAAAATCTGTACCCCCATAATATGCCAAAATAAAAAAAAAATTAAAAAAAAAATTTGGAAAGCTTTTAGCCATTATTTCTTCAAATATTTTTTCATGTCTACACTCTTTCTCTCCTTTTCGAAGCTTTGATGACCTAAATGTTAGACCTTTTGGTATTTCCCCCCAGGTCCCTGAGGCTCTGATAATTCTTTTTATATTTATTTTCTTTCTGTTCTGATAGGATAATTTCTATAGATCCATCTGCAAGTTTACTGATTATTTCTTTTTTTTTTTTTTTTTTTGAGACAGAGTCTCACTTTGTTGCCCAGGCTAGAGTGAGTGCCATGGCGTCAACCTGGCTCACAGCAACCTCAATCTCCGGGGCTCAAGCAATCCTCCTGCCTCAGCCTCCCGAGTAGCTGGGACTACAGGCATGCGCCACCATGCCCGGCTAATTTTTTTTTTGTATATATATTTTTAGTTGGTCAATTAATTTCTTTCTATTTTTGGTAGAGACGGGGTCTTGCTCAGGCTGGTTTCGAACTCCTGACCTTGAGCAATCCGCCCGCCTCGGCCTCCCAAAGTGCTAGGATTACAGGCGTGAGCCACTGCGCCCGGCCAACTGATTATTTCTTATCTTATCTTCATTCCTCCATTTGGCCCATCCAGTGAATTTTTCATTTGCTATTGTGTTTTTCAATTCTAAAATTGTCATTTAGTTTTTCTTTTAATATTCCAGATTCTTGCTAGGAGTTTCTAATTTTTTATTTTTTCCAAGAATGTTATAATTGCTTGTTGGTAATTTTGTATGATACCTGCTTTAAAATTCTTGTCAGATAATTCCAGCATCTATTCCATCTTGGTGTTGTCATCTGTTGATTGTCTTTTCTCACTTGAGATTTTCCTTTGTCTTGGTATGATGAGTAATTTTGGAATGAGTTCTGTACATCTTCAGTATTGTGTTATGAAATTATGCTTCCTACTCAGATCTTATATTTTAGTAAACAGTCAATTAATCTGGGTTTAGAGTACACATCCTGGACCATTTTTGTGGTTCAAACGGCTATTTGGCATTTTATTTATTTATTTATTTATTGAGACGGAGTCTCACTATGTTGCCCAGGCTAGAGTGCCGTGGTGTCAGCCTAGCTCACAACAACCTTAAACTCCTGTGCTCAAGCAATCCTCTGCCTCAGCCTCCTGAGTAGCTGGGAATGCAGGCATGCACCACCATGCCCTGCTAATATTTTCTATATATTTTTAGTTGGCCAATTAATTCCTTTCTATTTTTAGTAGAGATGGGATCTCACCCTTGCTCAGGCTGGTTTCAAACTCCTGACCTTGAGTGATCCTCCCGCCTCGGCCTCCCAGAATACTAGGATTACAGGCGTGAGCCACTGTGCCCGGCCTATTTGTTTATTTAGTTAGTTGAGACTGGGTCTCACTCTGTCTCCTGGACTGGAGTGCAGTGGCTATTCACAGGTGTGATCATAGCTTACCGTAGCCTTCAACTCCTGGGCTCAAGAGATTGTCTTGCCTCAGTCTCCTGAGTAGCTGGGACTACAGGTGCAAGCCCTCATGCCTGGCTAAATGTCAATTTAGCATTTAAATCCTTCACAGCACTACTCTTTTCTGTTCTGTTTATGTGCTACCCGGTCGCTATCTTGAAACTTGGACAGTATTCCACATGATAATTCAATTGTCAGAGCTTTTGCTTTGTTGATTCTGTTTTTACCTATGAGTCACTTAAGGATGTTCCCAGGATTTCATACACAGATTTGAACAGGTTCTTTCTTCAGCTCCCTCTTTCCATTATCTACCCCCTCCCACCACTATCTAGCTGGGAAGAGGTATGGTGCTGCCTTTTTGTTGTTATTTGCATAGAACAGGGTGAGTTGGACAATAGGAGTTTTCCCCACAGTTTCTGCAGCGCTTGGTGGGGAAATGGAAGGGTGCCACCTACTTAGTGCAGCATATAGATGGTCAACAGGATTCTGCACCACAGTCTCTAGAAATTTGGTGGGGAAGGGACAGTGTGAAGCTCCTTTTGTGGTGTTTCTGTGGAGCAGAAAGGGTAAAATCTTAAGTTTTCCTGCAGGGATTTCTTCTTCCTGGCTCTTTAGCTAGATAAGACAGGCTTTTACTGAAGTTCCCCCCACCGCCCATCAGTTGGCATTTCTAGGCTATGGGCTACTCTTGTGTTCAGTCTAGCAGGCTCAGGAGGAAAAGAAAACCCCAGGAACTCACTGTCAGGTCTTCTCTTGAGTCATGAATGTTCCTTGTCAGTCTACTTTATTTACCCACCTTGCAGAGTCTACTGAGACCTGTGTTTTATACAGGGTTTTAGTTGTAATTATTAATAATAGGAGAAATAGGGGGTAAAGTGCTTGTTCCCTCTTGCTTGGAACTGAAAACTTTAGTGTGATGCCTCCAATTTTGTTCTTGCTCAAGAGAACTTTAATAATGGAGTATTTTGTGGTTCCATATGTATTTTAGGATTATTTTTCACTTCTGTGAAAAATGCCAATGGAATTTTGATAGGGATTACTTTGGGTAGTGTGGAAGTTTTAAAAATATTAACTCTTCCAAACCACAGGCATGGGATATATTTCTATTATTTGTGTATTATAAAATTTCTTTCATCAATGTCTTATAGTTTTCAGTGTACAAATCTTTCAGCTCCTTGGTTAAATTTATTCCTAAGTGTTTTATTCTTTTTGATGCTATAAGAAGTGGGATTGTTTTCTCAATTTCTTCAATGGGTAGTTTGTTGTTAATGTATACAAATTAAACTGATTTTGGCATGTTAATATTGCATTGTGAGACATTACTGAATTCATTTATTAGTTCCAAGTTTTTTAGTGGACACTGTCTTTAGAGCTTTCTATATAAGATCATATAATCCTCAAACAGAGACAATATTACTTCTTCCTTTCTGATTTGTATGCCTTTTATTTCTTCTCCTTGCCCAGTCGCTCCTGCAAAGGCTTTCAGTGCTATGTTGAATTGAAATGGCCAGAGTGGGCATTCTTGTATTGTTCCTGGTGTTAAAGGAGATTTCAGCTTTTCCATGTTGAGTAAGATATTAGTTGTAGCCTTATCATATAGGGCCTTTATTACTATATTGAGGTACATTCCTTTTATACCTAATTTCTTGAGAGTTTTATTATGAAAGGATGCTGAATTTTGTCAAATGCTTTTTTGCATCCATTGAGATCATATAACTTTTGTCCTTCTTTCTGTTGATGTGGTATATCACATTTATTGATTTGCATATGTTAAATCAGCCATGCAATACCAGGGGTAAATCCCACTTGATTATGGTGTATGGGCCTTTTAATGTGCTGTTGAATTCAGTTTACAGGTATTTTTTTGGGGGATTTTTATATCTACATTTATTTAGAATATTGGCCTGTGATTTTATTTTCTTGTTACTTTGACTGGGTTTGGTATCAGTTTAATGCTGGCATCATAAAGTGAATTTGGAAGTGTACCCTCCTGTTCAATTTTTGGAAGAGTTTGAGAATGATTGATTTTAATTCTTTAAATGTTTTATGGAATTTACCAATTCTATAATGCAACCATCAGATTAGTGGCATTATTATTTTTTTTTTTTAGCCATAGTGCCCACAGGTTTATTTTTAAAATTTTGTATCATCCCTACCTAGTTATGCAATGCTTTTTGAAAATCAAACATCTGTAACTGCTGTTCATGTTTACTTTTAACACTGTTTACTTGAGATTTTTCTCTTTTTTCCCATGTGTATTCCAAGTTATATAGGCATCCTTAAAGAGTAGTTGACATTTTTGTTTCAGTTAGTATGTTATAGGTTTCGTTAGTTCCAGACACAAAATTTTATATTAATTTTATGTTATTTACTTTTGGCTAGTTATCATGATTAGTGTAATATATTCTCTCTCTCTTTCTCTCTCTCTCTCTCTCTTATCACAGTGATTGATTCAGTTGGGAATAGGAGCTCAGTTGGCCCAGAGAATAGTTTAGGATTGTGTTCTATGTTTGGAGAAAAAGAAGCTTTATCTTCTGAACTGTGTAACATATAGTATAGATACAAAGCTGCAACCATTATACTGCCATGAAGAAAGCCTGCCTGCATGGCAGGAGATGATACATGGGAGAGAATTGGGCTTAGAGAATCAGAGAGAGAAATGGAATTGAAATCCTTTTAAAATCACACCTGAAGCCTTTTCCCCTTTTTCTAAATCAGTAATATTTAACCCAGTTTTCCCATTATAAGTTATCTGAGAACCTGTAAAAAAATGTATAGAAGTATCCAAGACCACTTAAATCATTATTTCTGGGGAGGACACATTGGAATCTGCCAAGGGTATTTTTAAAAACCCATCCAGGTGATTCTAATGTGAAAACAGTAGTGACAACCATTGTCTGGGTTTTTCAGTAATATGAGCCCATAATTTAATGTATTATTTAAGCCCATTTGTTTCTTTTTCTGTTATATGCAACCAAAAGTGATCTCAGTGATAGACAAAGAAAGATTTCATTAGAAAAACTTAGAAAATTATCATGAAAAATGTCAGAACAGAATTCTTATGCCAGCATCCTACAATCTAGGTCTAGGATTTATTAAAAAAAACTAACAATAATTAAGTTCAATTTGTTAGGAAAATTGGAAGAAAGGGAATGGTGTAAATGATTGCATTGAGATAAGTACATACATGTCAAGACATATTTAAGAAGATATAATTAAGACTTTATAAAATGACTCAATTCATATTGGCTAAAGTAATGGACTGTTTACAGAACTAGACATACATGCTCCATGATCTTTTCACTTGGATAGGGAAGAGATATTTTGTCATAAGTTGACTATATCTCTTGAAATATAATCTCAGCCTTGATTTATAATTTTTTACTTTTTATAGTATAGACAGTGATTGCCTTTTTATTTCCCTTTGTTATGTTCTAAATGTACACTAGGCAGTTTCAAGGTGATTATCTTAGCACCAAGCCCGTTTTTTATGTTTTACTGGCAGAATGGTACATTTCTTTTTTTATTACTATGTCATCAGTATCAGACTTTATTTCAGTTGTTTGACATTGTATCAGAACTACATTTTCTTTCAGGGTTATATCTTTAGCTCAAAATTACAATTCTTGAAATAAACACTATATTCTCATTTTCTGTTTGAGCAGTGTGATTTTCTTATTTAGAATTTGCTCATTTATTAAAAAACTTCACAGAGTGATTGAAATTCATAAAATTGAAAGTCTAAATGACAAATTAAACACCCTTGCTAATTTTTGGATTTTCTGTATTGGCACTGTCACTTCAATAATTTTGTTTACAAATTTATAAATCCATTTCTTATTTTTATGAGCTGCTTTGTTTGCTAGCCCCAAGCTGACTGTTGTTGAGACCCAGGTATCTGAACAGGATACCAGAATTGGGAAATTTGTGCATGTTTCCTTAACTAGCATAAATTTAGATCAAGGAAGATTTCAATTCAGACATGTAAACTAGTAGGCATAGGAATGATGGAGGATCAATTTGAGCCTTAGTTAAAATAAGCTGGTAGCTGAAGAGTAAAGACTAAGTAGAGCTGTTAACTGGGAATCCTGAGATAAATGAACTGAAGAGGGAAAAGTGAAACCCGTTGGAAATAATCATAAGATATGGGAATTACTAGAAGGCAAAGTTACAGCCAAAGTAGACAGAAGGAATTTCTTATCTTAGAAAGTAAAGTTTCTTCTATTTTGAAATTAGGAGACAGAAGCAGTTGCTTTGGTTTGAATGACCTATATTCTGTTGTACAATGGGAACTTGTACTATAATGTAATTTTTCACTGATGAATATTGTGAAAGAAAATGATAATATTTTTATGATAGAATTTACTACCTTATATTTCTTTTGACACAAGGTGATGTAAAAATAAATATTGAGCCAAGTAGTTTGTAAGTCATATAAATTACAGGGGAGGTATATGAAAAGTGAATTTTAAAAATGAATTAATATTTAGAACTGGATTCATTCATACAACAAAATTAGAATATGGTTCATCTTTCACTGTTATATAGGTGGGACTTTTATCAACCTAGGTTCCTGCAAAGTACCCTGTTCTTTTGTTTCTAAACACATAGACCTTTATACTTCGTGTAATTGAATAACTACTTTGTTGTTATTGGCATAGGGAACAAAAAGTATTTTGTTTTATTTTTCTCTCTCACATTCTTCCATTTGTACTCCATTGTCTTTTACCGTTTTGTTCCTAATCCATTATCTTGAGTTTCCAGATTTGTAAATAATATATTTTAGGGGACTCAGAAAAATGTAACACATGTGTGGTAGAGATTGCCATATGCCTCCCTCAATATCCATTCTTCCTCCCCTTATTAGCGGAGCTCTGAAACTTTGGGGGCAATAATGTACTGTTTGTAGCTAGATGTAGCTGTAAACTAAGTTTTGGCCAATGAAAGGTAAATTTTATTTAGTAACTCTGAGCCTGGTTTTGTAAGATAGGTTCCTTTATACTTTACTGATAGATAGCATTGGGTATATTTACTTACAGAAATTTCTTGAAAATGGAGGAGGTGACCATTTCTTTTCTATTTTTTAGAGAGTAAGGACAAGGGCCTCACCTAGGGACTGCAGAGAAATGAGTTGGAAGAGCCTAGATCCCTTACCTCTTCTAGCAATGCCATATCAGCCCTGGGTTGCCTACCCCTGGAATTATTTTACTTAAGGGTTTTATTCTGTCTGGGAGAATGATCTAGGTGGACATTTTGCCTGTTTCACAGTGGCAGCTACTTCCCTCATCATGTCTGTATCATGAGAAATACTTTCTCAAGTCTCCTTCCCTGTCCCCTAATATTCTTTGTGAGTACACAGTCCATAATGTAGTGCTACTTCCCCTTGTGTCTGCAGGCTTCTGGCATTATATACTGTTACTCTAGCCCACACTTAGTCTTAATTAATTAAGCAATCCATTAAAAATTCTTTATACCAGTTTATATGGTATTTCCCATCTTCACCTCATGTCCTACCCAAGATAAATTAGTGCTCAAGACATTTTTTTTCTGGGATACACTTGCGTGTCTTTAAATTTCAGGCTAATTTGTTCTCCTGTGAGCTCAGTTTTCTGATAGGTTCAAGTAAAAAATCTAGTCATATAGATTATTTGGCTTGCTCTTGTTAGGGCGGGAGTGACCCTCATTCCAGCTTTGTATATCTATCCTGGGTAGATGCTAAAAATCAGTTTTGACATTAACAACATTGTCTGACTAATCAAGAGAGAACAGATTTGGAGATTATTATGGAGTACTATTGGGATATCATTTCAGTAATCTTTGTATTAGATAATGATGAATGAAACCATAGTAATGGGAGAAGTATAAAAGTCTGAGGAGTTTTCATGATATGGAATTACAAAGTACACTTAAGGACAAAATAGTTTAGCCTGAATTATCTCTGATAAAGCCAATTTTTAAAACCATACAATTTATTCCTAAATGTTATTTTCTCATGCTAAATGACCCAGAATATTATTTTTCTTATATCATTTTCCAAAGAGTCTCTTAAGTTATTTTATTTATGACTATAGGAATGTTTTAAGCACTTAGTTATTTTTCTTGCTTGCCCATTTATGAGTTTAGTTACCTGGTTCAAGAATAATAGCCAAAAGTATAGAAAATGCTTTTGCAAAGTCATATTAATGAGAATTTGAGGGAAGAATAACTACAAAAATGATAGCATTTTAGAGATGGAAGGGACCTTAGGGAACTTTTAAAATAACATTTTTACCTTTTATAAATGAGAAAATTAAGGGACAAAAAGGTTAAGTGACTTATGGAAAATATTACATGGGGATTTCTTGCAAAAAAGGAAAGTGTTGGATTAATGACCCCTGTCAGAGAAAAAGCTTTTTGTTTTGTCCTTTAAGAGACTAATGAGCCTCTATCCCACCCATTTTGCTCTCCTTACTTTTTTTTCTTAATCAGATCCAGGGGACTGGACCTCAGATTTTCTTTTTTTGTCCTTTGCTTATTTACACTCCCTTTTATTTTTCTGAGCCTTCTTTATGATTAAGTCCATCTACTCTCTTTTTCAGTTTTGCTTTTCTTTTTTCTTCAAAATTGGTAAATAGATCCTTTCCTTATTAAGAATAATCCTTATAGGAAAACAATTTGAGAGTAGCAGCAATAAAAGGAACATTTTAAGCTCTCAAATATTAAAATTATATTAACAAAAATGCCCAGAATCCTTCTGAATTGGTATTGGAAGTCTTGGTGCATATACACCACATTTATTTTTAAGTGTACTATATATTCAACTCTGCTCCTCAGGTTAAGCATACTCCCTTTCTCCTTGAAGGCTTTCTCTTCCCAGTAATGCAAAAAAATGCAAAAATGCCCAGGAAAGAAAAATATTGTACTTTAGCTGAAGTGAGTAATTTGCATTTCTTAGAAGCTCTATATCTAGAGACATCAACTCTTTACCTACCTCATATATGACCGGTTCTTAAAGAATATATTTTCTTAACCACCAAAGTCATTTTGGATCTAAGAAGATCTGATTTTTGAACTCTTTTATTCCAGTTATATTGTAATGAACCCTGAACTAGAAATCAGGAATTCTGGTTCCCTTCTCAAGGCTTTATTTTTTATACTTTGCTGCTCCCAAATGAAATAGATCTTGCCATTTTTACTGATATGTGAAGACAATCTTTCATTCTGTACTATTTCCTATTTGTTTGGATATACTTCTTATGTCTTTGCTGGGTATTCTTCTGCCTACTAAGCATTTCTTTTTTTAACAACCTGTACATACAAAATGAGAACCTCTTAATGAACCTGATACCATTGATATAAAATGCAAAATGTCTTTTTTAGATTCCACATATAAGTGAGACCATACCATGTTTGTCTTTTTGTGTCTGGCTTTTTCCACTTAGCATCATGTCTTCCAATTCCATCCGTGTTGTAATGAATGACAGAATTTCCTTCTTTTTGAAAGCCATGTATATTACCTTGTGTATTTGTACTATATTTTCTTTACCCATTTTATCCATTAATGGATACTCATGTTGATTCCATCTCTTGGCTATACTGTGAATACTGCTGCGATGAACATAGGAGTGCAGATATCTCTTCTGCATACCAATTGCAATTCCTTTGGATATATAATCAAAAGTGGGATTGCTGGGCCATATGGTAATTCTATTTTTGGTTTTTTGAGTAATCTCCCTACTGTTTTCCATAATGGTTGCAATAATTACATTCCTACCAACAGTGTACAATGGTTCCCTTTTCTCCACATCCTTGCCAATACTTGTTATTGTTTGTCTTTTTGATGATAGCCATTCTAACAGATGTGATGGGATATTTCATTGTGGTTTTAATTTACATTTTCCTGATGATTGGAGATGTTTTTTCATATATCTGTTGGCCATTCGTATGTCTTTGTTTGAGAAATGCCTGCGCAGATCTTTTGCCCATTTTTAAATTGGGTTATTTGTTTTTTTGCCATTGAGTTATTTCAGTTCATTCTATTCAGTTTTATAGAAATAGTGAATAGAAAGGCGTTAACCAGAGTTGGTGGGGGGAGTGTGGGCTGCAGGGGAAGGAGAGCAATAGGGAAAGGGAAGACTTTGATCAAAGGGTACAAAGTTTCAGTTAGACTAGAGAAATAAGTTTTGGTGATCTGCACTGCTTGATAACCATAGTTTTAATCATATATTTTAAAATTGCTAAAAGAGGCCGGGCACGGTGGCTCACGCCTGTAATCCTAGCACTCTGGGAGGCCGAGGTGGGTGGATTGCTTGAGGTCAGGAGTTCGAAACCAGCCTGAGCAAGAGCGAGACCCCGTCTCTACTATAAATAGAAAGAAATTAGTTGGCCAACTGAAAAGAATATATATAGAAAAAAATTAGCCAGGCATGGTAGTGCATGCCTGTAGTCCCAGCTACCTGGGAGACTGAAGAAGGAGGATCGCTTGAGCCCAGGAGTGTGAGGTTGCTGTGAGCTAGGCTGACACCACGGCACTCTAGCCCTGGCAACACAGTGAGACTCTGTATCAAAAATCAAAAAAATAATAATAAAATAAAATTGCTAAAAGAATAGATTTTTAATGTTTTTACCACAAAAAGTGCTAAGTTGGTTTGTTTCATTGACTCTTTCCACAATGTATCACATTGTGCCCCATAAATATACAGTTATTATTTTTCAATTAAAAATAAGTAAAAATAAATGTTAAAATGCAAAAGATATTTTATGAGAAATTTTATGCATGTTTTAAATTCTGTTGCATCATTTTCCAAATTTTCTCGATTCTCTCTTGCTTATTTTCAGGCTGAGAGAATGCAGAAGTCTCTTTGCAGAAAATAAATACATTCAGAATTCTCATCTAGATAAAATGCAAGATTGTATGAAATATTATTTAAATAGTAACAATAAGAAAAACTGGGATTTTATGCATTCTACTAATTGTTTCATCTTCCCTTAAAAGACTTTTAAAAACTGTTTAAAATGTGTTTAAAACTTATACAGAGTAGAAATCCTTAACTTTTAAATGTATTTTATGATTAGTATGGAAAAGATATTCAAAGAAAAGTAAAGCATTCCCTAAACACTAGAAAACAAAGGAAGCAGCATGTAATTTAATGATCAATATCTCTGAGGACTTTATAATTACCTTCTAATGTGGCATTTATATTTAGAAAATTAATTTACTCATTTTTATGGTCCCACATCCAATTCTTAAAATATGCTTTTAAGACATCATTGTTTAATTATAAAAGAAGCATTAAAAGCATAGATTTTTAAAATCTAAATTTGGAGATTTGAGCATTTCCACTAGGGCTTAAGACCTTTCATAGACCTTTGATTTGCTATATACAAGAAGGAAATCACATACCATTTGCCAACAATTTCCTAATGTGCATTGTAAATACATGATTACATCTGTTTCTTCATATGAGTCTCAGAGTGCACACTTAGGGGGCTTTTCTTCTACTGGTATTCAATTGATTTAATTAAGCAAGTCCCACTAATGTGCTAATTGGAAGACAGACTTTTTAGCATTCACTTGAGATTAGATTGTGTTCATGGAATCATAATTATTTTGATGGCTTGCCACAGTGAAATAGATATCTGTGTAATGGCTAAATTTTTAATGAAGTTAACTTTTCACTTTCATTTCTATTTAATTTCTCTCTTTATCCTATGTATAAGGTTGTTTCTCAAAGTGTCTTTTATTTTTTTCAGTTGTCACCATTTCCATATTATGCCATGTCTTAAATACTTTAACAATATTTTGTTATGTATTTACAAGACTGTAAAATGAAAGAAAGACAAAACAATGTTGATCTGAAGATTTAATGCTGGGAAAAAGCAGTAAGAAAAATATTAGACATATTAGAGTCCAATTATGGCATAAAACATTTTGCCTTATAAATTCTTAATATTTTACATACTAATTATAATTTCTGTCCATTTATGTCTCATCAAAATTTATAGTTCTAAACAAACACCCTTATCACCTTATTATGTTCCAATCCCCTATCACAATTGGGGACTCATAGATAGCTATTATCTTTCTTCTGGAAGAACTTCATCCAAAAGTAGAATTAATGTCATAAAACATTTCTGTGGAACATAATTTTTATATTATCTGGAATGATTCCTTTTAAAATTTATATGTATGTTTTACCTATAATTTAATGTCATAATGGATTCTCAATGGTTTTTCTTCATTTTGTTTTTTGAAAGTCATTAGGCCTTGATCTTTATTTTTCTTAGTTCAGCATTTCAGAGGTATTTAGCTTTTAGAAGAAAATATGTAAACATTATCAATGTAGCTGCAATATAAATAAGTATATAAAAAGATGTTTATGTACAGCCACTTTGGAAAACAGTTTGGCAGTTTTTTCAAAAGTCGAATAGTTAAAAGTTCACCTACCATTGACCCAGATGTTCCACTCCTAGGTGTTTATTCAAGAGAAATAAAAACAAATATCCACACAGAGACATTAGGCAAATGTTTATGGCAGTGTTATAAACCAAAATCATCATTATTAATACCAAACCGGAAACAATCTAAATTTTTAACTGGTGAATGATCAACAGACTAGTATATCCTTATGATGGAATACTCTTCAGCAATTAAAATAAATGAAATATAGCGTCTTAGGTCAGGCAGCTATAACAAAATACTGTAGAATGGATGACTTAAATAATAGGCATTTATTTCTCACAAATCTAGAGGCTGGGAAGGTCAAGGAGTCTTTTTGCTATGTCCCCACATGGCAGAGTGAGAATGACTATCTCTCTCATATCTCTTTTTTTAAATTTTAATTTCAATTTACTTTTATTTTTTTAAATTTCAAAATATTAAGGAGGTCCAAATATTTTTGGTTACATGGATCGCTTTTGTAATGCTTGAGTCATGGCTATGTCTTCTGATAAGTGATCACTAATCCCATCATGAGGGGACTAATAGCCCCGTTTCTAAATCCTCTCACATTGGGGATTAGGGGATTCAACATAGGAATTTTGGGGAGACACATTTACTACATAACATATGAGTATACACAATAACATGAGTGAATTTAAAAATCATGCTGAGCAAAGGAAGCCAGAAACAAAGTATTATTAAATATATGATTCTATTTATAAGACTCTCGAGAATGGAAACTAATGTATAGTCCTAGAATTCACACAGTATTTACATGTGTATGTCCATGGAGAGTGGGATGGCGTACAGAGGAACACAAGTTGTGGCACAGGATGGCAGACTCTGTGGAGAGGAGACACTAGCAGGACACCTTTGGAATTCTCCAGTGCTCTGTGCTTGGACCTCACTGGGTAGTATTATCACCTATGTGCCTGGCACTCTTGTGTTATACATATATTAACTCATTCAATCTTTCTTTACAACCAAGGAGGGAAGAACATTATTATTATTATTATACTCATTTTACACATGAGAAAATTGAAATATATAATTTGCCCAGCAAAGAAGTTGAGTCAGGGCTTGAACCCCAGCAGCATAGTTTTAGAGCCCATAATCTTTACAACTGGTAGATACTAATTCCAGTGCTTAAGAAAGGCTAAACATTTTTGTTGTTATACTGATAAGCCAATACTAATATAGTGTAGCATTTAAAAACAGTATCACTTATGTGATATTTTGTTTATACTAGAAGGGAAACTGTATACCCAAATTTTTAAGAGAAGTAAGGATATTCACCCTTTTATTTTAGATGATTGTTTTCTTTATCCTTACAAAGGTAACAAATATTTTAGATGTTTTTAGATGGCTATAGTCTTTAAATATGTGATTATGGAAAATAGTACCTAAAGGTAATAGCACCCTTAGAGCCCTTTTATTTAATGTTTTATTCTGCTTGTTTTGTTTCTTCATTCAATCAACAACCATTTAGTGTCACTGAGAAATGTGCTATTAAATTTGACACTAAATATAAGCTAACTTGCACAATTCTTTAGTGTTATATAAGCACTATAAATCTGGAAGAAGAAATATATTAAAATATATTTCATTCATTAGAAAAGATATTTATAGGAACATTAGGGGAGAATAATTAAGTTTCCTATATTTCAAATGTATAATTTGCCTTTTGCTATTGAGATTTCCAGTCTATGTGTCATAAAATGGAAAACATAGTATGGTTAACATTATTGGAACTTCCTACCTCTTTCTCTGCCTAGACAATGTTCTTTTCCTATTCATAGCTCCTTTGTCTTAATTACCTTGCTTTTTCTCCTTTCTCTGTATCTTTTTCATAATGTATTCCTCCCTGTTATCACCTCTACTCATCTCTGTCCAGATATAATCATAACTATTTTTGAAGTAGATAATGGGATGCCAAAATATTTATAGCTTACAAAAAGCAAGGCTGCAGATCATTCTTAGCCTTACTATGGTGGAGACAGCTTCCAAATATGAATAGATCTATAACTCATCTCACTGGCAATCTCATAGGAAGAAGAATATAGAGAAATGCCTTCTGCACAGTGACTTTCAACATACATCCTGGTGGGAGAGGGATAAAATGCGTGGGCGAGGTTCCTGAGGACCTTCTTAAGGTTAATAATAGACTGTGAATATAACCCAGCAATTTTGACTTCAGGTTCTGTGGTGCTCCAGTAGCACTACTTTGAAATGACCCCCATTTTTATATAAGTATTAGTTGTTTCCATACTGAACATAAGTAGATAACAATAGGATTCATTTGTTTTAAAAAGTATGAACATACCAAATTATTTGGAATCTTACTCATACTCATTCTTTAGGATTAATGAACAGTTTTCCCAACTCTGCTATTGAAATTCACACATCCCTCATGACTAACATTCAAAATTTACTTCTAAGTATATCAAGATGATTTTTATTATAGTACCTTATCCAAATCTGTCCAACTGGTACTGGGAGCAATTACTTCCTTTTTAAAGAATCACTTTCTTCCTTTTGCATTCAACATTACAAAAGAATTAACTTTTGGATTAAAAGTAAAGCTCTGAAAAAAGGATATCATGTCAATTAGAGCTATGATAATTGGCAATAATCTCTGTTTTTTTCCGCTTCAGTAGCATTAGCATTTGCAGGAAGAGAAAGGTTATATAGGCCATTTCTGTTCATGTGTTTTACTTTAATTTGCTGAGATACAGTTTTTTTTCTGTAAACCCAATGTCAAAGGTGAATATGAAAATTCAAGCATTAACAGTAAAAGTCTACTTTTTTGATAGCAAAGAGAAGAAAATGCATCTCACATAAGATATTAATCAAATTTAACTACCTGCAGACACACTGTGATAATTTTGTGAAAATTAGTCTTTGATCAAAATTTGCATGGACATATTTATACTTCTACATCATTGCTTAGATTATAAATTATATCTACCTTTATTATAAATAAGAACATCTTTAGGGAAAACTATATTTGAAAAATGTTTAGACAACATACATTTAATATAGAACTGCTTCTATGTGAGGCACATTTAGGCATTGTATGTATGAGTTGAAAATACTTTCAAGGTATAGTTTCAGCCCTACTGTTATGGGGCAACTCAGCAATAAAGCTAAACGTGGGAGAGAAGGCTTTGAGGTAGACAGATACTGAAAGATTCATTCACTCATTCATTGACTCGTATATTCACTCACTGATTTAAAAATATTCACTGATTACATATTGTGTGCAAAGGCACTTTCCATCACTGGAGATACAATGATGTACAAAACAGAGGCTTTCTGAATGCTCAAGGAGCTTACATTTTCTATGGGGATGGATGACATCAAACAAATAATTAAAGACTTGTTTAAATGCAAGTGTATTAACTGCCACAGAGTTAAGAGCTGTGTATTCTGAAAGCATGTCAGAACTGAAAGAGTGAATGGATTCAGGAAATATTTGAGATCTAAAAGATGAGCAAGAATAGAGAATAAAGTCAAGAAGCCATGCATCCAAATGCTTTTGACAGAAGTAGTCCAGTATTCCGGATAGAATCTGAAGTGGGTTAACTTTTTGCAGTCCTAATGCCCTCAAAGGCAGAGAGCAATTAAGACCGAGACTATTATTAATAGTTTCCTACCCAATTTTCGTTCTTTTCTTATTTCTTCCTAACATAACCCAATTTTATTTAGGAGAACAACGTACCCAGGTAAAGCAACTACTTTTTTTCAGTTTTTCTTGTAGCTATAGGGTAGTTATTTGACACAGTTTTAACCAATGCAAAGAAAGCAGAAGTTACTAGATTAGGCTTCCAGAAAAGTCCCTTAGAGAAGGATGTTTTATCTCTTAAACAATTTTTGCCTTTTACCCTTTCCTTTCTTCAATTTTGAAATGAAAATCTTATGACAGTTACTATGGTTAATGTCTTTAGAATATAAGGAATGAGGATCAAAATCTCAATGTGTCACATAAAGCATGACAAGGCCTGTTGATATTGTGGAGCCCCGAATCCCCTGGATTCCTATGGCCAGTTTTCATTAATTGTGGAGAATAATGGAAAAATTAATCTGAAAATTTGTGGGGTAAATAGACTCTTATTTGAGGACATCTGCCTTCCTTCTCATCAGACAGCTTCATTCTCTTCAGGCCCTTATATTGACAAAGTAATAAATGTTCAAATATATGTGGTATATTTGTTTAATGTACTACTTATGTGTTTATGCAAGCCATACGTAATAAACTAATTCAGAAGTGAGGGATATTATTTCTAGCTTTGGTGGTCAAGAATGCTTTATGAAAGAGGTTCCAATTCAAGTGAGTTTTACAATTGTAAATTTGCATAAAATTGAAAATGATTTTGACAGCAAAGGAGAGTTTTCTGAAATTTTTTTCCATAGGCACTGGGGAGCTGATGAGGGTTTCCAGCAGTCATGTTTTAGCACAATAACTTATTGTACACTTGCATGCAAATGATTTGGGACTTGAAGACCTAAAGGTGAAATAGAAAATTAGTACAATTATCAAGTAATAAGTATTTTAGAGCTCATTCCAGGATCTTTTTGGTAGTAAAGAATAGAAAGATATAAGGCGAGAAAAAGGAACGTTCAATACCTGTAACCTTGGTGATTTTTAGATACAGGAGAGAAAGGTGAAGAAAAGTAAAAGCCAGTTTTGTATTTTCAAGCCTGGCTAAATAAGGAATTACTGTAAGTAGGTGAGAAAGACTAGATGGTTTGGTTGTTGGGGACAATGGGAGATAATAAATTTTATTTTAAGGCTATCTGAGGATAATGAAGTAGAAATGTCTAGCAAACAACTGGAAATTTGTGATTCAAATATGACTTGTATAATGTTATGTTGAGAAATTAGGTGAAGTCAATGGTTTTATTGCTTATACAATTTCATCTGTCAGCACTTTTTGTTGTTCTGAGCCTTGAAGTATCATGGTATAGCTAATAATTCTAGTTCCTTTTATAAAACAGCATTAGGTTAAAGGGCATTTTCCAATGTGCCAGGAGAGGGTAGAAAATAAAATCAATATTTTCTATTTTTGTCTATCACTTGCAATTAACAGTATAATTTCATATCTCTAATACAATTTTTTTTCTTTTTAAAATAACACATTATTTTCCAAGTCATATATTTTAAGAGACATATGTTTACAATGATGAGTATTAGGAGTGCTGAAAAATGGCAAAGATAACATATTTGTATCTATAATTTGCAACATGCAAGATGGTAATTTGATTATCACCCCAAATGCCTTTTTTCATTATAAAACCAAAATTAAGCAACTTGGATAAACATATTGGTGAATCATTTTTAAAAAAGTTTTCTGTATATTTATTGCAAACCTCAGTACTTTTATAGCCTCTAAAGGTTTTCACCATATATATTTGATTAAAAATTTTGATCGAAAGCTTTTATTGAATGCTTGATTGAAATCTTAAATCATTTCACTGATACAACAAGCTTCATTATAAAAGAAATTATGACTTTTTAGATTATATATATGGGATTTTGAAATAAAATTTTAGAGTATAATATATTTAGCTGTGAAATAGCAGCTACAAGTTACAAGTTACACACACATATACATAAATGGAAGAACATTTATTCTATAATTTGAAAGAGGAAATAGTTCATTGCTTAGAATTTTAACTCTAATGTGTTGTGTGAATTTCTGTCATATACTTATTGCTAGTAGTTGTAGGCTCCTTTCCTAGTGAGAGTTTGCCTCCTAAGCACAAGACAGATTCCGTTCTGTCTTTGTGGTCCTGCACCCACCTTCAGGTTGCCTGTTTTATTTATTTACTTTTTCCTTTCTGTGTTTTTGATTGAAAGCCTGGAGGTTCCTTCCTTTTCTTCTCTGTTCACATGTTTTCAGTTGTAGCTTTCTGTCACATTTAGATACAAAATATGGCAACTATCTTGAGAAAGAAGCTTGTTATTAATATTTGCTGCTTTAAACTTGAAATGTACCTAGTCTGAATTGAGAAAGGTAGTGAGTGTAAAATACACATTATATTTTGATGACTTGTATGAAGAAAACAATGTAAACTCTTAATATCTCTCTAATAATGTTTAAAATATTGATTACATGTTAAAATAATATTTTGAATATATTGGACAAAATAAATGTTATTAAAATGAAAAAAATTAATGTGTGTCAGTAGCTAAACCTATCTAGCATATCTAGTCTAGGCACTAGAATAGGTGGTTATACCAGGCAGAGTGTGTTAAGGGAAGCAGAAAGAATAATAGTTCCTGATAAAACAGTTAAAATATATAGTAGGCACAAAATCTATAGTAGTATAATAATAAGTACTCTGGAAATGTTGTGCATTCATAATTTATTTGTGTGTTCACTTTTCTTTCACATACCACAGAGGCCGCCTTAAAACACATACAAGTCATTTATGGAAATACTACTACTATTGCTCATCCACAGCCTACCTTTACTATTCATACTCTTGACGCAGGCAAGAAGAAAACTTCTGCTGGCATTTCTTAGAGGACTTGTCTATTGTGACTTTGGTGTTTAATACTGGACTCAAATCAGAAATGTGGGGTTTTGTGTAAGAATCTCCTACCCTAGTCATTATCAGTACTCTTACCATATTATGTGATTCTTCAGAAGTAGAAGATAATTTTGTTAGCATATGCAAAAGAAAGTGTGTTTTATAAAGTATGGCTCTTAGAGAGATGTCAAAAGTATGCTTTTTCAGCATCCAAATGTGTTTGATTTATCTGAAACTTAAATTACTTCCCTATTAGCTCAAACCCAGATTCTTTAGCATTGTTTATTTTTTCATTGAAATTAGCTTTTATAGAATAGTAAGATTAGCTTAACGCACTGGAAACAGGTACCAATATATGCACTTTACTTGTTTTAACTAATTTAATCATCACAATAACCTTATAACCTAAATACTATCATTTTCTCATTTTATGTATGATGAAACTGAGAATCAGAGAGGTTAAGTGGTTTTCCTAAGATCATATAGCAAGTAAGCAGCAAATATTTAGAAACCAGGAAATCTAGTGCAAGAGTCTATACCTTTAATTATAACAGTCTCCTAACTATCAGGAAATCATTAAAACTTAAATAGTTTTGGTCTTTAAACATAATACATGTGAACCAATTTTGAAAGAATATGTTATTTTAAAATAATTTGAGGATAATGAGTTTTAAAAAGTTTTCATTGAGATAATTAGGTAATTGTTTAAGGCATTAATTGTCCAAAAAATATGGCATTTATATTTAATAAGTTAAATGTAATTTAAAATTATTATTTTAGTTAATATCCATGTTGGTTTATATTGATTAAAAATGTTACTATAACTTTAGATCATATAAAGAATGATGAACGATGGAATGGGAAACATTTTACTTTAATTGAAATCTATTAAAAATGAAATAAGCAATCTCATTTTGTAGAATAAGTAAAGTATACTTACATAGAACAGTAGAGCAAGAACGATTTGCTGGTTATGAAAACAGATAATCATTGTTGTCATTCCTGTATGAATTAAGATTTTTATTAAATTTGAATATGAGAGTTTGATCTATATCATGATGGCTGTTTTTTTTAAAGAATATGGTCCTAAATTTCATAATTCTGTTTATTTTACTTTAATTTTGATGAGTGAATTTATACTTTTTATTAGAAGGACATAGATTTAGAAATCCTCTTTAAGATTTCTATTTTAATGAATAATGAGTGAAAGTTTTGATATTTTTCTATTTATAACATTGCTTAATGTAAATCTATTTTCTTGGATATTTTCTATATATTTATGCTCATCCATTAAATTTTTTTCTAGATTACTCCAGCACCAGGCTACTATGATATTCAAAAAGCATATGACATATCCCAAGTTGCACATAAATACATGCCACCTCGTAGTTTAGTGGCCAAGAGAAGACATTCCTCCTTTCTTAGTGCAGCTCCTCGATATGTGGGAGGTATGCCTGATGGTCCAGGTAAGTCTAGATTGTCTTTTAAAAACCATGTGGAAAAAGAACTAAGGTTTCCATATTAAGATAGTTATAGTCATGGATAGGTTCTTGGAAACTGTGACTTTAAGCAATACGACATATGATGAAATCACTTTTCTCCTCATCGATGTTATAACAAAATGATGTTGAAGTACACAATGTTATTCGAGGACCCACTGTACATTGGTTTGCTTATGCTTGATGTTTCTAAGAACCTATCCATGACATTAAGGATTTACCATAATTTTAAAAACACATCTACATTTACTATGCTTCATTTAACTGTGTAGGTCAAGAAACAAAAAGCAAAGTACTTATTCAGTGAAAGATTTGAAATATTTTTTTCCAAATGTAAGATTTGTTGGGGTTTTATGTTTCTTAATTTTACCAAAGACAATTTTACCAATTTTACTAAAGCCAATAAAGCCATCTAGCATTTTATCAGGGAAGAAACCAAAACTTGTAGGCCGGGCGCGGTGGCTCAAGCCTGTAATCCTAGCACTCTGGGAGGCCGAGGTGGGCGGATTGCTCGAGGTCAGGAGTTTGAAACCAGCCTGAGCAAGAGCAAGACCTCGTCTCTACTATAAATAGAAAGAAATTAATTGGCCAACTAATATATACATATATAATTAGCCAGGCTTGGTGGCGCATGCCTGTAGTCCCAGCTACTCGGGAGGCTGAGGCAGCAGGATTGCTTGAGCCCAGGAGTTTGAGGTTGCTGTGAGCTAGGCTGACGCCATGGCACTCACTCTAGCCTGTGCAACAAAGCGAGACTCTGTCTCAAAAAAAAAAAAAAAAAAAAAAAACAGAAACCAAAACTTGTAATATACTAATGTTGTTAAAGGAGCAAAGCACTTTACTTGATTTGGACAATCAGTCATATAGAAGATACACATCATGTCAGTTGCATGGAATTATTTTTATTTTCCTCAAGTATCAAGAAAGCAGCTATATAGAAAGTAAACATTTATTTGAGTATTTAAAATTCTAAAAATCATTTTGATTTTTAAAATTTGGATTGGTTCAACTATTAGAAATGGCATTCTTGGTCTAAAAATGAATGTAAGAACTAATTTTCCCTGGTAATGAAGATAAATCAGAAATCAGTATGCTATTTTACATAGGGAAACTAGATAGAGAAGAGGAACATTAGTTTTTAAGGGTAATTTATAAATGTATTACCACTAAAAAAACCAAACTGTTGTACTGAATCTGTGTGAGAACATGAACAAAAACATGAAACAGAATGAAGAAACTCTCTTTTTCCCAGAGTTTTTAATAAAAAACCAAAGCAGGAGAATGTAACCTGTCTAACAAATGAGAATACTTAGAGAGCTTGAGATCCATAGAGGCTTGCTTTGTTTTTCATTGTCTTGTAAGAGTCAGACATATTACCAGCTTAAAGATCCATTTTAAGTTGAATTTGACTTTTCTTATTTTCTTTGTCTTCTCTTGAGTTATTGCACTATTGTTAATTTTTTCAGGTTTTAGCTTTGTCATAGTTCAAATTGCTTTTGTGTGTCCCTGGCTACAATCTGTATGTGGTCACCTGGGGAAATTAGTTCTTTGAAGTTCCAGTACCATAACCATCATCAAGCACAATCAAGCAAATAACAAATAAATATTCATATCAGAGTCTCTTGAAGTAGATAATGTTGAGCTTCATATTTCCTGATTTTTTTTTTTATCTCTCTGCCTTTGCTCTCCTCTGCATAAAAATTCTTATAAATGGAATGAAAACTAAGTTTCAGTTAAGTGCCAGGATTGACACTGTGACTTTCCATTGATTCGGTATTTAGCCTAGGGCAAGTAAATTGGCTAATTGTTTCATTAGTTTCTATTTTCCAAAATTAAAATAATATTTGTCACCTACTTGTCTCTCATGAGAGTACAAAAGATTAATAAGACTGTATTTCAAAGTAATTTTCAGAACCTCTGAAGCTCCTTTTAAGTATAAAATCTTATCATAATATGAAACATGTTTCTTCTTAATGTTAAGCCAACACTAGCTTCTAAAAGAATATGTCATTATGAAGACAGTTATTATTTGGAAGTCAAAGCCATAGTAACTGTCAAAATCACTGTACAACTATGGAGTAGACAGTGTGCTAAATGAAAAGAGTTTATCACATTGGTTAATACCAGCAATTCATCAAGTTTGCCATTGTGCATCTTAAAGTGGCCATACTTCAAAGGAATGATAACAGAAATCCCACATGCCTCTATAATGAACACATTAGAAGAAGCCATATGGATTTCTGAAGCTATTATCTAATACCATGATGAAATTTGATTTTCTCTGATGTACAGATATTGTAGTGATTATAGAATTGTTCATTCTTTTAAATTTAATCTGCTATCTTAAGGTATATAGTCCAAAATATGGATTTAACATAGATTTAACAGTGCCCAGGGCCAATTCAATTACTATCATGCTTCATTTTGGTAATTGAAGTTTAACTTCCCTTTCTTTGTCTTAATTCTGTTACATTGATCCATTAAAGGAAAAGATATTCAAGTGTAATATTATCAACTCTCTAAATAGATTTCTAATTTTTAATTGATTTTTTACTTAGGTCAGTTTTTTATTGATTAATATGACCAGGAATTCTTGATTCTTTTTAATATATATATTAATGTGGTTTTATGCTCTAAAATGAAAATAGCCCATTTCTGTTTCAATTCTTAACAACATCTAACTTTTGCTTAGGATAACTAATATATTAAAATATTTAAAAAAAAATAATTACATAATCAAAAGATAGTGATAGTAGTCATATTTGTTATGTACTTTGTATCAGTGTTTATCTTATGAATGATATCCTTTCATATCATATATTCTTAGAAATAAAATAAGAAAAAATGTTTCTTTATCCTCTTATTTCTCATTTAGACATTGGTAATTTTGCTTTAATACCAATGGAAAAGACTTTTGTTGGTTGAATATAAAATTTCTTCTACATCACATAAAATTATTTTTTAGTACTATGTGTATATATACACAAATGAAATTGCAAGAGTGTTTGACTTAATTTATAGAGCATGATATGTATATTTGTTATTTAGGTCATGACATTACTAAGAAGAATTGAGTACTCTATAGCACTTAAAGAAAATGTATGTTGTTATAGTTATATATATAGAAAAATTGGAAAATTAAAGTTGATTACTGAATATCTTACATTTGTAGGGAAAAGTATTAAGAACTGAGGTTAATAAATGTATGAATAGTTTTCTTCTCATGATAGGACATGCATTCAATCGTTCAACATTTTATTTCCATGTATTCATTTAAAATTATTTTAGAAATTGTATTAACAAATATGAAGTGGTTTTGTTTTACTTATAAATGAAGTCTTTTCTTTGTATATATTTAAGGAGGACAAAGCTCATTTTCATTAGTCTAAAGCAAAGAGGGAAATAGCATATCTGCAATCAGTATACTATATAACATTAAATGTTGTGTGACCAATAAAAACACATTAGAATCATTTAATGAAGAAATTATTAAATGAGGTGTATCACATTATAAAGCAATCTCCTCTTATTACACCAAGCTTTAATTCATGGATATGTAAATGATTTTGTGATTGATCCAACTCAGGTAAATGATAAGTGGAACAGTATAATACTTACATTACTTTCTCTCTCATAGTGGCCTGTGTTGGGGGGTGGGGTGGGGAATGCTCAGCAAATTCAAAAAGAATATGGGTAAAATCATTGTTGAGAATGTGGAAAATTGAGAGCTCTCATATGTTGTGGTGGAAATGTAAATTGATATCAGTCTTTCTCAAGGGTAGGTTGGCAAAATGTTTCAAATATGCATGCCATTAGACCCGAAAATTCTACTTCTGGAATTAACCTAAGAAAATAATTAATGTTATGACCAAAATTTAGACATCAAGGATGTTCAGTAAAGAACAGCAATAATGTAAAGTTTAAAATGTCCAAAATGGAAAGGAAAATGGGGTTTAGTTCATTTTGATACATCAACTGAGCAGAATCTTATGATAGTTTTAGAAATGGTGTATATATTTTTAAACTTGGGAAGATCTTGCTAACAAGATAGGATTCATCCATTCAATCACTAACAGATATGTATTAAAAGTCTCTTATGCATTAAGCACTGTGTTCCAGGAACTTGTGATGCAGTGGTGAATAAAATATAAACATTCTTGTTTCACACAGCTTAATTTCAAATATCAAGGACATTTAATAAATGAATAAAAAGATAGATTGATATATTAATGGAAAGAAATAAAAGATAAAAAGAAATAAACATAAAAGAATAAAGAAAGCCAGGTGTTTATACATGTTATGGAGAGAAATAAGATGGAGAAGGGAGTTGGGAGTTTAGAGTGGGTTGTGCATCAGTTTCAAATAATGTCATCAAGGAGGGCTTTATTGAGAAAATAATATAGGCATACCTTGAAATATTGCTAGGTTTGTTTCCAGACCACCAAAATAAAACTGATATAGCAATAAAGGAAGTGACATGACTGTTTTGGTTTCCCAATGTATCTAACACCACACTGTAGTCTATTAAATGTGAAATAACATTATGTCTTTAAAAAGTACATACTTTCTATATCACTAAAAAGTGCTAACAATCATCTGAGTCTTCAGCAAGTCTTAATCTTTTTTGCTGGAGGAGGATCTTGCCTCGATGTTGATGGCTGCTGACTGATGAGGGTGGTGATTGCTGCAGGTTGGGTTGGCTGTGGCAATATCTTAAAATAAGACAAAAATGAAGTTTGATGCATCAATTGACTCTTTCATAAAATATTTATCTGTAGCATGTGATGCTATTTGATAGCGTTTTACCTACACTAGAACTTCTTTCAAAATTGGAGTCAGGGCAGGGAGCCGTGGCTCATCCCTTTAATCCCAGCACTCTGGGAGGCTGAGGCAGGAGGATCATTCGAGATCAGGAGTTTGAGACCAGCCTGAGCAAGAGTGACCCTGTCTCTTAAAAAAAAAAAGAAATTATCTGGACAACTAAAAATATATAGAAAAAATTAGCCAGGCATTGTGGTACATGCCTGTAGTCCCAGCTACTCCGGAGGCTGAGTCAGGAGGATCGCTTAAACCTAGGAATTTGAGGTTCTGTGAGCTAGACTGATGCCATGTCATCTTGCCCAGACAACAGAGTGAGACTCTGTCTCAAAAAAAAAAAAAAATTGGAATCAGTCCTATCCAACTCTGCTGCTGCTTTATCAACTAAGTTTATATAATATTCTCAATCCTTTGTTGTTATTTCAACAATGTTCACAGTGTCTGTTCCAGGAATGGATTCCATCTCAGGAAACCACTTTCTTTGCTCATCCATAAGAAGCAACTCCTCATCCATTCAAGTTTTATCACGAGATTACAGCAATTCAGTCACATCGTCGTGCTCCACATCTAGTTTTCTTGCTACTTCCCCCACTTCTGCAGTTACTTTTTCCACTGAAGTCTTGAAACCTTCAAAGTCATCCATGAAGGGCAGAATCAACTTCTTCCAAACTTTTGTTTATGTTGATATTTTGATCTCTTCCCATCAATCATGAATGTTCTTAATGGCATCTAGAATGGTAGACCCTTTCCAAAAGAGTCTTAATTTACTTGCCAAGATCCATCAGAGGATTCACTATCTATGACAGCTATTGTCTTACAAAATATATTTCTTAAATTATAAGTTTTGAATGTCAAAATTAACTTTTTGATCCATGGGCTGCAGAATGGAGGTTGTGTTAGCAGGTATGAAAACAACATTAATCTTCTTGTACATCTCATCTCCATAAGAGTGTTTAGATGACCAGGTGCATTGTCAATGAGCAGTAGCATTTCAAAAGGAATCTTTTTTCCTGAGCAGTAGGTCTCAACAGTGGGCTTAAAATATTCAAACTATGCTGTAAACAGATGTACCGTATTCCAGGCTTTGTTGTTCCATTTATTGAGCACAGGCACAATAGATTTAGGGTAATTTTTAAGGATGCTAGAATTATCAGAATGGTAAATAGCAATAAGCATTGGCTTTAACTTAAAGTCACCAGCTGCATTATCCCCTATTAAGAGAGTCAGACTGTCTTTTGAAGCGTTGAAGCTAGGCATTGACTTTTCCTCTTTAGCTATTAAAGTCCTAGATGTCGTCTGCTATGGTTTGGATATTTGGCCCTCTCCATATCTTGTGTTAAAATTTGATCCCCAGTGGTGGAGGTGGGGCCTGGTGGGAGGTGTTTGGATCATGGGGGCAGATTGTTCACGAATGGCTTGATGCCATCATTGTGGTAATGAGTGAGTTCTTGCTCTATTAACTTTTGTAAGAACTGGTTGAAAAAGAGTATGGCATTTTGCTCCTCTGTCTTGCTTCCTTCCTCTTGCCATGTGATGCCTGGTCCCCTTTGCCTTCTGCTATGACTGAAAGCTTTCTGAAGCCCTCAGCAGAAGCAATTGCTGGCACCATGCTTCTGGTACAGCCTGTAGAACTGTGAATCAAATAAGCCTCTTTTCTTTTTAAATGATCCAGCCTCAGGTTTTCCTTTATAGCAACACAAATCGATTAAGACAGTATCTTCTTCCAATTTAAGGTTGTTTCATCTACACTGAAAATCTGTCATTTGGTGTAGCCAGTGTCATCAGTTACCTTAGCTATATCTTCTGGATGACTTGATACAGCTTCTGCATCAATGCTTGCTGCTTCACCTTGCACTTTTATTTATGGAGACAGCTTCTTTCCTTAAACCTCATAAACCAACCTTTGCTAGCTTGAAACTTTTCTTCTGCAGCTTCCTCACCTCTCTTCCTCAAGAACTGAAAAGAATTAGGGCCTTGCTCTGGATTAGTCTTTCTCTTAAGTGAATGTTTTGGCTGGTTTGGTCTTTTATTTGGACCACTCAAAACTTTCTCCACATCAGCAATAAGGCTGTTTCACTTTCTTATCATTTGTGTGTTCACTGGAATAGCATTTTTAATTTCCTTAAAGAAATTTTCTTCTGCATTTACACTGGCTAACTGTTTGGCACAAGAGGACTAGCTTTCCACCTGCCTTGGCTTTCAACATGCCTTCCTCACAAAGCTTAATCACTTCTAGCTTTTGATTTAAAGTGAGAGATGTGTGGCTTTTCCTTTCACTTGAGTAGTTAAAGGCTATTGTAGGATTGTTAATTGGCCTGATATCAATATTTTGTGTCTTAGGGAATAGGAAGAACCTATTCCCTAAGGAGAGGGAAAGGCCAGTAAGTAGAGCAGTCAGAACACACACATTTATCAATTAAGTTTGCCATTTTATACAGGCATGGTTCATGGTGCCCCAAAACAGTTATAGCAGTAACATCAAAGACCACTGATAACAAATCACCATAACAGATATAATAATAATGAAAAAGTTTTGAATATTGCAAGGATTACAAAAGTGACACTAATTGGGCACATGCTGTTAGAAAAATGGTGCCAATAGATTTGCTCAATGCAGGATTGCCACACACCTTCAATTTATAAAAAAAGCAATATTTTTGAAGCAAAATAAAGCAAAGCACAGTGAAATGAGGTGTGCCTGTATTTGAGTAACAACCTTAGGCTTACCAAAAGGGTCTATTTTTTTTCTTTTCAATTTTTTAATTGTGTTCTCTACATGAACATATGCTGCTTTATAGTAAGTCAAAAATGTATTTAAGAATTGTAAATACTTTTTACAAATAAAATTTAAAGAATTTAATTTACATAGTTTTAATTTTATAGCAAAATATTCAAATTTTAAAGGATTTAATTATATTCAAATTTTAAATGAAGAAAAACAATAGAAATTTACAGCAAAATTTTTTATTAGGCACCAAATATTTAAACAAATTATGGACTCAGCAATGCATAGCATTCACAACATGCATAGGCGGAACCTATTGGGTACTGAGACTTATTTCACTCAGAAAGTATAGATCATTTCTCATGAAAATAACATTGTGATTTCTGCATCACATTCCCACAGGAAATTACTTTAGGAAACAAATATAATTTATCTTAGAAGTTAATTGAACATATCTCATGAAAGGTAGTTTTGTTCACTTTTTCAATAAACACAAGTAATACCTTTGATGTAAAAATCACTGTAGTGTGAAAACTGATTATTTATTCTGTTTTCTCAGTGACTTGTAATATTTTAGCTTCAGTAGTACTATGAAGTTTATCAAAATACGGTTCGTCACTCTTGCTGAGTGCTGTTAAGCTACTGTAGTCAACATGTAATTTTTTTGCTGTTTTTCTATACTTTCAGAAATGCTCTGAGCTGTTAAAATGCAAGATAATTCTGAGTATGGGCAAAGATTGATCAGATTTGTTTATTCTATACCTTTATTCAAAATGACAGATATTTTATTATTGAAAATGAGCTAATTTCATTAGTTTTAAATTTCAAATTATTTTTGTTTCTTTGGGTACTTTATATATAATTCAGGTAAATTCTCTTTATACATAATTTGAGAATGAATTATTAATAAGCATATATTATAGATAAAATTATTTTATCTATAATATACATATTACTAGTTTCCTGAGTTAGAATGAGATAATTCACTGTTTGAATACCAAAAAATCTTTTAAAAATATGGGAAAAACTTCATTTGAGAAGGAGCGATTGAATATGCAAGGTGGAAGGGGGAAGAATAAACTGATGAGGTGGTATTTTAGAATATAAAGGAAGGGTAATAGAATCAAAGTCTAAAGTAGAGCGGTAAGACTTAAAGCAGAAAGTGGACTTTATTTATTGAGATGGGAAGTAAGGTGCAAAAAATAACTGAAAATATAATAGTCCCCTTTATGGATGGTTTTACTGTCCATGGTTTCAGTTATCTGTGGTCAACTGCAATCTGAAAATAGACGAGAACAGTAAAACAAGATATTTTGAGAGAGAGAGAGAGAGAGAGAGACTGTGACAACATTCATATAACTTTTATTATAGTTTAATGTTGTAATTGTTCTATTTTATTATTAGCTATTGTTGTAAATCTCTTACTGTGCCTAATTTATAAATTAAACATTGTTATAGGTATATATGTATAAAAATTGTATATATAGGATTTGGCACTATTCATGATTTTAGGCATGTACTGGGGGTCATAGAAATATTTTTGTGAATACGGGGGACTACTGTATATAGATTTTATATCTATAGATAATATATTGAGGAGAGCTTATCTCAAACATTGTGGGTGTGGCTTTGTATAATATAGTGATTTATAAATTGATGAAACAAAAACATAGTTTTTAAAATGTAATTATTTATCATCTTGACCTAAGAGGAACAAGCAGTATATAAAATAACAAGAGGTCTTTGGACTCTCAAATGGAGTCGTGAAACATTGAACAACTTCCAGGAAGTCGGTCTGAACCCTAATGTATTATGCACTGGCAACATGTGCCCATCTGAATTTGAATTGCTACACGCCTCTGACTGCTGCCTCCCCTGTTTTTTTCCCTTTGAACAGTAGTGTTTATAACATTTACATGATGCCTGCCTATCATTAGTTTGTTGGATATATATGGGGCAGAAAATTTCTCTCTTTAGTTCAAGGTCCTTAGATTGAGAGGAATCATGGACCAGAAGAAACACAACAGGGGAGTCTTACCCACATCTGAACCAGAGTTAGATGACAGAATCCTAGACTTTGGGTTAATGCCATAATGGAATGAGACAATCCTACTGTGCCTTCCCCAATATATACTACGGGGAAGAGGAAAGAAAAAAGAAATAGACTTTTGTGACATTTTTATATGCGCTCCATTCTGGTGTAATTTTAATTCTGAACAGCACTCAGCCATATTACTGGCCAAAATACTATCCTAGATTTGTGTCTGGTTTGCATCTTCACCATAGATTCTACATTGTTGGGCAAAAGAATCAAGTTGTGTTAGTCCTTGAAATACCACTTCAAAATAAAAGGGGTTTTATTGAGAATAATGTGATATTTTTATTAGAGTTGGGGAAGAGGGAAAGGAAAGAAGGAAGGAAGGAAAATGGGAAGGGAAGGAGGATGACAGATTTTCTTGAGCTATTTGGATGATAAAAAAGTATAGAAATGTGTGTGTTTGAGGGAGGGAGGAGTGTTCCTTCTAAGCCCAGGAAATATAATTGTAGCAATTAGGAGAACCAAAAGGTAAAATGTCATTAATTAAATGACAAGAAGGCATGGTTAAGGAAAGAGGGGAAGATATGAAAATAGGATTGTGATATTCTTGAAGTGATTCTATTTTTTATGTGTAATTATTACAACTTTTGTGTCAGAAATTATCATTTTTGCAACTGTTAATTTAACACCGAGGAATTAGAAAACCTGGTTTCTAATTTAAAGTGTAATCATTTCCATGTAGTGTACTGTTATAGGTGAATACATGCAAAATATATTTCAGTAAGAAATTTTTTTTTTCAGGCAAGCCACATCTAATTTGGTAGAGCAAATCCTCTTTGGAAATGCTGTACTATTGTTCTAAAATAAAATTAAAAATCACACACTTGAAACACAGAAGACAACTCCTTTTTTATTTTTTTCTTTTTAATCCATAGAAGGGTTGTTTCCTGGCTGACAACTCCTTTTATATGGGAAGATATAATAAAGATTTTTTAATGGTTCAGTGTAGGATAATTGTTATATAAAATGTAGTTAGACAATGCTGCACATTTATTAAAACTCAACATTATATGGTATGGTAGTTTTATATGGTAGCTTTACAGAAGGCTCATATCATCCAATTTGTTATACTTAGTGGAACTGCATTTCAATTAAAACACTTCACAATATCCTTATTCTTTTTGAAATATTTTAAAACCCATTAGTGTGTCAGTGACTTGGCATTGCTCTCTAATTGCAATATATTTCAAGTGATAAAAATTGATTTTAGTAGCATACTTTGTAGAGTCAGCATCGGTTATCTGAATACATTATAGTTCTTTATAACTTAAAACATCACTCTATGTTGTTATTAATAGGTTTCATTGTCTGAACTTGAGATTATGTGGGCAGTTTATTCTTCACGAACAGAGGGATTTGCATTTAGAGGAAATGTAATGAAATGTGGAATTCTAAGAAATGTTAAGATATTTAAAACATATTTTAAAAACTTTCTTTTATATATAAAACTAAATTATACTGAGTCAGTGTATCCATTTCTTAAAAAAACTAGCATTTTAGGAATCATGTCTTATATATAATTTTATTATAAAAATATTATAAAGCAATTAACAGTAAAGATCAAATTTTATATTATTATAAAGCTTTGACTTTACTATTAATTACAGTCAACAATCTCCAAATCATACGTTTTTAAGATAAAAAATTTTTATTGCATTAAAATATATATAGAAAAGTACATGAATTATTAGTGTACATCTTAATGCATTTATAATGTGAATCACCCAGGTAACCATTATCAAGATGAAGAAACAGAACATTATAAGGATTCCTGGGCCTAGCCCCTCCCCATACCTGCCTAGTCACTACCACTGCCCAAAAGTCACTATTCTGGTCTGTCACCACTGGTTTATTTTGGCTGTTTTTCCAATTTATGTATAAAGTGAATAACATGGCATAAACTGTTTTCTGTCTGCCTTTTTAAACCCAACCTTATAATTTGTGGGCTATAATTCACATTATAGCAATAATTAGTTCATTATCAATATAGTAATGTATCACAATTTATTTATCCATTTTATTACTGATGGAAATTGTATTATTTCCAGTTTGATGCTTTTATGAATACCATTATAGTGAACATTCTTGTATATATTTCTTGGTACACATAAATATACATTTTGTTTGATGATATACCTAAGAATGGAATTTCTGAGTCATAGGGTTTGTAGATGTTCCATTTTAACAGATCTTGCTTAATAGTTTCTCCAGTAAATGTAGTGATTTATATTTCCACCAGTAGTGTATGAAACTTCCAGTTGCTCCATAATCTCACCAATATGCAGTATTGTTAGTCTCTTTTATTTTGGTCCTTCTGGTTTAGTAGTATTTCATTGAGGATTTAATATGCATTTTCTAGATGACTAATATAATTTATTTTTTTGGATATCTTCTTGTAAAGTGCCTCTTCAGATCTCTTGCCTATTTATGTTATTTTTGTTATTGATTTGTAATTATTTTTTATATATTATTGTTATAGTTGACAGTTATACATGTTTTTTTTGAGACAGAGTCTCGCTTTGTTGCCCAGGCTAGAGTGCCATGGCGTCAACCTAGCTCACAGCAACCTCAAACTCCTGGGCTCAAGCAATCCGGCTACCTCAGCCTCCCGAGTAGCTGGGACTACAGGCATGTGCCACCATGCCTGGCTAATTGTTTCTATATATATTAGTTGGCCGATTAATTTCTTTCTATTTATAATAGAGATGGGGTCTCACTGTTGCTCAGGCTGGTTTTGAACTCCTGACCTCGAGCAATCCACCCGCTTCGGCCTCCCAGAGTGCTAGGATTACAGGCGTGAGCCACCGTGCCCGGCCTATACATGTTATTAATATTGTCTTCTTCGTGATTTGTCTTTCACTTTCATAATAACAATAACTGTTGATGAACATAGCATCTTAATTTGAATATGATCAAATTTATTTCTTTTCCTTATAGTTATTGCTTTTATCATCTTGTTTAAGAACTCTTTCTGTTCCAGAGTTTTTAAGTTTTTGTTTATAGAAGCTTTATTGTTTTGCTTTTTACAATTAGATCTACAATATTATCACAAGGAATGTTGCACATATATTTATGAATGAGGTTAGCATGGAATATTCCCTTGAATTTTCCTTGACTCATGCTTTTTTTTGCTGCTTCAGCCTTTAAAAAATATATATATTTATTTTAAATTATGATGGGTACATAATAGTTGTATATCTTATAGAGTACATGTATTGTTTTAATACAGGCATACAATGTGGATTAAACAAATCATGGTAATTGGGGTATACATCACCTCAGGTATCTAACATTTTTTTGTGTTAGGACCATTTCAATTCCACTCTTTTAGTTATTTTAAAGTAACTTAACTTGTTGATTATAGTCACTTTGTTGTGGTATCAAATATTGTTCATTCTATCTAACTATATTTTTGTACCCATTAGCTATCCCCATTTTATAGCCCCCCTCCCTGCTACCCTTCGCAGTCTCTAATAACCATCATTCTACAATCAGATCAATTGTTTTTAATATTTAGCTCCCACATATGAGTGAGAACATGTAAGATTTGTCTTTCTGTGCTTGACTTATTTCACTTAACATAATGTTCTTCAGGTCCATCCATACTGTTGCAAATCAGCCTTTTTTTTTTTTTTTTTTTGGTTACAATTTTTTTGGAAAGCATTCCTCATTCTTTTACTTTCAACTAATCTCTGATCACATACTTTAGGTTGGGTCCCTTTTGTTATTGACATATTCAGGAAACAGGTAGATTTTATTTTGATAAACAGGTGGCAAAATCTTTTTTCTGTTTTCTACTTTTCTGTTTTTCTTTGTTTCTCTCTTTTTATTGAAATGATTCAGTTCCTTTCTACCATCCTGTATCCCCATCCCTATTTCATCTGTTTGATTTATTGGTTTGGAACATATATACTCTAGTTTTACTTTTTTTGGTAAATATCCTTGGGGATATGTTGCTACATGCTCACATAATAAACTTTATATTTTATGAAGATCTTTGCTTTCCTGCTGAACAATGCTTTAGCTTTACTTCTATTTCACCTTATAAATTGTCTTATACAGTAAATTGCTGTTTGGATAACCTATATTTATTATTTTCTTCTTTTATCATTTGCTTTTGCATCTCAGACCTTCTTTTTAGCATCATTTTTCTTCTTATTAAAGTATATCTTTTAGAAATCCCTTTAGTGACAGACTTTTAGTGATAGGCACTCTTATTCATTTAAATTAGCACATATTGTGTCCTAGGCATAAAGTAATATAGATATACATATATATACATATACATATATATATATATACATATACATATATATATATATATCCCTGCTTTCATGAAGCATAATTCTAGGAAGGGAGATAGGCAATAAACAAAATAAAATGTAAAATATATAGTATGTAGTATGTTACATAATTGTTAGAAAGAATAAAGTGGACAAATGTGATATGAGATTTTAGATAGGGTAGTCAAGGAAGGCTTATGGGATAGTGACTTCTGAATCAAGACCAGGAAGAATTGAGAGAATATGTAGGTATCTAATGAAAAAGCGTTGCAAACAAGTGGAACAGATACTATAAAAAGGCCTGGAAAATTCAAGATATGGCAAGGAAGTTAGCAAGATTACAGTAGAGAGAGGATTTGGCGATTAGTAGATGTGCCCAGAGATATAACATATACCTGGATGATACCTGGCCTGGTAGGTCATGCTTCATAGTGAGATGGAAGGCTATTAGAGGATTTTTTGTTTGTTTCTTTGTTTGTTTTTGAGACAGAGTCTCATTCTGTTGCCTGGGCTAGAGTGCCATGGGGGTCACCCTAGCTCACAGCAACCTCAAACTCCTGGGCTCAAGCTATCCTTCTACCTCAGGCTCCCAAGTAGCTGGGACTACAGGCATGTGCCACCATGCCTGGCTAATTTTTTTCTATGTACTTTTAGTTGGCCAATTAATTTTTTTCTATTTTTGGTAGAGACCGGGTCTCACTCTTACTCAGTCTGGTTTCGAACTCTTGGCTTTGAGTGATCTTCCTGCCTTGGCCTCCTATAGTATTAGGAATACAGGCATGAGCCACTGTGCCTGGCCAGGGTTTTTCATATACAATTGATATTATCTAACTTACGTTTTAGCAAGCTCACTCTGGTTGCTATAGATTATAGACTGGAGGGGATCAAGAATAGAAGCAGTTCATAGGCTATCATCATATCAGTGAGAGATGATAGTGGTTTGTAGTAGAGTGTTGGCAGTAAGGGTGGTGAGAAGTATTACAGTCTAAGTATTTTTTGGAAGACAAAGCTAATAATAGAGGCCAATGGATCTGATGTAGGCTGTGAGAAAAAGAAGTCAAGGATGGTATGAGATTTTAGGGCTGAGCAACTAGCAGGGGAGATTAGCCATTAACTAAGATGGAGACAAATATAAGAGCTGCTAATTTTGGAAGGATTATCGGTCGGAAGCTTAATTTTCTGCAATTTAAATTTGAGATATCTATAACAATATAGTAAATAAAGTATGGTAGTTTTTATAATGTAAAAATATCTTATTTCCATCCTTATTCTTGCAATACAGTTTTGCTTGCTGTATCACCCTATCTGACATTTAATTTTTCTTAGCACTTTAAAGAGTGATTCCACTGATTTCTGACTTCCACTGTCACAGCTGACAAATCAGTCTTCAAATTAATCATCATCTGTTTATAGGTAATCAGTCTTTTCTCTATCTGTTTTCAAGAGCTCTTTGACTTTTCACATTACTTAGTTGTCATCTTGCAGCTTAGGCTTGTATTGAGCATTCTTCTGTTACTGTAATTTTTTTCTTTTGTTGTAATTATTTAGGAATTTACCTTTGTCCTGAATTTCATTAACTTGAAAAGATGTGAGGATTTTATTTGCTTGCTTTTTTGTTTGTTTGTTCTGCTTAGACCTAGTTGAGCCCTCTCAGTCTGAGTATATATGTCTTTCTCTTAAAAATATTACCAATAATAATCTTTAAAAATAAAACCAAATTCATATTGCAGTTCATAATCCTAGAAAGATAATGACTTTGCTAATATGTGAAGTGTCCATATTATAAAATTCAACTAGTCGAGAGACATTATAGCAGTAATGAATAGTTACTGCTATTCGTCTTATCGTAGTGAGTAGGGACATGATATCAACTCTAAAATTGATATGATTACTAAACAGCTGGAAATATTTTCTACAGTAGAAACAATGAGTTTTAGTGACTGTCAAATTTAAGATGTGAACTCTAGAAATGAGTTCATTCTCAGAAATTCCCAGTAATTATTTTTCCCATATTGTCTCCCCAGCCTTCTCCTGCTGTATTTTATTTTTTTATTAGCTAATATTAGAACTTTTAGCCTCTAGATCACTTTTTCTTTCCATATCTCCGTTTATGCCTTTGTTGTATGTTTTGGATATAATTGGCCCATTTTCCAACTCATTTGCAAAAAACAAAACCTCATTCATTCTGCTATTCATGTATTTATGTCTTTATTTTATAATCCTAGAAGTTATTTCTATCTCTATTGGTATTTTTCATAAATGCCTTTTTTAATTTGATCCCACATTTTCTAGTGATTCATATGTTTTAGCTTATCTATCTTGGACATTAAGTATTTTCATTTTAAACTATAATTCTGAATGTTCCTTTCACTTTGTTTCTTTGGTTATCAGGTGCTTTTTTTTCATTTATTAAGCTTGTTATATCTTTTTAATTGGGTTGTCTTTTCTCAATTGCTTGGCAGTACTTGATTTTGTATTCATCTTTGAAATTGAGATTTCTTGCTAGAGTGTTTGATGTATTATTCAAACTTGTCTGCTAGTATGAAGATACATGCTAAATTCAATGATACACCAGAACTGCAGGTATAAACTCAAGTTTTGGGCAAACCATGACAGATCACCCGTCACCTAATCATTAGTCTCTAGGCTGTTAGACTTTACTGGTATAGCCAACCTGGAGGAGGGGAAGAATCTGCTACTGTTAGGGCTTGCTCTCTTAATTGTTTCCATAAGAAGGAAAGATAGCTAATATGTGGCACTAAATGGGGTATGTTGACATTTTATCTCTACACACTATGTTTCACTAGCCATCTGATACACTCCCTTGTTTCTCTGTCTCAGGTTCTCTACTTGTTTTCCCTGTTCTTGCTATTCTCCCACGCCCACACATACATAGGACAGAGCCACTCTTGGGAAAGGGAAGGTCTAGTGGTTAACTGTTCTTGCTCAGGTACCTCAGATAAGGACCTTGCCATTTCATCCTAAGTTTTATCCTGCATGCTTATTGCTCCTTCAGTGCATACTCTGGACTGAGGTTTTCTTTTTCAATCTTACCTACTGTTAGTCTGTCAAACTTTTCATGGTTTCTAATCTACTATGTATTCTATTTTATTTTTATGAGTAGGTATTCAATAATTTTAAAAAATGTATATATATATTTTTCTTTTAGTTTCTAGAGTTTACATATTAAATCTGGCAGTTAGTAAATTCATTGTTATTATTGTTTAGGAGATATTTCCAGCTATTTAGTAACCCTATTAATTTTAGAGTTGATATCATGTTCCTTCTCACTATAACAGAATTGGAAGCTATTTATTTCTGCTATAATGTCTCTGGATTAGTAGAATTTTATGACATATACACTTCATGCAATTAGCAGAGTAATCTTTTTTTAGGATATTGAACTGCAATATGAATTTAGTTTTATTTTGAAGAATTAATGTAATAAACAAAGTGTAGATTTGATGTATAGGTCTATTTATTGAATACTTGCAGAAAAAATGTGCTGTTTTATATTGAATTCACCTTAAAAATAGTTTTTTATATGATTACTATCTCATTAACTTCACAAGTTCTATTTAAGTGATCATAATTCTGATAAAAGTAGAGATATTGAAGTTTGCCTAACTTTTGTTAACTGAAATGGAATATAATTAGAAAAAGGAAGACTATTATATTTGTAAAAGATTTGGAAGGAAAACTATCAACTTTTGACTTTAATGTGATATAAACTGTATTTCACAGAGATTATTTGTATTCTAAAGTATTTTTGACTTTGACAACTTTAAAATTGCATTCAGTGCTAGTCAGAAAAATAGTGTTACATAAAATCATAACATGAGTGTAGTATATGAAGTAGAGATTATAGTTGTACTCTTAGCCATTTTATTTCACCATAAATGAAATTCATTGTTCAGCATGGCCTCCTGAACTGTGTTTTCCAGTCAAGTTATTTTGTAAAGATTAAATTAAATTCATTGCAGGGTACATACTTTCAGAGACTGTAACAATTCCTATCTGTTTGGGCTTTAAGATGATTTTTTATTTTTAGTGTGGTAAAAAGTTCAAAAAGACAGTTTTCCATCTCATTGCACCTTTTCAGAAAAGTTCTCATACCTCAACCACAAGGTTTTATTTAATACAAATTGAAGTGAACCTATGTCAGTAAGAAATAATGAAAACACACCTTCAAGGTCTGCTTTGCTTTTTTAGAGTAAGAAAATAAAGTGTACTTCCAAGATTACTGAGAGTATGCAAAACTTTGGCAGACTTTGAGTAACCTGTATATTTAGAATATATGAATCCTGAAAAACTGAGTGCTGTAAATTTTTGGTTTTGTAGACAGTATGTCTTCTACCCCACCATGCACGTGCCTTAATCTCTGGTACCTGTGAATATGTTAATATTACATGGCAAAAGAAGTTTACAGATAGAATTAAAGGTTACCATTCATTTGTACTTAAAATAGGGTGATTAATCTAGACTATTCATGTGGTCCCTATCTAGTCACATAGACCCTGAAAATCACAAGAGGAAGGCCAAAGAGTCAGTGAGAGAGTACAGTGGAAGAGGGAGAGAGAGATTCAAAATGTGAGAGAGACTGGCCCTTCTCTTATTGGCCTTGAAGATGGAGGAGCCCTGAGTAAAGCAGTGAGGGCAGCCTCTAGAAGCTGAGAATGACTCCTGGCCACCTGTTGCCTGGGAAACTGGGGCTTCTGCATATTCACAGAATTCAATTCTAGCAAAAATCTGAATGTCTTTTCAAATGGTTTCTCTTCTATAATCCAGAAAAAAATGCAGCCCTGTAGACACTTTCATTTTTGCCTCCTGAGACACAGGCAGAAAAACAAGCCAAGACCACCAGACTCTGACCTAAACAACTGTGAGATTTTGTGTTATTTTAAGCCAGCACATTTGTGATAATTTCTTACAGCGGAAATAGAAAACTAATACAATCAATAGTATTTTGTTTTTCAAAAATAAGGGACCTCTGCAAAAGGCAGAAATCTCATCATGAAAAATAAATTAAATGTTAGGGATATAATGCCTTGAACATTTTGTTCCAGATGGGCTTTTTTGGGTGCTGGGATGTAATGGTGAGCAAAACAGCAAACATCCCTGTCTACATGGGGTTTGTGGACATGACAGACACTAAACAAATAGAGAAACACAGACAAAATCACATGTTACTATTAAGGCTGATAACTAATTTTTTTTTTTTTAATTTTCATGTTTAAATTTTTCATGTAAGGCTGACTTTCATGGGTCAGGGTGCTGTCACTTTAGTGGGCTATCAGTTATTTCTTTAATGACCTGAAATTTTTACATTATTAGAGGTGAAAGGAGAAAAGGCTAATAAGAAGGAGAATATGGAAAGAGATAGGAAAAAAATAACCTGCTGTCTTAGTGTAATGGATATAATTGTGGTATACATATAAGCTTTCAATTTCTTATTTAGATTAAAAAATAAGATCCTTATCCTGTCCTACAAGAACCTGCTCCCCACTGCCTCACTGAACCCATTTCCTTCTCTCCCTTGCTCATTGCACTCTAGGCACATGGTAATTCCTTGTTCTCTCCAAGCGAACTTCACCTTGTAATGTTCTTCCTCCAAACATCCAGTTCTTCATTTCCTTCAGGTCTCTGTTCAGCTCTCAACTTACAATAAACTCTTTTCTTAAAATTCCACACTCATCACTCACAGTTCCCTTTACCCTACTTTATTTTATCTGTGATATCTTTCTCATGTCTCTTATTTAATACATTATGTTAATTTGTTTATTATCAGTTTGCCACTCCTAGAATGTCAACTCTATATGGGCAAGACCTTGTCTGGTTAGTTCACTTCCATGTCCTAAAACTATGTTTAGGATGTGGTAGATGCTCAATAAATATTTTGGAATGAACAAATTAATGAACGAATTGGTTGTCTGTAATATTTTATTCAAGCCTCAGTATTAATTTTATGGAATAATATTAAATCTCAATTTACATACAGGAAACTGGAGCACAAATGTTTAAATTACTTTCCCATGGCAATATTAGTAAATGGTAGAGACAGGATTCGAATTCAGGCCTGCCTGTAACCAAAGCCCATAGATGATTTTCAATTAAATCATACACCTCAGAATTCCTAACACATTTATAAATAGATATGTCAAATTTATGAATACATATTTGACGTATCTATTCATTTATGCATTAGGATCTCTCATATATGTAATATATGTGTGTACATATATATAGCATAAATTCAAACTAAGATGATTTTCTTTGTAGCTTGTTTTGTGAGGGTAGGCTACTTTAGTGTTTAAGTGTCATATTAGGTCTGTTTTACTCTAGTTAGGGTACAAGCTGTACTTTAGGATATCTAAAGATTGTACCTGATAATCCGAAAGAATCTGGTATTATTTTTTACTTTTACTACATGACAAACTTATCTACAGTTTGGTGGCATATGTGTTTATTACTTATAGTCTAACAAAATCTAGGAAGCTAGGGGTTTTATGAGGAGACTCAACTGTTGGTGGCTGGGCTTGCACAGATGTCTGGGAGTCAGTTGGCTGTTGGCTGATGGAGGCTGGCCATTGCTGAGGCAACTTAGTTTAAATCTACTCCATGTAGCCCTCATTTACTAGCAGTTAACCTGAGTTTTGTTGGCAAAGGTGGAAAAGAACAAGCTATGTTATGCATATCTACCCATTTTAAGCCTCTAATTTTGTATTCAAAATTCTCATTGGTCTAGCAGGTCATTTGCATGAACCTAGAATCAAAGGATTGATTCTATGCTTGATCTTCATTAGTTCTGATTTTCTCTTCTTATCTCCTGACTTTCTTAATCTCTATTGCATTTCAGTCACTTTTGCTTTCTCAAAGATGCCAGATTGTTAGGAAAAGGCCATATCAAATAGTAATTTGGAAAGGAATGGTAATTCCTTTCTGGACTTGTTATAAGTATAATGTGGAAAATCCGATTAAAATAACATTGTTCAAATGATCATTATGTAGAGATGTCTCCCAATTTAGAAGACAAAACAGATAATTAGTTTTATGGAAAATTGCTTACAAAATTATAATTTTATAAGGCAAATATGAATAACAAACTATACAGAAACATAAATTATGTAATATTTATTTCCTTACTTCCTTTTGTAATTAAGTATAGCAAACATTGTAAAATTCAAACTCTAAAAAGGAGCTAGTTATTAAAACATGTTGTCATATGTGATTGTCAGAGATACTCAAGATTTTCTAAAGTAAGTGTTTACTACCAAATAACATCAATTTTGTTGAGGATAAATGGTAAAGACTTAAAAAATATTAAATAGAAGGAAGAAAAATAAAATCAAACCTTCCGTGGTTTAGTTACCACACTATTTTGTGGAGTTGTTATAAATATAAAATGGAAGATCTGATTAAAAGAACACATTGTATTTGGTATTTCGTCAACATTTTAGTAGAAGACAAACATCATTACTAATGGAATTAATAATATACAGATTCTTTCTCAAATTACCAACAACTGGGTTTTGTTTGTCTTTTATGTCATAGAATTACTGTGCTTCTAAATTTGAGGCCAAAAATTTTTTCTCTTATGAGTCTCCAAAAAATATATTATGGTTGCTCATGCTGCATATTTTGAAATTTCAGACATGATAGCAAGATCTTGTTCTCATTTTTAAATACTGTTATTTAACATTTGTTAGTAAAATCTAATGAATATTTACTTACTTAGCAGTTATACACTGCCTCCTTAGAAAAAGAAATTACAGTGGGTAATAAAATTAAGCATATTACATCTTATAATAACTAAAAATTAAATACAACAAAATTATTTAGGAGAGGTAGAGGAAATAGATATTGGCAGCCATATCTGATACATGTTAATTACTTAAGATGACATTGAATTTGTTTGACAAAAAACAAGTACCAAGAGAAAACTTATTAAATACTTCTTATTTTTTGGATAAAAGCAAGCATGAAAATTCTTCAGAAGATGTGATTCATTAATTTTTAATTAAAGTTATCTCATCATGATATTAAAACTATTTTTATGAATCCTTTATTGAATGAAAAAATTAAATTACTGAAATGTCCTATGAAATGTCATGCTCAGGTCTGCAAATACAAATAGTCTCATGAATGAAATTGTAATCACATTCTGCACACAAATAATGAAGGATCATTTTATAAATCTTTATTTACTCATTAGTAAGACTTTTATTTTTGAATAATATTTAGCAACAAGAGAATTTTGTATTTATTCCATGTTGTCTTTTATTTTAAATATTATTTAATATTTATATTATTTTAAATTTAAGATTATTTAATATTTAAGATTTATATTATTTTAAATATAAATTTTGGGGAATGATATGCTTCTCAATATTTGACTGCTGCACTCAGTCTGATACTTAATTTTGGAAGCATATCACTTCTTTTAAAAAATTATTTCCTCTCTTTGCCAATTACTGTTCAGGATCAAATCAACAAAAGTAATGAAAGACAAAGATGGTTATTATATAATGGTGAAGGGTACAATTCAACAAGAAGACAACAATTCTAAATATTTATGCACCTAATTCAGGTGACCCAGATTCATAAAGCAAATCCTACTGGATCTAAAAAAATGATAAACAGCAAAACCGTAATAGCTGGGGACTTGAACACACCTCTGGACAGAACAGGGCAGATACTCTAAACAGAAAATAAATAAAGAAACAATGGACTTAAACAGAATTCTAGAACACATGGGCCTGATTGACATTTATAGAACATTCTAGCCAAAAACCACCAAATATACATTTTTCTCATCAGCTCATGGGACATTCTTTAAGATTGACCATATCCTAGGCCACAAAGCATGTCTCAAGAAATTAAAAAAAAAAAAATAGAAATTATACCATGCATCTTCTCAGACCACAGTGGAATAAAATTAGAAATCAACTCCAACAGAAACTCTAATGTCTACACAAAGTCATAAAACTAAACAAGCTACTCTGCTGAATGATTACTGTGTTAAAGAGGAACTTAAGATGGAAAACAAAAGATTCTTTGAAGTAAATGATAAAGGAGACACAAGTTATCAAAATCTGTGGGACACAGCTAAAGCAGTCCTGAGAGGAAAATTTATATTTGTAAATGCCTACATCCAAAACACAGAAAGATCACACAAATAAACAATCTGATGAATTGCAAAGAATTGGAAAAGGATGAGCAAACCCAGCCAAAGAAAAGATATAACAAAGATCATAGCAGAACTAAATGAAATTGATAACAAAAAACTATACAGAAGATTAATAAAACAAAAAATTGGTTCTTTGAAGACATAAAATTGACACACCTCTTACTAGATTAATGAGAAGCAAAAAAGAAAGGACTCTAATAAGCTCCATCAGGAATGAAAAAGGAGAAATTACAACAGATACCTCGGAAATACAAAATATCATCTATTATTACTATAAAAACCTCTATGTACACAAATTGGAAAATGTGGAGGATATGGACAAATCCTTAGAAACACATAGCCTCCGTAGGCTCAATCAGGAAGAAATAGAATTCCTGAACAGACCAATATCAAGTACCAAAATTGAAAGAGCAATAAAAACCTTCCTAAAAAGGAAAGTCCTGGACCGGATGGTTTCATGCCCAAATTTTACCATATATACAAAGAAGAATTTGTGCCTATCCTGCAGAAATTATTCCACAACACTGAGAAGGAAAGACTCCTCCCGAGCACTTTTTATGAAGCCATAATCACCTTGATACCACAACCAGGAAATGACATAACAAAAAAGAAAACTGCAGACCAATATCTGTTATTAATATAGACACAAAATTCTCAATAAAATACTAGCAAACTGAACTCAGCAGCTTTTCAAAAAGATAATCAACCAGCCTCAAGTGGCCTTCCTCCAAGAGATGCAGGGATGGTTCAAGATACGTAAATATACAAATGTAATTCACCACATAAATAGAAGCAAAAACAAAGACCATATGATCCTATGAATAGATGCAGAAAAAACATTCAACAAAATTCAACACCCTTTTATGATAAGAACGCTTAATAAAATAGGCATAGATGGGACTTACCTAAAAATGATAGAAGCCATATATGACAAGCCCATAGCTAACATCATACTGAATGGGGAAATATTGAAAGCATTCTTAGTTAGAACTGGAACAAGACAAGGTTGCCTTTTATCACTGCTTCTATTCAACATAGTGCTGGAAGTCCTAGCCAGAGCAAGAGAAGGAAATAGTGGGCAAGAGAAGGAAATAATGGGCATCTAAATGGGTCAGAAAAGGTCAAACTGTCACTCTTTTGTGTTGATATGATCTTATATGTAGAAAACCCCAAAGATTCTGCCATGAGACTACTGGAATTGATAAACAAATTGAGCAAAGTCTCAGGTTACAAAATCAATGTACAGAAATCAGTAGCATTCAAACTCAGAACCAAATCAAAAACTCAGTATCATCCAAAATAGCAACTAAGAAAACAAAATACCTAGAAATATATTTAACCAAGGAGGTCAAAGACCTCTACAGGGAAAACTTCAAAACACAGAGGAAGGAAATAGCAGAGGACGTAAACAGGTGGAAAACCATACCATGCTCATGGACCGGCAGAATCAACATTGTTAAAATGTCTATACTACCCAAAGTGATCTAGAGATTCAATTCTATCCCTACTAAAATACCAACATCATTTTCTCAGATCTAGAAAAAATAATTAAATGCTTCGTGTTGAACCAGAGAAGACCCCGTATGGCAAAAGCAATTTTAAGCAAAAAGAAAAAATTGGGAAGCATCAATTTACCAGACTTCAAGCTATAATACAAGGTTATAGTAACTAAAACATTATGGTACTGGCACAAGAACAGAGACATATAGACTGGGAACAGAACTGATAGACTGGTAGAACAGAACTGAGAATCCAGATATAGAAGCATCCTCATGTAGCTATCTAATCTTTGACAAAACAGACAAAAACATACACTGGGGAAAAGAATCCTTATTCAATAAATGGTGTTGGGAAAACTGGATAGCCACATGTAGAAGACTGAAACAGGATCTGCACCTTTCACCTCACAAAAATCAACTCACGGTGGTAACAGATTTAAACCTAAGGCATGAAACTATAAGAATTCTAGAAGAAAATGTTGGAAAAACTCTTATAGACATTGGTGTAGGCAAAGAATTCATGAAGAAGATCCCAAAGGCAATGACAGCAACAACAAAAATAAATAAATGGGACCCGATCAAATTAAAAAGCTTCTGCACAGCCAAGGAAACTATCACAAGGGCAAACAGACAACCTATAGAATGGGAGAAAATATTAGCATGTTACACATCCAATAAATGGCTTACAACTAGAATCTATAGAGAACTCAGGAAAATCAACAAGAAAAAAATCAAACAACCCTATCAAAAAGTGGGCAAAGGACATGAACAGAAACTTTCCAAAAGAAGACAGAATAATGGGCAACAAACATATCAAAAAATGCTTAGCATCTGTAATCATCAGAGAAATGCAAATCCAAACCACAATGAGGTATCGCTTATCTCCAGTGAGAATAGCCTTTATCAAAAAGTCCCCAAACAATAAATGTTGGTGTGGATGCGGAGACACTCCTACATTGCTGGTGGGACTGTAAACTAGTACAACCTCTGTGGGAAGCAATATGGAGATAGCTCAAAGAGCTACAAGTAGAATTACCATTTGATCTAGCAATCACATTACTGGGCATCTACCCAAAGGAACAAAAGACATTCTATAAAAAAGACATCTGCACTAGAATGTTTATAGTAGCACATTTCACAATTACAAAGATATCGAAAGAACCCAAGTGCCCATGAATACATGAGTGGATTAATAAAATGTGGTATATGTATACCATGGAGTTCTACTCAGCCACAAAAACAATGGTGATCTAGCACCTCTTGTATTATATTGGTTATATCTGGAGCCCATTCTACTAAGTGAAGTATCACAAGAATGGAAAAACAATTACCACATATACTCACCATCAAATTGGTATTAAATGATCAACACTTTAGTGCACATAAACTGATAATAATCATTGGGTGTTGGGAAGATGTGAAGGGAGATGAAGGGATGGGTATATACCTACCTAACAGGTGTGGTTAGCACCATCTAGGGAATGGACATGCTTGAATCTCTGACTTGGGTGGGGCAAAGGCAATATGTAACCTAAACATTTGTACCCCTTTAACATGCTGAAGTGAAATATAATTTTAAAAAATCCTTAGAACAGTTCTACCATTTTTATTCTTGCCCATTTATTAAATATTTATAGTGCTACAATGTCTTTCCACATATTTTCTTTGACAAATGGAATATCCCAGTTCCTTCAACTATTCCTAAAATGAAAATGTCTGAAGTCTTTAATTATTCTGGTTCTCTGACTCTATTGGTCAGTTTTCTCTAGGCTTTGCTGTGGTAATAAATCTCCCATAATCTTAGTGGTTAGAACAATAAAGATTTATTCTTACTCACAGATCAGTTTTTAGTTTGTTGAAGTTCTCCTCACACCTTTATTTTAGGTCTTAGGCCCTAATTTTTGCTAATCTCTCTTAATAGAGGGAAAATGTGCATATTCTTCTCAGAAGAGGAATAAATCATTTTTACACTTTTTTTTTTTTTTTAGCTAAAGCAAATCACATGGCCAAATCTATCACTTATGGTGTGGGAAAATGTAAACCTCCTGCTGAGATGCACTGTAAATCACATAGGAAAGGTCAGGAATCTACAAATCTCTTATAGGAAGGATAGTGAATAATTAATATATCTTGAGCAACCTCAAAACATATTCGATTTTTCTCAGTATATCACTTACAGGGCAATTCCTAGGATTGAACAATATACAAGGAGTGTTCTGAGCAGTTCTGATTAGAATGTGCTTATTATTATTTTTATCTAGATTCTGCAATTTTAATTCAATCCAAAATTGTAACATCTTTTCAGCAATCATATTGAATAATCTCTCTTATTGATCATGGTCCTCATGATAGTTTTTTAATTCTTAAAAAATCTCTGCATTATCTATTATATAATTATATTATAGCCATATCCTCCATTTGGACATAAATATAATATACCAGCTGAGGATTATATAATAGACTGTTAGCATTTATAATATTAAAACTAAATTTGAGACTATGACAGGGCCCTGCATAGTCATACTGTATGCTGTGTCCTTGGACCCTAGGTATTAAGACTCTATGGAATTTAGATTCTGTCCATTATTGAATGACACACATTTTCTCTTGTGGGGAGGAACAAGGGAGAGGGTAGAAAGAAAAATCAGAAACATTTCTTACTATTTTGGTAAAAATGTTCTCATTAACTTTTTAACATACATATGCTTTTAATTGCTTCCATTTTCTTCTTGTATAATTGTTTCTGTGGTCTTAAATGCAGGACTTAAAATGATCTCTGCTGTATTTCCTTTGTTACAGCTCACATCTCTAGTGTGTAAAGATTATTTTGGGTGCTAATTTCTTATCCAACATATTTTCTATCTCTCTAGTCTTGTATCCTTTCACCTCCATAAGAACAATTATTTATGGTATATTTCCTTTGTACTAGGCTGTATGCTGAGTATGGCATTTACAATAATGAGCAAAATTTATATAGTTCCTGACCTAATTTATCTTATATTCTGAAGTGGGAGATCATGATATATCACACAAAAATTTTATAATTGCAAACTGAAGTAAATGCTACTAATAAAAAATAAATTATACCTGGAGAGTGTATAAGGGGGAGTCTCTTCTAGTCTTGATGTTAGAGTGGGCTAACCCAGGTAAGTGCCATTTGAGCTAAGGTCTGTAAAAGTTTGCTCTGTGGGTGTATTTGTGTGTATGTGTGTGGTGTGTTGTGGAAGTTAGAATTGAAGAGTGTTTCAGGGACAGGCCCTATTATCTTCTGTGATTCTGACCATGGCACATTCAAAGAACTGAGAAAAGGCAAGTGTGGTGAAAATAGGGAGAATGTGGCAAGGTGGTACAAGATGAGTGCAGAGAAGTGTGGGCTTAGCCAAATCATGTAGATCTTGAAGACCATATTAAGGATGTTTAAGCTTAATTGTTATGCAGTAAAAAATATGACTTTGGTATCATCATCTTAGAGATACGAAATTTTGAGCACAATCATGTCAAGAAAATTAATGGAAATATCCATATAAAATACAAATTGAGGCTGATAAGTAACCTGCAAACATTTGCATAATTCCATATGGAATGAGTTCCCTTTCCTGATAGGGGTAGTCATGAGTTCATTCCAAGGGGCTGGAGCTTGAAGAGGGAGTGCCTCTGTCTAGAATGCCAGAAATGTCTCTATTAGGGGGATAAGATCCCAAATCAATTTTGAAACCATGTTCACTAAGCCAAAAAAGCAGAGATCAAATGGGTCTAAAGAAATATCAGTTCCCATGGGTATTAAAAACAACAACAAGAACAAAAAAACTCTGAGGTTCAAGAGTGAGGGCTGAAGGTTGAATATTAGCTGGCTTTGTCTGAGTAATTCCCTGGAATAGGTATGTTTTTGTCTGGGTTAATTTTTATGTGAGAGATACAGCATGGTATAGTGGGAAGCCAGATGTCAAATAAGTACATTCAGATAAAAAATTTCTATCTTTTGTGCATTGATGCAATGAAAGACATTATTAAATGCCTTGGTAAAGTCTGGAGAGACTATATTTATGACACATTATACCACAAAGTAGCAAACTGAGCAGCTCTGATCTACTGTTTATAAAATCTATTCTGTTCCAATTTAAAAAAAATAAAAATTACTTTAAACCATTTCTGTCTCTTCACACCTCTCACATCCTTTACATTTTTTCATAGATCACAGTAATGGTTTCATAATCTAAATTTTAAGTTGCCTCACATTTCTGGGGCTATAACTCATCCAAAGTGGTAGGCCTGAATTTCTTAAATTTGGATTTCTGAGAATATAGGTGACTTCCTATTTAGATTTATATTTTTTTTTATTATCAACCTTTTCTTGACTTTTTCAATTATTCAAAATATATCAAGTAGAGATAACAAAGCCAGTTTAGAATTAGAGTTGGGAGCTCTATTGGAGAGCCAATTTAGAGTGGAGAGCTCTGCTGTTTCTAAGTGATAATATACAATCAGTAGATCACTGGATTTAAATAGTGCATCTATCTTTCATAGGTATTTTTTAATTTTTTAAATTGTAAATACATCTTAAAACATTTTTTTGAAGACACAACTCATTTGAGACTAAACCTTCCTGATTTAATTTTTTTGGATGGGGGACATTATATAAGATTGTTTATCCAAAAGGCCTTTGAGAATGAAAGGGGCTCTATTAATTATGCCCAGATAACAGGCATAAAATAAGAGTGTCCTGTTCAAACTGGGGCATTTAGTCATCCTACTTGTAGCTTCTATATTTTTCCTTAGTTATGTGCTATCTTTCATAAAATTTGGGCTGAAATCCAGTAAGATAAATAATAGAAACATGTTGAATGAATTAACATTTAAATATATTGCTGCCCAACCAAGTTCTTTGCCCACTGAACAATAGGAAGCTAAGACACTGAGACAGCAAGGGTGCAGTGGAGAAAGAGTTTAATATCACAGGGTGTCAAATGAGGACATGGGAGGAATTTTTCAAATCTGTCTCCCCAAGAATTTGGGGGCCAGAATTTTTAAAGGCAGTTTGATGGACAAAGGGCTAAGGAATTGGGTCTGTTGATTTGGGGGTGGACTCAGAGGATTCGGAAGCAGAAATTGTCTTCTTGTGCTGATACAGTTTCTGGGTAGAGGGTCACAGGATCTGTTGAATTAGTTCCCGCATATGGTCACTGGTTGGGTTAGCACCAGTTGGTCCCTACAAATGCAGAGTCTGAAAAATATCTCAAATACCAGTCTTATGTTTTATAATAGCAATGTTATCTTTAGAAGCAATTAGGGAAGTTACAGTTGTATGCCAGTGAGTGATATATGGCTCCTGAGCCGTAAGCAATTATAGGAAGACAAGCAATGAAACAATGGCTGGTTAACTTTTAGCTATGCCTGTACTTCCATGGGAATCAGACTTCTACCACAGTTCTTGCTTTATGGTCCTACACTACTTTAGTATAAGTAGTTTCAAATATATGCACAAACTTTAATTTAAACTCCTTCTTTTTTGCTTTAAATCATCTCTTGGTTTGTAGCTTATCTTTGTATGTAAAGTGACTGGTCTCTTATTTTTTAGAATCCATTTTGCAAGCAGGTTAGGGCAACATGTTTGAAACGACTGCTTATCACCTACCTATATGCTACACTATATTGATAACTATATGCTGGCCATTATTTCATACTTGGGGTAGATGGAAGGGTCTTATAATTTTCTAGTATTAGGATTTGTGTCCAAAAATATAACACACATTATTATATTCTGAAAGTCAAATTTGAGAGAGCATTAGCAAGATTTAATCAGGAAGCTTTGAATATCAGAGAAAGGAGATATATTAACATTTATGCAAAAACTAGAATTCATTATTCCTCTTTTTTAGCCATATGATTTTAGGAATACTATCTTTTCATCATCTGATAATCATAGCTAAGGAAATGAAAATATTTCACAAGAAATTGAAGAGTTCTTGAATGACTTATTATGGGTTTTTTTGTCTTGATGCATTTTTTTGTTTTCAATTAAGAATACTTGGATTTAATGTGAAATAATTTACACATAGGAGAGAGGCAATAGCTCTGATTTTCTTTTGCATTGCTGTTATAAATTAAGATTTTCTTTCTATACTTTTCCCCCTTGTAACATTTTAGTTACCCACACCTTATAATTGAAGTAAGTGTACATATTTGTTAATGGTGTGGACATCTATAAGGCAAATGGGACTCCTTTTCATAGGGAGAAAGCTTCCTGTTAGGCCGAAAGCTCTCATTCTTTTAGCTGTCCCCATTCACATTCTCCTGTCCCCTCTGTTATCAGCTATTGGTTGTGTGGGCAGAACAGATCTGAGTATAATATTCCCATAAAGATTAGTCACTAAGGAATAGCATAGAATATGCCTTATCTCAAAAGACAAATGGGTTAATCCTACTCTATAAGAAGGGGTAAGATAAATCTGACAGAATGAAAATATGGGAAAATGAGTCATTTTGCTTCTGTGGAGTTAAAAGATCTTTGGAAATGTATATTTCTTTCAAAATAAGAAAAAGGAAAGAAATCCTGCCACCTATAAAAGTGGTGTTAAGCAGTAGTTGTACTGAACACTAATTTAAATATGTCTTTAAAATCTCCCAAAACTGAAAGTAGTCCTTTTTCCTATTCCTTTTCAAAAACTTTAGGGCAATGAGCTGGCCAAAATGATCTTTTTTCTTTTCCCCGTCTAATTAGGCTCTGTCATAGTGACTAGTCTATACTTTGGATATGTATTTTTTTTTAATTTAAACTGTGTTTGCCTAAATGGAACTTCAATAGCCACAGATATGAGGTAAGCACTTAATTCACTTAATAGTAAATCAACAAAAATAGCAGTGGTTGAAACTGTTGCTGAGTGATCTGAAATACTTAATAGAAGTTCCAGGAAGACAAAAGCCTCAGGATGCTATGCAGATTAAAAGGAAAAAAGGCCATAATTTCCATTTCTTTAAAAAGAGATTTATCTTGTTCTTTCTTAATTAAAGGACAAAAGTCCTCTCTTTCTATCACTTCCTCACTGACTATGGTAGGCAGAATAATGGCCCCCCAAAGATTGCCATGTCCTAGTCCTCAGAACCTGTAAATATGTTATGTTACATGGTATATTGGCTGTCTAGGGCTGTTGTAACAAACTACCACAAACTGAGCAGCCTACATCAACAGAAATTTATTGTCTCACTGTTCTGGAGTCAAGAAGTCCACAGTTAAGGTGTGGTTAGGTTAGGACCTTGTTGTCTATGAAACCTGTAGGGCAGAATCCTTCCGTGCTTCGTCTAGCATCTGGTGTTTGATGGTTGTCTTTGGTGTTTTTTGGCTTGTAGATATATGACTCCAATGTCTGCCTCTGTTGTCACATGGCTGTCTTCTCTCTGTGTCTTCCTCTTTGTGTGTCTTCTTTTATTAATAGAACACCAGTCATATTGAATTAAGGGTCCACCCTACTCCACTATAAACTCATCTTAACTACTTACATCTGCAGCAACACTATTTCCAGATAAGGTCATATTCTAAAGTACAGTGAAGTAGGACTTCAAGGTAATCCTTTTGTGGGGCACAATTCATCCCATAATACAGGGCAAGGCATGAATAAGGTTGCAGGTTGCTAATCGCTTGACTATGAGATGGGAAGATTATCTTGGACTATTGAAGTGGATTCAATGTAATGGGTCCTTAGAAGTGAAAGAGGAAAGCAAGAGAGTCAGAGCCAGAGTGATACATTATAAGAAACACTCAACCTGCTATTGCTGGTTTTGAAGATTGAAGTGGGAAATGAGCCTAGGCATCTGGGTGACCTCTACAAAGTGGAAAAGGCAAGAAAATGAATTCTCTTCTAAGGCCCCCAGCAAGGAATACAGCCCTGCTGAGACACCAATTTCAGTCCAGTAGGACCCATTTTGATTTCTATCTCCAGAGTTGTAAGACAACAAATTTCTGTTGTTTTAAGCCACTACATTTGTGGTAGCTTGTTACAGCAGCAATAGGAAACTAACATACTGACCTTGCTAATAGGTATACACAGAGACAATAACGATCTGGCTTAGAGTGTTTTCCTTTCCAATATGACCTTCTTTAGATGCTTAGTATTATATTTCCTTTTAAATTATCTTGTTTCCACTCCTAACTTAGTAACGGTAGAATTGTTGACTTGTAGAATTAGAAGGAACTATGAAAACTATATAGTTCAACCCACTGTTTCAAGCTTGTGTCCTGTCTCCATAATTCTTGAGAGGTTATCATATTTCAACATGTGTACTGTATAAACTGAAATTTACCTCCTCCTGAGGAATACATGTATCCAAATATGATTTTGCCTTGGCTCATTTACTTATGAGCGTAGAAGTACTTACAGCACCTTGGTTCATTTATTCCAAAACATTTATTGAACATACACCTAGAGCTAGGTTCTAGGAAGAGTGTGAAGTATGGGATGGGTATGTAAAACCCAAAGTGTAGTTCCTGTCCTTGAGCTCTTAGTCCAGTGGGAGAATCTGAACTTCAGCAGATAGGACTCTATTGTGGTGCATTTACTAATTGTGAAAAAAGGTTTGGGAATAATAAGTTCTATTAAGATATGTGAAAATCAATAGATGAAAATGACAGCATAAAATAATTAGTATGTTTGAAAGATGGCAAGTAATAAAATGTGGTAGGTGTTGGTAAGAGTGGCAGAAGATGAGACTAAAGCTATGTTGGATTAAATCGTGAATGATTTTATTGTGCCATCAGAGGCTATAAATGAGGAAGTGACTCAATCAGATTCATACTTAAAAAAACTTATGCTAGTATTGAGAATGGATTGGAAAAAGGAACAGTAGAATCAGATTGACTAGTTAGGAGGTTCTTATAATCATTCAGTTGTCTATAATTCCTAGAGTCTCTGGTATCTCCAAAACTCTCTGGCTTATTACTGTAGGTAGATAAAGGAACATCCTTCCTTGGGGTTCACCTTTAGCCTCCATCTGAAACAAACAAATATTTTGCTGGCCATCTTAAATATTTTTATATTTCCTTCTGAGTACCTGGTTTTTCTAGTTTTATGTGAATTGCCCAAATATTGACTACTGGGAATTGCTAAATCCTCCAATGTTCTTTTCCATGTACATTGAAAAATCTAGCCTTTTTCTCCCTAACTAGGCAGTATTGCTGAAGATTCTTAACTGCTTACATTCCTCCTGACCACCTCTTGTTTTAATTTTTCTTTCTACTCAATCCTTTACACTTCACCACCTATATGCTTTTTTCTTCCCTCTACTCCATGAATCTAAAACATACAATTCAACTCTTTCCCCTTAGTTCCCTCAAAGTACCACACAGCAGACTTTAGTAAAGGTAGATGGTAAAGAAGGAAGATTATTTCAGAGTAGTGACAATGTTGACTTTTTTGAGTCCTGTGCTGTGGGAAAGCAGTGAAGGTAAAAAACCCCCCACTTTTTTGTGTAAAGGCTAATGGCAAAGCACTGTGCTGTCCTCACATACTGATAGAACACCAGTCTCCATCCTTTCTCATGATTTCCATAAGAGTTGTGGATGGCATTTGTTTATCTGCCTCTATAAAGCTTCAGGCCCCTTTTCTTTTCTTTGAGACTTTTCTTACTAATGACACTTCTCTGCAAAAGCCTGAATAAGATATCTTCTTATTTGTCCGGTTCATTTTGTCTTTCTCATGAGCAGATAATTTAAAAGTAAATACTATGTATCCTTTTTTCCCTAAAAGTCTTTTCAGGTGGCTTCCCTGGCACATTTGCTGTCCCCAACTGCCTGCTATTTTACTAAATTCTTTTATTTTTCCCATCTAAAATTTCTCTGTCATTTTAATTTATTGGGTTCTTCATTCCTTTCGTGTCTGGAATGCCAGAGCAAAATAAAACCAAATGCTTATAATTTTCTAATATAGTCCTTTTTCTCCCCACCTGCCCTTCCTTCTTTCTTTCCACTTTTCTTGCAGATCACCTGTGGGGCTCCTTTTCTCACACAAATGGACCTTTAAGATGCTTTGATAAACAAAAGTCATTCTTTCCCAAATATCTGCACTACCTCTTAATATGCTATTTTTATTTTCATTAAAAAAATAAAAACAAGTAATTCAGAACCCCTATAGCCTAGACTGACACTTTCAAATTATGTATGAAAATAATAACCATAATTTTCATTAAAATTATTTAATATTTTATAATTTATCTAATTTAGCAACATTTACCAACAACTTTGTAAGGTAGATATTTTCTTCATTGAAGGTAACTAAATGTCAGAGAAATTAAGTGTCTTGCTCTTAATTTTATATGGTAAATTGGGGCTAGTATAGGACAAATGGTACAGTCACAAATTTTAACCTCACAACTATTCAAGTTATTGACTTCTATCTCCAACTCTATTAAATATGTACAGGAAAATGACAAAGAAAACATACACTATACAAAAACAGTGTGAACTCACTGATCATTAATGATGTATGAAAACATTTGTTTGGAAACTTGATATTTTTGAGCTAGGGGATGTTTTAGTCTATTTGTATATAAGATGTTAATATTAATCAGAAGGAGATCTGTTGTTTTTGTTAGGGATATATATTAAGTTTAAGAATAAAAATAGAAAGTGTTAATTCATTGAATTCTAGAAGGCATCAAGTGACCTAAAGTATATTTCAAGGATTTTGCAAAGTGTTTACTTTCTTGTGACCACAGACCTGAGTTAAGCCCTTATTGCACTTGAGATTCAATTGCATATAACAGAGCACTCACCTAATTGCCAACCACAGCACCTCATCTTAACGTTAGTGATCATAAAATGAGAAAATGCATTTGTGGTTGAAGTAGGCTTAATTAAAAGAGCTGCTCATGATCTAATTAACTTCATATCGGGGGAAGGTCTGAGAGGAGTTTGCAGAGGGTTCTGGTTATGAAGAAAAGATGAAAGGATGAGATAATAAAGAGATGGACTTGAATTGTAAATAAGAGGGACTGTACCAGGTTTTCAACTTTATGGACACTACAGGTAATATGATTACAGTCAGTCTAAATTAAAAAAATCTGTGAATTCATGTTTTCTCATATCTTTCACCTGGTGTTTTTATTCCTTGGAGTTTCCAGGGGCCTTGAAACAGTAGGGTGCATTCTATAAATATAGTGTGTCCTATAAATGATTGGTATTTGGGGTACAATCTACAGTTGTAGTTTTCTGCCTTATCCTTATTTCCCTGCCATTTGCTGATAGCAAGAAGGGTAGGATAATAGAAGAGGGAGGCAATGTTATGAGCACATATAAATTTAACTAGATATATGTGAAATATTCTTTAATATTTTAAACTTTTTTTCTGGTGGCCTAAAATAATTTCTTTTCCATTGAAATTAAAAGGAAGAAAATAGAAATAGTGGAAATACTCCTGTGCTGTAGCTGCTGTGCCCTTTGCCATAATTAGGGAAAGAAAAGTTAAATAAGATGGCAACAATGCTGTCAGTATAATTAGTTTAGGTACTTTAAACTCTTTTTAAAAATCCCACTGCTAGTCATTGGTACCTTTATGATTTAGCTGACTAGATTTTGGTTATATATGCTCTTATCACAAAATTTTATCCATTCCCTATTAATTCTTGACACGGCTATGACCCAGGACTTTGGCCTTTTGTATGTATTCTATGGCTGAATTAAAGCTAGTTCTTAGTATTTTTTCTAAAGCTGATATAATGGTTATAATATTACACAGAACTCAGTTATTGGAACATCCAAGAACTTTTAGGGAAAAAGATGAGGTACTTAAACCCAAAAGATAAATTAGCTAAAACAACTGTTATCTTCTTTTATTACAGCTTATATAGAATATTAGAAATCCAGATGTTAACATTAACTATTTTTGAAGTATTGAAATGCAATGAAAGTTTGAGTACTCTCATTTTGTTAGTCTTTTAGCTACTTTTTAATTGGCTCAGAGAAATGTTTTATAGAGATAAGATCATATGCACATATGGTATAAGCTTTCCACAAGTTTTCTTAACTGAATTTTAATCTAGGTTCATTGGGCAGCATAGTCCTATATAAATCAGCATAAGGCTATTTCATTCACCCAGGGTTTTGTTAAATTCTAATAGAACACAGCATGTTTTCCCATAGATGTGAAGGAAGCACTTTTTCTGATGTTTAATTTATGACAGCATTAATTTTACTAAAAATCTTTCATAGTAAAACTGTTTATTTAATGGAATAGATAAGCTGTTATATATATAACAGCTGAATATATAAGCTGTTATATTTTATATTTATAGTATAGTTTAAAGGCCTTGTGAATGAATATATGAGATGATTTCATAAAATCAATAGACTAAGGGGGAAAATGAAGAGAGAAAATTTCTTAAGTTTTTAAAAATGTCTTTTGTACAGAGATTAACACAAAGTTTTATAGATTGATTTAAAATGGAATACATTAAATATGCCATAATTACTTTTTACTGATTTGAATTTGATTTATCGGGCCAATTAAGGACACTTTTCTGTACATATTATTTTTAGTTTTGTGCATTGTTCTCTGAAAGAAAAGGTAAAAATGGCTTTTTTGGGCTGAAAGCAGCTCTGGCTTTGGCTCACCTTTTGAAGTATCAATACAAGTTCATAAATTACACCATGCTAGCCTATTTCTAGATTGAATAAATAGATGATTTTATAAGGAAATATTTCTGGAAGTACCATTCAACATAACCAGTAACCAAGAAGAATGGAAATCTCACTGGTAATTGGAATGATACTTTTTAAAGCATTTCAGTGCTCTTTTATGTGAAGAACAGATGATAAAGAAGAAAAAGGAATTTACTGGAGTCTTCCATTGGAACCTTGTAATTTAATTTAGTTTTCTGAATACAGTAGTCCCTCTTTATCCACGATTTCACTTACCTGCATTCAACAGAGATTAAAAAATATTACAGTATTTTGAGAGAGAGACCACATTGACATAATTTTCATCATATTGTTATATATTTTTATAGTTATTCTATTTTATTATTAGTTATTGTTGTTAATGAAACAAGGGGTTAATTTGATCAGACCTGCCTGCACTGCTGACTCTTGGGCATCTGCTCTCTCTTTTTTTTTTTTTCCTTTTTCTATTAAGCTGAAGGCTGCAGTAGCTGAATGCTGAAATTTAACTTTCATTGGCTACTTTATAGATAATATAAGTCACCATGATAATGGACCTTTCAGTTGTTTCTCAGGAACTTGGGCCAGCTTCTGTCCAGTTCAAACCAGTTGAGACCACCAACCTGTTGACTCAGACTGCACAAAGAGCCCTAGAGATGGTCTTTTGCCATCAGAGGCCAAAACCTCTACCCTCAGATCATGCTAATGCTGCCATTTTCTGTACCTATGTCCTATGAAATGCCATGAATCCTGACTACACTTGCACAGAATAAACCTGGTACATCATTTTCCCCCACTGCCAATCACCTTTCCCCAGGCCTTCGACCACTCCTCTTCCCCAGCCCATAAATATCCCAAACCTTATTTTCAGGGAGGCTGATTTGATACGATAGGTGTTCTTCTGCCTCCTCCTTCTCCTCCTTTGGAGGCTTTCGGATTGAATATTTTCTCTTTTGCAAAACCCATGTCACAGTTCTTGATTTACTCTGTGTGGGCAGAATGGACTTGGACCTGGCCAATAACATTCATCTCCTACTGTGCCTAGTTTATAAACTAATAGGTATGTGTGCATAGGAAAAGCATATAGAGAAATCATAGTATATATGGATTCTGTACTATCCACAGTTTTAGGCATGCACTAGGGGGCTTGGAAGGTATCTCCTATGGAAAAGGTGGGACTACTGTATAATGATAGAAATCTAATGCAAATAATAAGCAATTATTAACCAATATCCAATAACCAATTATCAACCAATTAAAACTATTATTAAAATAAAAACTACTGTGTTTCCCCCAAAATAAGACAGGGTCTTATATTTATTTTTCCTCAAGAAGACACCCTAGGGCTTATTTTCAGGGGATGTGTTATTTTCCCCTCAAAACCTCAGCTTGTAGCATGCACAGGATGACTGGGACCTGACAGGGGGAGCCGACCTTGTTGGTGGGGCTGCCCGTACCTTTCTGGTCACCTCTGGGATAGTAGCTGTCACAACTGGGCAGCTGACAAGGGCTGCTTGTCTTCTTTCCTGCTCCACGACGAAATGCATGGGTTGTGCAGATAAGCTGCGTAGCCATGCCCATCACTAGGTCTTATTTTCAGGGTAGAGCTTCTATTGCGCAAATGCTTAGAAATCCTGCTAGGGCTTATTTTATGGGTAGGTCTTATTTTCGGGGAAACACGGTCTAATAACTATTTTGCTAAATGTTTAATATAATTAAAACACCTCCATTTAAATATTTATGGGAATTTAATATACATGAATAAGGGGACACTATCATTCCTCAGTTCTATTCTACTCCATCCCAAAAAGTGTAGAGCCATTTGACATCAAGATGAGACCACATAATAATTACCTAGGGGCTTATTCTTGTCACACCCTGTTCTACATTACTCAGAATACTTCATATTATATATTGTGAGTAATCTGGATAAAATTGTTAAGTTTACTGCATAGGAAATTATGTTACAGAAGAAGAAAAGAATACTATCATTTCAGAAGCCGTTTTTATTATTCTTATATTTGTGGAAAGGTAAGTGGATCATGGGTTTCCAAAGCATAGCTCTGATTATGCCATTCCCAAGCTCACCAACATTTCATGGCTCACTGTTGACTGTTATATAAATGTAATATGCAATGTTATATAAATCCTTTCCAGTCCTGTCTTCTCTATTCTTCATTCTTCCCATATTCTAGTCTTATACTGTGTCAGCTAATTAAATTACACTGCTCAATTCCAGAAACATGCCTTATGCTTTGCTGTGTATGGGCTTCACATACGATGTTTCCTTTACCTACAAATACTTGCATTTATTTGGCAAGATACTATTTGCTTTTCTAGTCCTATCTTAGATGTACTCTTTTGTGAAGACTGTTCTGATTTTGCCAACCAGATGAACTTCTCATATATTAGAGCCCCATAGAACTAATGGTACAAGTCCTATTCTATCCTGCGTTATAGGCATATGTGCATTTGTCTCATTTCCACTCTCTGCTCTGCTGGAATTTCTTTGAGGTAAAGCTCAATTATTTTTCCCCTTTGTATCCCCCATAGTACAAAGATGCTAAATGAATTAATGCTTTATTGAAATAGAATATATAAGATATGGAATCTTCCTTAACTTCAGTTTCTATAGACTAGCCCTCCAGAATATAAAGTGAAAGATCAACCTATTGACAGGTTATTTAAACTCTAAGTAGTTTGGACAAAATTGTCATTATCTTTGGTTTATCCTAGTCTTCCAGAATAATGACTGAAAATTCAGATTTGTTTGGTTGTATAAATAAGAGGAAGTCTATGTAAATGAGACAAAGGTCAAAATTTAAATAACCGCCCCCCAAGCCTGGAACAGACTATGTTTAATCTTATCTCTTTGTTCACTATGATAATATTTAAAAGCAACTGCTTTGTATGAAGGCACAATGCTACATGTGGTGGATAATAAACTAACCTTTTGAGCAACATCAATCTCAAAAATGACTTGTTCACAGCCCAACCGAAATCTTCCAGGTCTTAACTCTTGATACTCTGTGACACATACCTTAAGAGGAAACAAAATAACACTTAAAAAATAGGATAACTTTCCTTACTATCTCACTTTCAATCCGTACTTAAAACAAAAGGTACTTTATTTTTTTAAGACATAAAAACTTTATTTATTTATTAATATATATTTTTGTATATATTTAAGGTATACAACATGTTTTGATATGCATATACATAGTGAAATGATTACTATAGTCAAGCCAATTAAAATATCCCCCATTTCACATAATCTTTTTGTTGTTGTAAGAGCACCTAAAATCTACCCTCTTAGCACATTTTTAGCACATAATGCAATAGTACTTTAGTCTTCATGCTGTACTTTAGATCTCTAGCCTTGTCCTAATCACTGAAACGATGAGCTGTCATGACCTATATCTACAACCCTGTCCCTTTCCCCAAACCCTTTCCCAACCTCAGATGACCACTGTTCTCTCTGTTTCTATGTGTTTGACTTTTTTTTTTTAAGATTCTACATTTAGGATAGATCATGCAGTATTTGTCTTTTTGCGCCTGGCTTATTTCATTTGGAATAATGTCCTTCAGTACGTCTATGTTGTTGCAAATGGCAGGATCTCCTTTTATAAGCCCAAATAATATTCCATTGTATATGTATACTATAATTTCTTTATCCATTCATCCATTGATGAGCAATTAGATGTTTCAATATCTTGACTATTGTAAATAATGCCAAAAATAATTATGGGAGTGCAGATATCTCTATGAGGTACTGATTTCATTTCCTTTGGGTATATATCCAGAAGAAGAATTGCTGGGTCATATGATAGTCATATGATAAGTCATATGATGTGTTTTTTTATTGAGTTGTGTGTATTCCTTATATCTTTAGGATGTCAACCTCATATACATATATAGTTGACAAATATTTCAACCCAATATGCAAGCTGTCTTTTCATTTTTTCAATTATTTCCTTTGTTGTGTACAAACTTTTTAGTTGATATAGACCTACTTGTTTATTTTTGCTTTTGTTGTCTATGTTTTTGGTGTTCTATCCAAAAAATTATTGCCAAGGCCAATGCCATTTTCTCAAATACTTTTTCTGTATGGTATATGATCCTTTTTGATTTATCCTTGCAATGCAAGGATGGTTCAACATACACAAATCAATCAATGTAATACAACACATTAGCAGAATAAAGGACAAAAAATGGTCATTTTAATAGGTGCAGAAATAGCAGTTGAGAAAATTCAATATCCTTTCATGATAAAACTCCAAAAAAATTAGGTATAGGAGGAATGTGCTTTAACACAGTAAAGGCCATATATTAGAAGCCCACAGCTAATGTCATATTCAATGGTAATGCTGAAAGCTTTTCATCTAAGATCAGGAACAAAACAAGGATGACCACTGTTGGCACATCTGTCCAACATAATGCTGAAAGTCCTATCCGGAACGATTGGGCAAGAAAAAAAAGATATTCAAATTAGGTAGGAAGAAGTAAAATTGTCATTGCTGATAGCATGACCTTATATATAGAAAATCCTATAGACTCCACCAAAAAACCGTTAGTACTAATAAATGAATTCAGTAAAGTTGCAGGATATAAAATAAACATACAAAAATCAGTGGCTTTTCTGTACACTAATGATAAACTATCTAAGGAAGAAATCAAGAAAAAAATCCCATTTGTAGTGGCATATGAGGTACTTTAAAATGAATTGATTTTATGAATCTTATTCTTCTAGACATGTGTGATAAATTTTATTATTCTTGTCTAGTGTGTTTAGTATTTTTCCTCTGTCCTTTTACTTGCATTCCTTCTTTGTAACACTCCTTACAAGGATTTATGATGTTGCATGTAGCCTGGTTTTGAATCTTTCATCTGTGAGCTAGTTCCAGTCCTTACATACCTTCTCCAGTGTTTCAAACTCCTGATTGTATAGGAAGGGAGAAAACTCCTCCCCTAAAATTCAGTCTGCAGAGACATAGCATTATCAAACAGAATATATCAAATCCCATCCCAGTTTCTAATATATTTCTATTTTATTAATAATAATGTTGACAAAATTAATATAATTCCAAAGTTCTAACTAAACACCCATCCAGGTAACATCACCAAGATAAAAGGAACTATGTGATATGTTAAATTCTATTTTCCAACTGTGTTTGAAAGATAGTAAAATTATATATTCTTTCTCAAAGTGTACCAATGTCTATTAAAGCTTCTCTAAATCTTGGTGATAGGTGCTTTTGAAATAGAAATTAGCTAAGGGTATGAGTCCTGGAAATGGGATGAGGATTTTAAGATCTAAAGTTATGCAATATTTTCTCTTTCCTTAATTGTTCACATGAAAGAGAGAGAGAGAGAGAGAGAGAGAGAGAGAGAGAGAGAGAGAGAGAGAGAGAGAGAGAGAGAGAGAGAATGAGAGAATAGAATTGAATTCTTGGGGCCTTGTCATCAGTGGAATGGAAAGCCATTTTTCTGTCTTTGTCTCTTTGTCTCTCTTTCACTCTGGTCCCCCCAATCTCACACACACACACACACACACACACACACACACACACACACACACACACACAGAACTTTCTTTGATGACAAGTTTTTGGAAAGATATTCTAGGAATAAGTTATTTTTCCTTTGCTTGTGTGATACTTCCTGTAGCCTGACACTGATGTAACATTTCTATAGGATCCGCTGAGAGGTTTGTTCAAGTTAGTAAAATAGGTTGTATAACTCCAACTAAGCTTTTTCCTTATGCAAGCTTTTTTTCTTAGTTCTAGGTCAGTTGCTTCAATAGATATGCTCAGATTTGAAAGTGACTCTCTTTCCTAGGCTTTCACCAAAATTAGATCCTAAATTTTCCTATGTTTGTGAGGATTGTGAATAAATTACTCTGGTCATACGGGAAAGGAAGTGAATAAATTGTGTAAATAATAACGACTTAAAAAATACTTCTGTGTATGGATTTCTTTAATCCAAAAGGAAATAATTTTCACCTGCTTAGGTGACCATTTTGCCTCAGATGAAATTTAAAAAATATTAATAAAAGTAAAATCTGTCCTTAGTGCAATGGAAGGTCTTTTTACCAATATATATAAATAAATGAACTTCTTGACATCAAAAATATCTCATTTCTCTGATTACCTATATTTGCTTTTATTGTATAATTCAAGTTTCAGACTTATCACAGCCATTATACTTCTCAGATTTTTTTTTATTAGAAGATAAAGAGGTTGAAGAGAATATAAATGAATAAGTTTCTTGCAGCTGTGGCCAATTATAGACAATACCATTCACTATGGATGGAATTCTTTGGTTTATAGTTTATGGTCATCTGAAGATATTACATGCTGAAATGATGAAGCTATTGTCTGACTAGATAATAACATGCATTTGCTAAAGATGACTGATTATGCAAACTAAGAGAGCACAGTTCCGTAATATCCCAAACCAAGATGATATAAATGGCTTTTTGATGTGAACTATTTAACTATAATTTACTTTGAATTTTTTAATAACAGTAGGAAAAAAGTCTGTATTATAATTCTGTCTCTGCTTTCATTTGTGCTTTTTAACCAGCATCTTCACTATGATTTAAATGACTATTTCAGAATTAGTATGTTGAAAATAACACTAAAAACTGGGGAACAATTATAGCTATCCTGGAAATCAAAATTGTCCAAAGTGTTTCATACAAACACTAGTTCTATAAGAAGATTGTGTAAAAAAGGAGGAGTCTATGATCAGGTCAGGTGTGTTGGAAATGCACACACTATATTGGTTCTTTATGTGTGAAGTAGCATATCACAGGCTTTGTTATGACCTGCAATGAAGAAACCTGTTTTGATCTTGTTTAATCCAACTTTTCTCAAATTTGTTTGACCACAGAAGGCTTTATAGTGTGTGATATCAACTAACATTCTGTGAAAACTTCCATGCCGCAGAAAAAAAACTGGGGGAATATTACTTTAAGGCTTAGGAAAGCTAGAGTTTCAGTTTTTTTGTGTGTATCTGATATTCGATGAAATAGACATTGTCATCTCCATCTGTCTAGAGCCTATTCATATAGCAAACATAACCCCTTTCACTGATATCCAAAACTCAGGCTGGAAAATTAGGTTTTGATAACCACACAATATAAAAGATTATTTTAATTTTTAAATGATTTCATTAGAGAAAATAAATATTATAAAAGGTAAATATAAAGCTAATATGTAATCATTAGATAGACAGATAATATATGAATATATATACACATAGTATATGCATAATATATTTATTAACATAATTCTATCTTTTCAATGGCATTTCACTATAGAAATTAAACTGCAAATAATTATGCTATATATTTAATTTTCATTTATTCTTTCTGATGACTTTGTGAGTTTAAAGTACATTTAAAGACACAAACACTTCAGAATGAAGCACAGTTCCCTTCTTTTCAAAACTCTGTTTCTATCTCAGCAGAACATACAGTTTTAGAATCAGAAGCAACAGAGATGAGAACAATGGTTAACAATGATTTCATTTTTAATGTACATAGTTGTTCACACTTCTTACCTAACTTATGAACTACAGTAGATTGAATGACAGGAATCAGTTGGAGGAGGCGTCTGGGAACGTAGGTGTATTGTGAGTGTGTGTATATATGTCTGTTTGTATTATGCGTGTGTGTGATACATCCACACAGTACCAAACCAAATTGTATAGAAGAACCTCACAAAAAACAATAGACTTTTGCCTTATTCCTTAAAATTCTTAAAGACAAAGTTTTTGAAGTTACTCAATATTGAGGCAAGTAGAATGCAAAGATTAATTTTCTTTCTGTGGTACCACGGCCATAATCTTTAGTTTTCTCAAAGTACAATATTCTTGGCATAAGAATCACTTGTATTTTCTCGTTTACATTCTATTAGTTGCTTAAATTTTGTCACATTTTAATTAGCTTCATATTTAGACACTGATTTTCTTACACAGTTATCTGGAACTTTATCTTTTTAAAATTTGTAAATACACATAAGATAAAATTTAACATCATAACCACTTTTCAGTGTACAGTTCAGTGGCTTTATGTACGTTCACATGATATGCTATCGTCACTACCATTTATCCACAGAACTATTTTCATTTTGCAAAACTCGAAACTCTAGCCATTAAACAATACCGCTCCACAGTTCTCATTTTGTCCAAAGTTTTAATCTTTTTTTCCCCCTGGAGACCACTTTGTGGAGCTCTGTTGATCTGTTATTGCTTGAATTGGTTTTCTTCTAGGTCTGATGTATATTAAAGCTGATGTAAGTATTAAACCTGGGTGGTGGCAGGATTTTATATTTCAAAATATCTTCATTTTGCTCTTGCATTTTCTTATTTTGCTCCATGGTCTTCTAGAATCCAGTTTTGCTGATGCAAATTAGGTCAGATAGCATTTTGAATTTTTTCCTCTATGGGTGACTTGTCTTCATTTTTGTGGAAACATTTAGAATTTTCTTTTTATCCTTGGTATTCCACAATTTCACCATATACATATATATACATATATATACATATATATGTATATATATATACATATATATACATATATACATATATACATATATATACATATACATATATATACATATATACATATATATATACATATACATGTATATATATATACACACATACAGAGCTAGTGTATCATTCAATTTTTGTACTCAGGCCCTTTACATTTTTAAATCTTTTTACATTTGAAGAATTCTGTCCTGTTTTAGCTATCTATATTTCATAATTTCCTTTGAGTATTTTTTATTTTTTTATTTTTTATTTTTTTTTGAGACAGAGTCTCGCTTTGTTGCCCAGGCTAGAGTGAGTGCCGTGGCGTCAGCCTAGCTCACAGCAACCTCAAACTCCTGGGCTCGAGTGATCCTTCTGCCTCAGCCTCCCGGGTAGCTGGGACTACAGGCATGCACCACCATGCCCGGCTAATTTTTTTTTTTACATATATATCAGTTGGCCAATTAATTTCTTTCTATTTATAGTAGAGACGGGGTCTCGCTCTTGCTCAGGCTGGTTTTGAACTCCTGACCTTGAGCAATCCGCCCGCCTCGGCCTCCCAAGAGCTAGGATTACAGGCGTGAGCCACAGCGCCCGGCCTGAGTATTTTTTATTTTATCTTTCTGGAAACGTGGATTTTGGACATATCATAATTTGTTTTTAAAAACATCTTATCTTTCTATCAGTCTCTCTCTCTCCCCTTTCTCCATTCCCTCCTTTTCTGTAAATTCTGTAAGAGTTTTTTGGAACTTCTTTTCTTGTCTTGGTGAATTTTCTATACCTACCGTTATATGCTCTTAGAGTACATTATTGTTCTCTGTTCTTTATTTTATAAATGCAATATTATTGTGAATATATTTTAGCATATTATTTATTTAATTTTTAAAAGTTCTATTTTTTTCCTCAAATATCTCTTTTCTCATCTAGGGTTAGTTTTTATTTTTCTTTTTGTCTTTATCTTTCATGCTGCTATTAATAGTTCTTCTCATGTGCCAAGTAAACTTTGGTGTGTTAGTATTTAAGGAAGAAAGGTGAAGTATCTATTTACTTTGAGTGCTCCTTGGGTGTACCAAAAGAAATGGTAGTGTTTTCTTCTTGATGTCTCTTTTATCAACAGTTCTAACTTGCAACTCTGTGTTAGTTGGCATAGTCAGGGTTATATTGAGTAGTGGACTTTGCTTTAGGATGAATAAGTAGAACACCTGACTGTCTTCCCACTATAATACCTCATCCTCATTTCCATGTGTCCTTCTCTCTTCATAGCCAGCATGAAGCACAGTAGGAGGTGATAGGCAGAAAAATATTGCATCTAAAAACAAAGACAAATCAATAGGCTTAGAGTCAAGAAGAGTTTTAGTAGCAGAGCACTCACGGTTGTTTTCATTTTTCTGTACGATACTCTTTTAAAGAAGTACTTTAATAAAGAGCTGTAGAAACAATTTTTTAAATTATATTCACCTATTTGTCATTTAAAAACTAAGAAAACCTAAATATAGTAGCTTTCTTAACTTGATAAAGGCTATACATCTAAGATCTACACTACACATTATTTTTAAAAGAAGGAAGACATGGATTCCCACTATTACCAAACCTTCTTAACAAATTAGGTGGTTCACACCAATACCTAAAGATAGAATACCTAAGAACACAGAAGAAAAAGAAGTATTAGGAGAAAAGAGATAAATTTATTAAATTAAATTAATTTAAATTTCAGAATATTATGGGGTACATTTTGGTTACATATATTGCCTTTATAGAACCCAAGCCACAACTACAAGCATGCCCAACCCCCCAGAAAGTGTGCTCATTAGTCATAAATTTACTCATCCCCTCTGCCTGTCTCCCATCTGCCCAGCACCTGATGAATATTAATTTCATGTGTGCACCTAAGTGTTGCTCAGTTAGTACCAATTTGATGGTGAGTACAGGTGATGCTTGTTTTGCCATTCTTGTGATACTTAGAATGGACTCCAGCTCTATCCAGGGTAATACAAGAGGTGCTAGATCTAATCCCCTCATGTATTGATGGGCACTTGGGTTGTTTCCACATCTTTGCAATTGTGAATTGTGTTGCCATAAACATTTGAGTGCAGATGTCTTTATTATATAATGACGTTTTCATTTGGGTATTTGCCTAGTAGTGGGATTGCTGAATCAAATGGTAGTTCTATTTTTAGTTCTTTGAGGTATCTCCATATTAATTTTCATAGAGGTTGTGCTAATAAGGTAAACTTATTTAAAATTGAAGATTATAGCATCATATAGGATTTTAAAAAATCCAGAAAATACTAGAACTAATAAAAAATTCACCACACTTGCTGGATATAGGAATGACTTACACAATCAGTAACATTTCTCTATATCAGCAGAGATAATTTCCAAAGAGTAATAGAAGTAAGCAAAACTCACAGTAAGAATAAATAAAGTTTCTAGGACTAAGAAGACAAAGTTTCCATAAAGAGAATTTTTTGAATTCTAATAATAAACATAGATAATGGTCTGAATAAATGGAGAGTTATTCTAGGCTCTTGAATGTGATGGCTTTATATAATCAAGGTATCAATTTTTCATTTTCTTAATCTATAAATGTAATCCCACTTAATAGTCCAGTTGGACTTTTTGAAAAAATTGGTAATCACACCACGATGTATGTGAAAATAAAAGTACATGAAGAGCTAAGAAAAAAGAGTAAAGAAGGGGAGACATCCCTATGCCATTTATTAAGACATATTGCAAATCTATACTAATAAAAACATTGTGGCTTTGGCAAAACAACAAGACGAATAGTGAAACAGAAAAAACTCAGAGTCGTGCATGTGTGAACACAATATATTGTAAAGAAGTCACCACAAATCAATGGGAAAAGAAAAATTTTTTAGTAGGACATACCGGGAAAACTGACACACTTACTAAAGAAAATATGATTAGATCCTTACAAAATACTATGCACAAAGATGGAATTCAGATGGAATTCAGATGTATTATGGACCTAAATCAAAAGGGTAAAGCTACAGAGTTATGAGAAGAAAATATTAGAGAATATTGTTACAATCTAGAAAGTGAAGGAAGACTTCTTACTAAAAACTCCAAACTGTAAAACAAAAAACCTGAGCTAAACTATATCAAAATGAAGTTCATCATTGGACATCCTAGGCAAAGTTAAGTAGATAACAGAGGAATAAATATCTGCAGTGTCTAAAACTGACAGACACTTAAATCTGGACTAAAAAGAGAATTTGTGAGCTCAAGAAGAATATGACAAGAAACCCCAAGAGAAAATGTGGAAAGCATATTAAAATATTTTATAGGTCTATTGAATATTGCTTATTTATTTTTTTCCATAGCAATTTAACTTATTCCAGAAAGACTCATGTTCCTTTTTAAAACGTTTCCATTTGTATGTTACTACTGTTCGAGTATAAAAATGAATATCAACATTTTTAAACCTTAAAGAATAATAAACAGAGCAAAATTATGTCCCCCCTTCTGATTTTAATGATGACGTTTTCTAAAAAGACTCACTGGAGTTAAAATTATCAAGTCATTTCTAAGGAAAGGATAAATGCATTTTATAAAACAAATTGGCATGGGAAATAATATAGTATCAGATTTCATCTAAGTGTAGAACTCACCATTTCCCTTCGAGGCTTAAACAAATATTACATGAGTAAGAGCTCTTGTAAAATGTTATGTTTTGAAATAGATTTCATTAATGGCTTCTAGTGATAATTTATTTCTCCCTTTATGCACAAGTCTCTTCTCATACTAATAATGGATAGCTTATTTGCATATAAATAGATTTCAGTATTTGCTGAAGCAGAGACCAAATATGTTTCTTTTTTTCCCCCCTGGATATTGTTAAAAAGAAAAAAAAGGAGGGGAGGCGAATATTGTAATAATTAGCAATCAGGGTTTGTAATACTTTCTTCTTTTTTTTTAATTTCAGAATATTATGGGGGTACAAATGTTAAGGTTGTAATACTTTCTTGATCAAAAATTTTTGCAGGCAACTTGCTTGGTGTTTTTATTGATATGCTTCCTGTCAAAGATTTTGACCCCTTTAAAATTACAATGGAAAAGTTTTCTCAGTGATGCTTTTTGGTATACCTATGGTTAAAAAAACAATCTTGATATTGATTATTAAAATGTTTGCTATGACCCTCCCGATATCTTCTCCTAATTAGGTTTTACAGCTTCTAAAACATAGCATGTTCTGTTTTAGAGAAGGTAAATGTCATTTCTATGACTACATTGCTTAATTAAATAAGTCTTTTATCTCTGAGATAAAACAAGTCATATGTTTATAATAGAGGAATGTTTTGTCCCTTTTAGTTAATAGTGTAAAAATGCTAATCTTTCAGTTGTCATATGATTAAAACTATCTAAATTTTAAATTTTTTATAGCATATATTTCCTTTCTTAATAAGTCTTATAATAAAAAGGCCTTTTGATCCTACTTACATTTCAACTAACAGTGATCATTAGTGGAGAAAGAACAATTAACTCAATGTTTTTTAAAAATATCCATTTGATATTTGCTTCTTGACTTTCAGTATTTGAAACAGGATATGTTCCTGTGTTGCTGTACTGTACAAGTGAATAGCAGGCATCATCTTATGCCACACAGCATGTATGAGTAATTCCTTGAGGAAATTAAGATAACAGTTACTTTCTGCTAGGTACAATGTCTATTAATGTGTGTCTTTCTGACCAGTAGAGGTCACTCAGTGTAAAGTGAATAATGACTTCAGCTTCCAGAAGAGACAGGAAACTTGACCGTTCTATTTGAGCAGTTCTATTTTACTCGATTTCTGTTATTTGCAAAAATACTATTTTCATTTCTTACTGTACATGCTAGCCTAGGTGAGTGATGCTGTTCCTTGGGGTCCAAATACCTTTCTAAACATGAAGCCAAAACTATGATCCTGAGAGAGTGGTTAAAATATGTATTTAAATTGATATGTTTTTGAATATTATGTAGATTTTTTTCTACTAAAGAGAAAAAATGAGAGAAAATTTTCCCTCAGGGAAGATGACACATTGCATTCTACCACAAAGAGGCAGCCTTCACCAAAAGATGGAATGTAGTGCTATTTGGATTCTAGGAAAATAACAGTTAACTCTAGATTTCTTTTCATTATTGTTTGTAACAGGCTTTGAAAGTAGCAGTGTGGCAATATGGAGATACGAAGACAACCAATTTTTAGAATAGTAATATTTGTGTTTTCCTTAAATGTGTTTATACTTACAATTTTTAAAACATAGGTGTAAAAATTGTATCCACTTTTGGTATACTAATAGATTAATAATCTAGGAACAAAAATCCCTAAATTTATCAAATAGACTTCAAATTATGCCATCTCCTTGACCCAATTCACCTGTTGGGGAATTTATCATGTTCAGGAAAAAGCATAATATCTTTGTTTAAATAATCTGATATTTGTTTGGCAAATTGATGTGGAGATGCTAAGACATCTAATGGAGATTGAGAAGGCAAAATGAAGTAGTAATAAGAGCTGCTAAAACCATAAAGTTGAAGTCACAGCTCTTCCATTAAACTTAATTTCCTGTAAATTTTAAATAATAATTTCCCCTCTTCCTTCCTCTCAGTGATGTTTCAAGGATTCAAAGGAGTTGAATGATTTAGTCCTTACTCATTTGTGAAAGTTGCTTAATTTCTCTGGTAATTTTTCCTCCCTCTTACAAAAGAAGAAAGTAAAGTTTAACGGGATTTAGAGAATTTATCAAGGCCACATGGCTATCATATAGAAAGCTCTAATTTGAATTTAGGTTTAAGATTTACTCTGGAAAATAATAGGCTAAAATGAAATAGAGATGAAAATGTATTTTAAAGCATTTTGCATCTTCCATGATCATGAAATACATTTTGCAAATTTGGCACAAAATTAAAATAGTATGACATCCATTTAGCAGAATTCATACTATATTTAAAGGATACACACTGAAAAGAAAGTCATTTTTCTATCTTGATAATGCCAATCTCATGTTAATCTGTTTTAATCTAGCCTACAATTGCTGTATACTTATTTACATACATTTATGTGATATATCATCTAAATATTGTTTTCACGTTATAAATAGAAATGTGACTTCAAGGTATCCATTTCTTTTCATGGACAATTACTAAAAATAAAATGCTTAAAATGCTTTAAGTCCCAGGAGTAGATTCTAGGTGACTCATAAATTGATCCTTCCTTGATTCAATTCAGTTCAGCTCAGTAAGCATTTATTGAAGCTCTACTATAGGGAGACACAGAGACATAAGAGATTCAGACATATTCTAGAGGGAATTATAATCTCATCCTGAATTTCAGAAACTAATTCACGAGATTATTTGAGGGAAAATGATTTAGTATTTAAATATTTTTGAGAACAGCTATGTACTAAATTGTAGTTTAAAGGTCCAAAGCAATGGGTTTTGTTGAAATCATTTTTGTGTCCCCGTTTTCAGAGAATATGATTTATTATTTTGGCATGAATCTAAGGAATCTTCATTTTACACTAATTGGGATGATTCTGATGTCTGTGGTCCATTTACTTTGGAAAGATTAGTTTAAAATATATGATGCTGCATATGATACTCGTTTTTTAGTCTGATATGTCATGCCATATAACAAGTTCAGCCAGAGGCCAGTGGAGTAACATGTCCAAGCTATAGAAGCATAATGAATAGCCCTGTGGATTGCAAATATTGAGACCAGATGAGGAAACCCTTAATTATTTGGAAGTAGGCATTATTAATATAAAAAAAATACCACTGTTAGTAGTCTTGGTTAAAATGAACAATTTGTGTGAGTATCCCTTATCTAGAATACTTGGGACTGGAAGTGTTTTGGATTTCAGGGTTTTTTTGTGTTTTTTTTTGAATATTTGCATTATGTATACTTTATGTTAAGCATCCCTAATCTGAAAATCCAAAATCTGAACTGCTTCAATAACCATTTCCTTTAAGTGTCATGTTGACAGTCAAAAAGTTTTAGATTTTGGAACATTTTAGATTTTGGATTTTTAGATTAGGAATACTCAACCTTAGTTGATGAGAAGCCTTGAAAGGGAAGACTCCTGCTCAATTCCCACAGTAGTTTGCAGTCTAGTATTCCACCAGGGCATAGGAACAAGATTACAGAATATTTACATTATATGATCACAGGATCCTAGTGAACAGAGAACACTGCGAGGGCAAAGAAGAGGTTTTTAGATTTTAAATCTATATGTAGATTTAGGTTTACCAAAAAAGAACATGAAAATTCCAAGATATTCAAATGGGTAACCTGATAATTCTTGTTTAATCTCTGATAAATGTAAACAAAACATTTGATGACATCAAAGCATGAGAAATATTTTATTATTTATTTTAATCTATAAAATATGTTTGTTTTAGGGTATGGAATTTTTCATTTAAGTTGTAAATGAAATATTAGGCTATGCTTAATTGGCTCATCACTAAGTAAAATATGTAGGCTGTTCTTTCAGGACACCCTAAACTCTGTAAGTCTAGCTTTATTCTAGTAGACCTATTTAAATAAAGATATTAGCAGCAGAATCAAATCCAAATATCCTCAGAAGCCTTACAATTTTTAACAAATTGAGAAAATGACATAGTCATAATTTACATTTTAAAAATTAGTCATTTTCTTTAATGTTTCTTTTAAATCTGCTCATTTACTATAGCTATCATAAAGAATTTGGTTTTATATTAATAAATGTTTTACTTATTAATATTTAAAAAATAAAGTTGGTATTTCTATTTTTGAAACTTTAGATAACCATCTATTATGTGATATGTAGACATGGAACATATCCTGATTTTTACATATAATATTCCCAGAGATAAGTGTCAGTCTTGAGAGGGAATGCTTTGATAATTTAGCCCTTATAGAGTGTTGAGATAATAATGGTGATCTAAGAGAACTTCAAATATATGCTGAGACTTAATCTCCTTTTTTGCTTGGATGATTTTCTTGGCATTCTGGTTCCAAACCCTTAAATATGAACAGTTGAATATAAAACCCAAATTTAGTTATGAGAATTAGCTATTTCAGGGAAATTGTGAGGTATTTTATTTACCTTGAAGACAATTTCATATTTTGAGAACTTTGTTTATTCATTAATAAAAATCATTGATGTGTTACATATTTATGTACTGCCTAGTCAAAGTGGCTTTAGGTGAAAAGTGATTATCTTTTCTTCCAGTTGGTTCTTATAATTCATACAGAAACTGTGTTATACCTATATTTATAAGACTGTTGAAAGTCATTCAAATTTACTTACAATGTACTTATGTTATCAGAGAGTGAGAGTACCTTTTTTATAGCAGCAGTTCAAAGACTTCAGTTGACAGGGCTTATGGATGCGCATTTTGATAAGTGTGTACTTAGAGGTACACAGATAAACAGACATTGCTGTCTGAAGAGATATTTCAGTCAAGCCAAATCCATATGATTTTGTATTTGTATGTCATAGCAGTGACAGACCTATTGCTTAATCAATGCTAGGAACACATGTTTTAACAGGTGCATGGTTTAGGTAGACTCCAATAGATGACTCTCTCAGTCTACTTACTTGGGAGTGCATTATATTAATAGTAGTCCATTTCTTAGGGGCTATATTGGCAATAATTTCTATATACTCTATAATACTTTAAGATATCATACTTAAGTATTTAAAATCATATTTATTAAAATATGTAATACCCATATGTTTTTGGACAGCAACATTAATGCAATGGTAAAACATACATGGAAATTTTGTTTAAAATTTATGCAGTTTGTGACTCTGTTTTTTTTCCCTCATTACCTATAAGCTCAATTTAATAGATTGTGCAATTCTGTGGTCATAATCTGAAGTGCTGTTTAATCAAATCTAGGCTGAGAAGCAGTAGAAGAGCATTAAATCTAAATTGGTCTTTGATATTGAAGATGATACTTTTTTGTGTACTAATTTTTTGTCTATGATGTTACTTCATTTGTAAAGCTGAAGAATAAGAGCAGTGTGAGAAAATGTGTTCAATAAGAGTATAAACCTTCTAAGTGACTTTTTAAAGCCATACAATTTCAAGGAACAATTTTCTTAATGTTCTTTAATTCCTAAAGATATGCTCACATATAGGGTTATTTAGTTTTCAGTAGATTTTTGTCACTGTCACAGGAAATAAAAAAAATAAAAAATGACTCAGTGTTCATAAGCAAAAATGATTACATTATTTATAAATATTAGTTTATTATGAAGACAACTGCTTTTTAAATCTGAGAATTTGCAGCTTTATTTATAGAAATAGTTATTTCTGAGTCCACTCTAATATATGAAAATAGTCACATTAAAGGGTCAGAAACATTGATTTCTGTTTTAAATTACTCATTGTTCCTATTCTCTTCCATTTTTGCCCTGTAGCATTGGTTGACATTTCATAGAGACTGAAGTGGCATAGGGCTGGAAAATATGTAATTATAAGAATAACCTGCTCTTGAATTTCCTATTACATACTACTCATGATTCAGGCAGACTTTTCATAGGTGTTTAACTTGGAATGAGAAGTTTTCTTCTTCCATGACCTGTGATTAAAATGTGGCATTTTGATATATAAATAGAAGATAGTTTCTGCACAATCCAGCTGTGAATCAGAGCTGATGAAACAATGTGAGTCTTTGACCTGTATCATATAAGCAGTAGAACACATAATTGGAAATATATTTTAGATTAAGTGCAATAAACCTTTTCTTTAATACTCTATAGCTTAAAGTAGGCTAAGTGCTGAAATGCAACAAGATGCATGTTAAGAGGAGTTTTGCTTCACTTAATGCTCCTCAAAGGAATTCCAATAAACAGAAATCTAGTACAACTACATTTGAATACTTTCTTTTCTTTTAATAAGTTGTAACCATGAATGCAAATATTTATCATTGGCTTTAGCATGATGGTAAGGGTAGGTTATATTTCTTCATAATTGAAAATGAAACTTACCGTTAACAATAGTGTTTGGATAATAGCCTTACCTGTTGCATTAACCTTTATAAATCTTTATGGCTAAAGTTGCAATTTTCAATTAACTGACTGTGGAATTGTGCACCCAGTTCCTAGTGATAGTTTGTGTTTTTTTTTTTTCTGAATGCTGAGATAGCTCATATATATTCCTATGCTTAGTTTAGTTTGCATATAAAAAGTCTGTAAAGATATTATTTTTGTATATGTGCATTATTCTTTGCACCGTAAATATAAATTATATTATTTCAAAGTCATGCATACTATTGTTTTATAGTAAGATGCCATTTGCTAAAACACTTTACTTAGCATTTTATAGATCAAAACATGTTAGCTTCCCACAAGGGCTTTATAACTTTGGATATCTATACCATTGATATTAGAACAAGTGGGCTGGAGCCTGAATGTCATCTTTTATTTTACATTTTGAAATATCCTTATTAATAAAGCTAAAGCATTAAATATATTTCTTATGAACCTATCAATTTAAAAATATTTTAGATTTTAAAGCATCAACAGGGATGCATTTTTCAAAGCCCATGGTTTTGAATTACATGTAATTAATAATTACATCCATTATTAGGGAGATATGGTGGCATTGACTTTGTATTCTATTAATATCTTTATATCTACTCTACTGTTTCGCTATTTATATTTATTGTCAATATTGTATGCCTAAAGTTTGTATTTCTTCTCCTTATGCAGTGTCTCTTTGATGCCCCCGATTTAATTTCATTCATTACCATTTTTCTAAAGTTACCTTCTACATGCTCTATAGTGAACTTCCTATGAAGCCTCTCCTCTAGAAACATTTGATATAGTAGACCTATAATTGCCTCTTGAAACAAAAGGTTTTGGATGTGATAGATAATATGTATTGTTTAAAATATGAATGGAGAAGAAAATAGCCTCTTCCTATTTTCTCTCTGTGGAGTTGTTAGCCAGATTCTAACCACTACACTATCTCCCTTTTTTGACTCCTCTCCTCACTTCCTAAATGTTTTTGGAAACAAAACTCAAAAGTCTTACAAGAATCTATCTAGAACTCAAAAGAATTAAAAAGAAAAAACCAAACAACTCCATCAAGAAATGGGCAACGGGAATGAACACCACCTAACCCCAGTGAGAATGGCCTGTATCAAGCAATCCCCAAACAACAAATGCTGGCCAGGATGTGGAGAGACAGGAACACTCTTACACTGCTGGTGGGACTGCAAATTAGTGCAACCTTTGTGGAAAAGAATTTGGAGATACCTCAAACAACTAGAAATAGAAATACCATTCAACCCAGCAATAGCATTGTTAGGCATCTACCCAAAAGAGCATAAGACATTCTATTATAAAGACATCTGCACCCGAATGTTTATGGCAGCACAATTCACTATTGCAAGGACATGGAAGCAACTCAAGTGCCCATCAATTCATGAGTGGATAATCAAAATTTGGTATATGTTCACAATGGAATATTACTCAATTCTAAGAAACGACAGTGAGCTAGCACCGCTTATACTATCCTGCATTAGCTTAAACCCATTATCCAAAGTGAGGCGACACAAGATCAGGAAAATGGGCTCCACAAGTAGTTGCCATGAAATTGGTACTGATTAAAACTATGGTGCTCAAATGGTGGTGGTGTTCACCAGGGATTTGGGCGTGGGAGAGACCCACATCTTAGGGATGTGGTGAGCATTGTGGAGGGGAAGAGCATACCTCTAACCCTTATTAGGGAGAGGTAAAGATATAAAAGGTAACCAAAATGTCAAAAACAACCCCAAATTTTATTGGGTGGCAGCCAGTGGGAGGGGGGAGTAGGGATGGGTGTATACTTACATAATGAGTGCGATATGCACCACCTGGAGGATGGACATGCTTGAAGCTCTGACCTGGCGAAGGGGGAGGGTGGCAAGGGCAATATATATAACCTTAACAATATTTGCACCTCAATAATATGATGAAATAAAAAGAAAAAAATGTTTTGGTCCTCAGTTATGTAGTTTTCTCTTTCTATATTTTTAACTTAGAAAAACCTCAATGATTGCTTCTAAGTGAATAACTCCCATCTTTCTCTCCACGCTACCTTTCCCACTGAGCTTTAGTCAATCTCCAAATGGGATTTTCTAGACAAATTGTCTTCTGGACATTTCTAGTTGGGTATCCTGTCATCTTTTCAAACAACTGGTTCACAACCAAACTCATGTATCCCTCTCCAGTAGTATCTTCCTTTTGTGTTTTCTTTTTTCTGTATTATCTTTTTTACAGCCACTATTCATTTTTTATCATCTTCCAGTCACTATAAATGAGGCAGTGTTCACGTTTGAAGTTGTTCTTCCTTTCCCTTACCAGTGTTCTTAAACTCCTTGTTAGGGTTCCTGAAACAGACCATCTCCAAGTCCTCCCATCCCATAAGGTACTGCCAGACTTTACATTTTTTTGTTTGTTTGTTTTGAGACAGTGTTTTCCTCTTTTGCAGGCACTGGAGTGCAATGTCATCATTATTGATCACTGCAACTTCAAACTCCTGGGCCCATGTGATCTTCATGCCTCAGCCTCCCAAGTAGCTGGGACTACAGGAGTGCACCACCATGCCCAGCTAATATTTTTTGTTAATATTTTTTGTAGAGACAGAGCCTCACTATTGCCCAGGCTGGTCTTGAACTCCTGGCCTCAAGCGATCCTCCCGTGTTGGCCTCCCAAAGTGCTAGGATTACAAGTGTGAGCCAACACATCCGGCCCAGAGTTTACTTCTTAACTTACCACTTTCTTCATGAATCTTCTTTAATTTAAAACTTTTAAGAGCTACCTACTATCTATGGAAGTTCTCAAAAGTGGTTTTATTTGTTTGTTTACCACTAGAAGGCTTTGGTTTTTAGTTAAATCTTACATGAGACTAACACAAATAAAACATTAACTCTAGAGCTGTTTTGAATGAAAATAATTTAAACCTCTTCTTCTTGGGCTTTGCCTATAAAATATGCTCTGGTCACTTCCATAGAATTTTGGAGCATTAGAATAAAACTTGAAATCCATTGGCTTAAGTACAAAAATATTATTTAGGATTATTCTATTCAAACAATCTGTTTACTATCCAATTGTTCGATGTGCATTCTGTTTTTGTGTTACGGATTCTATGATGCCCATAGTGTTGTTAAACTATATTTTTGCTCTTTTAAAATCCTATTCATATTTCCAAATGCAGCTCAAGCACTACCTCCTCACTGAACATGTGAATTAATATGTAGGAAATAAAAGAGTTAAGTATCTTTTTTTCACAATGTTTAGATATCTAGAAGGAATACTGGTTTCTCTTTTTTGGAAGGAATACTGGTTTCTCTTTTTTGGAAATTATTTCTGTACTACATTTAATTATTAGGTAAATAGATATTATTTTATGTTTATCATATTTCAAAGCTGTGAACTGAATGACCATATGCATTCAAACAGAATGGGTCTGAGATTGTTTGTTGCTAATATTATACATTAAGAGTCTGAACCTAAGAATAATATCCATATTACCAAAATGTATAACTTAAAACAGTTTATTATAATTTTTACATTTGTTTTCTCTTAGGGCCCGCATCATACGACCCTGTTTTAAGGAAATCTTGCCCCATGCCCGTATTTGTTAAAGCATCAAAGCGCTTTGAATGTTCCAAAGAAATTACTCCTGGCCCAGCAACATACGAGGTTTGTCAATATTTCTCTTTTATCAATGACACAGTAATTGAATGATTTCCAGAAATTACTGCAAATGTATATATGAAAGTCCTTTCTATATATTTTATTCATTTTTAATCAAACCTTTTGGCTAAGGAAAACATTTTTGAAGATATATTCTGATATTTAAAAAAATTATGTTAAGAATTAAATTTAATTTTAATAATTTTTCTATCTGTAAATATCCTCTACAGCATGGTTATATATATTGAGTTTCGTGTATATAACAAGGAAATTCCTACAACTTTTAAAATGTATTTATTTACATACATAAATTGAAATCTCTTCATATTTATTGAAATCATGAATTTATTAGAGAGCCCAGAAGAAAGGTCCATGGATCCAATAATAAAGTGTTAATCTTTTCTTTTCTTTCTTTTGTTGTTGACCATTAAAATTTTTTTTTTAGTACAAATGTATGGGGTGCATATGCAGTTTTTTCACCTGTGTAATGCTCATGTCAGGGCTTTTAGAGTACACCCAAATAATGTACACTATATCCATTAACCAGTTTCTCATTATTCTTCCCTCTCCCCCCTGCTCACCCTCTGAGTCTCCATTATCCATCATTCCACTCCCTATGCCCGTGTGAACACATTTTTAACACTCACCTGAGTGAGAACATGTCTTTTTGTGCCTAGGCTTTTCACTTAAGATAACTTCCAGTTCCCTCTATGTTGCTGCAAAGACATGATTTCATTCTTTTTGTGGCTGAATAGTATTGCATTGTGTTATATATACCACACTTTCTTTATCCATTCATCTGTTGATGTATACTTAGCTTGGTTCTTGGCTACAGGTTGTAGTAGCAGTGTACCGGTCAGGTGAGTAGCCTCTTGAGTTCCTGGACAGCTGTCATGGCATGGACAGTGGTGGTGAGATGCTCTTCTGAGTCTCCAGCTCTGTTCACTTATGTTGGCAGTGGTGACGGTGGGGTGTGGGGGCCATCCTCCAGGTCAGTGGGTCGTTCTTACAGGTAGGAAACAAGCTGAGGTGGTAGCAGCATGGTATTTATGTCCCAATCTCAGTGTCCTGAGAGGAATACTTGGGTGCCCCAGGTAGGGGATTGTTGGGTTGTGGAACCTCCAGGACCTTGGATCCCACATTCTGTGCCACAGCAGGGATGAAGCCAGGTGGAGCTTAACCAGCCAAGCCTGTGCTTAGGCCTGTGATTTAAGTGTATGTGCCAGTTGTAACAAGTGGGGTCAGAGTGATCCTGAGGCCACTGGTGGAATGCTTTGGGTGGGAGGCAGCACCCACCATGCTGTGGTCCTGGGAAGGAAAGAGTGGGGCTTGCCTCCAAAACCACAGCCTTGACCAGTGGGTGGGGATGCATATCTCTTTAATGCCCCAATCCTGGCGGGGCTTGCTCCCCAGTCTTGGCTATGGCAGCTGACCCAGTTTACTCATTCATTAGACCTGACAATCTGTGCCTATGCTGCTGCTCAACTCTGGGCCGTAGGAGCCTCCACCTAGCTCAAAAGCAAGCCTCCTTGGCAACTATCGCCCCACTCAAATCTCAAGTATGGTACCTGTTTCCCAGCACCGATGGCCGCAGCCCATACCCTGCTCACTTCTCAGTCCTGGCTGTGGGTATCCCACTTCCCCACCCCATGCCTCGGTTCTGCCAGCAACAGAGTGAGTTTCCCTAATACCAAGGAGAGACACTACTGGATCCCAGGATAACGCCCAGCTGTTAAAAGCTAGTATTGAAAGGCATGTTGGTGTAGGCCCCTAGGTTTCAGGAAGGGCATGATACCCACAGCAGGTGAGTATCACTCTCTCCCTGAGCAGTTCCTTCTCAGGGTCTCCTGGCAGCTCCCTAAGTTAGATTAGGGCTTGGAAAGGTCAAGGTGATCTCCCAGCCTAGACTGTATGATTCCTCAGTGGGAAAGGGGAGCACGGGAAGACTTACTGGCCCGCTCCTGTGCTGGGGGGTCACGCCTGGCTCTCAGCCAGTCCTGGCCAAGCAGGCTACCTGTTTTCCTTCTCCTTTCCTCTTATCGTCTTTTAATAAATGTGAATACTGTAGTTTAAATTAATAATAAATGAGAGTCTCTTTTAAGCTGTAGCCTTCTGTTTGTTCATAAGAAGGAGTTTTAAATAAACCTGTAGGGATTTAGAAATTGTGTTCACAATAGGCCTTTATTGCCCTTTTGAGAATTAGAATGAAATACATCCCCCCATTCCCACTTTACTAACTATAGAGAGTGAAATATTTTATTTTGGCTTATAGCAATTAATTTAAGAATTAATTCTGGGTGCAAACCAAATGAATGTTTATTTATTTGTTTTTGGTTAATGACAAATCTATTTTTATTGAATGTATGTTTTTCTACTTAGTTAAGACGTCATAATCTAAAATTTTTTAGCATTCTGTAAAAGGCAGGTTCACAATATTATATCAGAAAAGAAAAAACAAATAATCAAACAGTCATTATTTTTACTTGTTGGCCATTGATTCTTTCAAAAGACAACCACTAATGCCTGCTAATTAAGTAAAACTAATTTTATTAGGTTCACTTCAGAAAGGAAGAATCTGCTAGAGTTTTAGTAGTTAATTTCAGAAGGTGGAAGTCCAGGCAGGTTATGATAAGTTTTTAGGACTTGGGCTGGGTGATTTAAGGCAAGTCTTGTAAAGGGTGAACTGGTTGTGACTGGGCAAAGTTTATTTTTATTTTGGATTAATGAACATAGTGAGGGAGCATCTTAAAGCAAGTATTGATCAATAAGCTATTAGTCTTGATGAGTTAGATATTTTAGTTATTCGTAGTTGATCATATTAAATCATATTAAATCTTTAGCTGACACTTCTCTCTTCTTTCAAAACCTAATTTTAAGGGTATGCACAAATAATAAATGTCAGAAAATCTAATGGTATCCTTTTTCATTTTGTGATTTATTCTTTGTAAGAGGTATCCACCAGTCTCTCTAGTATTTACATTCTTCTTGCTTTTTCTTTTATTAAGATTTTATAAATTTATATGATACATTTATGTTTCACCATAGTTACTTATTAGGGACAATTATTTTCTATGTCAGAAGAAAACATTTATGGGCTTAATAATGATGTTTATTAAGGTATTGCTTGAAATCTCAAACTAATATATTCTATATGTACTGCACTGCAAGGCAACTTTTCTGTTGAGAACTGAATATTTTTTTTTAATTTCTCAACATCATATATTTCCTTTAATAATTGAAAACCTTTGAACAAATAACTTTTTTCATAATTTTCCTTCCTTAAGGGAAAAGCTACTTTTATGTTGATAGGCTGATAAATTACTTGGTCCTTTGATTATAACTTGCTCTTATATTTTAATTTGAACCCCCCCTCCATGACTTTAAGAAGTTTAAGTTGGCGACTCATTTGAGAACATATTGGCTTTAAATATTGTACATTTTTAACAGAAAAATAATTCTAGAAAGTTATGATATTGATCTAGAACTGCAATTGTGTTCTACTTTAAAAATTCTTAAATATGTATGGCCTCTGCCCTCCAGATAGTTGTACATTTTTAGTGTCTCATGTCCCAAACTGTCCAAAGCTGGAGGTCCTTACAATAATATTTGCAAATAACAGGAGCTGTCTTAAATTATACACTCACATTTGGGGGAGGAAGATCACAGTTGCTGTTGGAACATCTCTTTACTTTGCTTATTTTATTTTAATTACTAGCTAACTTGTTTGTCTCCTTTGCTCCATCTAGTTGTTGGTATTTATTGGTTTACTATAACCAATAGGTTACTGATCATTTTGAATAGTTAATGAAAGCTAGGGGGGAAATGCATATATGCTTATAACAAAAAATGTGCATACAATTTTAGGTTTATTAATCTTTAAAAGTTCACTTATAATTCTAATCAAGGACTTCCAAGATTATATTCTAAGCTCCAAGCTCAAGACTTATTTAATTGTATATTATTCAGATATTGACTACAGAAGCTGGCACTTAGTAGTATATCAATAAATGTTTGTTGAATAAATTAACAAAATAGATAATCTTAGGATTTTCTTCCTATAAATCACTAATCTTTATCCAGAAATAAAGATTTACTTATTGTCTTAGTTTTCAGTGAGAAAAATATGTATATGTTCTTTTAAAATAGCAGTAAGTTTTATTGATTCATTGACTTTCTCTTGTTGAGTAATTATTCTGACTGAAAAATGTATTTTTAAGGTTTAAATTAGGCTACACATTAATTTTCTCAAATAAAATAGATAATTATTATGCAAGAATATAAAAGCTGTATATTAGAAACATCAATGAATTTAACTTTATAAAATCCTTCATTTAAATCTTACAGAAAAATTTAAATACATTTCTCTTCATAAAAGCAAATTCTGCTGAAATTAATTGAAATTAAATAATACAAGTTTATTTTATGAATATAATTTTTAATTTGGGGACATTATATAATTTTTTGAAAAATTTCAGGTAGGAATTATTTTCAGTAAATTTTTAAATGTTATGTAAAAATAGCAGAATTGGGCAGGGCAATAGGAATGTGATAAATTATTATAAATTCATAATATTCAGAGAATTGCAATCACGTGTTTTTATTTTTTATTTATATTCAGTTCTAAATTTAAAAATTGAGATTCTTAGTATTTATTACTATAGACTTTTAGCCATATAAATTTTAATATAAAATGTTGATTACAATATAGTTGACTTCAACTATATTTTAAAATAAAATTTATTTGGCTGTGATTTATATAAACCAGACATTGATACATGTATGTGATAGTATTAATATTATAGAAAGTAAATGGTTGAATCATTTATTTTGTATTACTTCGAAATTATTTTGATCAAATTTTGTATTTGTAAGTTTGAGTTCAGACTTTACATTGCATGTTAGACTGATAAATTTCCATGAATATGGAAATTTGGAAAACAATAAGAGGAGAAATTTTAGTGTAGTTAATTTCATTTAAACTTCTATTCAAATAGTACAGAAATTAATAAAAATATAAATATATTTTTATGAAAAGAAATTCTACTGTAATTAAATGAAAAATTAGAAAGGAATTTATTTCAAAAATCCTTTTGTTAGCAGATTACCCTCTTATCTAAAACCCTCAATTATGGGTAATTTTAAAGAGCTAATTAATAGTTATAGTTTGTTTTAATATTACAAAATAGAATAATTTTTATCATAGAAATAAGAAAATACATTAATACATATGTAGTACAATTATATTTTCTCCCAAAATAGGAAAAAATTCTCTATTGCATTCTCAGAAAATATAATTTTAAATAGCAAAAGATATTTTGTTGAATGAGCGAATATACCATGGGATATTTAAAAAGTTATCTATGGTTTCCAATTTTTTATTATTATAAATAGCCCTACAAAGATAGTTTCATACCTGAACTTTCTTCCTAGCTTTGATTATGCCCCAAGGAAAAATTCTTGGAATTTTCTGGTAAACAAGGGCTTGGATGTTATAAGACATATGATACATATCTGTACATTTTTTTTCCCAGAAATTATTTTTACTGAGGTAATGCTTTGATAACTTTTCATGTTTCTTAAATTATTATTGGTCTATTTACATTGTTTACTTTGTCCAAGTGAATTTCTATACATTTTATTTTTCAAGAAAGCTATGTTTATCAAGATATTAAAATGTATTGTGTAGAGTTACATTTGGATTTAGTATTTATTTGAATTCGTCTGTATCTAAGATAAAATTTAAAAATAATACCAATATTATTTATTTGTGTTTTTGTCCCTTTTCCATCATTAGGTTTGGCTGAGTTGCACTTTAATACTTGTTTTCTTCATACATCAAAGGTCTCGATTTTGGAATACCATTTATGCTATTAGCATTTAGATTTAAGAGAGTAGGGTCAATTTGCATTTGAAAAATTCATAACCACTTATTTGCTATATAGTAATGTTTATCGACTTATCTATGACATTTTACTGTGTCATAGATAAGTTGATAAACTTATTTGGTAAAATCTATCAATTTTAATTTTGCTTTTAAAAATCTTTTTGTTATGTTTAGAAAATGTTTCTTCATACCCTAGTTAATTTGTTTTAATGCTTCTGAATTTTCTTTTGGTTTGTATATTTTTTTTTCTTTAATTCTCTATTACCTTATGTATTTACTTTGGTATTAGGTTTGACACATCAATCTTTCTTTTATTCTTTTCACTTATGATTTGAACTAACTTTATCATTTGTCCAATTGCCATTAAAACATTGTTATTGATGTCCAGCAATCACAATGTGTCTTCCTATTGCAGTTATTCTCAAACTCTCATGGTGACTCTTTCATACCTTCACTATTGTCAAATCTCCAGTATCTCCTTGACCTGTGCCATCCTCTTTCAGTTAATGCCTTGAGATATTTTGCTGAAAAAAATTTCTACAAGGTTCTATTGGAACATCAATTTATCTGATAGCATTTCTACATACACACTTTGTCCTCTTGATACCTTATGAACTGCCTTGCCTCCTATTTAAGCCTAACACCTCTAATTATATGCTAGATTTCATTTGCTCCACCTGTTCAAGGACACTACACCAACAAATTCCCCTCATTGTTTGTTTTCCTCTCTACTGAATCATTCACACAGACATACAACCATGTTCCATTTATACTGACTGAAAAACGTCTCTCTTAGCCTCATTTCTCCCTTTAACTAAACTCCCATTTCTCTGTTTGCCTCGTTACAAAACTACTCAAAATACTTGGCTACATTCATTGTTTCCATTATGCTTTTCCCATTCGCTCGTAATCTGACTTCTATAAGACTTTCTTCCCAAATACTCCACAGAAATAACTCACCAATGATTTTGATAACTTTTTTTTTTTACCAAACCCTGTGGTGGATCGGTGATGAATCTCCTCATCTGAGTTGACCTAAAAGCAGCATTTAATATAATGGATTCTCCTTCTTAGAAACATTTCCCTTGCCCTCAACTGGATTTTTCTCTGTGTCTGACTTGGTTCAAGCTGCTATAACAAATTGCCAGAAACTGGATGACTTATAAACAACAAATATTTATTTCTCACAGACTGGGACACTGAGAAGCACTGTTAAGATTTAGTGTTTGGTGAGGGACTGCTTCCTGGTTCATTCACAGCTGTCTTCTTGCTGTGTCCTCATATGGTAGAAGGATAAATGAACTCTCTGGAGTCTCTTTTGTAAGGGCCCTAATTCATTCATGAGAGCTCTGCCTCATGACCTCATCATCTACTAAAGGCCCACTTTCTAATACCAACACATTGGAGAATAGGATTTGAACATATGAATTGACAGTAAGTAAAATGGGACAAATGGTATAAGACCAGAGGTATTGAAAAAAAATTTTATAGGGCATTACAGTCTCTGTATTTGTTCCAAATGGCCATTTGCAGGAGATAAGGGATTGCCAGTTATGTAAGAGTCTAGACCTCCATTATCTGCTTTTTGCCAGAGTGGCTACATTGCCTATGCTTAATATATTATATATTTGCATAGCATTACTTTAGAACAAGAGTTCCATTGCTTAAAGATGGAAAAGAACAATTTAAAGCCATAGTTGTACGGAAAAGGTAGATTTGTTGGATTAAGAGAAAACTGAGTATAAATCTCACTTTAATCATTTAATAGCTCAGACATAAGGATTAAAAAAACTACTGTAAATGTACTGTCAAAAATGTACCAAGAAAGCATCTATTACAGTACTTGACATATGTTTGGATTCATAAACTGTAGTTATTATCACCTGGATTCACAAATGATAGTTATTATTACTGTTACCTTTTTTTTCCTGGCTATATTCCTTTATTTCTAATTTATAAATATGAACCCAGTCTCATCTAGGCTCTGAGAATCCAAAACCGAAAAATCTTTATTCTCAAATATATAGCAATCTGGTAAGAAGAAAAAGATACAAATATTTTAGTTATAATAAAATAATTATTATATTGGGACTAGGTAAAAGGTACCAAAATAATGGAGAAAAGAATTTCTAAGTCACTCAAAAGTAATGAAAACTTTAGAAAGTATTTTATATGAAATATGAAAGAGAAGAGAAATAGAAGTTTTTGAGTTAGACAAGCCAAGGGAGCATAGTCTAGGCAAAGGAAACAACGTATGGAAGGTCAAAGAGACACTAGAGAATAGAATATCCTTGGTAAGCTTTTATTGTGAGTATTATCAAAATATAAAATGAATAGGATGATAATAGATGTGTAGTCAGTATATTTGATCACAAAAATATTAAAAATATGAAGGTTTTATTTTTTCGTCTGTACTATAGACACTAAAGATTTCTGAGTAGAATTATCATATTACATATTAATATAAACCAAGCAATACCAAGTGCTTTATTTATTTATTTATTTTTGTTTCAATAGATTTAGGGGGTACAAGTGTTATGTTACATGAATGGATTGTGTAATGCTGATGTCAGGGCTTTTAGTGTAACTGTAACCAGAATTGTGTACATTGTACCTGATAAGTAATTATCTCTAATCCCTCTCTTACTCTTTCCCTTCTTACTTTCCAGTATCCATTTTTCCACTTTATGACTTAATATTTTAAAATATTACTTTTAATTATTTTTTCTTGATAAATTGCTGATAAAGAATGACAAAGCATGATTTAAATTATATATTCTTATATTAGATAAAATTTAGTTCCTAAATTCATTTCTAAATTTTCATATTTTGTAGTAAGTAAATATTCAATCATAGCTATGAAATATATTTATTTAAAAATGTGACTTAAACTTATGCATTTAAAAACCCAATTTTATGCCTTAGTTTTACTTAGTGGTACAGTATTTTATATCTTTTGGAAATGTGATTTAAACTTTTGCTTTTAGAGATTGGTTTTACACTTCAGTGTAAAGGTCATGGAACATTACTTAATACCCCAAAGTGAACGTTTAAAAGTTGCCTGTCATTTGCCATTCCAGAAAGAAGGTCTTTGGCTCTCTATGGACTATAATCTTGTGTTAATTCTTTCCCTTCATTTCTGCTTACAGAGCTCTTGATATTCTCTTGAATTTCCTAAGTTACTAAGTTTTGGGAGATATGTTAAGTTCTGTCCTGGAAAATCTATTTTCAGTCCATGGTGTTAGGCACTGATGTTAGGCACTGATGTCTGTTAGAAGTATGATCTGCCCTGTGTTGTTGAGAGGATTCCAGGTTAATCATGTAAATAGACATTGTATTGGAATAGAGATGGCTCTTTGGACCCTAAAGATTGATTTCAGCCTAGAAAGATCATTTGGGTGATTATATATTATGGATCGTTTTAAGCATAAACTCTTTCAAGGATACAAAATAATTGCATGCTCATATGTTTGTATACTTTTCTGTGAATAGTTTTCATAATACTCACAAAAGAAGCTATTAATATAACACCCCTACCCCCCCCAAATTTAAGAATCACTGCTTTTACCAAAATAGCACCTTGGGTAACTAATAATTCAGAGAAAGAGCAGAGAATCACAATCCCTAGCCCTCAAGAAATGATGCTGTCAAGAAAGAAATGAAGCTCTGACCATGCCAATTGTCATAACTGCAAACCTCTTTAAGTATTAACCATTGCTTTTCTGTAATTGTAAACTCTATGTAAGATACAAAAATTATTTATGAAATTATCTACTAAAATACTTTAAAAATAGAGAGTTACATATAATATTTTAAGTAGATAATGAGTACTATGATTAAAAAGATGGGTGAAATACATGATTTTTGCAATCGCATTGGGTGATGATTTGAATGTAACAATACCAAAATCAGGGAGAGTGGAAAAGAACCAGATTCAAATCTCTTTAACTTATTTTTAATGTGAAGTAGTGTTATTTTCATGGATTTACATTAACATATATTCATCATTTTTTGTTTGAATATGCTAAAAACTACTATCTAAGCCATCACTGTTTTTATTACCTGAAAGTATTTTGCCTAAGAAATAATTTAAATTATGTGCTTTTCTATTCTGTTGTTCTGATTGTAATGTACAAGTTTCATTATTTTTACAAGGTAGTATTTCAATTTTAACTTCCTGTTTAAGAGTTATGTTGGTAACCAAGGAAAGAATACTTTATAAATAGTTACCAAATTCTTATTTCTAGTTTTCATAACTCATATTTTCATTTTTATATTCTCTTCAAATATAGAGTTTGGTTTATCAGCCCATGTCATCTTGTTTGTAAGTTGGAAGCTTGTGAATTGGAATCGTTGTTAGAGGCGAATCAGTAGTAATAAAGGTAGTAAGGAAAACAGGCTAGGCAACCGTAAAAGTATTAGAAATAGCAACAACTTTCGTTTTCAAGAAAGTCAGCAATGAGTGTCCTATTATTTTTGGCAGCCAGAAAAATTGTTTACTGACCAATGCCAAAACGTCCACCCTCTGGCCCTTTCTTTCTTCTGTCACCCCATTCCAAGGACGGTGCCCCTTCAGGTGTGGTGTGCGCCTCCCCTTAGCCTTGGCTGAGCTAGTTGCATTCTGACAGGATATTGGAGCTCCACTCGGTGCAGTAACGTTTTATCTTCACTGATTCTGTCACGGATGTTGACTTAGTCATTGCAGGGGCAATTGGCAATTGATAGCGACCTATTTACATTTATGCTCAACCATTCTATTCTTGAAGAACTGGGGGAGGATGAGCAGGCGTATGACTGCAAAAGAATATATCCTTTCACTCACAGTTTTTCAGAGTTCCAATTTTTGTTATTTGCTTTGATTTGTCCTTTTCCTTCTTAGCACTTTTCTTTCTTAGCTCTAGAGAAAGTTGGAAGAAATATTAATATTTAATATAAATTAATAGCCATATATGTACATTGAGGCTGCGTATATTCAACCAGGGTTGCTTGAACAAACTTGAGCACCTAAACTTTCTCTTCCATCAGAGTAAGTTCTCAGCATACCAAGAATGTTATGGAGATAGCTGTTAGGTGATTGTTTTCCTCAACACTGATTAAGAATATTGGACCTAGGAACAGAACTTCCCTATTAGTTGTAAAATCATTGTGCATCAGGAATGGTCCTCTGTGTTTGTTAAATATATGCAAAGGACCATATATTCACTACTCTTGATGGTCTTAGATTAGTCCTGACTTCTCCAAACAGATTCATATTTTTGCCCTGAGGACTAGAATTGACTGTCTTCTGGTTACCTCCTGTTATCAGTGGTTTTACAGTCTTGTAAGATAGTCCACTTGGTGTCCTAGAAAACATTAATTTCTTGATAATTGACTCTGATATGATAGCTTGAACTTAATTATCATGAATCTGAAATATATAAGTCATTTTGAGTATCCGTTGTCAGTAAAATGTAAAGAAAAATCAATTACTCTAATTTACTGGGCAGAAAAGGTGATGATAGTATTCACCTTGTAAAAGTAAAGTGCTACTTTTGTTATTTAATTATTGGGATCTATATTTAAAAAGTGCTGGTCTAGATAAAGTGATATTGCTTTAGTAACTGCTTTATTGATTTAAATATCCTTGAAGTGTAAAATTAGTTTTAAGCCTCCCAAACTCTGATATATTAGTGAAGATTGTTAGAGAAATTATTTCCAATTATAACAGAAATGAAAAATTGAAAATTACTTTTGAGTATGATTTATGTAACATAAAATTATGGAGAGAAAGGAGACTTTGAAGTTTTCTCTCCTTGTGAAATTTTAAGGTAGCAAAGTTGACAATCTGAATTCTCTTTTTAATTTGTTTTCATAAAAACTGAAAAATTCTCAAGTAAGACTTCTTTTTGAGAGACTCATGTCTTAAATGGAATTAAATGATTAAAAACTAAACAGATTTCCAAGGTTATTTTGTGTAATATTATGAATATTATTGTTCCAAACATTTTTGCAATTTGAATTATGCTATCATTTAATCTCCTTATTGTGCCTTGTACTATTATTAAATTTTCATTAATATTTATTTTCTTCCACAAAAGGAGAAAAATCTTCCTAAACTTTTCTAGCAAATACCACTGTTTAATATTCATATAAAATGTCAATCTGCTTCTCTATTTGAAATATACTAATAATTATTTTTATATATAAAATAGCAAATATCGCAACATTATCAATTATTGTAACATTTTCCGCTTGTAATAATAAACAGTTGAGAGAGGTGAGAAGAGATAGAGAGAGAAGTAAATTTCCTACGTGTTCTACTTCTCAAATATATGAAAGTTTTAAATAGCCCTTTTTATACATGTGATGTATACTGCTTTATATTTGTTCAAAATATTTATAATGCTTATTATAAATGAATAAATAAATATAAAATATTTATTATGTTTATTAGTTTCTTGATGGTGAGAAGGAAGATGGAGATACAGCTTTTTATTAATACAAATAATTTTATGTAATTTCTTTTAAAACCTTGTCTATTTTGCTCTCAGACTTGTATTATTTTCTTTGTGCTGACCAAAAACTTGATTAGAAAAGTAAACCCAGCACATTGAGTTGCACGTAAACGCTGTTTATTTAACCCCCTTTGTGAGTAAAGTATAGTGCTCAGTGCTGAGGTAACAAGCAGCCAGGCTTTAAAATTATTTTTTATTTCCATAGCAGAAAATAGATTGGTTGCTAAAATTGATGTTTTAGCTTATTTTTTAAATCAATAACCAAAAATCATATGTATATATCTTTTTTCTGGTCTCTGTCCAGAATAGAAGAAAGATCTTAGGTTAGATTTCCTGGTGTAATAAATAACAACTATTTGTTTGCTGAGTAATTTGGTGCCAGTTTTATCCTTATAATTGTAAATTTTCATTTTCTTCATTATTCTATGAGAGTCTTACTATGTACTTCTAGTAATTTATTTGACTGCTGAAAGATCAGAGACATATGTGTCTTTTGTACTTTTGAAATAATCTGATACCTACCAGACATAAGTAAGACGTTACATTGTCTTATTAAAAACCTCAGCATCACTAATCAACACTAAGGTGTTCACATGGTAGTACTACTGGTTGAGTGTCGGTCAGGTTGTGGGTGTTGGGGGGGTAAACTCACAACTAATGGAAGCTGAGCTCACCGCACGGGGAGAAGGACACACTGTAGCCCTGGCTTGGGTGAGGCAAACCCATTCTATGTAACCAAAATGTTTGTACCCTTATAATATCCTAAATTGGAAAAAAAAAACCTTGGCATCATTGTCATTTTCAAGAAACTCTGAATTATTTTATTAAGAATCTAGTCTTTTGTATTTATACATGCATTTCTTTAATGTACCCTTGCCCTTATTTAACTTAGTTTTATATAAGATCTTTGATGAATATGTATAATTCTTCTTACATTTTACATAATGTACTTGGTACAAGTAATAAATAAAAATGCAGAGTTTCAGAATTCTTAATTATGATTGCACACTGCACCCGTTAGGTGCGAATATATCCATCCTCTCCTCCCCCCTCCCACCTGTCCAACATCCCAACATCCCATGAATGTTATTACTATATGTACACATAAGTGTTAATCAATTATATAGAAATAAGTTTAGAGACAGTGTAAATGTCAATTTGTAACACTAAGTGCAATGCATTTACTACTCTGATATGTTTTGTCTAATGGAGGAAAAAGATTCTTAACTAGTGAAAAAATGATTTTTAATTACAATTTAAAAATCACCAAGAAAATAAAATTATTATTTGTGAGCCAATGAATTTAACATTGTCAAAATTAAAAGAGGAGGAGTTATGTACACAAAAAAGGGAGCATAAGTGAGTGAATATTCACTACAACTTGAGAATACTAGGCTTCTCCCTGTTTACTCTCCAAGGCTGACATTCCAGAATTCTAACCTCCATCAACAGAATGGAAGACTCTTCTCCAAGGAAATTATCAGTCCTAAAGAAAACAAAGCAAACACAAACAAACAAAAACCAACTTAAAGGTATTGATAACTAGGTTTTTCTAATGAAATGGCTGAGCCACAACATCCAAGGTTAGGTTGACAAACCCAGCCACGCCCAGAGAACTGCCAATCAACATTTAGTGCCCTAAAGGTGGAGAACAAAAAACAAATAGCCGAGAAGCATCAACAGACATTTGAGTCCAATATAAAAGATAGAAAAAAAAAATAGGAAAGAAAAGGTAAAGAGCATATTTGGAAGACACACAGATCATGCAAGGAGAAGAAAACTTAAAAAAATCTAACAATAATAATTTCCACAGAAGACACTGTATCCATGACATGAGAGATTTAAGTGGATTTCCATTTTGTGAGGAATGCATATGAGGACAGAATGTTGTTACCTGAAATAAGTAACATGCTTTCTCTTCCATTCTTTCCCCCAATGTACATTCTCTTACATCATCTACAGTTCAGGTTCAGCCACATAAAATTATGAATCTTGAGGGTGAACAATGGTTAAATATTGACAATTTTACATAGTTTGACTTAATATATTCTCCCTTCTATGCATTCCACACTCTATCAGCCAGAATATTCTTGCCTTTTTACAAAAGTAGACATTATTTTCAGAGCAGTTTTAGGTTCATAACAAACATTTTGCTGAAAGTACAGTCTTCATATTACCCCCCTCCAGGTTATTAACATCTTGCATTAGTGTAGTATTGTTGTTATAACTGATGAACCAATATTGAAACATTATTAAATAAAGTCCATAACTTACATAAGTTGTATGTGTTGTATACATGTGTTGTATAATGCTATGGTTTTTACAAGTGCACAATGTCCTATAGCTCACAATATAGTATCATACATAGTGGTTTTACTGCCTTAAAAAAATGCTATACTCCACCTATTCATCCTTCCCTCCTTTCTCTGACCCTTTGGCAATCACTGATCTTTTTACTCTCTCTGTAGTTATGAATTTTTAAGAATATCGTATCGCTGGAGTCACACAGTATGTAGCTTTTTCAGTCTGGCTTTTTTCACTTAATATGCAAGTAAGGTTTCTCCACATCATCTTCGTGGCTTGACAATTCATTTCTTTTTATTACTAAATTATACTCCATTGTATGGATGTTCCATAGTTTATCCATTTATCCATTTATCTGAAGGACATCTTAGTTGCTTCTAATTTTTGCCAATTATGAGTACAGTTGCTATGAGTAAACCTGCACATTCATGTGCAGGTTTTTGTGTGGATACATGCATTTGGGTAAGCAGAAGTGTGTCTGTTGGATCATAAGGTAAGACTATTTAGCTTTTAAGAAACTGCCAGACCATCTTCCAAAGTGGTTATACCATTTTACATTCCTACCAGCAATGAATGAATTCCTGTTGCTCCATATCCTCACCAACATTTTGTGTTGTCAGTGTTTGGGATTTTAGCCATTCTAATAGGTGTGTAGTGGTAGTTTATCATTGTTTTAATTTGTAATTCTCTAATGACATGGTTTTGAGCATCTTTTCATATGCTTATTTGTCATCTGTATATATTTAGTGAGGTGTCTGTTCAGATCTTTTGACCATTTTATAATTTTTAAGAAAATTGTTGAATCTCTGTATATTTTGGATAAAAGCCCTCTATTAGATATATGTTTTGCAAATATTTTCTCCCAGTTTGTGGCTTGCATTTTAATTTTCCTAACAGTATATTTCTCAGAGCAGAAGTTTTTACTTTTAATGAAGTAAACTTATCAATTTTTTTGCTCACAAAAAAAAACTTATCTGTTTTTTTGCTCACAAATCTTGCTGTTAGTGTTGTATCTAAAAGTCATTGCGAATGCAAGGTTACCTAGATTGTCTCCTATATTATCATCTAGAAGTCATATGGTTTTATATTTTAAATTTAGGTCTGTGAACCATTTTGAGTTAATTTTTGTAAAAGGTGTAAGGTCTGTGTCTAGATTCTTATTTACTTCTTATTTTTTACATGTGAATGTCCACTTGTCCCAGTACTATTTTCTTTGTTGAAAGGACTATCCTTTCTGCTTTGAATTGTCTTTGCTTCATTGCTAAAGATCAATTGATTATCTTTGTGTTGATCTTTTTCTAGGCTCTCTGTTCTGTTCCATTGATCTATTTTCCTGTTCTTTAGTCAATCCCACACTGTCTTGATCACTGTAGCTTTATATTTAGTCTTGAAGTTGGGTAATTTTAATCTTCTGACTTGTTATTCTTTAGTTTTGTGTTGGCTATTCTGGATCTTTTGCCTTTTATATAAACTTTAGAGTGTTTGTTGATATATGTAAAATAACTTTCTGAAATTTTGACTGTGAATGCATTGAATCTATAAGCTGGGAAGAATTGACTTTTTTTTTTTTTTTTGAGCCATGGTCTTGCTCTGTCATCTAGGCTGGAGTGCAGTGGCATTACCACAGCTCATGCAGCCTGGAATTCCTGGGCTTAAACAATCCTCCTGCCTCAGCTTACTGAGTAACTAGAACTACAGGCACATAACCACCATTCCCAGCTAATATATATATTTTTCATGTTTTGTAGAGATGGAGTTTCACTGTATTGCCCAGGCTAGTTTTTTTTTTTTTTTTTTTAATTTTGCATTTTATTCATTCATTCCATCAGCTAGGAATTGCTCTATTGTACAAATACAGTTTTGTACAAAAAAAATCACAAAATGTTACAAAATTAAAAAGTACAAACTGCATTACTTAATAAATATGACTAAAAGTAGTTAAAGTGGCAATGAGATAGATTTTAGGTTGGAAACATTGTTTGACCCAGCAAACCATACAAGCTCTGTTTACGGACATTTTTACATTAATACAGGGCAATCCTATTTTGCCTTTTTAAAGAATTTAAGAAGAATATTAAGACAGTATTCTCCTGCTATAAAATAATTGCCAACGTTGGTTCTAGGCATTTATGCTATTAGCTTTGAAATCTTAGTTGAATCCAAGAAGCTATATAAAGCAAGAGACTTATCGTTGCTGGGCACCTAAATAATGTTTCATGATCGCTTTGGGTGATGCTAACTGCTATTTATAATTTGCTGTATAAAGTGAGCACTACTTAATTTGCAAGCTAATTTCTCACGGTGTAAATTTGTTCATTCCTGGTAGTCTATTTTTTATAAAAATGTATTTTTGCACAACATTTTTAAAAATTGGTGTACCTTCATCTATGATGTGTTCCATTTTCACAAAGAGCTTTCAGGCATAAATCCAGAGAAGTGCTTTATATGAAGTTTATTATTTTGAACAGAGTTTGTGACTTAGTAGTTAGTTACTTTATGTTGTTGAAATTGGAATTTGACATGTCTTAGATAATTATTTCAAACGGATTTTGCTGCATTCTTGTTAACAGATTGGCCCATTTTGATGAAAATAGATTTGTTGTTTTGGAAATCATTATTTTTCTAGAAATGGTCAGTCCTTTAAAGAGAAAAACTTAAGGTTCAGAAGATTTTTTTTCCCATTGAAGGGATATTACTAGGTCATGAATGAAAGTCTGATGTTTGCTGATGGCAGAGTGATCATTCTGTACTCTGGTTGATGTTTAGAGTAGATTGTCTGGTGCTCCCAGGCTGGTTTTGAACTGCTAACCTCCACCAATTCTCCCTTCTTGCCCTCCCAAAGTGCTGGGATTACAGGCGTGAGCTACTGCACTGGGCCAGAATTGACATCTTAATAAATTGTTTCTATCCATGAACTTGAAATATTTAATTTATGTCTTTGATTTCTTTGATAAGAGTTTTATAACTTCTTCCATATAGATATAATACATATTTTGTCAAGTTTAAATCTAAGTATTTCCATTTGGGGGGCTGCTAATGTAAATGGCATTGTGTTTTAAATTTCTAAATCCAATTGTTCATTGATGGCAGATAGGAAAGCAATTGACTTTTGTATATAAGTTTTGTGTCCTGAAACCCTGCTGTAATTGCTTATTAGTTCCAGAAGATTTTTTGTTGATCCTTTGAGATTTTCTACATAGACAATCATATCATCTTCCAACAGAGACAATTATATTTCTTTCTTCCCAATCTGTATACCTTTGTTTACTTTTCTTTTTCTATTGCATTAATTAGGACTTCCACTACAATATTGAATAGAAGTGATGAGAGGAGACATACATTTCTTGTTCCTAATCTGGAGAAAAGCATTTAATTTGTCATCATTAACTATGATGCTAGCTAAAAGTCTTTTGTAGATGTTCTCTATCAGGTTGAGGAACTTCCCATTTATTCCTAGTTTGCTGAAAGTTTTTTGTCATGAGTGAATGTTGGATTTTATCAAATGCTTTTCTTCATCTTTTGATACAATCATATGATCTTTCTTCTGCTCAAATCTTCTTATAAACATATTAATGACAGACATTTTTGCAACCACATTAGTGGTATTTACTAGGGACAGAGTCCTTATGTAATGCTTTTATAGCAGGATGTACCTGGTCTGTCAGTGTTGCTAATTGTAAATAAATCTGAAATTATTGATTTATGAAGCATGACTCTCTGGAAATGTCACTTAATTGATGCAATTATAGGACTATAAAATGGAGATATTTAATGACTGAATAGCTTCCTTTAGTGTAAGTAATGCTATGCATGCATCATTTAGAAACCACTTATGTTAAATCTGGGCCAGGGCTCATTGTAATGTGGCAAGGAAAGGAAATTGATACAAATATGCTCATGATCATGCTGCTTGCTGTGCTTTGATTAACAAAGTTCTTTGTATCTGACCCAGGAATCTCATTTCTTTTGCCAGCATCATGAAATAGTAACCGACTAACTTATTAGCTTCTAGGTAGGGTAAAATGAAATCCTGCCCCAACACATTTCTACATGGCAACAGTTGGCTTGAGCTGCATAGCACCTGCTTCTTTCAATGAATCATATAATCTCCATTTAGCCATGGTCCTCACTATTGTAGCCCACTGTCAATTACCTTTTTTCATAATTGAGTTTTTATTTTCTTATTGTAAAATTAAAAGGCATTATATAGTAAGGGTTAGGACAAAAGACTCAAACTATAATGCCTGTATTCAAGTCTGAGTTTCACTACATAAATATGTATGATTTTAGGCAAGTCATTTAAGGTTCATGTGACTCTGCTTCTCCATCTGATAATGGTGATGGTGCTTTTTAATGATCATTTTAAAAATGTACTAAGTTAATATGTGTAAAGTACTTGGGATAGTGCTGGACATATAGTAAATGTTAGCGCTTACTATTAAAAACCATACTCCTATTACAAATGAGAAACTAAAAGACGTATTTGGGCAAAACAAATTGGGAATAGGATATTATTTATAGCATAATTCTGTGTGCTTATGCAAGTGTCTAGAGTGTAGAATTAGTTTAATAATATTTCAGATGGTTACAGTATATCTAATTTTTGTATTTATTTTTAGGTTTATGGAAATTTGCACTAGAAACCTAAATTTTTAAAGAAAGTTAAAGTAACAGAAATTTAGGTATAAGCTCAACAATGAGAAAGTATCTTATAAAACATTCTAAGCTTCCACAGTTATAAAAGAGTACCTGAAAATATTATCATAACATGTGTTGATAATTAAGTGATATAAGAATAGTACCACTGTTCAATTTATTCAATTCAGATCCTAAAAAATAAAATCTAAATATGATTTTTTATTTCTTCATGAATAAGGAATTCTCAGGACATTTTCTATATGTCAGTTCATGATGTTAAAGAGGTTGACTAATGATTCAGCTTTGGGGGTTGTAATATTGACTCTCTTGGCCACATTCTTTTATAAATGACATATTTTTTGAAGTATATGCTTTGTTGGATGCCTAGTAGAGAACTTACTGTGACCTACATAATTTATGAAATATGGTAAAATGAACTTCCTGCATTTGAGATTAACCTGTAAGAAAAAATCCATAGAGTAGATAAATATCAAGTAGACACATCTCTATATTAAAAAGATATTGGGGATTTGATCCTGAATATTTTCAATAATATTGTTTATTATTAGCAATCATTTAGAATAATAGCACGTGATATAAATGTTCCTGAATCAATGGTTGCTTTACTCAAATTGGATAGTTGATTATATCAGTAGAAATAACACTGTCTGCAAATGTTAAATTGGTAATGGTACTGTACATCATTGTGTGATTATATTGTTATATCATAAAAGAAAAAGACAAAAAAATGAACAGCACATAAAAGTACATTAAATAAATAAATAATAAATAATGCTAGAGTCATTCTGCCACACCTAGAAATCTCTTTTAAGTAATCCTTATGTATTGCTGTTTCAACACATAGGTTGATTTTTTAAAATGAAGATGATAACTAGTAAAGGTCTAGCTACCAATTTGATTTTTAAAAAGTCATGCCTTTGTACTATACTGAATTGTGTATAGAGTCAGTTCCAATGGACTAGAAACAGGGGAAAGGATGTTTCCCATAATTTACCATAAAAATGGAGATTTAAAAAATTAAATACTAAATTTAGCATGCCAATTTGTGAATATCCGAATAATCTAGTGACATTAGTCATAACTTACTTTTAAAAAGTCTCATGCATACTGGGCAACTAAAATAGCTAAATTAAAATGGCTATAAAATTAAGCTTCACTCATCCCCACCACAGCATATAGTTTTCCCCATAAATGCTGTGTTTTGTGCTGACTAGAACATGTCCTGAAATGTTTTAATAAATTTCCTTGTCTTGTTCTGTATAGAAAATTAAATGAACCTATTGACCTCAGGGGTCAGAGTCACTGCTCAACTCAACATTCTGAACATTATCCAAAATTTGTATTTTATCATTCAGAATAATCATTTTCTAAGACTTTTCACTTTCTTTTTTACTTTTATCAGCACTAATGAGTTTCTTTGCATGTCTTATGCCTCTAGGAAATATAGTTTTAATATTAATAGTTACTGTGCCTACTGCAGATGCAGAGATAGCAAACAGCCAGTTTGAAATGAAATGTAGATGTCAACAGCTTAAACATGCACATATAATCTTGATAAAAATCACAAATAACTTAAATTGCAAATCACAAATTTTTATGAATTCTCACAGGAATTGAAACCTTATGTAGTAAATTCATTAAAGCCAAATTCCTATTTAGTTGTGATTACAGTTACTGTCTTTCTATTTGCTGAGTGAGAGATGATCTTGGAAGTGGGAGGGCACAAGAAAATGCTATATTTTTGATATTGTTATTATTGAGGTCTTCAGAGGCAGCACTGCCTGATGGTTGATAGCTTACCTTTTCTTATAAGCCAGACATAGGAACTCTACCTGGCTCTTCCATCTACTTCCTGCTACACTCATATCCAGAGAATTTGAGAACTGAGCCCTAGATTCCTAATCTTTAAAATGGGGACAATGGTATCTATTATAGATGATGCAAGGCTTGCAAGGCTTATGAAGAAAGTATGCAGGCTATCTGTCACATGGTAAGCACTGGTTATGTTATTTATCACTTTTTAAATTGGCAGTAGGTGCCATTTAAAAAAATAAGACATTTTATAAGTATAACCTAATCTATGAGTAAATAATTTAAATCCTATTATACTTGCATATAAGTCATTTTAAAATGTTCTATTCATGTTAAGTGGATTTTTCTTTAGTTTCTCTTCTATATGTATAGTAATCTTTAATTTAGTATACAGATACTAATTAGCTGTATATGCTTAATACTGGCATGATTTCATAATGGTCCTAATTAGAAAACTGAAAAAATAATTCACTCTAAGTATGAGATCTCAATTATGTGTTAAAATATGTATGATTAAAAATGAACTTTGGATATTTTTGTTGATGGATATACTTTCTGCAATGCCTAGTATTTCTGTTTACTGTTTTCTTTCCATCAGTATATTCACACATATAAGTCCTAACATCCACAGAACGTTTAAAGAAACAATTATATAGGTATTTTCCAAAGGATAGTTTCCAATGGTGTATGTTTGTTTTTCATGATTTTTAAAGAAAATTTTAGACATGCAATTTTAGTGAGAACTAAAACAATCTCCTAATCTTAAAAATGCCTATGCTGATTAAGAGTAGGCTTAGCTGCATACAAAATAAAACTCAAAATGACTATAGATATTTCTTTCTTTTTCTTATAAAAAGAGATAGGTAGCCTGGGGCTCATATGAAGACTTCATGAAGTAACCAGGATCATGGGGTTTAGTCAGCGTTCCACTTAGCAAGCTTAGCCATGTGGCCTTCACCCTCCTGGGTCAAAAGAGCTGTTCTAGACATCACATCCAACTTCCATGTCTCCGGAGAGAGGCAAAGGAAAGTATCCTCTCTTCTTTTGAAGGAAATAACCCCAAATTTGCACAAAAAATTAATTTTATAATTGGACAATAATTTTCTTTACTTGTTAATAGTTAGTACTTATAGATCCACAGTCACCACTAGCTGTAAGGGGACCAGTTAAAAGTTGGGATATTAAAATCAATTCAGTCTCTGCTACATATTTTTTGAAGAATACATGTACATACTCAAAAGTGTTAAAGAAAACTATTAAATCTGGCTTTATAAACTATAGAAAATTGGTTACGCTGTTACAACCTACTCATCATTTGTTTTTTATGATTAAATTGTTATAATAGCTATAATTGGTTCTGCATGATCTGCTAAGAAAATGGTAGAGTTATTAAAAAACAGTAAATGCATGTCGTACTACTCAACTGTTCAATACATCAAACTGTTTTAGAATCCTTTTAAAGTATTTTTACTGAGTAGGTAACAATCTCCAGTTGCAAAGAACATTTTATGGTTTATGAGCAGATAGTTCCTGACTGTCCATTAGGAGTATTGCTTTAGGACAATATTCATTTTTAGTAGAATGCTTCAATAATTGACTTCAAAAGAATTTTTTTTACCTCATACTTTTAATTTTGAAAAAATAAAAACTAAAACTAATCTAAATTTGTTAAAGAGTTAAATTGAAATAGCTATCTAATTCAGAAAGTTGTTCATATGAGTAATTGTCTGCCTATTCTTACTGTCTGACAAAAGCACTAAACTAGGAGATAAGTCATCAGAAAATTTAAAAATACAGGTTTTTGTCTGTTCTGGCTATAAGGGAAAAAAATAATTTGCCTTGAGATTCAAGAACATTGTGGCAGTACAGCTAATGATTTAAATTTAATTAATCAAGGCATAGAATTTTAGAATTTGTGGAAACCTTTGCAAATACATCCTTCAATGCTGTCATTTTATAGTTGAGGCACTGAGGTCTGGAAAGTTTATGACTTGGCAGGGCCACGTTAATGAGTTAGTGGTAGAGCTGAAACTAGGATGAGGGGTTCACTGCCTTTTAATATGGGGTATTCTTTCCCTCCCTCTCTCCCTCCCACCATGCCCCCTGCCCCCTCCCTCCATCCCTCCCTTCCTTCCTTCCTTCCTTCCTTCCTTCCTTCCTTCCTTCCTTCCTTCCTTCCTTCCTTCCTTCCTTCCTTCCTTCCTTCCTTCTTGCTAACTCTGTTTTCTATATTTTAATAGTATTAGCATGAAAATATTTGTGTATCATATAGGATTCAAATGCAGAAAAAGGAAACCAATTTGTTTTGACAAAAATTAATTTAATACAGGGAATAAGGTGTTTATAATATTGTTAAAAAAGTTAATGTAAGGAACTCCAGGCTGAGCTTCCAGAAATACCTTGCAAAACACCATGATATAGTCTAGCAGAGGAGCTGAGGATACTACCACGTTTCCATATTTTTAAAACTAGTGACTGGAATGCTGGTAAGTAAGCAGTTGTCACTAACTTCATAACTGTCACTTGACATATATGGAGCTACTGAATGGACCCTGGAATAGTGCAGCAGAAACTCCATGTATCAACTATGTCTGCCAACAGAGCTAAACATTTTGGCCTCCACTTCAATATCCATACCCTCCCATGTATGTGCATTTAATTGTTGGGAGCCAGTTTGTATCCAGAATCCCAACTGTGAGGAAGTCTGTTAATGTTATCTTTAAGTTCGCAGCCTCTGTCACGCAAAGGAGGCGCCCCAACAGGGGTGTTTAGAAGAAAGCTGGCTTTATATGTGAATACACAGACACACATAAACAAACACACCCTCACACAGAGGCAAACAAAACAGAGCCAAGAAGAAAATAATGCTATGGTTTTAGAACCTGCTCTTATTCTTGGCACACTCCAGGATATCACTACTGTAAAAGCAGTGCGGGGCAGTGCATCCAAATATGGAATATGTTACTCCAAGTCCAAAGAGTCCTGCCAAGATGTATGTGAGAAGGAGTACTGAGGTTTTTTCCTTTCTTTTTTTGACTTTGCACAGGGTCATTGGAGCTCCAGAGCTTTCATGAAGGTAGCAGGCCTTGAATTTTCATTAAGTTGCTTCCACATTTGCAAATATAATTAATTCATAAAATCATAGATACTTAAACTTCATAGAAACCTTGGAGAATGTATATTTCAATGTTATCACTTTATAGTTGGGACAGTTGAGGTCAAAAGAGGTTGCGTGGCTTTACCTTGGATCCTAATGGTTAGTTAGTTACAGTGTTGAGGGTAAAACTAATCATTTCTTCCCTTGAATACTTTTTTATTGTACCCTGTTTTTCCTAAATGTATTATTTTCGTTAATATATCAAGAATTTTATTTTGTGTAACATTTCAGGATTTAGATTAAAATCATTGGAAAATATATGTTTCAAATATTATGATGAATGAAGACTTGCTTTGGCTAATGTCTTCAAAACTGGAAATAATGTTATCAAGAGCAATGCAGTGCTTTGTGGTTTAAGGCAAATTGTGTTAAAAGGACAGAACTGATCATTCAAAGCTAGGGAAATCTGAATTCAAAGCTAGGGAAATCCGGTGTTCACCCACTCTAGAACACTGGAGATGTTTAAGGGATTGATTGCACAATCCCTCAGTTGACAATTTAATAAAGACTCTTGAAAGAATAAGAGACTGGGTGCTTTGGGAACACAAGCCCTGAGCTAGTCATTACATTTATTTAGATAAAGAATCCCTTGGATTCAGCACGATCTTTTTAAATATGCTATTCAGTTTAACAGTGAGGAATAACTCAGTTTGGGGACCCGGAAATGATACATGAAATAAACATATTCACATGACTGCTTTAGCTGTTTGAATTATTTTGACTAATTTGCTGCTCTATTGTATCAGGTTTCTAAATAACCAACTGGAGTCCTACTTTCTCATGTTCTGAGTATTACGAATCATGGAATTTTCATTATCCTTGAAATAATACATTTCCTAAATTTCTGCTCTTGCCCCCTCCCCCTCTCCTCCTCTTCTCTTTTTTTGTCATCTACTTCTGTTATGTGAATGACCTATTACTATCTACAACGGGGGATATTAAAAAGTAAGGCACTCTTGCCTTACTTTTGAACTTTTGGTCTGGTTGGAGGGACAGAACCTATCCTTGCAAAGAGTAGTTAACAACAATAACTAAAAGCTTGAAAGATAAGCACTAGAGAATATCAGAGAGGGAAGAGATCACTAGTGAGTGCTTAAGGGAAGTAACAGAAATTTCAGAGAAGAATATTTCAGCCTTGACTTGAAGGATTTAGGATACAGTATAGTATGCATAAATTATGTTAAACCTTTTGGGTCAGTGTTAAATCCTCATAGGCATTTTGAGTAAATTTGTGATAAATCGCTTGACAGTTTTAATTCATGATGAAATAAATCATCTTTTAAGCAAATTTAAATTTAAAACGTAAAATGAGAAATTTAATTCAAATGATATAAACAAATTACAAAAAGATAGACTTAAAATATATGTATGTGTATATTGCAAAATGCCAGAAATATTTTATACACTAGAGTAAAGAGATAGGATGTGATAGAAAAATCATGTATGTTGCTGCATTTTCATTCTTTTCATACTTAATTATGGGACCCTGCCAATGTGGAGCAAAAAACAATATAAAGTCTCATATTCTTTAATTTAATTCTGGCAGAAAATATAACTGAAGCCAGAGGCTAAAAGCCTCAGTTGACAATTTAATAAAGACTCTTGAAAGAATAGGAGACTGGGTGCTTTGGGAAGACAAGCCCTGAGCTAGTCATTACATTTATTTAGATAAAGAAAAGGTTAGTGAATATTTATATAAAAGTTCCAAAAATATTTAAGTTAAATATATGTTTATTTCTTATCTAGCTATCATGAGCTTGAATTTTTTTAAAATCTATTTGCTGTGAAGGCTAAAGACCTTTCCAGTAATATTGAAACATGTATATTTAAAGTCTCAATGGCTGTTGAAGCCATGAAACCACAGATACTCATTATAGAAAACTACATGCTAAAATGTTTGTTGTGGGATACCTGTTTTTTTCCTTTAAAATTGTAAATGCTATTGTTCACTGGGTGCCGATTTGATCCTCCACACTTTTAATATCAACCGTGAAATCACAGACGTTTTCTTCCTATAATTTTCATAGTATATAAGTGGCTTGAGTTTGTTTTTTCTTTTTATTTCATAATTTTAAGGGGGTACAAATGTTTTAGGTAACATGGATTGCTTTTGTAATGCTTGAGTCCTGACTATAGATGTGCCTGTCACTCAAATAGTGTTCATTGTAAGTTCATTAGGTAGGTTTTTGCCCCTCCTTCCTTCCCTCCCTCCTCCCCACTGGTTGATTTCCATTGAGTTTTACTTCCTTCTGTGCACATTTATGCTCATCAGTTAGTTCCAATTTAATAGTGAGTATATGTGATGTTTGTTATTCCATTCTTGAGATACTTCACTTAGGAGAATGGTCTCTGGTTCCATCCAGATTATAGCAAACAATAATTCACCTTTTTATGGCTGAGTAGTACTCCATTGTATACATATACCACATTTTATTAATCCACTCGAATTGATGGACACTAGGGTTGATTCCACATTTTGCAATTGTGAATTGTGTTGCAATAAACATTTGAGTGCAGATGTCTTTTTGATGAAAAGTCTTCTTTTCCTTTGGGCAGATACTCAATAGTGGGATTACTGTATTGAATGGTGGATATACTTTGCTTGTTAGTAGATTGCATCAGAGTTTTCTTCCTGTGGGCTTACTTATAATAAACCTTATGACTCTAGTGCATCCATTTCTGGAAAGCATCACAAGTGTGAGTTTTTCTCAGACGTTATGTGTTGTCCACAATGTAGGTCATCACTTAGGTTAGGTTCAGAAACTATTGCTAATATAAAGGTAACTAAGGAAGTTTAAAAAAGCAGTGATTTCCTGGATTTATTAATAAAAACCAGCACATAGAACCCAGTAACAAGCAGCCCCTAACTGCCCTTCCCTCTCTTCTCTGCCAGGGGATTTTAACATGAATTTTCCATTCTATTGTTATTTTACATCCACTGTTATCACATGCCTTCAAGTCTCAAGAGAAGATAGCTGTCTCCCTCCTCTGGGCAATTCAAATGCATACAGATGCGTACAGACCTCCTTAAACTCAGTTATGTTCTCTTGAGAGCCACCTCCAAAATTCCTTTCCTTTGACCCTCTTTATCTTTACACCTACTGAAACTTTCATTCTATTACTACCTTAGCTATTCATGGACACATTTATATCGCTATTCCTCTTATTATATTGTAAGGTTCTTAATTGGTAGAAAATAGATTGTGTTAATTTTTATATCCTCTAGAGCTTCTGTCCCCAACCCCTGAGCCACAGACCCATAAGGGTCTGTGGTCTGTTAGGAACCAGGCTGCACAGCAGGAGGTGAGTGGCGGGTGAGGCGACAGCCACTCCCCATCACTGGCATCACTGCCTGAGCTCTGCCTCCTGTGAGATCAGCGGCAGCAGCAGCATGAGATTGTTACAGGAGTGCGAACCCTACCATAAACTGCACATGCGAGGCATCTGGGTTGCGGCTCCTTATGAGAATCTAACGCCTGGTGATCTGGGGTGGAGCTGAGGCGGTGATGCTAGCGCTGGTGGCGGCTGCAAATACAGATTATCATTAGCAGAGAGGTTTGTATAATTATTATATATTACAATGTAATAATAATAGAAATAAAGTGCACAATAAATGTAATGCACTTGAATCATCCGGAAACCATTGCTCTCCCTCCAACTCCACCCCTGTCCATGGAAAAATTGTCTTCCATGAAATCAGTGCTTGGTGCCAAAAAAGTTGGAGACCACTGCCCTAGAGTTCTTAATACTGATGTAAAGAAAAGACTTTGGAATTACTAGTTATGCAAATAATTTAACTATTTTGACACTCAGTTCTTTTACTATGTAAAATGGAAATAACAAAGATGCACTGCTTAAATTTTTGTGGCAATCAAAATAAGTGAAAGTGCCTTACAGTCCTGCATGTAGTATAGCCACACAAGCAGCAGCAATAGAAATATTATTAATAGCAATAATAGTAGTTGTAGTACCAGCAGCAGCAATAGCTGCTGGATGGAATTTTTATTTTTTAATGTAATAAGAAATATATTTGTCACATTTTAGTTTTTAAATATAGCAATAATAATAATATCATTCAGGTCTTTCTTTGTGCCAAGTCACTGGTCTAGGTGTTCCTCCCAACAATTCCAAGGGATGGGTGTTATTATAATATTATGCTTACTTACAGATATGGAACCAGAAGTACAGAGAGTTTAAGTAATTTTTTCAAGTTCGTATAGGTGACAAAGTGACCAAACAAGGATTCAGTCTCATGTAGCCCAACTCCTCCAGAGGCTGTCTGTCACCCAATAGGTACTCAGTATTTGTCGAATTAGTAATCTTTTATCATGTCAAATTATCGATTTGACTTTATTCTTTTATTTTCTTTCTATATAGACATGTTACAGCCTTATATTATAAATTCAATTATTTTGTGGAGAATAGTGGAACACAGAAACTAGATGCATGGTTTATTGCTAAAAGGCATTATTGTTTTCGTGCTGGGAAGCACTGGTATGGAATTCAAAATAAAAAAAATGTTATTGGTAAATACAAGAACTGTGTATGTAAGTTTGTAAGTATGCAGAATATATACTGACCTTATATTGTTATTACTTGTATATTCTACACAAGGAAATCAGTCCCATTACTTTTCGGTCACATTTCCTATCTAAATATTAGTAGGTATATGACGTGACCTAGGGGAGCAAAATATGTGAGATTTTACAAATATATTATTTGCCTTTCCAGTAGAAGCCCTTGATCCTTTTTTGTCTCAGTTGGGCCCATTTTCAGAAAAGCTGAATATAAGAGGTTGGGGTATGGTATCTATTGTTTGGTCTTATTACAGTCGTTAACTGCAGTCAAGGTGCCTTTCAGGAAGAAAGGATGATAGATAGGCCACATTCTCACTATCACATTCACTGTCATGGAGAACAAAAGTCAGGAAGGCGGGAGGTAGCAGAAGACAGAGTGCAGTGGGATACAGGTGCACCTTTTCCAGAGAAGAACAAGATGAATGTTCCCATTGTCACTGCTCCCTGCATTTCCTTGGTCATTAGTGTGACAGGTCTGTAATTGATGACATGACATGGGACCTGTTGTGAAGCTTCTTTCCCCTTCTTTGAAGCTACTCCTGTGTCCTTTAAACAGAATATGGTTATCTAATGTGTCAGTACATCTGCCTTCATATCTCAATCTAAGCTATTTTGGTAATGACAGAAAATCACACCACTTGTAAAAAGGGAAGATAATATTAAAGTTTCATAGCTATGTTAACTGCAATTCTCAGCAGTGGTTTCTTATGTAATAGGCAAGGTCAAGAATAAATTTATCAGAGTAAAAGAAAATAGCATAATTTGAAGTCCCAATCTGTGGCAAAAGAATGCTTTGTAGTGTAAAACTAATTGTTTTACTTATATGCTTTAATATGCTTTCTCCAGTTGCACTATTGAGATTAAGAAAGAGTTTCAAAGTTCTGTTCCAAGAAATACTGCATTACATAGATCATTTGAACAGATTATTTAAATACTGTGCAAAATAACTGAATGTCCAAATCATGACTAACCACTTTGGATTCCATTTTAATAGTTGTTCAAAAATTATTGAATCTTCAGAAACAACTGAGAAATATATTTGACTTTAATTACATGTTTAGGCTTATTTTATAATTACTTATTAATTAATCAATATTGTCCATCTGGGAATTATGGAGAAAATTACTATAAGAAACCACAGAGGTGTGACATATATTATAGGAAATACATGTTAAAATTTCTAATATGAATTCTTAAGATTAGAACTTTATTATTCATCAAAAGTGTTATCAACGATTTAATGAAGTTTATTTTTCTTGGATAGAGTTTTAAAAAATGTTAAAAAGTATACCTTTTTCCCTTTTAATTGTTAAGAATATAGCAATAATAAAAATGTGCTTTTTAGAGCAATTATCTATAATGAGAAGCCCTCCACATTGGGAATAAATCCAATTTGTTATGTATTAATTTGGCTACTACACATGTAGAGTTGCTTCACTCTTTTAATATGTATAATCTTATTAGCATTATAATGACTTCATACTGAAACTTCATGGAATAAAGTTCCAATGGAAAACTTCAAATACATAAAGCAGAACATCAGTGGTGATAATAAGTCAAAACTACATTTTATTAGTATATTTCTAGTTTCCTTATCATTCTCCAAACTGTACTTCCATGCCTGATTCTATAAGATTATGTCTTCAATAAAAGAATTATTAGTCACTTTCTTCAGACATATACCTAACTTTTAATATACTGGGCATGAGACCATAGCATATGACATCAAATAACATACAGCATCCAGATGGCCTTTAAGAGTCACAAAAATATACATGCATATTGTTTTTTACAGTTTAGTTAGGTCAGAGTTTGTGAAGTATTGTCTTACCTAAAAATTCACTTAGATAGCCAGAAAAATTTTTGGAAAGACCCTTAAAATACATTTGGCTAGTCTCTTTTTTATTTGCCAAATGCTCATTTTCTTGCCTTTGTTTCTGAAATAAGACTTCCTCCTGAATTTCTTTCACCTCTTTGATCATTTTTTCTGTTCTCCATGATCTCTCCTCCTTTACCTGCTACTTATATGCCAGTCTATAGATGTTCCTCAGAGTTCTGTCCTGTCCTATTTTCTTCTTAGGTGCCATAACTTCATTCTCAGTTTTATACTACATAATCCAAAAGTTTCTTTATAATCCCTTTTATTTTATGAGGATTGGATACATGTTGCTAGTCTTCTACTGAGATCTGCTTCTGAAAGACATGCTCGTAATGCAAAGTATGCTTTCTCCATTAAATCTATTCATCTTCCTACCCATGATTTCAAACTCAAAATCATGATGTAATTTTTAATTTCTTCTTTCTTCCTTTCGTTATTCCTTCATTCTATTTACCATTATGCCTTGTGAATTCAATCTTTGCAACTGTTCTTAAATTCATGCATTTTTTCTAATCTCAGGGAGAATAACATACAGTGTTTTACCTGGATTATTGCTACAGGCATCTAATTCTGTTGCCAGCTTTTCCATCTGACAGTCACAATTATCTCCTAAGCCATAGATTTGATCATTTCACTTTCTTATTAAATCACTTTTCTGTTCTTCTGTTCTGATATGGTAAAGTTCAAATTCCTTAGCATAGGAATCAGGATGTTTCACAGTCTGGCCACTGTCTATTTTTCCAGTCTCATTTCCTAACAATTTCCTATGGAGGATAGCTGGCTAATCCTAGAGTATGGCATATGTTCTAGTCTTCCTTTCCTTACCTTGGCTTTGATTGCTGTCTTGAATACCTTATCCACTTTCCACCTAACACCCTCATCCTTATTTTTAAATCTAGTCCCCAAATATCCACTATATAGTATTCTTTGGTATATTTATTATTTATATGTATTGACTCATACTATGTATAAACTGATTATTTTGACTCAATATTTGTTGAGATGTAGTCATGTCAAAACTTGTAGATTTTGTTTCTTACTTTTAATTGCTAATAACGTCTTATTGTTTAAGTAAATCACTGTTTTCCATTCTTCTAAGGAGGGACAAATAGGTTATTTTTACTTTTTTCTTTTTATAAAGAATGCTGCAGTGAACAATCCTGCCTTTGTATCTTTGAGCATATATACTAATTAATTAAGTAATTAATGAATTAGTTTCAAATGGCTAATCTGGGAACCTGTTAAGAGTAATGAGAGGATGGTGAAATGTAGACACCTGCCATCATTTTCCAAATTTTCTTTACTTGAAATGTCCTTGTATGAAGTATGATAGTGTCAAAATGCCCATGTTATGCATGGTTTGCTATGTAGTTATATGATGCAAATAAACATAAGGCATGGAAGATTTGAAAAGAAAAACTATTAATCTAGTTTTTTCTGTGCCATGTCAAAATGTGACACCATTTTACTCAACTTTCATTATCATGCCTTACCTATAGGTACAAATACAAAATTTTGAAAGTCAATCTATATTGCATTGGTTTCTTTGTTCTAAATTATTACTTTGAGAATCATTTATTCCTTACAAACCTAATTGATTTTTACCCTCAAGCCTTACGATATATTTGCTTGAAAACTTCACTAGGTCATAATGTTCCACATGCCACAAAATGCAAAATGGTAAGCAGTTGAATCAGTACTTAAAATATTATCCAATTTACTCTTCTTTCTTTCTTTATATTTTTGTAGCCTTAAAATGTTTGTGGAAATATTTTAATTGAAATACTCCGATATATATGGAAGCACCATTATATATTATAGTGGTTCTTTCACTTTACATTGTGTAAGAATTGCCTGGAGAGTGTGTTAAAGTATATTTTTCTAGTTTCTACTGTGGATGATTCTGATTCAGTAGTTTTGGGGTATTTATTTTGAATTTTTAACTTCTTGTACTTGCCATAAGTACCACCACTCCAGGTGTGCTCTAGAAACTGACTGCTTCAGAAACATAGGTTTGGGCAAGAGGTGGGATGGTGGTAAGTGATGGTAGTGTTAGTTGTGATGGTAATAATGGTGGTGATAGTGGTGATGGCAGAGGTGGTGGTGGTGGTTGTGATGTTAATTTGGAGGTGGTGGTTGTAGTGGTGGTGATGAAATGAGCTGGTATAGTTCAAGACTTTGGAATTAAATAGTCTTGAGTTTGAATCTCAGCTTTGATAATATCTTTATGAACTTGGTCAGATTAGTTAATCTTTTTAAACTTCACATTTTACACTTATAAAACAGATAAAAATTTACCTAATTTACAAGGCTTAGCACAATGTATGTCCTATAGTAAGTACATAATAAATTAATTGTCATATATTTTTTAAGTGGCCTTGCTTTTTTCTCTGATTTTGTGAACAGTTTGAGGGTGAATATTCTGTGGAAGAATGGAATGTATCTGAAAACTCTAGGTCTTTGAGTCTCATAAACAAAAACCAAGGAATATTTAGGATATAAATATCATATTATCCTCATTTTTATAAATATCATTTACTGATTGATCCTTTAATGTCAAAAAACTTAAAAGGCATTTTTTAAGGAAGCATTATTATTTGTGTCTATTCTTTGTCCTGAGTGTGAATCAATGAGAGGGTAGCATGTTACCATTGAATGTTCCGGAGAGTAAATTTCACCTTTTCCTGCCAGTCTATAAATATCCTATTTTAAAAAATAGAAAACTTCTTTCAGAAACACACACACACACACACACACACACACACACACACACACACACACACCACACAAATTGAGGACTGTGGAATAATACCTCACACGGAAACTTGTTAAAAATGCCTTGCCCCAGACGTGTCAAATCTCTATCTCTGGAACTAAAGCTCAAGAATCAGACTTTTAAGTAGCATCATATGACTTTGAGATGGGTGGTCCATAGGCTATACTTTATAAAACACTGGAACTTTAGGACTTACAGGTAACTGAACCTCTGTGAATTTCTTTATCTGTAAATAAGAAAGTAAATGATGTGCCTGGCTCAGATTAAGATGTCATTAATTTTGTTTTTTTTGTAGAAGGCAATGTACTTAGTGGTTAAAAGCGTGAGCCTTGGAATCAGACAGACTGAAGCTTAAATCCTAGTTCTACCACCACTGACCTGGGTGACTTTAAAGAATACTTAAATTCTCTGTGCAGATTTCTTACTTGTGAAATGGGAGTAATAATTGTAACTATATTTTAGGGCTTTTATGAAGATTAAAAGAGATAAAGGATGCAAAACACTTAAAAAAAAGGACTGCTATATAGTCCTTAATAAATTATACATACGTAAGAATAATAAAAATTACTATTATTTTCTATTTTTCCATATGAATATACTATACCATATGTGTATATACTTACTGCCAAAACAAGAATATTCACACATATAAATAAGTTTATTTAATTAATGGTATACTATTTTAATAACAGCATTAGGAACTTTTGCACTGAGGATGCATTATATCATCAGTAATTTAAACTAAGTATTAACATGGTGATTTTAATTATTAACTATAGAATTTGTGTCAAATTTTAAAATCACAAATTCATCATATTGCAAGGGTTTTTTTTTTTTTTTTTTACTGTTTCGGTTTTATATCTTGGCGGCTATTTGAAATAGCATAAAATTCCAGAAATCAGCAGGCCTACAGATAAGAAGACTGGCAACAGATGCGACACCTCTCAGATATAATGAATAGCTTCTAGAAAAGGACCAATAATATAGACTGCTTTTGGCATTGAGAATGATTTGTAATGCGTCTTTTTGAAGTACAGTTTGGAGGTGTAGCAAATCTTCCCAGTTTCTTTTAATGACAGTAGGAACAAAGTATTTTTCAAAAACAAACAAACAAACAAAAAAACATTTGACGAATGTTAAACTGGAGGTAAAAGGGACAGTGAATATAAACCAGACTCTCCCAGGCAAACTATGATGTATAAGTTATTTATGATACTTAGGTAAAACATCATTATTTGTGAAACATTTAAAATCATTGTCCCAGATAAAGGTGAAAACACATGAAGGACTATCCAATTATCCAGACTAGTATATAACATAAATAATCATTTTACATAAGAAATTAGTTCAAAATATCAATTTGACAGCTACATGGAAACTTCTGTATTTGTTGAAATGTTACTAAAGGCCTAGTAGGGGAAGCATATTTACATCAACCAGTGTATTGAAATCAATATGAGGCTTTTCTTTTGAAATTTATTATAAAATAATATTTTGTGCATCAGTTTGCACTATAGCAAAAAACAGCAATTTAAAGAGAATATTTTAAAAGAGTTTAATGAGCAAAGTAGATACACAGGAACAAACAAGATATAATGAAATCACAATAACTCTTAGGTATTAATTACTTGTTTCTGTCCCACATTATGCTTTAGAAACAAAACTAAACATGGAAAAGCTTTATAATTTAACTATTTTATTAAATTAAATGCACCTAGGCCTGAAGTGTCATGGACTCTAGTATTGACTATTCTCTTACCACTCTACATTAGGTTGAGATGAATTACAGGTTTGGATCACCTCCCACTCCCACCCCTCCCCATTGTCAGTGCTTCAACAGTGCCTTTCTCTTCTCCATAGGCCCAGGGCCCAGCTCAGTGCCTGATCAAGGGAGTGCTCAATAGATACTGGGTCAACCGAACTGAACTTGACCCCCATGATTATGAAACCTAACCCAGCAAGAGATGGTACAAAAGAGTCAGTTAATTACTCTGCAGACTTTTACCTGCTCAAGTATTTTCGTGGAAGCTCACTTACTAATTTACTTTAAGTCACTTTTATTATCTATTTATTTTCAAAGTGGTTCACATACCCAAAATAGAAATGAGTAGATTGTGAGATTTTTAGTCACTTAATGGGCAAAAAAATCACAAGAAAGTTCAAAATTTTCCCAGATATTTGGTCAAAACTAATTTAGACCAAAGAGATGTCTGAATGAAGCTAGTACCACCAAATCTTTGATTATATTAAGTTATAAACATAACTTTAACAAATATTCAGAATCTCCAGTTAATATATCATTTCCAAAAGGATATTTGGTTAACTGTGTTTTTAAAAATGTCGAATTTGTCATTAGCTATTATTTGCAAAAATGTATTAAAATCATTGAGAGTGATTTTTCCTTTACACAGATTAATATTGTCATCTGAAGACTTATTTTTTGCTATTAAATTTCTTGGTAAAGAAGTTTCTTGATAGATAGCCTAATATTTATGTGATGTTAAACCAGTGACATTCATAATGTCTCAATTAGTAAAGACTGAATTAATGAGACTTCATTATTCTACCAATATTTTAAATATGGTACAAAGTATATTTTTAAGAATGGTCTTTACTAACACAAAAGGTATTATTTAATGTAGAAAGCATTTATCTAAGATTTTTATTTATCCACAAGCATGTTAACACAAAAATAATGAAAATTTTAGCTTCACTTGTTTTGAATAGTGGGTCTTAAAAGTGTTTTCCTCACTTTATGATCAAAGATAAATATGTATTTCTTCTTTAATATCTGTACTTTGAGCTATACTTAAATGTACTACTTTTACATTTCATTACACACTAAATCATCAAAATAAACATTGAGGATTATGAAAAAATATAGTGCAATGCCCTTGGGTTGGTAAAAATACATTTCATTATAGGGCAGGCCAAAAGAGGCCCAAAGATGGGATCAGATACAAGAAAAGAGCTGCCTGGGGAAGCAGCATGCCCAGAGCTGTTTCTTTTGGTCTAGGCACACATCCAGGACATGGAGAAAATGATGGTTAAAATTTACTCTGATCTCACTCTACCCCCTCGCCCCCCACCGATGAACTGAAATAGTGTGTGAAAGTGGCTGACACAAAATAAGAACTCAAAAACTATTAAGTTTTTGTATCAAATACATGATTATAAGTGAAAGGAACTGCTCAGACATGCAATTTGTAATGAGTTTTGATAGTTATTATCTTCAATATTAGCACCAAACACATTTTAAACTTTTCATTATATATTCTGTTCAGAAGTTTTTAATTCAGGTGTAAAAGGTTGGTTTGATAATGGTAGGAGAAATAAATTTCAGAAGAAAGAAAAAGTTACTTTTTTGTTTTCTAAAATGAAGTATTTAAAATTGTAACATAATTATTGGCTATTCTTTTCTCTTATAAACAAATTTTAGGATGTTTAATTGAATTAATGATATATATTAAATATTTTAAATATTTAATATATTTAAAATATATATTTTAAATATATTTTAAATATTTTTAAAATATATTTTAAATATTTTAAATCAATTTATTGATATTTATAATTATTTATTTTACTTTTGCAAAATTCCTTTCTTTCTCTGGTGTACCAACTCAGATTTTAAAGTGTGGATTTATATTTCCAGCACAAGTTCATATTAACAGCAATGACAATAATAATGCCTAAAAGATACATAGTGAGTGTTTAACTTGCTTAGATGTTAGGCTAGAAGTTCACCAACATTATCTCAGTTTATCCTCTCAATAATACCAGAGGACAGACACAACTATGGTCTCATTTGGTGCCATTTACCATGACAGAACATTTATATGAATGCATTCTTAAAACTGACAACATGAAAAGTTAGTAAACCATAAAAGATCTATTTTCCTGAAGATTGCATATTAAATGTTCTTCTAGAATTTTTAAATCTAAATTCCAGTTCCACTAAAACCAAAATAACAGTTCACAATTTGAAAGTTTATTATTTTTGGACTTACACAAAGACAATTTTTGTTTGTAACTTTATCAGGGATTCTTAATCAGTGACCTGTGAATTTTTAGGAGTCTATAGAATTGAATGTGAAATATATAATTGAATTGTATATTTTAGCTTTCATCAGACTTTCAAATAAACCTATGAGCACAAAATTGTTAAATGCCTTTAAAGTAGGTTGGTAAAATTATGTAGATATTTTGTAAAATGAAAATGATAAAAATCCATTGTGCTCAATATCATTTAACCAATTTACTCTTATCATTGCTTGTCCTGTAAATGAATTTTCATTCACTTTTAAAAATCTATTTTTTATTCTTTGTTGTTTAATTTACTTTCTCCTCTGATATAGTGCCTTATGAAGTTATATTTAGAAATTTTAATGTGGGATACTTATTTGTTTATTTTTGGCTAATTATTTCCTTCATATTTTAATGGTTACTTTTTAATGAAACTAGACTCTGGAATTCCGGAAACCAAGAGCTAAGACCTATTTGCTAAGGAATACTCAACATTTAGATAAGTGCTTACAGTGGGAAAGTATAGAAAGAACAAGGTTCTTACAAGTGTAGTGTGAGAACCTATGCTGGTATTTGGTCTTTTTATTACCAATCTACAACTAGATAGGAATAGAAATTTAGAGCTATTATTTAGAAACCTTTAGAGAAATTTGGCATTGTTTCAAACTCCAAGTGCATAATTATTTTTCTAATCACTATATTGTTATTGTGTAAGAAGTTTGTTCTGCAACTTGGAATGAAAATTTTAAAACATGGTTCTTCAGCCACAGATAATTTGAGAAACAGTGGTGTAGACTTTTTGGCTCACAAGCTACTTTTGTCCCAGTATAGCAATCAAGAGAAAAATAAAAGAAAAACCATAATTTTTGACTAGAATTTTAAGTTTTGAACTTCACAAAGCTGAGGAGGATGTTTTATATTTTCCTACAGACAAGAAATATTTTGAATTGTAGCAGCACTATGCTGGGCAAATTTAAGATGGCTGTTAAATTTCCATTGTTTACCTGAGGAACATATTGATTCTCTTTTCTCATTCTAAAAATAAAAAGAACATATAAATTAAGAGCATTAAGTGTTATGAAGTGTTTTAGAGAGAGGTAGAGAGAGTTGTGAGCATGGAGGTAGCAGTTGGTGCTGTAAAATAAATGAAAACATAAGAAAGGAGAGAAACAACAGTAGAGAGCTAAGCACTCAGCCTTAGCATACAGGTCTTACCAAGCCCACTAGAATAAACATGGGGTAAGTTAGAAGAGCCAGGAAATTTAGGAATTTAATAGACTTATTAAAGTATTATTCTTTATCAATTATAATAATATCCACTAAATATTATTCTATTAATATGTTATTAATAGAATGATGAGAGAAGTAATGATTAAGATGAAAGGATAGCTATGAAAGTAATCACTTTAGGCCCGTAGGCCAAGGGCATAGTAGAAAAGAGTCAAAATTAGGTTAGAAGAGAAAAGAGACCCTATGATCAAGTATGGGTTTCAAGAGAGAAAATACATAAAGATGACAGAGAAATTGGGTTTAAATGATTAAATTACTTCAGGAGAAATAAAGTAGACTTAACCAGAAAGGCTGGAAATAGCAGCTATTTTTTCTTTTATTGTATTAAGTGCTTTAGACATTGTAGAAATTAAAAATTGCCACAAATTCTATGACACTTCTCAGTTAATAGGTGGGGTCTATGTACCTTCCCAATTTGGATGTGCTTATGAATTGTTTATGGCCAATAGAATATGGAATAAACAACCCTGCATGCCCTCAGAAGTCATGTCATAAAAGGTGATGCAGATACCACTTTGTTCTCTGGAATATTTGTGCTTGCAGCCCAGAAATTCCATGTAACAAGTCTAACTACTTTGAAAATATGCTGGGAGGAAGCCAAGACCCATGGAGAAGCCGTATTATAGGTGCTCCAGTAGGCAGTCCTCGTGCTGAGTTTTGCCAGCCTAGGTATAAGACATGCAAGTGAATGAGACTTTGGATGATTCCAGTCCCCAGATGACAAGTGACCCCAGCTTCAGATCTTCATAGTTGAGATAAAATAGAGACAAATCATACCCTTCTTGTATTTTGGATCCATAGAACCCATGGATTTAATAAATGTTATTTTAAATCACTAAATTCTGGCTTACTTTGTTGCATAGTGGTAAGAACTGAAATAGATAGATATTAAGTTACATTGGGTCTAATTTTTGAGCAAAAGTGGTGAGTTTGTTTTAGGATATATAGAGAAATCACTATATATAATCACTATATATGTAAATAATTTAAAACATAATAGCGGGTAGAGGGTACTATAGGATAAACTGGTATGGTTACCTAGAGAGCATTTTTTTAGCGTAATGCTTTTGCATGAGCACTTACTGCATTAGATTTAGTTTTGAATTTATGTATTTAGTCACGTTGCATTTGCAGCTCATAATTGGAAGGAAACTATGCATTGCATTCTAAAATCCCTAAAATTTCTCTGCTTCAAGTCTTGCATGCCTTGAATTTTCCTCCCTCTCCCTTTTTTGGGTGACTCTTCCTCGCTCTCATATCTCAATTTAAATATAAATTATTTCCTCAAAAATGCCTTCCTAAATCCACCATGTAAACCAGACTATATATTATAATTTCTCACATTACAGTTTCAACTTTTCCTTTGCAGTACTTATCATAGTTTATGTAGTTATCAGTCCCCATTTACATGTGAAATATTTAATTATTGATATTACTGTTGTAGCCAGCATAGTACCTAGGATATTGTAGGCTCAGCAAATATTTGTAGAAAATTTGAAGTAAATTAATGAAACCTAGTTGTTATATACTTAAATACATTAAATATATGAATTAAACTAACAAAGTTGGTTCTACAAGCTACAATACAAATTTATATTCCAATTTCATTGATGTATCACACCTGATACTTTCATGGATACCCTAACAATGGATAATTTTGTCTTGTATTTTATTTTTAATCTTACATACCTTGTCATAATTTATTTAAAACTATCTAATAATTGTTACAAACAAGAGGTTTTAATTTCCGTATGTGGTTATCCCAAGTAATGTGGTTGTTTATGGGTCATATTTTGGAAATTTCTCTTCAAATAACTTACAAGCTACCTTTCACTTATATTTTACTGAAGCCTATTTAACTACTAAATTTAGAAGTATACGGTTATTGGATTTCACAGCTGTTAGGGACTGTAGAGTTAGTGCAAATAGTCTAAAAACTCATTTTACAGAGTAAGAATCGTCTCACAATCAATCTAAGATTACAGAGCTACATTAGGATGGAACCTCTTATTCAACTTTCAGTTTGAGTTCTTATATGATAATCCACTACTCTTGGACATTCTTGCCAGAGATCTGTGTAGACAACTAAGACCCTTTCTTGGTACCTCAGACTTGGAAAAATAGCAGGGGATTGAGAAAAGTAAAGTATGGAGCATAAGTATAGAATGGAGATTTTTTTTCCCTTTATCCATCATTTTTCCCTCCATTAATATGACTTTCCTTTTCACTGAAAGTACTTATTGTGGATAGCATTACCCTTTTGGGAATTAAGATAGTAAGACGTATAGGAACTTAGACTTTACTCTTTTAATCTACATTTTAAAGAACATTTGATGGCAAGTATCCTGTGTTTTCTAATTAAGTGTTCTCAAATTTATTAAAATCCTAGCTTATTCTTTTTTCTCTTAGCATAAAATTTCTCAGCCCCAGAGAGTAAAGCATGATTTTGATATAATTTATTAATATTTTAGAAAATCGTATGGACATGGATTGTGGAAGATTGATCATGTTGCAAAGGCCTTAGGATACAACTAACATGCAATTCATAGACTGAGATACTCATTTATTGTTAAGGAAATGGACAGTTTCCTTAACAATGGACAGTTTCCTGTTACTTAACAGACAAGTTAAGTAATTTGCTAAAATTTATGCATCTCATAAACAGCAAAGCCAGGTATTTCTAGTTCAAAGCCTATGTTTGTGTTTTGTTGTGCTTTTCACTACACTTGAGCTCATATTTGTTATAAATTGTTTTCTTAAACTGTCAAGGATGATTCTGTATTATCCATGGGATCATTATTGTATTTGTGCTAGCTATAAGTGGATTTTGTCTAGGATTTCTTTCATCATTTTAACAATAATATAGCATTTAAGTCATTTGTGTCTTCATAGAAACACTTTGTGAATATCGGTTTTAGAAAATGATCTTTCTATCCAAAAGTGTATGTTTTTGTTTATTTTCAGTAGCTTAGCCAAATGTGCTTCATTTTTTTTTTACCAGGATTGTGAACCTGGGAATCCCTAATGCAAACAAATCTTACTAGTCAGAATATAGCTAATGCAATAATCTATACATCAGATAATCAATGCAATGATTGTAATTGGAAAGTTCATCAATCTAACTAATCTCTTTCATTTGCTAACTTTGTGATTTGGGGTAATTTATTTAATCTTTTGGAGTCTCTATTTCCTCATCTATAAAATTGAGATGACGAGAGTAACCCATTTCTAAGCTTTTTCTGGGATCACATGAGATAATATATATAAACTATATATACCATCCATATTGTATCATCCCTGACCCAGAGTAAGTGCTCAATAAACTTCTACCCAGATTTTACTTGTCCTGTAAGTAGACTGGACAATTACCACTGGATTAAGAAATGTTGCCATTATTTAGTAAATGGCATGACATTTCATGAAAGAATTATCAATAAAGAACTCACCCTTTTTCATCCATTCTGACAGGTGTTGAAGAAGTTCCTCATACCAGGTGTCACATTTCCTCTTTAATTCTGATAGGATTGTTGAAATATCCTGGTTCTGGTAATTCTGTGTGATAAAGCATACAGTAATTATTGTCAAGGCAAGGTGGGTGCCTTAGCAGCTCAATAGCTCAATAGCTACAATGCCAAACTTAACATAACAGATCCATCAATATAATACAAAGCTTCATCTACAAATGCCCCTCTCTCTTAGGAGGATCATGTCCAAACTACTGATCAAAGGCCAAAAGGAACCATATTGTGATGAATTGTTGTTGAGGTGATAGATGTGTGCCATCTCAAGTTAACACAACATACACTGGTATTTTATAGCTTATTTTTCCAGTTTTTTAAAATGTGTGTCCACTAAGTCAGCTAAGCTTTAGCAATTTAACTTTTTTCTCCCTCTTACTATTTATTATGTAACCAAAGGGGGTCATTTCCAGTACTGTAGGCAAACTGTTCAGAAGCCCAAAATAGTCATTATTATATCACTAAACTGGTACTGAAACCTCTAAAGTTTATGCAATAGGCCAAAGCACTTTTTTTTCTCTCCTTATTGTACGGATAAACCTTTATCTGAAATAACTACTTCAAAAATAAAAAGGTCATTTTTTTCTCAAGCTTTCCAGCAACTTCATGAACTGACATAAAGCACGAGAGTGTATAAAAACACACTGCCATGTGAAAGTCATTATATAAAAGACTACTGTACTTCTTTTTATGAAGTAGATCCTGTCAGTTCTGTAGGGATCTAAAGTCTAGTTTTGTAAATGGAATGGTAAAACTCTTGGATCAAACCGTAAGTCTGTCTTTAATAGTTTATAGTAGTTAGTCCAGAGCCTGCTTATCCTCAATCCAAGCCTAATAGCAATTAAAATGTTACACACATACTGAAGTTATTTTGTTGTCTGTTATACATATGTAAATGGCTAATGGATGTATAGTTTTTGAGGGATGGTCTCTAACAGACCCTCTTTAGTTCCACCCAAGTGAAGATATGGAGACACCCTGGTTCTTTGGAGAAGTGATTCAAACAAAAACATCTTGTTTTCATGACAACTTTATACTCTTAAAAGCTATCAAGAACATCAAGAGCTTTTCTTTATATGGATTATATTCATTAATATTTACTGTGGGAATTAAAGCAGATTATTTTAGTATTTATTAATTTATTGATTTTCTGCTGGATATTCCTCCCCTAAAGAACACAGAATACCTAGTCAAATAAGTTGGAGAAAGGCACAGGGAGGAGAAGAGGATAATAGGGACAGAGGACTCTAGGATTTATATTTTTTACATGTTAGTTCTGCAGCATATGCATTTATTTGTGAATGTGTATATTCCTTTAATATTCCCACTGCCTACAATAAATCCCACTATGTTAAAATTTAAATCTGGTACATATTTTCACATACAACATATGCATGTATATGTGATTTTTTAAAAAAGAAAATCTAAGTTCTTAGAAAGCAGTCTTCTGGTCAAGTACTCTTTGCAATACAAAGTGTCCCATTTATGTTTTTATTCTCTTAGGCTTAGTACCCAGCCTCTGTTAGCATCTCTCCTTATCAAGGAAATATGAACACTGCTGAGATATCCTTTGCTATTTCAGGATTTATGAAGAGGCCAGACATTCTTTCCACAAAACAGCTTGGGCAGTCATGGTGCAACTTACCCTGCCATGAGGCTTGAGGGATCTATTTCTAGGTATTGGTTCTTTGACCCATGTTGCATTTTCCCTGCAGGCCACACATGTCTCTTTACCAAGGTATGGCATGATATTTTCTGCAAAATGGGACAAACATAAATGATTCTTGCTTCTTTCAGAAGTTTTCAATTGAACTTAATCAATATATTTGGAGCTAGTGTTGTAAAGTTACTAATCATTTATGTACTTGAAGACAATGGCTGAAATTTATTGTACATTTTTCCTTAAAAATAAAATCTCAAATTTAAAGATTATAGGCATATATCATATTTAATACTCACACAAGGAACAAAGCACGTTATAGCAAATATCTTTAGTTTATTTATCATCTTGAAATATTGGCATTCTAATTGTTAGAAAGCATGCCTATGAAATGGGAGGAAGAAAGTGATAAAATCTGGACATTTTAGAATAATTCATCATCATGGAATTCTCCATCTTTGAATGGAAAAAAGCCAGTTACGTATGTTCTTCCAGGAAAATCTCATTATCTTGTGTAAGTCACATTTTCTCAAGAACTAGCAGTTTTGACTACATTTCTCACACAATATGCAGCAGTTTATGTGGTACCTCTGCTCGACTATACAAACATAAAGTGTAAACTGATGGATACTCATAAATGTGTTCATAGATGGGATTTTTATTAGTTAGTTAGTTGGTTTTGAAATTATGTCTTTACGTAACAGTCTACTTACAACTAGTTGACAGGTTTTAGGTACAAATCAGCATTCATGGAATACCATGAAAATAAATGACTTAAATTGGATTACTTTGAGTTCATGTCAAACAATATGATAAAGCTAAATCTGCAGGTAAACCACTCTAATGACATATTAGTTGAGGATTAGATTAGGTTGATCTATGAGCAAAAGCACAATGAGATGAGGTGGCTTAAAGGAGTTAATGAGCTGGGACCAGGATCTGCAGGTCCACCCCTCTGGGCAACTGCGAATGGTGGGCTACATCCCTATTTCTGAACAGTTAAAGTTATACATCAAGCAAATAAACTTTTAATTACAACAGGTTCTATCATCCTGCCTTAATAGATATACCTGTATAACCACTAAATTAAGAAAAAAATATGTGTGAAGATATAGTTTTATATTTTAGGGTTGCCATAATAGCAAAGATGATGGACATTGTTAGTAATTACTAAGCCTATTTGAGTGATCTGGTGATTGGGCAGTAGTATTTGCCTCTGTAATAAAAAATAAAGACATACATAATTCTAAATTATTATATTTTATTCCATTAAATGTATTTATTTTTCTGGTTTTCATTTCAGTAAAATCAATTATATTGTTATAATCAAGATCCTTCCATAATTTTGTTCTATCGACAATAATGATGTAAACTAGGATTAGTGTAAATACACTGCCATTGCATTCAAAAAGTATAACAAGTATGATAATATTTAAAAAAATTTTTCATGTATATTTTCAAAAGAGTTGTTTTTCTTCTAAAATAACTTAAAATATTTATTACAATTAAAGGATAAATTCAACTTATAAAATTCAACTTTTAATGAATATAAAAATTTAATAAAATATAGAGAGCTGAAATTTAATTGATAATCTTAAAATTTAAATAAATATTATTTATTAATTATTTTTATTTTTATTTCAGGATATTATGAGGGCACAAACATTTTGGTTACATTTTATGACTTTGCCTCATCCAAACGAGGATTAGAGGCATGCCCTTCCCCTCTACAGAGCTCACCCTGTCCATTAGTTGTGAGTTTACCACCCACAATCTCCTAATCCATGGAGAATAAATATTACTACCGTGTGAGCACCATAGTGTTAATCAGTCAGTGCCAATTTGATGGAGAGTACATGTGAAGCCTATTCTTCTGATCTTGTGATACCTCACTTTGGATAATGGGCTCAAGCTCAGTCCAGGAAAATATAGGAGGTGCTAGATCACTGTCATTTCTTATAATTGAGTAATATTCCATTGTCTACACGTACCAAATTTTAATAATCCACTCATGAATTTTCAGGCACTTGGGTTGTTTCCACACCCTTGCAATAGTGAATTGTGCTGCCATAAACATTCGGGTGCAGATGTCTTTATTATAGAATGTCTTTTGCTTGTTGGGGTAGAGGCCTAATAGCGCTATTGCTGAATCGAATGGTATTTTTATTTTTAGCTCTTTGAGGTATCTCCAAATTCTTTTCCAAAGAGGTTGCACTAATTTGCAGTCCCATCAGCAGTGTAAGAGTGTTCCTGTCTCTCCAAATCCTTGCCAGTATTTGTTGTTTTGAGATTTTTTTAATAGACGCCAATCTCACTGGGGTTAGGTGAATCTTCATTGTGGTTTTGATTTGCACTTCTCTGATGATTAGAGATGTTGAGCACTTTTTTTTTTATATGTTTGCTGACCATTATTCTGTCTTCTTCTGAGAAGTTTTTGTTCATTTCCTTTGCCCATTTATTGATGGGGGTTGTTTGATTTTTTTCTTGTTCATTTTTTTGAGTTCTACATAGATTCTTGTTATCAGCCCTTTATCAGATGTGTAGAGAGCAAATATTTTCTCCCATTCTATAGGCTGTCTATTCACTCTAATGATAGTTTCCTTGGCTGTGCAAGAGCTTTTTAATTTGATCAGCTCCCATTTATTTATTTTTGTTGCTGCAGTGATTGCTTTAGGAGTCTTCTTCAAAAATTCTTTGCCTAGGCTGATGTCTAAAAGGGTCTTCCCAACATATTCTTCTAGAATTCTTAAGGTTTCATGCCTTAGGTTTAAGTCTGTTATCCATATTGAATTGATTTTTGTTAGAGGTGAGAGGTGAGGATCCAGTTTGTTTATCCAGCAAAATTAAGTTTCATCTAATTTATATCACTTTAAGTTGTTGAATGACATTATTCTAGTTGGAGAATAGAAGTGAATATATTATATTTTAAATAGTATATGCATATATTGGTTTACATAAGGCATCAAATCTTTTGGAATCTGTGAGTGCTTAGGATGGAGAAGTTAGGAAATGCTGAAATGAATTAAATGTATAGATGCATATGGGATTTTTCCATAGGTCCTTCTATTTCTGGTTTCCATTACAGATCTATGTTTAGTTAATGTTGACATATAATTCAAGTTTTATATAAAAGCCTAATTTTTTAAAGTAATAGAATATATTATGCTATTGATTTCCTCTGTGAAATGAAACAAGATATACTAAAAAAGAAAAAAAATTAAGTGACCCCTTTGGAACCTTAATAAGACTGATAACAAGAATACAACATGAAACTTTATTGAGATTCAAATGGTGGGTAGAAGACTTGATTTTCTTATAATATATCTGATTTCCCTGTGTATAGCCTTGCAGTAGGTGCAAATAAAATGGGTTCCTTGGAAAAATTAAAAATTGCTGCTCATTATAAAACTTCAAGGACTATTACAAATCTTCGGAACCACTGATTTTAATCTTTGAAACCAAAGTAAGGGTCTACTTCAAGCAGCATAAAGCTTATGATTGATTACACATAGGAAGACTCACAGAACCATAGACTTTTCCAGTTAGAAAGTATCAGATCATTGAGCTCAATATGTCTTTATAAAGATGAAGCAACTGAGACCCAGAGATAGAGTGATCTCTGGGCTCAAGAAGTGTGTTTATGTCAGGGTTTGGACTAGACATTATGTATAATGGAAACACTTTTTGTAGTATTCTATGTTGGTTTTTCAAGTTAAATATTGGAGAAAAGAACTAAACTATTTGCAGTAATAGTTTTTACCTCTTAAGTTTTAGAAGGAGTCTAGAAACAATCTATGTAGCTTTAGCAAATTAAGTAAAACTATAACTAATCTAAGTAATGCAGAAGCAATGAAGTTGGCTCCCCAAATTTAAAAACGTCCTGAAAAAAATGTCTTCTACATCACAGTTTGGTACTAGGACATACCATCTGGCTAATTTCTCAGAGTCTGGAATGAAAGTAACAAAAGGTTGCCAACCCCCTATGATCATAAATGAGAATCTCTGACAATGCTTATTAATTATGTCATAAAACTCACTAAACAAGCCACATTCACATGGCACATGGCAGAGGTTAAAATGCAGCTAGTGAAATCTAAGATTTTAGAGTATTTGAAACTGATAACTGCAGTCTCATTGGATATCAGTGACAAAATAAAAGGCTTCTTGATATTATGTTATGAATTCTACATTTAAAACCCCAGCTTCAAGTCCTCCATCTGAGGAAGACTATAAAGCTTAGCTATACATATTGCTGTGCTGCTGGTTTCTTTGTTTTTTCAGCAGTATACTTTCCGACTCCATTCAGCAGCTGCCATGGAGCAGAGATTTTTCCTTGTGAGGGATTTTTTTTTTAACCATAGCTATAAGAAACAATGGGCCACGCTCAGTTTTCCATCTGTCTTTTATGTCCTGATGGACTGCTTAAAGAGGCAATAGCTTATTTATAACCTCCATATTAGACTCAAAATAATATTTGTTGAAGACTAGTTTTTAAAGTTATAGAAATTATGTAATTGTACCTTTAGAATATGAGAAAAAGCACATTATGGCTTCTTTGACTTTCCCAATACTGCTGAGCCATGCAATTTACTTTATACTTTATCCAGTTTTAAACATGACATTGTGGGGAAAAAAAGATGACAGCAGTTCATCCAAAATCTAGTGTTGTCACTGACAAAAAGCTATGATATATCTTATATCTGTTCTTGAAAGGAAGGAAGCAAAGTAAATGTACCTATCTTGACCAAAATTTCAAAATAAAGAGGCTTCAGAAATCTAGAATACTAAACGATGTTACTGATTTGTTAATTGTGCTCCAAAAATCACTTTGATGGTTCTTAAAGTGAGAGAATATTGATCATATTGCATTCTTCCCAAGTGAGATCTGCTTAATTGAAAAACAGCTTATATTATGTTACAGTTTATATTATGAGTGTCAAATTTAACCCAGAAGTTCCCACAAATGATTAGAGCCACATGATGTTTGCTTCCTCTCTGATTCTACTTGGTATTAAAAGGTAGGACACATCAAATCATTGATCAAATAATGCACATTCCTCCAGCACAATGTCCAGTGTGTCACAGAAAATGACCCATTTGTGGAGTACTCATTTGTTCTTTTTAAGGTGCTTATTTGTTTGGCTGGGACCTATCAAATCAAATGGTAATTCATTTGTCAAAAGCAGTGACACTGGAGAGATAGAATGCTTATTTTCTCCATGAGTTCTGTGACAATTTGTATTTTATTTTCTTTAAAAGAGAAAGAAACTAAGGTATCCTGATGTCGTAAGTGTTCAAGATGCTTTACAAACATTTTTTTATTTTATTGTCAAATATGTGAGGCAAGTATTTTTCCTTAATAATGTATAAGCGTGCCCATATTAAAATGAAAAATATTACTAAAGCTATATTTATATTTCATAGATTTTTTTTGAATACCAGAAGATCAAAGGTATATCAGATAGACATAATATCCTCTTTAATTTTTATTCTCTTAAATCACAGGGTGGTAGTATGTGAACTTTGTCACATCAATTCAAGTCTAGATTTTTAAAATTTAATATCTTTGATGTTAGAAAGATTGAAAAACACTTTTAAAAGATATTCATCTCCATTGTTGGAGGTAAATTTACTATTTCTCATTTCCTGGTGGTTCCCAGTTTGGGTGGCCCAGTTTGCAGCCTGAAGGAATTGTTATAAAAGTAAATATGCCTGAAAATAAGGTGAGTTTTTACCAAAATTATTTTTGTAATAGAGGTAGTCATCTCAAATTTTCTTATGATATCAGACACTCTTCAAATAAAGTCCCATTTAGAAAAGACACATCAATCTAATACAACTCTAATCATTGCTATATATATATATAGAATTCAACTGAAATAGTTCCTTAAACAAAGAGGCAAAGAAATTTAATGTTAACTTAGTAAACATGTCTGGGTATATAACCCCACAACTGTATATTTAATGTTTCAAACAAACCATTTCAAGTAACTTAAAGAACTAAAGAGTTAAATGATTATATTGTGGAGTTTACTTATATATGTAGAATGAATGAGGGAAAACTACTGTTGTACTATGATATATAGATAAGTACATGTGGTTTGGGATAAAATTCACATCACAGCACCAAAATTTGTTTTAAAAAAGCTGTACTTTAAACTACTTAGTTAGAAAAGGAGATAATATGCTTCAGGAAACTGTTGTGTGATTAAAAATGTGGCTGTTTAATGAGAAAGCTATTATTGTCTACAATGTATGTATAGGGTTTTAATTAAATTATGTCATCAAATGTGAGAACAGAGCCAAAGAAATTTACCATTAATAATTTAAATAGCTTGAGTAGGAAATTGATATAATTTTTTCAAGCTTTAAAGGCTTAGGTATTCAAATTGAATAATCTCTTTTTTTAAAATCATCATTAAAATTTCTTCTAGACTATAAGCTCCATGAGGTCACATTTTAATATTTCTGGCACATAATAGGGATTCGGTAAATATCTGTTATATAATGAATGAGGACTTATTTTTTATTGGTCCTAAGGAAAACATTATAATTGCATAATTTCATTGGTTCATTAATTCATCAATATTTATTATTAGGGTCTAGGCATTTTTCAAAGTGGTAATTAATATTACCTTAATTTTGAAAAGTTCTGCTGTTGTTGAACTCTTTTGAATTTATTTGGCAGTTATTCCCTGAGGTTTAATTTTCTCCTTCCTTGTTTTTGTTATTTTATCCTTTTCTAAAATTTTATTTAATGTATCCCAGTGAAACCTAAGATATAAATGTATAAGAAAAGTTCATATATAACATGAACTTTCTTATATTTTATTGTGTGATATTTTCAATTTTAAGTTCAGCCATACCATTCAGAAATGGAGAATTAAGAGTCTATCTACATTAACTGTTAATAACTGAGCTCAGTAAAATAATTTTGTTACATTTAGTAAAACAAGTTCAAATTTTATCCTGATCTCCATGAAAACTAGCTATATACAGCTTTGATTTTTCTAGGATATGATTTAACATTAGATAGAAAGGGCATATTTTTCACTTCTTTGATTCTGAGAAATTCATATAATAATTAAATATTTCTGTGAATTTTGTTATAAATACTATTTATAGGTCAAAATTTATCAAAAAGTATATTTTGTATTTTTAAATTTTTTATCAAATGCTATTTATCATAAATACTATCAATGGTTCTTCCTAATCCTTAAATATATCAATGTTTATCACAAAATATATGATACTAAAGATGTTAATATATTTTTCATGAGCATGTTTAATAGCATATCTTAACATTGAATATATGAATTATGAGGTTTATTTTGATAATGCTGAGGAGATAATGTATTACATTATTTTATACTGATTTTTAGTTTATATTTTCCTAAAAACACTCTACAAGTTATAATTAGGTAGTAACTTATTTTCTTTGGATGTACTTATTAAAAAATTTTTTTTAGATTTACTTTTTCCTTCTTTACTAAACACTCAATTTCAAGTCCCATATGAAATCATCAGCTGCTTTCCCTAAATAGCATCTTGTTAAAATCAAATCATTTTCATGACATCTGTTTGAGCTGTAAAAGTCACAAGCAAGTCACTTTCATTTTTCATTATTGCTAATATAATAATTTGGAGAGAAAACAGGTTTATGGTTTATTGATTAGAGCATAAGTAAGTTAAATGCCAAATATACCAGGAAGAAGGAAGGTGTTATTATTTTATGAATGTAATTGTGCTTTGTTCAAAAAACACTGTGCCTACAACTTTCTTATGTCATATTAGCTCTTACATGGTGTTGAAATGAATTACTAAATACAAAAATAAAGGGAGGGATGTTTAGTAGGTATTATTTCATGCTTTGGCAAACATTGCTTATTTAGGGGAAAAAGAAATAAAGCAATATCAAGAATTATTGAGAATACTTCAGTGGATTTCCTTTCTTATTATAGTACTATATGATAAATGTATATGTGTTCAATTTTATTTTGCTCATTTGGACATATAAAGTTAAAATAATTTGAGTTTTAGATTTTTTTTTTTTTTTATTAAGAAAACAGCACAAACCTAGATAGATTTTTTTTTTTTAAATCTGCATAACGGCTTTGGTGTCATGATGTATCATAAGGTAAAATGAATAATAGTAAAAGCTATAATAAAGTATAAAATTAGCTAAAATTATATTTTAGATATTCCACTTATTTTACAACATGTTCTGCTCAGACACAGAATAGAAGTGCTAAAGTAGAACCGATAGATGTAGCTATTACTATATATAATAAAAATACTAAAATAGAACTCACGAATATTCCTGTCTGTGTGTGTGTATGTGCAAACATTTACACGCTATGATGAATCAAAAATTCTGAAAGATTGATTCATACTTTAAAATAAAATAAAATAATTTTAAAAGAAAATAATTTTGTAATAAAATTGTTTTTTATTATTTTTCTGATAATATATAGAAATATGGCCTATTTGTGTATTTTAAATCTTACAATCATAATAAATTGACTTATTAGTTCTAGTAGTTGCCTTGTATATTTCTTAGGGTTTTTACATTGATAATAATGTGTGCTAAAAGAGATGTTTTATTTCTTGCTCTGAATAGTATATGCCTTTTCTTTCTTTTATCTCCTTTTATTGCATTGGCTATCACTTCCAGTACAATATCAAATAGAAATGGTGACATCTTTGCCCTTTCCCTAATTTTAGAGGGAAAGATAGCAGTATTTCACTTTATTTATGATGTAGGTTTCCATAAATGTAGGTTTCACGTAGACATTATATATTTATTGTGCGATTACTTCTTTTACAAAACTGAGCTCATTTGGCCCTCATAATGCTTTTGCGTTGCATGCTACTTAGTCTGATACTACATTTACCCCTAACTTTGCTTTTAATCTATTTGTTGACTCTAACTCTGTCCAATTTTACTATTTATTTTCTCTGTTGTTTGATTTATGTATGCCTTTTGACACATTCAAATCTTTGATTTTCATTCTTTATTTTTTTATTTATTTATTTATTTTTTGGCCATCTTGCTCTGTTGCCTGGGCTAGAGTGTAGTGGTGTCACATCATAGCTCACTGCAACCTCAAACTCCTGCCTCATCCTCCCGAGTAACTGTGACTAGAGGTGTGCAACCCCACACTTGGCTAATTTTTCTATTTTTTGTAGAGACAGGGTCTCACTCAATTTCCCAGGCTGGTCTTGAACTCCTGGCCTCAAGTAATCCTCCCACCTTGGCCTCCCAAAGTGCTAGGATTGCAGGCATGAACCACCCTGCTCAACCAAATCCATGACTTTCAGTATGAAAGTTTAACAACATTTTATGAGTTCTATTTAATATGAAATTGTAAATTTTGTTTATATTTCTTTGTGCTTTCTTTTTTGCCTTTGAACTTGTTTTTGTGTTTGGCTTTTTATCTTCTGAATAGAGTTTTGAAAGCCATATTTCCTGTGTTTTCATTCTACTAGTGTTAACATTAAATATTTGAACATAAAAATACTTGAACCCACATTTGTCAGATTATCAATATCAAGAATGCCATCATATGATTTATCTCCCTTATTTAAGGTGAAAGATTATTGACTTATTTATTAAATATTTATTAAGTAATTCTTTATTGTAGAGGATGTTCCCCTTCCTCTACTAATTTTTGGCTTTTGTCTTAATTAAGACTTTAAAATCAGGTTGTTTTCAAACTTTTCAAAAAATATTATGCATCATTTCTTTCAACAATGCATTTTGACTTTTGCAATTAGTTTTGCAATTACAGACATATTTATGTATTAGCTTTAAGTATTTCAAATGCCCATCATGGTTCCTTTGAAGCCACCATTTGAATTCTAGTTCTTCTCTTGGAAGAATGTTCATATTTTCAGGAAAGTTATTTGGCCAATATACCTTCTGTGCAAATTCTGTATATAAACGTGCCTTTCTGCTGTTGTCTCAGAGCAATGGCAAGCCCATTGTTGGATTTCCTACTAAGCCCATAGTATAGACCGTAAATAATCCACTCTTTGTATTTTTTACAATATATTTATATATCTCTTAGAGTATATAATTAACATCTTAACCAAAATTGAACTTTTCTCATATAATTGTTACAAAAATTAAGAGTTAATATATGTAAACAAGTTGTGAGCGTATAGTGTTTCATAGTAGTCTCTGATGGTATTTTGTATTTCTGTGATATCAGTTGTAATGTCTCCTTTTTTATTTTGAATCTTGTTTGTTTGGATTTTCTCTCTTCTTTTTAATGTGCACTCCACGGATGATGAGTACACTAAAAACCCAGACTTCACCATTACGCAATATATCCATGTAACAAAACTAAACTTTTATCCCTTAAATTTATACCAAAAAAAAAAGAGTTAATGTATGTAAACAGAAGGTATTCTGGCACATAGTAAATGCTAAATAGTTATTAACTTCTATTATTATTTTATTATTTGTTTTTATTGTTGTATAATAATATGATATAATGATATTTATTATATATAACAATATATAATAATATTCATTATTATTAACATCATTATTCCCAAATAAATACATTTTAATTTGGTCTTTTGGGAACCAATTATTAATATATATTTTAAGATTACATAGATTATGTATATAATCACTGAAATATATGTTTTCCCAAATTTGCTGTCACATAAGAAATCCTTAAAAAATTCTGGAAAGTTTTGGAATAATTTGCAGTGTTAAACATTATATATCTTTAAATGTTTGTAATTCTTCCAACTGTAGTATCTTGCTATCCTTCGTTTCAACCATTGTAGTTTACTAAATATCAAAGGATTCAACAATGTTGTCTTAAGATTTTTGAAGTCCTTACAGTGAACTAGTTTTGCTTTAAAAACATTTGTGTTTCATTTGTAAACAGAGAAAATGTGCATAAAATGTTACTTTATAGGTATTTTTAAATTTTTCACTTTAATTGCCCCATGATAATAAGGAAATACAATTTTCTTGTGGGAGATTATGTTTGTGGCAAACATTATTCCAACTCTTTAATTTGTATCTGGAGTTAAGCCAATTAAAAGAAAAAGGTTAATAGAACATTAAAGTTTTATATTTAAAACAGAAGCATAAGAACCTTAATCATCCAATAATATGTCTTTCTATAAGTTTTTAGATTAATTTAATTATTACAAATTATAAGAATGTATGAATGATAGCAAAACTAAAAGAAATGGACATATGTGTATATACAGATATACACTCATGCATAAGCATATACTTACATATAGTAGCATTGTTGATAATATTTTCTTAAATATTTGGGAGAAATATCTGTCTGTTGGTCTGTCTACCTATCTACCTACCTATCTATCTATCATCTATCCATTCCCCATTTAAATATAATTAGGGCAGTGCCTGGCCTATAGTAAAGATCTAATAAACTGTTGTTGAACAAATAATTGATAATTCCTGAGGTTGTGTCTAATAACCTTCTAACTATAGGATATAAACTTATTTACCTTCTTAGGATCACCTCAGCATTTTATCACTACATCATTGGTGCAGAAATTGGTCCTATTGCCACATTCCTTCCTAGACTTGGACATACTGAGTTCAAGCTCTGTATCTTACTGAGTGCTTATATTTTCACTTTTTATCACGGTGACTGGTACAGAATTTTTTGTTGGCTCATATTAGTTATTATTTTATAAAAGATATTAGTTCCTGTGAGTCAATAAATGTGTTAGATTCTTCTTGAAAACAGAATTTTGTGTGTGTGTACATTGCATTTCAGAGCAAGGACTCAGAATCATAAAGAAAATCATTTTGTTGACATATGTAAGTAAAGCATAGAGTAAGATTAGAATATTAGATTTTCCCCTCAAATCATGAGTAAATATCAACACTAGTTGATGATTTTATTGGATTTTTTTTTACTGTTATTGACTGGCATTTAGTCTTTATGGTATCTTGCTAGGTTTTTTTCCCCCAAAATATAGCTATCTATTTTAGTTTCCCCAGTGGAAAACTCAGAAAAAACAAACAGTAAGTACGTTAAAATTTCTGGGGAACTTTAGTAAGCCTAAAAAGAAAAAAATGCTATTATTGCTTGCATATTTTAAGCTTAATAGTGATTTTAAGAATGGAAAGGGGTTTATTGTCAAAAGAAGGATGATCCATTTTTAATTTTAATTAAATTTTTTTGATGATAATACAAGTCCAAAATGTTAATAAAGAAAGACAGATTTTTATTGTTCTTAAATGTCTAAAATTAGGAGTATTTTAATATTTGTTTCTTTTAAATATAGATTAAATGTATGTGATATACTTTATAAATGTATTGTGATTTGGGGATGTTTTTGCACATAATGGAAAAATATCTATTATTCAAAATAGGCTTCTTCTGATCTGTTTGTGATTTGGGGATCTTCTGATCTGTTTGTGATCTGATTGTGATTTGGGGATGTTTTTGCATGTAATGGAAAAATATCTATTATTCAAAATAGGCTTCTTCTAATCTGTTTCTTTCATTAAAACATTTCATCTATCTTTTCTTATTTCTGTTATAAATTGAGAGATAGCAAAGAAAAAGTAGTCTACTTTTTTCATAGCACATAGCCTTGCACTGTCAAAAATGTCACAGGTTAATGGTACAGCTCAGCTCCATTTATCTTATTCTGACAACTCAACCAACCTAGCACAATCTAACAAAAACATTCTTCCTAGACCAGGTGACATTCTCGGCCTTTGTTCCTTTAATATGGTAGCTGTGAGAGCATTTAGTGTGCAATAACTTTGTACAGAAACTTTCTGCTTTTGGTTTCTTCCGTATTTTCCATTAAAGGCAAGGGTTTTTAGAATTTCAAACCATCCATCAAATATAAATTACTTTCAACTAACCTGAAGATTATCTAAAAACTATAGAGATCTTGAAAATTTCTATCATTTGAGAGCTGTAAAAAATTACAGAATGTATTTTTAATTCTCAAACTTTTTGATTGTGTAAACAATATTTTTTAATGCTGAAAGAGCTAATTTTAACATCAGGATTGATCTGAGGGCTTGTAAACATTGTCCAGATCACTTGGTAAATGAGTCTGAGTATCTGAGGAATATTCCTGTACTGTGTTGATGGAAATTTAAACAAGTTATGACACTTGAATATTTCTAAGCCCATTTCTTTGTTCTGAATTTAATATTGAATAATATCTTGCCTTCTCTGTCAAGGAAATAATCATATTAAAATAGTGACTCTGTAATACTTTTCTTCTCTATTTTTGATTGCTTAGACTTGGTAAGATATATTTTTCCCGCTGTAATAGAAAATCAATTTCAAAAAAAGGGAAAGCAATATTTGAGTTTTAGAAACAGTGGACATGTAAATGTGTACGTGAGTATCTTGCTATCATTTTCAGAATGATTTTTACATTTTTAAAATAAATTAAGACTATAATCCAAAAAGTGTTTGTTTCTTATCTGATCACAGAACCATGAACACTCTATCACATTTTGCATTCATTGCTTTTATGTAGTCAATTTTGTAATTGTTTTCATATTTAATTTTTCATACAGATCATGTAGTCTGCTAACACTGGAGAACTGCATATTTTGAATTAATTTTATAATGTTATTTTTTGTATTTTACAAGATTTTTTAAGGATTAACAAGATAAAAATGACAAGCCACCTTTGAGTTTGAATACCTCCTTCAACAGAGCACTCTCACAGCTATAATATTTTTACAATCTACTTAATTTAATTGTTTTGATATTTCTGCTTTCGATGCATTAGTTATATGGGCAAAGCTAATATTTATTTTTGCTGAGGGACAAATGTATCTTTTTTCTTTCTAATCTGAATTTCAGATTAATCTTCTGATAAAATGTGTGAGATGCAATGAGGTTTAAATGTACACATAAATAAAAACAGATGCTAAAGTTATTTTCTATAAATAAAAATGAAAGATCAAAAGAATATAACATTGGGCCAAGAAGTAGAGTTAGTTTTCAATGTATTTAACAGTAATTTAAGTTGTTTTTTAAAAATTGAACTGTTTTCATCATTACTAAATTGTAGCTAATAATGCTTTTTAACATAATGAAAGTTGCAAAACAATAGTTAAAATTGCTTCGGAGATACCTCTTGAAACAGATTTCAGTATAGTAAAACTAACCACAATATTTTCTCTCAGGATCAATAGTAGCTCTAAGAAATCAATAAATCAAGTCAAATAGAGCCCTTGGTTTTTCTTTTTGGTGAATCTAAGCATTATTTTGTAGTTTCAGAGCAAAATTCGCATATCCTACTGCATAATTTTGTTTTTTTGTAATTAGCCAATTTATCCCATTATTATTTTGCATTGATAAACTGAATTAGTTTTTTCTGGAAAATGTTCACATATTTAGATGGATTATAGACTTAACAGATGGTGCTTAATATGTGGATAATTATTAATTTATTTCATAACAACTCAGTGTCAGGAAAGATTGATTTATTGTCAGATTAACAGTTTGATATTGCCTGTGGAATAATGGGCACATCAGTTTCACATAGAGCTTTCCTAGGTTTCTATGCTTTTGCAAATTCTTTTTCACTTACAAAATTTCTATTGTCTTGGCTTGTTAATGATTAATCCTTTCTTGTTTATTCTGCAATCCTAATTCCTAATCTTAATTCCTTTCATTCCATTATCCTTTTGAATTTCAAGATGCTACTACTACTCTCAGATTTTACAGATGAAATTGTTTTGTTGCCAAATGTACTTGCCCTCTTTTCAAGGTTAGAGTTCCTTGTAACCCTTTTACTGTTTCAGACTTTCATTCTACCAACAATTACTGAATACTTATTTGGAGAAAGTTAATGTGCTCATTAATTCACTGTATTGGCTTACATTCTTCAAACTTTTTTCTGTTATTTGATATGAATAATTGGTATTCTTAAAGTTCATGTTTAAGATTTACAGCTGAGTAAGTGTTGGAACAAAACTACTTCTTCCTATTATCTTTACCTTATTTTCTTTTTAAAGGACCCTACACCTATCTATCAAATGTCCTATAGCATGTATGTGGGTGGATGTGTGTGCGGTGCCTGTTTATCCCAGTTTTTTATCTCAGCATTTGTCAACGATATGTTCAAGTAGCAAAAGTGGTAAATACTTTTTTTGAATTATTAATGAGAGTCATTTATTGTAAATGCTCTTTGCTCTGCATTGTTACTAATTCTACCTTCATAGTTTGCTTTCTTATATATTAATAAAATTTGCATTTTAAAATAATTATTTAGCTCTTTCAACAGCACATTATTATATTGATGGCTTTTCAGAGGCTATCATTATTATTTATTATTATTATTGGAAACTTCTGTCTCCAAGTTTATTTTTTATCTCTTTGCATCCTACATTATACAAAACATATTCAAGGTAGTTAACTTACTGAATATATGAATAAATATGGGAGATCAAAGTAAGATAACATTTTGATATTTAAAGACTTAAATATCTAGGCAGAGCCTTTGCTTTGGGAAGGTTGGTATGAGACTTTTCCTTTAAAAAATTGGGATTGCTACCCCTTAGGATGTGTACAGATTCTACTTTTTTAGCAAAAAATTAATCTGGAGGCAAATTGTCCATGAGTGAGAGTATTGTAAAAGTTTTCATTATTTTATTCATCACTATGAACAAAAAATATGCTACCAATTAAACTCTGGTCCTTAGATGATTTGTTCACTCAGGGGTTTTATTTATCTAGTAATGCCACTAGGAAGGGCAGCTAAGTTCATGTGTGCACACACTGTAATAAATGAATTCTGATATGTATGTATCTGACAGTAATTATAAGATAAATCCAGGTTTAGGGACATTCAAATATGAAAAATAAGTTTCTTGGAAGTGATAAAATACAGTAATGCATATTAAGTGCTAAGCACAGTCCCCGACACTAAATAAACATTTAATAAACATTAGAGTATTATTAATAAAAAATAGGAAACACAAATTGAAAATATATTTTATTTCCATTGCTTTAAACCTTAAATTTAGTTTTGGTAATACTGAGAATATTTGAAAAATCTAGACTTGTCAATCAAAACTATGTAGCTTAATTTATTAATATTTACTCGGTCGCAGGTTTATTTTTGAGCAAGCTAACATAATTGGTGAAAAATAGACTTATGTAATAAATTTATCATCCAGCTTAAAATGGTATTTTATAATGCCTTGTTCAATTTCACAGTGTTTTTATTGATAATCCTGCTAAAATCAGAAGCAGTGTCTCTTAACACAAAATTCTCAAACAATAGTGTTTCTCTGACTGTACTGCATACTGGGTAGAATGCAAAATTGTGATAGTTAATTTTATATGTCAACTTGATGGGAACATGGGATCCCCAGATTAAACATTATTTCTGGTGTGTCTATGAGGGTGTTTCTGGATGAAATTAGCATTTGAACCAGACAGTTGAATAAAGTAGATGGCCTGCCCCAATGTGGGTGGGCACCATCCAGTCCTTTGAAAGCCTGGAAAAGATAAAAAGACAGAGGAAAGAGGGAATTTTCTCTCCCTGCCCAACTGCTTGAGCTTGGACATCAGTCTTCTCCTAGCCTCAGCTAGGACTTACACCATCAGCCCACTGGTTTTCAGTTACACCCACACTCTCACTGCAGTGGGTCTCCAGCTTGTAGACATCATGTTATGGGACTTCTCAGCCTCCAGAGTTGTGTGAGCCAGTTCCCTATAACAAATCATATTCTATTTGTTCTGTTTCTCTGGAGAACCCTAATACCAAAAATTCTCTATGTATCTATAAATAATTCTGTCCTTTAAAAATTTTATTATGGAACATAAAAAGAGAGAGGAAACCCATTTTTGCAAGTGTATGCCTAATTGCAGAATATGCCTCAATATATATGTATAAGAAAACTCCTCAAGATACTATATATCATATTCTGTACTTTCTCTCTTACATAAGAGTTTGAGAAATGTGCAACTGTCCTCTGATCGATACTTTTCTTTCAGATTTAGCTTAAGTAGGTTAAGTATCCTAGTTTAAATATAGAGGTTAGCATAGAAAAATTACTTTCCAATTTCATTTTTTAAAAACAATTTTTGGAACACTAGATACCTTACTAAGATAAATATTTTTAATATTTTTAGAAATCTGTGCTGAAGAGGGCTATGCAATGAATTTCAAAGGGATGTAAACTTTAAACCCTAGAATATTAGTGTAGTCCTTATATATTTTGACTGAGTAGGGAATGCCTTTAATTCTTAATTTTCCAAATGTGGACTCTTCAATTTACCAGATGCTTATTTTTTTAATTTAATAAATCTGTTTAGTTTATAGCTGTGAGGTAAAATAAGATGAAAAAGGAAGAGGAGGAAGATAAAGTGAAGAAGATGAGGAGAAGGAGGAGGAAGAAGTGGAAAAAGAGGAGGAGGAAAAATTCAACATCTTTGATTTAAAAAATGGAAATATGAGAATCCCAGTGAGTAATAGAATATTTTGGAATATTCTAAATTCCAAAGTGAGTGAGATATACCTTGCCCTGGGAAGAGTCACAGTTAAAAAGGAGACGAATTATGAGCATAGCTTATGACACAGTGGAGGGATGTGCAGAGGGATGATGCTCACCCACTCTCTTTAGGTTGGAACAGGAGAGACTTCCTTAAGGAAGACTCCCCAGAGCAGGCAGTAATTTATATGAGCCTTGAAGAATAACTAGAAGTTTGTGGTTATGATAAAGGAGGAGACTATATTTCAGAGAAGAATAAAAAGTGTAAAGTGTGAAAGAGCATGGCATATAGTGGAGACTGCGAGTAATTCAAGGCTACATAGGGCCAGGATCATCATGTTACATCTAGGTCAATTTTACTTAAAGTTTTTTGAAAAAAGAGAGTTTATAATAAATTTTCTGGTAGCAAATTTGATCATTATTTTATATTAAGACAAATTTAAGTATATTATGGAGCAGAGAATAACATTTTGGAGATTTTAAATAAATGGTGCCCTTGGAAATGACCACTTTGCCCATATAATTAACCTCAGGCCCTACAAGAAAAGATAAACTTTTCTCAGCGGTTATGTATACTTGTCTTTCATATGTTAAGGAGCTCAACTGTAGGTGATAAGTAGTTGCTTTCCAAGTATCCTAAAATCATCATTTCACCCAGTATCAGTAATACTGTTACAGTAGAATTTGTATAAGGGATATATTATTGGGTGTCCACAAATGGCATAAAGTTTGTTTCAGGCTGGTGGGAGGCTTGCTCCATGGGCTCACAATGGGTCATAAGGAATAGCAGGAATAGCACATTTTTGTGGCCAGCTTGCCTCTATCCACCTCTAAATGATGTAATGATATGAATTATTGGTTAAATCATTTTCTGTTTAATTATAAAAGCCCTGTTTCTCATAGCCATATTTATTCAAGTGCATCTGCCAACATTATTAACATTTTCCATATGAAAAGATATAAAGAGGCATTTTTCTCAGATGTCTATTGTACTTGCCTGTTTGGGCTACCATTACAAAATGCCTCAGAGTGCGTGGCTTGAACAATAGCAGTTTATCTTTCATAGTTCTGGAGACTGGAAGTCCAAGATCAAGGTTCTGACCAATAAGTTTCTGGTGAAAGCTCCTTCCTGGCTTGCAGCCAGCCACCTTCTCACTACGTCCTCACATGGCCTTTCCCTGTGTCTGCACAGAGAGGGAGTGATCTCTTTCTCTTCTTCTTCTCACAAAGCTACCAGTCCTATTGGATTAGGGTGCACCCCCTATGACCTCACTCAACCTTAATTATCTCGTAGTGACCCTATCTCCAAATACGACACATTAGGGGTTAGGGCTTCAACAAATAAATTTTGCAGGGATACAGTTCAGTCCATAGAATCCATATTTCATTGTTTTTACCTATAGAATGAACTTCTCCTCTACTTCCCTATAATTGCTCTAATAACTATATTTAAAATTCTGTTTTTAGTAGAAAATATCTGAACTTAAATTAGCCCCTACAAGCAATTCTTGAGAATAGAAAGGATGTCTTCTAAATTCTAAATTGAGCTAACTAAATAGGAATAAGCTTTCTGTAAATAGAATGAGAAACCAAGATATTGGGGCCTTGTCTTTTCTTACTCATTAAGTTTTCATAATGCAATGTAATTATAGACTAGTGCTCAAAAATAATTTATTTGATAAACCAGCCAGATGTATCACAAATAAAGGGAATTTTCCTGCAACTTTTACAACTCTTCTTTCAAAATATTTATTAAGACTTTATTATGTGTCAGTTATGTGTCCTAAGCATCAACAGTACAACTTTAAAACCTACCTTCACAGAGCTTAGGGTGTACTATGTGAAATGTCTGTGAACTGTCAGTGATAATAATGTGGTGAAGACTGATGTGAAAAGGACAGGGCACTTTAGTAGTACTTAGGAAGGGCAAAAAAGGCAGACCTTTAAGGGGTCATGGAAGGCTTTTTGGAATAGCTGACAGTTCCCAAAGGAGAAATATTTAGCCTGGAAATGTGTGTGTGTGTGTGTGTGTGTGTGTGTGTGTGTGTGTGTGTGTGTATGTATGGTGTAGGTGCATTTTGTATATTGGGTAAAAGAGGACAGGAAAACATTGTTCCTCTTAGAGAACCAACATATGGAAAGGTGCTGGAAGTGAGGAAAAACATGGGAGTCATGTCAGGATATTATCTTTCTGTTATCCCTCAAATCAAATCATGTAATAGTCCTCTAGTGAACTTGCTTCAAAATTTTAAAACCCTCTATATGTTAAGATCTATAAAGAGTTTTGTCTTTGACCTTACTTAAAAGACAATAAGTTAGCCTGACACAGTTTCGTGGATGCTGACCAAAGATATAAAGCACCTGGATCTGAGACATAGACCATTCATTACTCACGGTAATAGCAGTAGCAAGAGTATCAGCATTTACATTATTTTTCCATTTCCATTATTTTAATTTTAATTTCCATTATTTTTGCCCATTTCCTATAGGGTGATATGCAGAAAATCAGATGAGGCCTGCACACACAGTAAGGTGCATTAGACAAGAGGAATATCAGACTTAAGGACTGTTCTTAGATATAGCATCATATGTTTTGATATTTGTGTCTTTTAGTACAGTATTTATTCAGTTCAACCTCACTTTGTCTTTTGATTTGCTCTGTAATCTTAGTAAGGCCAGAGAATATGTCTGACTTCTTTTTAAAAAATCTTCTACTACAGCATCTTTTCTAATGTCCAGACATAAATGCTGCTTAACAAGTACTTTTTAGACATTTGATACCTTTGGGATGAATAGCATTTGACTTCTCATTGTTATTTATGTTTTTAGCGATAATATTAAAAATAACAAAGATGAAATTATTTTGGAAAGTATTTTTATGTACCTATTTAGAAGAAATGTAAGGGTTTTTGTTTGTTTGTTTTTTAGCTCAGGGGTAAGTTTCCTTGAGCTGTCCTCTGTAGTAAATAACATAATAAATTTCTTTTTTATTCTTACATTCCTAATTATCTAATATTGTCTAGTGTTTTGCTTTCACATGTATTGGCATGTACAAATGAATAGCCCTTCTTATATTTAGGGTTGGATGACCTTATAAAGTTTGACAGGTTACCATGGTAAAGCTTCTAGCTAAGAACTTCAAAGTGATGTCTATACTTTTTTGTAGACATTGCTATAGGTACTGCTTTTCTGTATTTCCTTTTGGGCAAAATGAGAGAGTTTTCCACTTGAATTTTGAAATAATCAGATGATATAAGCATCAGATACAAATGTAATTACGCATACACACACATGCACACACACACACTTTCATTTTTTCCCTTATCCTATCCCTTTTCTCTATTTTAACAGACAAATTGGAATTTTATGCAAAACCAGCAAGATGATGCTGTCCTTTATGCAAAACAGCTTTTTAGGTAGTCTTCAGCATTTACTATTTCATCCTCAGTAGAAAGGATGTTTGCACTTTTCGGGGTGAGAAGGAGCAGTTATAATCAGAAGAGGAAATAAAACTGGAACAAATGACTCCCTAGTTAGGTCCTGTGTCAAGTTATATGTCACTTTTGAACTGATTATTGTAAATAACTTAGTAATGAATCATTATACTATGTTCTATATCTCTCATACATGTATGAAGATAGAAATTTATGTCTCACTTATATCTAACAGCACTCTGTTGATGAATGGCAAGAAACAACTCATAGTAAAAGGCTTACTGGTAATGGGTGCATTGCTGCTATTCCCTTTACCTAAGAACAAATGAGAATATAAAATACACAGTAAAAAAGCCACCAGAGCATGAGTCTTCAAACTGATTCTAGCAAGTAAGTTTCTTGCAGTGAATGAGGACCACTTGATTAACAATAAAACAGCATTATATTGAAAAACACAGTGCATCATGTATTCATATCAAAGTCATCCTTTCAGTTGATATTAAAATTTTATGGATGAGCTATTTTCTGAATGAGCTGGAACCATGCAAGAACTCATTTATTCAAGGTTTCTCATTCTCTGAAATATTTTACATTCTTAATGAGTTGAAAGCACTATGTTTCGATATCTATTATCTATTGCTATGTATCAAACCACCAAATGTTATGTGGCTTAAAATAAAATTAAAAAAAAATCTCTCTCTCATGAGTCTGTGAAGTGACTGGGTCCAGTTGAGCAGTTCTTAATTGGGGTCTCACACTGAGTTGCAATAAAATGTGAGTAGTGGTGGTTGCCGTAATCTGAAGGCTTGACAGAGTTGAATGCCCGAAAAGGCTCACCCTCATTGCTGAAAGTTGATGCTGGCTTTTTCCAGCAAGGAAACTGACTTAACAGAAGGAGCTTCCCAAAAAGAAGCATTCTAGGGACCTAGGCAGAAATTATAGGCTTTATATATGGGTCTCTGTTCTGATCCATTGGCCTATGTCTCTGTTCTTGTGCCAGTACCATGCTATTTTGATTACTATAGACTGGTAGTATAGCTTGAAGTCTGGTAAAGTGATGCCTCCCAATTTGTTCTTTTTGCTTAAGGTTGTTTTGGCTCTTCAGGGTCTTTCTGGTTCCATCTGAAGCATAGAATTATTTTTTCTAGACCTGTGAAAAATGATGCTGGTATTTTAATGGGGATTGCATTGAATCTGTAAATCACTTTGGGTAGGATAGACATTTTAACAATGTTGATTCTGCTGTTCTATGAGAATGGTATGCTTTTCCATTGTTTATATCCTCTGAGATTTCCTTCCTCTGTTTCATATTCTCCCTGTAGAGGTCTTTTACTTCCTTAGTTAAATATATTCTAAAGTACTTTATTTTCTTTGTTGCTACTTTAAAGGGAATTGAGTCTTTGATTTGGTTCTCAGTTTGACTGTTATTGGCGTATATGAATGTCTCTGATTTGTGTGTATTGATTTTGTATCCTGAGACTTTACTGAATTCATTTATCAATTCAAGGAGTCTCTTAGTTGAGTCCTTGGGGTTTTCTAGATACAATATCATATCATCAGCAAAGAGTGAGAGTTTGATCTCTTCTGCCCCCATTTGGATGCCCTTAATTCCGCTCTCTTGTCTGATTGCTATAGGAAGGACTTCCAGCACTATGTTGAATGAAAGTGGAGATAGTGGGAAACCTTGGCTTGTTCCAGTTCTAAGTGGGAATGCTTTCAGTTTTTCCCCATTCAGTATGATGTTGGCTGTGGGTTTGTCATATATGGCATGTATCATTTTTGGGTAATCCCTGTCTATGCTTATTTTGTTAAGCATTCTTATCATAAAAGGGTGTTGAATTTGGCCAAATGCTTTTTCTGCATCTATTGAGAGGATCATATGGTCTTTGTTTTTGTTTCTGTTTATGTGGTAAATTACATTTATAGATTTGCATATGTTGAACCATCCCTGCATCTCTGGGATGAAACCCACTTGGTTTTGATGGATTATTTTCTTGATAAGCACCTGGATTTGGTTAGCTAGGATTTTGTTGAGAATTTTTGCATCTATATTCATAAGGGATATTCATCTGTAGTTTTCTTTTTTATTTTATGTGGATTTTTCACTGGGTTGGAAATTTTCTTATGCTTTTGGAAACTGTTTACTTCAGGAAAGTATATTTAATGTAGAAGCTTACATTCCTGTGCTTCTATGAATAGTCAAAGCTAAAAAGGTAATGAAGTATTAGAGCATGAAGATAGATGATTTATCTTTTTGCTTATCAATAAAGAAAGGAAGCAAAGGAGTATAATTGTCAAACTAAGTAAATGGCAAATGCCTACATCATAGAGTTGAGAGAGCGCCGAATCCTAACCACTAGACCACCAGGGATATCATAGAGTTGAGAATGGCTCCTCAATGGGTTATTTTCAGTTACTATATGCAGTTTGAAGGTTAATATATGGTTAGTTTATTTTTATAGATTAGTAATAGCATTCTAAAGCTCTATTTTATTTATCTTAAGAAAAAGAGGGAAGAGGAGAAGATATTACTGTCTGGAGTATTTCTTAAAGAGTACTATAGTGATTATCTTGTCTTTGAAATGGAGAAGGGAAAGGCATATTAAATATGTTTATGTTCAGATATCCAGTATGTTTTGGTTTAGAATACAAGATAAATCAGAAGCAATCTTTACTTGGCATTTACAGGCCTAGCCATTAAAAATATATTTCCCTTCTCAAGTATTAACAAATTCATCTCCCTTCACATGCTAAAGCCTTCTTTCTCTGAATGGGTCATAGAAAAAAATGAGTCAACTAAATATTAACATTTACCTTTGGAAAGAACCAGTGAAAATTGGGTTCTTTTCTTGGGGACTGTAGAAAGGTATGGGAGAACTCTGAGGATTAACCTCATTCAGTAATATTTTGACTGTCAGTCTCATGCACGCAGGCACACACACACACACACACACACACACACGTGCATGTGTACACATATATGTACATATCACATTTCTTTATCATTTCATCTGTTGATGGACACTTAAGTTGTCTGTATATCTTGGCTATTGTGAACAATGCTTTAATTAGCATTGGAGTGAATATATCTTTATGAAATGGTGATTTTATCTTCTTTGGGTTGATACCCAGAAGAGAAATTGCTGAGTCATATGGTAGTTCTAGTTTTAATTTCTTTAGGAACCTCCATACTATTTTCCATAATGTTTTCACCAATCTGCATTCCCACCAACAGTGTGCTAGGGTTTCCTTTTCTCTACACCCTAACCAACATTTATTATCTCTTATCTTTTTGGTAATAGCTATTCTAGTGGGTGTGAAGTGATATCTCATAGTAGTTTTAATTTGCATTTTTGGTCATTCAAATCACCTCCATATTTTTATCATAGCAATATTCCTTGTATACCCAACTTCCATAGCAGTGTTTTGTCTTAATAGGTTAGTTTCTTAAAAGTGGGCCTATGAATTAATATGAAAAAAATCTCTCTAGATTTAAGGGCATGGATCTCTACAGTGAAAGGGCCTACTAATGTCTTGGTACACTGAATGGAAAAACAGACAAAAACAAATGCATAAAGAAACACAAGGCCCTATTCTTTTGAAGTTCCTGGCAAAACTGGAGTAACAATCAAAAATCTTATGGTCAATTTTGTCTTCATCTGATCCATCCCACTGCATCCCTAATCAAAGTAGCTGCCAAGTGTCCTATATTCTACTTTTACTATATTTTTCATATAATTCCTTCTTTTCCAGTCTTCTTACGCCATTTGGTTTAGGTAGTTATCCTCATTTTGCTAGGGCATTTCAATAACTTCCAAATTAATCATTGCCTAAAATCTCTCTGCATACTAATTTATCAATGCACCTTTATTCTATGCACCTTGAAATTTAGGTTACCTATGCTCAAAATTATTTGCTGACTGTCTACGGGTCTTTAAACTAAGTCAAATTCCTCATCTTAGGTTTTTTTTTTTTTTTTGAGACAGAGTCACACTTTGTTGCTCAGGCTAGAGTGAGTGCCATGGCGTCAGCCTAGCTCATAGCAACCTCAAACTCCTGGGCTCAAGCAATCCTCCTGCCTCAGCCTCCCGAGTAGCTGGGACTACAGGCATGTGCCACCATGCCCGGCTAATTATTTGTATATATATTTTTAGTTGATCAGTTAGTTTCTATTTTTTTTTTTAGTAGAGACAGAGTCTCGCTCAGGCTGGTTTTGAACTCCTGACCTTGGGCAATCCACCTGCCTCGGCCTCCCAGAGTGCTAGGATTACAGGTGTGAGCCACCATGCCCGGCCCTCATCTTAGGTTTTAAGGGCTTGTATAAAAATACCCCAGTGCTAATTTTTGAACTTTTCCCCACTATGCATATGCATACCTTGTGTTTTACTTAACTATGTGTGTGGATGTATCTTCTAGTCACTGCCTCATTACTTTGCTCATACTATGTTATCCACACAAAATGTCTTCTGCATACATCTGCTTCTTGGGACTACAATCCAGCCTTCAAAGCCCAATTCATCCTTTTCCAGTTTCTTGAGATGATTCATTAGATTATTGATTTGTAATCTTTCTGTCATTTGGATGTAGGCATTTATGGCTAATGAATTTTCCTCTCAGGACTGCTTTAGCTATATCCCACAGATTTTTGATAACTTGTTTGGTTTTTTTTTTTCTGTTCTTTGTAGATTTGGATAATTTGTGTCAATTAACCTGACAATTGTTCAGCAGTAGATTGTTTAGTTTGCTTGACTTTGTGTAGAGATGAGTGTTTCTGTTGGAGTTGATTTCTAATTTTATTCCACTGTGGTCTGAGAAGATGCTCAATTCAAATTTTGCCTCTTCCATGAAATCCTTTTTGGAGATCCAAATTTATTTGAATACTTTTAAAACATTTGCCTTTTTTGGTTTGTATTATTACTGTCTGCATGCTTGTCTTATTCATGGTATTTGATTTTATGCCCTTTGAAGAAAGGACTTTATTTTACACGTGTTTATATTCCAGCAGCTAGCATGTTTCTGTATGAGGGAGTATTTGATAAATATTTGTTGTACTGAATAAAATCCTTAACTTTGTTTAATTAGTATGCACTCAATATCAAAAAAGGGGAAGGTTTGATTAAAAATCCTACAATAAAATTAAACTTCATATGTGTGACGAATTGCTTGAGCTTCATGAATTGAGGATCACAAAAATATATTACTACAGACTCTAGGTACAAAAAATAAAGTATAATTTTGACCTCTTCGTATGACACAAGGCCTGCTTCTTATCTGTGGCGAACGTATCTTGCTCTTCCTCAGTAAACTTCGTTTTGTACTGGCTCTGCTAAAAAAAGGGTATAATTTATTATCCTCTTAAATAATTGCTATTAATGAAGCAAACCTTCTAAATGAGTATTCAAATATTTTGGGCTTTCAGATTAGATTTTAGAAGTAGATAAATACCTTCTCTTAGATATCTAATCAAAATAAATGTTTGAGTTCTTCAGTCCCACTATGGTAATTTAAAAATTTTATCAATTTTAATATTATTAAGAGTTAATTATACTTATTAGAATGATTATTGTTTTTCTATTCAACTTCCAATTCAATTCCTATTTCTTCTCAACCTTTATTCAATGCAATTTACTTATTATAATACATTTTAATATATTTCCTTTTTATACAATTCACAGTGTTTGAGTTTTAGACATTTTATTTCTTTACAAATGTGATTTTAATGCACTGGGATATTTCTCTAAATTTTTCAAAGGAATAGTATGCTTAAGGAATTATTAAAATGCACAAGTATATATCATCTATTTAAGAGGATATTTTCAAGTATTTCTTATGACTTGCAACAAATTATACTCTGGAAATCTTAATGTACATCCTGTGAGAAGGTAACATGAATTAGTTACCAACATCCTGACTGATGACATTCACAGGATTGATGATAAGGTTAGTGTATGCCTTCTGAGAAAAACGTGATTTGGATATTGATACGACAAGAAAAAACCAATTTGGTGGCAGTGAACCATGGCACACTGGGGTACAACATGTGCTTGAAAGAAATAAAAAGTACATTTTTCAGAATTTTATCCCCTTATCTCTTATTTCACATCATTTTTCATCTTCAAGTGTGATGATCTGTGGAAGAATCAGGTTATCCAAAAAGTATTTCATTTATTTATAACTACAAAACTCTTCCAAGCTGCTAAAACTTTCTTTTCTTTTGTTTCAAAAATTGAGCAAGTCAGCTTACTCACATAGAGATAATATTACATAACTTGGTCTTCATTATTATGTAAACTGATTAATGTTAGAAAAAAATGGAGCTGCAAATATTCATCCTTTGCTGCTTTAGTATACCCTTATGTTCTGTATTTGACTATTTTTTCTGGTTTAATTCCAAATTCCAGCGTTTGTTAGTAGAAATTAATTTGTGAACTATAGATGCTACAATTTTATTTAAATTCTTTTAAAATATTCTGATGAATGGATCCACTCTCTTTAGTTTTAAATTTCTTTGTTGTTATACAATTATTCCTTAGTTGAATATTTATTAGTTCATCAGCTAAAATCACTTTCTTCTGTCTTTGAACTATTTTTACTGCTGTTCTATAAACAGCTTGCAGTTATTCTGTATGCTCCAGATACTGAGGTGTGGGACTAAAGTAAGTATTCTAGATGCAAGCTCAATGTAATTGTTTACTGAAGAATTCCCCCTCCTGGTTTCGATATGGAATGTCTTGTACTTATCCAAAAATAGCAATGACCTATTTTTCTGATGCATTTTAATGTAAAACTAGATAGCAACTGTTTGATTTTCCATTCATCCCCCTTTTTTTATGAAAAATCTGAGAATAAAGCTGTATCATGTTTTCTCCTCTAAATTCTTTGCTTTTGTTTTAGTAACTTATTTAGTATCAGTTAAGTATACAGTTATTAATATTATTAATTTTTACATCATTCCACATTATTACATCTGCATCTTATACTTGAGTCAGGTATAACTTCCTAAATTGGTTCTTTTACTGTTTGTGTGTGTGTGTTATAGGCATATATGAATTATATGGGCATGTTTTAATATAAATATATATATTTATGGTATTTTTAGTTTAAAGACATCTAGACAGACTAAACATAATCATCTATGGGTATTGGCAGACCATGACCCATGGGCTAAATGTGATCTGACACCTATTTTTGTAAATAAAACTTTATTGAAATAGCCATAGTCATTTTCTCAGAAGTGTGTCTTTAGGTGATTTTACCATTGTGCAAAAATTATAGAGTGTGCTTAATAAACCTAGATGATACACCCTACTACGCATCTAAACTATATGGTATAGCCTTTTGCTCTCAGTCTATAAATCTGTTATTATACTGAATACTATAGGCAATTGTAACACAATGGTATTTGTGTTTCTTAATATATCTAAACATAGAAAAATTCCTTCTCCATATGATGGCCATTGATGTCTCTAAATAAAAGCCATATATATGTGTTTATGTGTGTGTGTATGTGTATATATATTCCCAAATTGAGAAATTGTTAAATTCTTTTTTGTGATTCTTTTCAGAAAATAAAGTCGTCCATATATAATTACACACACATACACAAACACACACACACAAACATTCCCTTTACTCCACTTTACACCTTATTTTTCCTTACGAGTAGGTTCTCTGGAATCAAACTGCAGGGGTTTGCATCCCATTTCTACCATTTCAGAATTATAGAGCCTTGGGCAAGAGCTCCCCATGTTTGTGGTTTTCATCTTTAAAATAGAGATAATATCCCAAATTTTTGTGTGGGTTAGGTAAAATTATACAAATTAAATGCTAAGTAGAGTAGGTAGTATAGAAAATGCTTTGTTAGCTATTGTTTTTGTTTTTGCTAGTATTTTTGGACATTTTAGTTGTTCCTAGTATTTTTGTTATTACAGTTTTGCAAAAGATATATTTTTAAGAATATTTAGGAAAAATTTGATAGTCATATCTGTAAGGTAAATTCAAAGTTGTGCATTTTCTGAGTCAAAAGAAATGTCCACTTGAATTTTTGAAAAATATTGTAAGATTATTTTTCAGAAATGGTGCTCCAATTTATATTCTCATCAATGGTGTGATCTCTTTCCCCTGCACCCATGTCTTCAGTGGATATCATTAAACTTTTAAAGTTTGACAATTAAATTAAAGAAAGTGATTCCTTTTCAATTTCCGTATTATAATAAAGGCAGAATATCTTTTTCATGTATTCATTATTGATTTGTATAGTTTAGTCTATAAAATACCTGTTCATATCCTGTATCCAGTTACTACTAAGATAGTTTATCTCTTTCATATTGGATATATAAGTTCCTTATATATTAACCAAAATACTCATGTCTATCATGTATGACATAAATAAGCTTTTGTTAAATATGTTTTTTATTTGCATTTGTGATTTTTTCTATATAGAGTATTTAATTTTTATCAAATTTATCAAACTTTTTGGGAAGCTGGTCTTGATTTTATTTCCGAAACACATTCCTTTTGTGCCATGTTACTATTTATAACATGATACATTTGATTACCTAACTTGAGAAAGTAAATCTCAGGACTATTTTCTCTTAGTATCACAGCCATGATCAAAACTGCCTAAATGTAAATGAGACTCTGAAATTCATTTTTATTTAAGTTTAGAGATTCCTGTAAATATCCTTATGCACCCAGCTATCAGGAATTCACTCAGCCTCAAGGATGGTCAGGCTATGCTTTAATGTGTAATTCTTTAAGATCCTTGTAAGATTCCTTTGAAAAATGAATGCCCAATACATTTCAATATTCTGTAACTTGTTGAGGCCAAAGCTACAAGACCAGAGGTGGGGGTTTTGATTGGATGTGGGAAGTATGAAACATACACTTAAGACATTTTGGAACTACAAAGGCTATTCTAAAAAATGCCTCCAATCTTCTCCAGTCTTAGATCAAGGAATGGAAGTTGGGCCACTGACCTCTATCAAAAATACCATGAGTTAAAAATAAGGCCACAGGACTTGCATATTAAGTCCTATTACCAACATTAACTCTTAATATTACCTATATTATAGAACTTGGCTATGAGGGAAGGGTTCCTAGACAATAAGATGAAGGTCCTTATTATTTCTGAAAATTTGGATATTTTTCTCATTTTTGAAATCTCCTCCTTGTACTTTTTCAGTTCCCAAGTTGTAAGGCCACATATCCATGGAATATTGTTGAATATTTTCCTAAAATAGTGTAACACAAATTTATTGGTTCAAAATGATGGGAATCAAAATGGCACCTAATTATGAACAATGTAATTTCTTAGGAAAGTACAGGTTTTTTGAGTGTGTTGTGAAATTAAATGGTCTCAATTTTTTATTTCACAGAGTTATTTTGGCTATTTCATTTCCCTTGCATGTCATGTGAATTTTTAAATAAGCTTTTCAATTTCTATTAAAACTCTCTTTGATATTCTGTTGAATTTATAACTCTATTTGTGAAAAATTGCCATCTTAAAAATTTGAGTCTTTCAAATGATAAACATGATGTCTCTCTGCTATTTAGGTCTTCTCTAGTTTCTATTGGCAATGTTTTACAAAACATTTTAATCTAAGGTCTTGAACCTCTCCCTAAGAATTTCATAGTTTTTGATGCCATTGTAAATAGTATGTTTTTAAACTTTGATTTTCTGATTGTTTATTTCTTTAGAGAGAAATGCAGTTTTATTGTATATTGATATCATATCCTGCCATTCTATAAAATTCACTTATTAGTTATAGTAGCTTTTATTATAGATTTTGCAAGATTTTCTACATACATGATCATGCTTTCTATGAATTAAGATAGTTTTACTTCTTTTTTTATTATAGATACTGCTTGTTTATGTCTGTGGACTATTGCATAAAATATTGAATAGAAGAGGTGACATCAGATTTCCTTGTTTTTTCCTGATCTTAGAGGAACATGATTTGGGTTTTGCTTATCCAAACTCTCTGGCTAGTTACATCAGTGTTGACTTTCTTTTCTTTTCTTTTTTCACAACCAAATAGTCCTAAATGACCCTTTGTGCTGGGGATAATTCTTTCTAAACTCTAGACTTAACTATGAGAGCCAGTGATTCTCCAAGGATGGTTTCCTCTCAGTTCATGTCAAAACAGTAGGAACCCATCATTAAGCAAAAGTATTCCTCAAACAAATTTTTTGCCCAGTTTTGTGAATTGGCTTGTTTTGCTCAAGCAAAAATATTCTCCAAAATGAAGGCTCAATATTGCTTTTTTTAAATAAGAGAGATAAAAGAGATTCTGTTAATTCAATCTCTGTTGTTACCTGCATCATAATGAGACTAGTTTTCTACTACAGCATGTAAAGGACCTGCTGGTTAAACAACAGTATACAATTGCTATTCTTTCAACTTTGTCTAAGTGACCCCAGAAACACTTCTATTGCTACTTTGAAAGTTCTTGTAATTGATAATAGGGTGGAGTATGTAGCTGGCCACTGTAAAAACTAGTGTTCTGGACATTGTATCTCTTCTTCCAGTGGTAGAAATTCCCTTTAAGTATATTTAAAGCCTTGGCAAGAAACCATGACAGCTGAGATCATCAAATCTACATTTGCTTTTAAGTTGGAAAATGATAAGTAGCATCATAGTAATAACGTAAAGGGATTTTCATCAGTAATGGCAAGAATTGTATGTTTCTGCAAAAAAATATATCCCCAGGGATGTTTCATTGATAAGCATACTGCAGAGTGTCAAACACTTCAGGAGACTGTCACATTCTTGATATTTGTCCTTTTGTAGACTTTCTTTTCTCTTAGTTTATGATAGCATTTCACATAGCACTGACCTCATTTATCTCTATGTTGTAAGGTAAATAATACAGAGCTTTCCAGTGAGTCAGTTAACATAAAATTTATATTTGTATAGCTTTTATGGTTATTATTGGCATTTGGATACATTCAGTAAATATAGCAGTTAAAGGTATAATTGTGCCACCAATCAATTTATTCTATACATCTTTTGCTTAGTTATACATACTATGTTTTGATTTAGTCTTTTTCTTTCTGATATCTCAAAAATATTATTTTCTGAGAAATCATAAGATATTTAATATTTATTGTGGAAATTGATTTATTGATGATTGATAAGAACATAAATTAATGACAAAGAAAAAACATCACCCTATTATCAGTTGTGAGTATAATTAGCAGATGCAAGAGAAACATTAGAATATATAGACTAATTTTAATTATATTAATAATAGTAAAAATTATAAATAGTCCTCTACTTATTACTGAATTGGCTCACTTTTGTCTTCATTTAATATCATTTGTCATGAAATTTGTAGCTAAAAAAAATAAAGTTTGCATGTGTTGCATTCTGATAATTATTATTTTTTTCAAGCTTATCTATCACTAAATTGATTTTCTAATCCACTAAACTGATTCAACCCACAATTTTGCAAGTACACAGTATAGGTACATGCATATTCTATAGGTCTTGGCAATTTGTGGTTTAGGTAACATTTGGAGAAATATTGGTTCTAAAGTCAATTTTTGACTTGCATAAAGAAAGGGAACCCTGGAGCAGAAGTGGGAGATGGGATTGGGGCAGAGGCAATGTTTCTAGAAACCAGTGTTGAATGTAGCTGCAGATCCAGTCAAAAAGAAAATTATATTAAGATCTACAGTTCTACTTAAAATAATTATCAAATAATAAAGTCAAATAAGGAATAATTATAAATTGGGAGCAGAATAAATGAAAGAATTGTTTTCCCATTGTGGACACTAGAAAGATTCTTAGAGCTACTGGATATAAGGAACAGGAACTTATGGCTGGGCTGGAAAGGTAATGTGAGGAATTCCAGATCAGATTAGCCAAAATACAACTATAAATCTTTGGAACTTTAGCTCCTTCAACAAATGTGTTATGAAATAACCTTATTTTATGAATATTTTCTAACCACATTAGAGCTATTTGTGAAAGAATTGCAATGATCTTGTTTCAGGGCATATGGTTATCTTTCCCCATTTGTCTTTGACCATAATATTACAATAATCATTTTCCACTGGGTGAACAGCAAAATGAAATTAAGAACCAATTGATGAGTTAAATTATACATGTTATAATAAGATGTTAGATATTTAGACTTTATAGCATAATTAATAGTTCCAAATTATTTTTGAAAGTGGGCTGATTCCAGACTTACATGAAACTATTATATGGATTAGTTAAGTATAAATTAATTTAAACTTGCATTGCCTGATCTGCTTTTAACATATTTCCACGTTATTCTCTGTAGCTACTGAGATGAGCCACTTATAATTTTGATGTAATTATTTTATCACTACTGTACATATATAAATTTTGCTGAAACTGTAGCATTATCCAGAGTATCTTTGACTAATGGGTAATATTGGCTGTCAAAAGCCTGGTGCAGTGGGAAAAGCAGAGGTTCTGGAGACAGGCTGGGTTTGAATCTTGGTTGAATCATTTCAGAATGCGAATTTCCCAACATGATGATCTTTTCACTCTTTGTGGTGCTTCTGGAATAGCACTGCCCAAAAGAACTTTCTGAGGTTAATGGAAATGCTCCATATTATCTGTCCATCGAGCAACCAAAGATGGTTAGTGTGACTAAGGAAATTAATTTTTAATTAATTTTTTAATTTTAATTATTTTAAACTGAAATAGCCACAAATGGCTAGTGGCTACTCTGTTGGCTACCACAGCTCTAGAATGTAAAAGTGAAAAATTAACCATCATTAAGATCATACCCCAAATAATAAAATAATGAAAAAAACCTTAACTTTTAATCAAACCTTTATAAGTTTATTTCTTCTGATTTACAAAAACTATGCTATTTATTAATAGGAAAATACTGAGGAAAGAATATTTTTACAATTTAGGCATAAAAATAACCATATCTTCCTGAAAGCTCAATTATATCACATAATCAGAACCTCCATCAACATATGTGAAAAATTAGTGGGAATAAAGTATTTCACTAACTGGCCCAATCCACATCAAATTATAATTGTCTTAGACTTAAATACCGAGTATAGAGTGGGATTGCATGGATAGACTTTCCTTTCCATTAAAGCAGACTGTAATTATTTGGAAGCATTGATTCCTGGTTAGTAATTAAAATATAATTTCTTTGAGGAATTTATTTATTTATTTATTTATTTTTGAGACAGAGTCTCACTTTGTTGCCCAGGCTAGACTAGCTCGGTGGCATCAGGCTAGCTCACAGCAACCTCAAACTCCTGGGCTCAAGCCATCTTCCTGCCTCAGCCTCCCAAGTAGCTGGGACTACAGGTGCACACCACGACACCTGGCTATTTTTCTATTTGTAGTA